>NC_140988.1:137619042-138223006 GCF_052327205.1 Somniosus microcephalus
GAGGGAGTGTGTGTTTGAGGGGGGGAGTGTGTGTGTGTGAGGGGGGAATGTGTGTGTGAGGGGGGGAGTGTGTGTGTGTGAGGGGGGAGTGTGTGTGTGTGAGGGGGGGAGTGTGTGTGTGAGTGGGGGAGTGTGTGTGTTGAGGGGCGGAGTGTGTGTGTGAGGGGGGGAGTGTGTGTGTAAGGGAGGGGGGAGTGTGTGTGTGAGGGGGGAGTGGGTGTGTTGTGAGGGGGGGAGTGTGTGTGTGAGGGGGGGAGTGTGTGGTGTGTGAGGGGGGAGGTTTGTGTGTGTGAGGGGGGGGAGTGTGTGTGTGAGGGGGGGAGTGTGTGTGTACAAATGTTCAATAAATACTTACTAAATAACCTCATTAGCCTCTCTTCCCCCCCCAGTCGCTCTCTCTCTTCCCCCCCCAGTCGCTCACCTCTCTTCCCCCCCCAGTCTCTCTCCTCTCTCCCCCCAGTCGCTCTCTCTCTCTTCCCCCCCAGATCGCTCACTCTCTTCCCCCCCTCAGTCGCTCTCTCTCTTCCCCCCAGTCGCTCTCTCTCTTACCCCCCAGTCGCTCACTCTCTTCCCCCCCCCAGTCGCTCTCTCTCTTCCCCCCCATCGCTCTCTTCTCTTCCCCCTCATCGCTCTCTCTTCTCTTCCCCCCCAGCCGCTCTCTCTCTTCCCCCCCAGTCACTCTCTCTCTCCCCCCAGTCGCTCTCTCTCTTCCCCCCTCAGTCGCACTCTCTCTCTTCCCCCCAGTCGCTCTCTCTCTTCCCCCCAGTCGCTCACTCTCTTCCCCCCTCTCCTCTCTCTTCCCCCCCAGTCGCTCTCTCTCTTCCCCCCCCAGTCGCTCTCTCTCTCTCCCCCCAGTCGCTCTCTTCTCTTCCCCCCCCAGTCGCTCTCTCATCTTCCCCCCCAGTCGCGCTCTCTCTTCCCCCCAGTCGCTCTCTCTCTTCTCCTCAGTCGCTCTCTCTCTTCCCCCCCTACTCGTCACTCTCTCTTCCCCCCAGTCTCTCTCTCTCTTCCCCCCCAGTCGCTCTCTCTCTTCCCCCCCGAGTCCTCTCTCTCTTCCCCCCAGTCGCTCTCTCTCTTCCCCCCCAGTCGCTCTCTTCTCTTCCCCCCCCAGTCGCTCTCTCTCTTCCCCCCCCAGTCGCTCTCTCTCTTCCCCCCCCAGTCCGCCTCTCTCACTCTCCCCCCCAGTCGCTCTACTCTCTTCCCCCCCCCAGTCGCTCTCTCTCTTCCCCCCCAGTCACTCTCTCTCTTCCCCCCCCAGTCGCTCATCTCTCTTTTCCCCTCCCCCAGTCGCTCTCTCTCATCCCCCCAGTCGCTCTCTCTCTTCCCCCAGTCGCTCTCTCTCTCTCCCCCCCAGTCGCTCTCCTCTCTTCCCCCCCCAGTCGCTCTCTCTCTTCCCCCCCAGTCGCTCTCTCTCTTCCCCCCCAGTCTCTCTCTCTCTTCCCCCCCAGTCGCTCTCTCTCTTCCCCCCCAGTCGCTCTCTCTCTTCCCCCCAGTCGCTCTCTCTCTTCCCCCCCAGTCGCTCTCTCTCTTCCCCCCCAGTCGCTCTCTCTCTTCCTCCCCAGTCGCTCTCTCTCTTCCTCCCCAGTCGCTCTCTCTCTCTCTTCCAACAACAACATGCCCTCGAAAAAGCCTCGGCACCGCCGGGCACTCCAGCTAGTCTATATATATACAACGGTTGGTCTGTCTGTCTTTCTGTCTTTCTGTCTGTTTGTCTTTCTGTCTGTCTGTCCGGCTATACAATCAAAAGTTATAGAGCGTACCTACACATATGTTATATCAAAAGAAAGCTTATTGTTAGGGGACTCTAATAGGCATATTTACATTTTGGTCAGACAAAAATTCTTCGGACAGTATACAAAAAAGTTTCAAAAAACGGCAACTTTCCGCTCATTAGCGTTGAGTGACGTGATGGTTGACCAATTGTACAGGGGATTAACCTGATGGTTGACCAATTGGTGCATCACGGGGGGTGTTTCATTGCATGTGTGGGTGGCCTAATCCTTCTGAGCTGAGGTGAGTGGCCGCCATCTTGATTCCTAACTATTGATTTCTTTTTCCCACTTTCTGCGTGTAAATATAGATTTCCAGCAAAAGAAAAGTTGCTTTTAAAAGAAAAAAAATCCTTTTGCAAAGGGGACTCGGGCTTTCCCCCCCTCGGCGGTGGATGAGCTGCCTGCAGGCCTCAGGCCTCAAAGCCTCAGCCTCTCCTCGCCAGCCACACCCGAGCTAGGCACCGCCCATCCCGCCCTGCAATCGCCGCCATCTTGGTAAAGGCTGGCGACGTGGGACTGAGCCGAGTGTAGCCATCGCCGCCCTCTTAGTAAAGGCTGGCGGGGTGGGAGTCAGCGCACGCGTCAACGTCGGCCCAGAGCGCGACCTGAGCTAATGTGAGTCCGGCTGGGCCTCACGCGCTTAGGCCGCGCACCGGCCAGCCCTCAGGCACTGATCCGCACATGGAGGCTTCGGCTCACCGCGTCCGGGCTCTGAGGAAATGCAGAGAGAGAGGGGGAGGGAGGGACAGAGAGGAAATCAGGGAGAGACAGGGGGAGGGAGAGGAGTATGCACCAGCCAGGGTCTCCAGAATCATCGTGGTCTGCTCTGCACTGCACAACATCGCACCAGCATCGTGGCTTCCAGCTGCCTGAGGAACAAGTGGCTCAGCGCATAGCCTCCTCAGATGAGGAGGAGGAGGAGGCAGAGGAGGAGGAGGAAAACCTTGCGGAGGTGGATGCGCCAGCTCCAGCAGCATGCGAGCACTTTGCTGCCTGGGATACAATGGATGCATTCATCTTTGGCAGATTCGCTTAGGTAGACGTATCAAACACATGTGGCTGGTACCTTCTTATCATACCATAAACAATGTCCAAGAAACTGTGGATTCCTATCACTCTCACCACCATCATTACAAATGCAAGACACCCTGAGCACTCAATGTGCAATTTCCATTTCCAGAACACATAGGTCAGACCTTTAACTGTTTCCCATCACTTTTCTTTAATACATACACAAAAGGATGACAATGCCAAATATTAAGCAGCACAAAAGACAACAGAACAGAACACCAAAGTGACTACCCTTGTGACTATTTGTGTGTTAACCTTCTCTTATGCATGCTTCTACGTGGTGCTTCCTCTGTGGCTTCAGCAGATGTGGAGGCACCTTGCTCACTTTCATGCTGCTCCTGCTTCGACACCTTTGGTGGGCGTCCTCTGGGTTTGCGAGCCTGCGAGGGCTCGGTAACAGTCTTCTCCCCCTGCGGCTGTGCAGGGGCTGAGACGCCCATCTCAGTTGGGTGAGGACTGTGGTGGGGCTCTGACCGAGGGCTCCGCAGTGGCATGGGAGTGTGAGCACTTGGCGAGGAGTCCACACTTCCTTGTTGCCTGCCACCAACATCCCTCTCATGGGTCAGCTGCACTTCACTGCTAGCAAGTGGCTTGACAGCACTTTGCTGCACGGGGGCCATGAGGTCCTGTATCTACACTGGCAGTCCTCCTCAAAAGGACTTCCATGAAGCTCTAGTTTCTTTGCTCAATAGCTACCCATCGCTCCTCCAGAGAAGTCAATCTATTCTGAACATTCACGAAGTTTTCTTGACTCTGGCGACATATTTCCTCCATGACAATAGCCAGCCTTTCTACGGAGGTTGCCATCCTATCCATGTTGGTGCATTCATGCACCATTACCTCCAGAAAGGCACTGCTCATGTTAGACATGGACTCCTCCATCCTCTCCACACTCGAAGTAACCCTGGATGCAAAACCTGCCAGAAACTCCTGCACCTGTCCCTGGAGTTCCAGCACCGCTTTCTTTCTGGATGGCCCCAGAGGCACAGGGTCCACGTGCAGCTGAGCAGAGCTGGGAGCACCCTGTGGCCTCCGGCAAGGACTCTCCACTGCTGACCCTGTCTCCACCATCTGCTGATGCTCACTTGTGAGAGGTGACAACACTACTCTATCTCATGAAGGTCCCACCGAGGTGTGCATATCTGCGCTGGTGCTGGGTGCGCTTAATTTTGCTGACATTGCACCCTCAGAGGTTGCAGCTTCCTCTGCGGAGTCTTCAGGCTCTTCCTCCTGGACAGTGGGGAGGGGGGCTCTCGATGGTCCTGTGGGGGAATAAAGGCATGAGGTAGACATGTGATATTAACGTAGCATGCACATCAAATTGTGCAGATGATCATAACTCAATCTGTATGAGCATCAGATGCCATATCAGTCACTCATGCAATCTATAGATACGTGAAGAGAAAAAGATCGGTGAAGTCAAGCATAGGTCCCTTGCAGTCAGAATCAGGGGAATTTATAATGGGGAACAAAGAAATGGCTGACCAATTAAATACATATTTTGGTTCTGTCTTCACAAAGGAGGACACAAATAACCTCCTAGAGATGTCGGGGAACATTGTGTCTAATGAGAGGGAGGAACTGAATAAAATCAGTATTTGTAGGGAAATGGTGTTAGGGAAATTGATGGGATTGAAGGCCGGTAAATCCCCAGGGCCTGATAATCTACATCCTAGGGAACTTAGGGAAGTGGCCCTAGAAATAATAGATGCATTGCTGGTCATCTTCCAAAATTCTATAGACTCTGGAACAGTACCCATGGATTGGAGGGTAGCTAATGTTACCCCACTATTCAAAAAAGGTGGCAGAGGGAAAACGAGGAATTATAGACTGGTAAGCCTGACATCGGTAGTGGGGAAAATGCTAGAGTCCATTATAAAAGATGTAATAGCAGAGCACTTGGATAACAGTGACAGGATCGGACAAAGTCAACATGGATTTACAAAAGGTGAATCATGTTTGACTAATCTACTGGAATTTTTTGAGGATGTAACTGGTAGAATAGATAAGGGAGAACCAGTGGATGTGGTGTATTTGGACTTTCAGAAGGCTTTCGATAAGGTCCCGCATAAGAGACTAGCGTGTAAAGTTAAAGCACAAGGGATTGGGGGCAAGGTACTGACATGGATAGAGAACTGGTTGGCAGACAGGAAGCAAAGAGTTGGAATAAATGGGACTTTTTCCGAGTGGCAGGCAGTGACTAGTGGGGTACCGCAGGGATCGTTGCTTGGACCCCAGCTATTCACAATATATATTAATGATCTAGACAAGGGAACTAGATGTAATATCACCAAGTTTGCAGATGACACAAAGCTGGGTGGGTGTGTGTGCTGTGAGGAGGATGCCGAGAAACTCCAGTATGATTTGGACAGGTTGGGTGATTGGGCAGATGCATGGCAGATGCAGTGTAATGTGGATAAATGCGAGGTTATCCACTTTGGTGGCAAAAACAGGAAGGCAGATTATTGTCTGAACGGCAATAGATTGGGAGAAAGGGAAGTGCAACGAGACCTGGGTGCCCTTGTGCACCAGTCGCTGAAGGTAAGCATTGTAGGGGGTGGTGGGGTTGGCGCGTGCGCCCAGTCAGTTATGCCCCTGACTGTTTGTGAGTGGTTCGAATCGCTCCCACGCCCCTGGGTTCTAGACACCGGACTTAGGTACAAGCGGCGATACAGAAAACACTCGAGTAGACAGGTGGCTTGGATGTAAGAAAACCAAGATTTTATCGAAATAGAAATTAACACAATCTTATGAGAAGTTACTAGTGTAAAATTACAGGCAAATACAAATAACTATACTTATACAGGGAATGGGGGACACACGGCACATCGAGGGAAAACAACTATCTTAACAATCCCCTTATCCTTATCCCACCCCCAATACCTAACTAGATTAAGCTATGAGGGGCCAGAATTCATGATCACCAATCCAAAATCTGTTGAATTCGAACAGCGATGGGGCTTGGGGTTCGGTCTTTGTGCTCTCTGGAGCCTGCCATCTTCACGTGGTCTCGGGGCATCCAGGTACAAGTACCCCAAGGTTAAAGTCTTTGCTTGGGTAATTTACCTCGCAGGGATGATGGTTCCTCTTCCTCGGGCGGCAGTTGGAGTTTGCATGAAGATACTCACAGGTCAGCTGGATTGAAGGCCCGATTATTCGAAGCTTGCTTCAATCGTCTTCCCAATTCGTCTCGTCTCGACTCACCAGCTCGCCTTGTCTCGTCCCGCCTCGCCTAGCCTGGTTTGTCCGTGTCCGCCTGGTGCAATGCCGGGCGTTCCTGAAGGGATGGGGAAAGGCACGGGTGGTGGCCAGGTGGTAAGCGCGGGATGGGGGAAGAGCAGCAGCCATGAGGGCGAGGGGCAGGAAGAATAGCGAGAGCCAGAGAGAGAGATTGCTACCCGGGGCCTTCAGTTATACTCCTTCGGATGGCCCTTATCTGCGTGCCAAATCAGGTTAGTTCATTGTCCCAATTTGCCGGGCTAGTTTAAATAATTGTAGCAATCTAAACTAACTGTTTTTAGATGGCCGGTGATTGCACCTACTGGTCTGATGTCTGAGCTGTATTGTTATTAATGCATCTTAATCGGCCTGTCCAGCCTCGATGGCTTCCTTAAGCTGTTTCCGATTATTTATGCAAACTGCTTGATGGCGTCAAGAATAGGCCTAACTGGTTTTGATCTGTCTCCGATTTGGCTTAATGGATATTCAAAGTCCAGCTGTCTGCTTTTCAAAAATACAAAAGTCCTTCTTCACAGAAACTGCATTTTAGGTTTCGATTTCCCCAAAAGCTGCTTGTGCCACGGAGTCCAAGCTTTTTAAAATCTTACAGGCTTTCGGCCACGAGGTGCGGACGCCATCTTTGGGTACCCTTTTTAAAATGTCCATGCGGGGTCCCTTTTATTAATAATAACCTTTGGGGAAATGTGGAAATTTTGCTAATCCTACAGCATGCAGGTGCAGCAGGCGGTTAAGAAGGCTAATGGTATGTTGGCCTTCGTAGCGAGAGGATTCGAGTACAGGAACAAGGATGTCTTACTGCAGTTGTACAGGGCCTTGGTGAGACCACACCTTGAGTATTGTGTGCAGTTTTGGTCGCCTTATCTGAGGAAGGAAGTTCTTGCCATGGAGAGAGTGCAACAAAGTTTCGCCAGACTGATACCTGGGATGGCAGGAATGTATGAGGAGAGATAGGGTCGATTGGGCTTATACTCGCTGGAGTTTAGAAGAATGAGAGGGGATCTCATTGAAACTTATAAAATTCTAACAGGACTAGACAGACTAGATGCAGGAAGGATGTTCCTGATGGCGGGGGAGTCCAGAACCAGTCTAAAGATAATGGGTAAGCCATTTAGGACAGAGATGAGGAGGAATTTCTTCACCCAGAGTGGTGAACCTGTGGAATTCTCTACCACAGAAGGCAGTTGAGGCCAATTCATGAAATATATTCAAGAAGGAGTTAGATATATTTCTTAAGGCTAAAGGGATCAAGGGATATGGGGTGAAGGCAGGGGCAGGGTACTGAGTTTGGATGATCAGCCATGATCTCATTGAATGGTGGAGCAGGCTCGAGGGGCCAAATGGCCAACTCCTGCTCCTATCTTCTATGTTTCTATGCAAATGAGAGAGATGCAAATCTATTCAGCAGCTTGCTCCGCTGCGCCCGTTTAACCGTCCCCACTTCCAGATCCTCATCACCTCCGAAGATTTTGAGTGCAGCCTCCTCAGCAGTGGTCACATGGACAATGGAAGGTGGCCCTCCTCCTGTTCTGGCCCTTTCCCTCTTATTGTGGGGTCTCTTTTCCTGCAATGAGGGACACAAGTGGAGTTTAAGTGAGAATGGTGGAGCGCGTGTAGAGAATCCATAGCATAGATGCTTAGAAGGAAACAAAGATGGAGTGAGGTGCCAATACCAAGGGCCCTCCTTGTGCGTTGTTAGTTGTTGGCATTGCATAACAGTGTGAAGGCCGCACAGTCGAATAGTGAAGTGATTCTGTACATGGAGAGAGAGGGATGGTTAAGGGTACAAGGGATGTAAGGGTAAAGTGGGATGTGCAGGAGTAGGTTGACAATGCAGACTGCTGGTGATGAGAGGAGATGTGGAGCAGATTGAGGTCAAGTGTGATGTTATACTCACTTTTCCTGAGCGTACCAGGTCATTAAATCTTTTCCTGCACTGGGCCCAGGAGCGAGCACACAACGATCTGGAGCTGACCTCCTCATCAATTTGCAGCCAGGCTGCTTTGCTTTGCTGTGGAGCCCTCTCACTCCATCCACAAGAGCATGGAGGGAGTCATCATCAAAGTGGGGAGAGGCCTTGGATCTTGCAGCAGTCATGGGTATAGTTGCCAACACGAAAACCAACAGAAAAGGATGAAAATGAAACAAGGCTGCATGGGCCCCTTAAATGCAGCTGGCTGAGAAGACGTCAGCAGAGGCGTGCAGCAGACACAAAACGACTAATTGGCACACAGGGATTCAATAGGGCAATTAAGGTAAAATTTCAATTTCTGACTGGCTGAAAGCGGAGGTGGGACCAGAACCCGCCGATCACCTGACCCGCACCTAACCCGCCACCAATGATAAAATCGCAGCCTTACGGTTTTGACAGACTGAAGAGGAAGTGTGCTGTTTGCATTCAATTATTTGAAGTCAACTCATTACATAGGGTTACATAGGTTTGATGGGGTTGACGGGGTCAGCGCACCTGCAGCGGCTGCTACTCTCCCCTGGCCAGTCAATATGGACGTCATGGCGTCCAAAAATGACTCGACCGCGGCGGGAGTGATTCCGGCCTCCGCCTTTTGGGCTGGGGCTGTGGAATGCTTTCCCTTGTTATCTTTCCAAGGGTTTTTGCACTCCTTCCGCCAGTGACCATCCTTCCCACACCCGTAACAATTCACCTTCGTGTTGGGGGGGTTACTCCCTTCTTGGTGGCACTCTTTCCTACCCGGTCCGTATTTTACCTCATGCACCTTTCCCTTGGGTGGGTGTGCATCGGCTCCCCTACCGTTTTTATAGGCCAGGGTGAGCTGCCTAATCACCGTAAGTTCGGTGGTCTGGGGATCTTTGGGGTTGAACCAGGCTTCTGTGGCAAGCTGTTCGCCACCAGGCAATGGAGCCAATGGGCCAGGAGATCCCCGTTCAGGAACACTCGGTCCGGCGTCCCCTGACAGGCCCTCCGGTACACCGGCCACAGCCGGTCCGCAAAAGCCTGCAGGGTTTCCCCTGGGAGCTGGATCGTCTTCTCCACACGGGAGAAAGGACTTCCCTCATTTATCCCCATGGCCTCCAGAACCGCATCTCTAAGCTCCTCGTACCCGCTCTGCCCCCTTTTACACTCGTCAGAGAGGGATTGGAGGAGACTACTCTCCAGGGAGAATAGCAGCATTTTGGCCTTCTCAGCGTCATCACAGTCGTTGACGCTGGCTGCCTGCTCTACTTCCCTGAAGTGGATCGAGGGGTCTCCCTTTTCGGAGAGCCTCGGGATTTGGTTGACCATAGCCCTAAGCTGTTGGGTGTTAAAGGGTAATACGAACTGGTTTTGGAGGGGTCCCTCATTGTCGCCATTGGCGGGTGGGCTGAACCTCCGATGCCGTGCTGGGCACATTGGTCCCGGCTCCGACCTCTCGGGCGGGGGTTGTTCTACCTCCGCTTCCACCTCTGGCTCCACCCCCCCTTGCTGCCAAACCTCGCTGAAATTTGGCACTACGGGTGGTGGTCGTGAGGTCTCCTCTCTCTCAACCGGGTCGTCCCTAGGCACTACCGGTGACGTTGGAACTGTCCTCCCCTCGTCCCACATAAAATCTGCCTGACCTGCCTTTGGGCTTATGAGGCATACCATGCCTTTTGCCTTCCGGAGAGCCCGGCTCAGATTTCCTATCCTCTCTTTACAGGGGCCGTGGTCTGCCTCCTCAAACCCCTGTTTGCTCGCTAGCTTGTACGCTGCCTTTACCTCCTGTACTTTCTCTTCCTGTTCCGTAATCTGCCTTGCCAAGCGGGTGCTTTTCTCCCGCAACCTTAACTCATTTCCCTTGGCCTCGGTGACTTGGCACCGTAGGTATTCCAACTGAGCCTTGTGTTCTCCCAGTAAATGCACTCTCTCCTGATTCAGGGCCTGCCAAGCTACTAATAACTTCTCCCCTGCGAGAGCCTTATCCTGGATCTCCAGGGCTGACTCCCTTAACTCGACTGCCTGTGCTGCAATGAGCCTGTCCAACAGCTGGACCTGCTTTTTAAAACATATCAGCCAAACTGCTTTCTCTAAGGACTTCTTGTGTTCCTTTCCCTCTGTCCACTTAGCTGCTGCATCTACCGGATGCCCAACCTTTAACAGAGTGGTGATCCACTTCTTAGTGATATTCATCTTGCTAAACACATAATCAGAAATCCTTTCCTCCATCACGGTTTGCTCATCCGAACCATTGTCCACTGTATCGCAACCCTGTTGCCGGTGTCCTGCCGTGGTCGCCATTTCTGTAGGGGGTGGTGGGGTTGGCGCGTGCGCCCAGTCAGTTATGCCCCTGACTGTTTGTGAGCGGTTCGAATCGCTCCCACACCCCTGGGTTCTAGACACCGGACTTAGGTACAGGCGGCGATACAGCAAAGGCTCGAGTAGACAGGTGGTTTGGATGTAAGAAAACCAAGATTTTATTAAAATAGAAATTAACACAATCTTATGAGAAGTTACTAGTGTAAAATTACAGGCAAATACAAATAACTATACTTATACAGAGAATGGGGAACACACAGCACATCGAGGGAAAACTATCTTAACAATCTACTTATCCTTATCCCACCCCCTATACCTAACTAGATTAAGCTATGAGGGGCCAGAATTCATGCTCACCAATCCAAAGTCTGCTGAATTCGAACAGCGATGGGGCTTGGGGTTCGCTCTTTGCGCTCTCTGGAGCCGCCGTCGTCACATGGTCTCGGGGTGCTGCAAGGGCGTCGTCCAGGTACAATACCCCAAGGGTTAAAGTCTTTGCTTGGGTACTTTACCTCGCAGGGATGATGGCTCCTCTTCCTCGGGCGGTAGTTGGAGTTTGCATGAAGATACTCGCAGGTCGGCTGGATTGAAGGCCCGATTATTCGAAGCTTGCTTCAATCGTCTTCCCAATTCATCTCGTCTCGTTTCACCACCTCGCCTCATCTCATCCTGCTTTGCCTGGCCTGGTTTGTCCGTGTCTGCCTGGTGCAATGCCGAGTGTTCCTGATGGGATGGGAAAGGCACGGGCGGTGGCCAGGCGGTAAGCGCAGGACGGGGAAACAGCAGCAGCCACGAGGGCGAGGGGCAGGAAGAAGAGCGAGAGCCAGAGAGAGAGATTGCTACCCGGGGCCTTTAGTTATACTCCTTCGGATGGCCCTTATCTGTGCGCCAAATCAGGTTAGTTCATTGTCCCAATCTTGGCGGGCTAGTTTAAATAATTGTAACAATCTAAACTAACTGTTTTTAGATGGCTGGTGATCGCACCTATTGGCCTGATGTCTGAGCTGTATTGTTATTAATGCATCTTAATCGGCCTGTCCAGCTCGATGGCTTCCTAAGCTGTTTCCGATTATTTATGCAAACTGCTTGATGGCCTCAAGTATAGGCCTAACTGGTTTTGATCTATCTCCGATTTGGCTTAATGCATATTCAAAGTCCAGCTGTCTGCTTTACAAAAATACAAAAGTCCTTCTTCACAGAAACTGCATTTTAGGTTTTGATTTCCCCAAAAGCTGCTTCTGCCACAGAGTCCAAGCTTTTTAAAATCTTACAGGCTTTCAGCCACGAGGTGCGGACGCCATCTTTGGGTACCCTTTTTAAAATGTCCATGCGGGGTCCCTTTTATTAATAATAACCTTTGGGGAAATGTGGAAATTTTGCTAATCCTACAGCATGCAGGTGCAGCAGGCGGTTAAGAAGGCAAATGGTATGTTGGCCTTCATAGTGAGAGGATTCGAGTACAGGAACAAGGATGTCTTACTGCAGTTGTACAGGGCCTTGGTGAGACCACACCTTGAGTATTGTGTGCAATTTTGGTTGCCTTATCTGAGGAAGGATGTTCTTGCCATGGAGAGAGTGCAGTGAAGATTCACCAGACTGATACCTGGGGCGGCAGGAATGACGTATGAGGAGAGATAGGGTCGATTGGGCTCATACTCGCTGGAGTTTAGAAGAATGAGAGGGGATCTCATTGAAACTTACAAAATTCTAACAGGACTAGACAGACTAGATGCAGGAAGGATGTTCCTGATGGCGGGGGAGTCCAGAACCAGTCTAAAGATAATGGGTAAGCCATTTAGGACAGAGATGAGGAGGAATTTCTTCATCCAGAGAGTGGTGAACCTGTGGAATTCTCTACCACAGAAGGCAGTTGAGGCCAATTCATGAAATATATTCAAGAAGGAGTTAGATATATTTCTTAAGGCTAAAGGGATCAAGGGATATGGGGCGAAGGCAGGGGCAGGGTACTGAGTTTGGATGATCAGCCATGATCTGATTGAATGGCGAAGCAGGCTCGAGGGGCCGAATGGCCAACTCCTGCTCCTATCTTCTATGTTTCTATGTAAATGAGAGAGATGCAAATCTATTCAGCAGCTTGCTCCGCTGCGCCTGTTTGACCGTCCCCACTTCCAGATCCTCATCACCTCCAAAGATTTTGAGTGCAGCTTCCTCAGCAGTGGTCACATGGATAACGGAAGGTGGCCCTCCTCCTGTCCTGGCCCTCTCCCTCTTATTGTGGGGTCTCTTTTCCCACAGTGAGGGACACAAGTGGAGTTTGAGTGAGAATGGTGGAGCGCGTGTAGAGAATCCATAGCATAGATGCTTAGAAGGAAACAAAGATGGAGTGAGGTGCCAATACCAAGGGCCCTCCTTGTGTGTTGTTAGTTGTTGGCATTGCATAACAGTGTGAAGGCTGCAAAGTCGAATAGTGAAGTGATTCTGTACATGGAGAGAGAGGGATGGTTAAGGGTACAAGGGATGTAAGGATAAAGTGGGATGTGCAGGAGTAGGTTGACAATGCAGAGTGCTGGTGATGAGAGGAGATGTGGAGCAGATTGAGGCCAAGTGTGATGTTATACTCACTTTTCCTGAGCGTACCAGGTCATTAAATCTTTTCCTGCACTGGGCCCAGGAGCGAGCACACAACGATCTGGAGCTGACCTCCTCACCAATTTGCAGCCAGGCTGCTTTGCTTTGCTGTGGAGGCTTCCTCTGTCCAGAGGATGGGAAGAGTACCTCCTTGCGCCCTCTCACTCCATCCACAAGAGCATGGAGGGAGTCATCATCAAAGTGGGGAGAGGCCTTGGATCTTGCAGCAGTCATGGATATAGTTGCCAACACAAAAACCAACAGAAAAGGATGAAAATGAAACAAGGCTGCATGGGCCCCTTAAATGCAGCTGGCTGAGAAGACGTCAGCAGAGGCGTGCAGCAGACACAAAACCACTAATTGGCACACAGGGATTCAATACGGCAATTAAGGTAAAATTTCAATTTCTGACTGGCTGAAAGCGGAGGTGGGACCAGAACCCACCCATCACCTGACCCGCACCCAACCCGCCACCAGTGATAAAATCGCAGCCTTAGGGTTTTGACAGACTGAAGAGGAAGTGTGCTGTTCGCATTCAATTTTTTGAAGTCAACTCATTACATAGGGTTACATAGGATATACAGCACAGAAACAGGCCATTCGGTCCAACCAGTCCACGCTGGAGTTTATACTCCACTCGAGCTTCCTCCCGTCTTCCCTCATCTAACTCTATCAGCATAACCCTCTACTCCCTTCTCCCTCATATGCTTATCTAGCCTCCCCTTAAATGCATCTATGCTATTTGTTTCAACCACTCCCTGTGGTAGCGAGTTCCACATTCTCACCACTCTCTGGGTAAAGAAGTTTCTCCTGAATTCCCTATTTGATTTCTTGGTGACTATCTTATATTGATGGCCTCTATTTTTGCTCTTCCCCACAAGTGGAAACATTCTCTCTGTGTCTACTCTATCAAAACCTTTCAGAATTTTAAAGACCTCTATTAGGTCACCCCTCAGCCTTCTCTTTTCAAGAGAAAAGAGACCCAGTGACATGAATCAGTCATTCATGAAAGAAAGACTTATGAAATAATACTGAGCGGCCTGCGGGTGGCACTCTCCAGGGAGAGTATAAATACTCGGGCACGGGCCCAGCTTGCGCAGGACATTTTTAACAGGAACTAGTGAAGGACACAACTAGACCTCCATGTTGTAAAACAGTTGATTGAAGCATTGTTTAACACTTAGACCAAGTGCCTAGTAGTTTTCTTGCATCACCCAGCTTGTTCATCCTTTCCTGATAAGTTATACCCTCAGACCTCTGGTATCATCCTTGTAAATCTTTTTGCACCCTCCCTAGTGCCTCTATATCCTTTTTATAATATGGCTACCAAGTGTGGTCTAACCAAGTTTCGATACAAGTTTAACATAACTTCTCTACTTTTCAATTCTATTCCTTTAGAAATAAACCCTAGTGCTTGGTTTGCAGAATGGGCATATAATTTTTATGGCACTACTTTTCGTGATTTGTGTATTTGTGCTCCGAGATCCCTTTGCTCTTCTACCCCATTTGTCAAATGAAGTTCAATACAGATAAATGTGAGGTATTATATTTTGGTAACAAAAATAAGGAGGTCACATATTTCTTGGAAAAAAAGCATCTATTTTCTGGTTCTGGTCATCCATGGAAAGTCTAAGCCATCTTCTTCTTCTTTCGTATGTTAGTAGCAAAGCAAATCAGATGTCAATATCTAAGTTGGATATCAAGGTCAAAGCATGTAACAGCATGGGTATCTTGTAGGCTGCCTGTGAATTTCCTCTGAGGGCAGTGCTCAATGATGTGCTCCAGGGGCTGATTAGGGGCTCCACAGTTGCATGATGGGGATGCTTTAATCTTTTAATCTTCCATCTATGGAGAAGGTGGCAACATCTACCATGACCAGTTCTGAGGTGGTTGATGGTCGTCCACTGTTTGCGAGGAAGGTTTGATCCTTCAGGTTGTACTGTGGGGTCCTCTATGAGGAATCCATTCCGTATGTCATAATTCTTCCAAGCATTTTGCCATCGGTCTTCAAGGCTGAGGGGAGATCGCTGATGGGCTTTGGCGACAGTCCAAAATTGTCTTCTAGATTTGAGACAGGTTGGTGGTAGGTTGTTCAAGTCAGCCTGGATTGGCATGTCTTTACTGGTGTAACGGTTGTTTTCTCTGGAGATTGCATATTCGCGCCATAGGTATGGCGGTGCGATGTTTGCAAGCACGGGCAGCCAAGGTGCTGGTGTCGATAAAAGTGTACCGGTGATAATTCTCATAGTAGAATTCAGCTGGACATCAACAGATTTGACATGCAAACTTAATAGCCATTCCGGAGAGCAGTACTCCGCTGTAGAGTACACCAGGGCAAGTGCTGCCGTACGGAGGGCTTGAGCATCTGCTCCTCATGTGGATCCGGTGAGTTTCTGGATCAAGTTGACCCTACTCTTTAGTTTCTTCCTAAGGTTCTCGAGATGTTGTCTATATAACAGGGTGCGATCAAGCACGACTCCTAAATAGGAGTTTTTTTTTACATGGTTTACCTCTGCGCCGCAAAAGGAGACTTTCAAAGCTTGGTTTGCTTGACGGGTGTTGAGGTGGAATGTTGAGGTGATGGCCTTTTGTGGGTTTGGCCGAAGTCGCCATTGGCGGAAGTAGGCCTCCATCCTCTGTAAATCACTCGTCAGGGTCTCCTCGGTGACGTACAGATTCATGTTTTGCATGGCCAAGGCAATATCATCAGCATATATGAACTTGCGGGACTCTGTTTTGGGCAGGTCACTGGTATATACATTGAATAATATGGGTGCCAGGACAGAACCCTGTGGGAGTCCATTGTTCAATGTCCTATATCTGCTCTTCTGGGTGCCAGAGTACACATGGAAGTGTTGGTTGCTAAGCATAGAGTTGAGAAGATGGATCATTGGTCTGCAGGGTAAAATGGTGGAGAGCTTGAAAACCAGTCCATGCTTCCACACTATGTCATACGCCGCTGACAGGTCCACGAGTGACACGGCGGTCTAAGCCATTATCATCTGCTGCCTCTTCATTCCATTATCTGATTCTTACAGTTCTGCAGTTGTTTTCTCAATTTGTTTATCAATTAGTTCTGCTGCTTATCTAGTGTTTCATTGATTTGCTGGTTATTTCTATATTATCAGCCATTTGGAGGGCCATAATGTTATTTATGTTAAGAACTGACTTCTGTTGTGGTTCTCTGTATTTATTGCAGACTAACTTGATTTAGTCTTGTGAATTTTATTGAGATTGGCTGGATATTTCATTGCACCTTATTGGTGCTTTATGCTGATTAACTTCTATTTCAGTCATTGATGTTCTTTTATGTTGTTTGGTACTGAATTTGATTGTGATTTTTATGTTTTGAAATTCATTTTTGTTTGGTTTTATTCTTGTTTGCTACAGTATCTCAGTAATGGTTAAAGCGAATAATCATTTAGGAAACTTCGACCATTCAAATGAAGAATTGTGAATGGAATTTATTTTGGGGAAAAGAAACAGTGTTACATTTGCTGTGCTGTGGAAGTGACATGGCGACCTTAATTGGTACAGTAGTGATTAAATGGTAAGTGAGTGGCAACATATCCAGCAGTGATGACACATCATAGAATAACAGGAATATGAGAAAATCAGTAGAAAAGTGTCACTTTTACAATGACTGGTAATTATTTTGAATGATAGACCAGATGATAGCAAATATAGTACTGGGCCAGAGCTAAAACTAATACCATCATCGAAGCCTATTTGTTTAATGTAGCAACTGTCTTCTAAACGAGTCTGTACAGTACCACAGTAATGCTGCATCAAGTGCATTTTTTTTGTTATCAGTGCATTCAATTTTTCTTTATTCAATCTTGAAAACACAATTTTTTCAGACAATGAGGACCGTTACTTTTGTTTATTCTGAGATAATCTGTAAATTAAAAAAATTGCATCTCTGAATCTTATTCATTTTACGGTGGTGTCAAGTCCAAAATTGATCATTGGTCAGGATAGAGCTGCCCTGTCAATAGGTCATTAACTAAAAGCGATTTTGCATTAGGGAAAGGCACCATGATAATCATACAACTTTTAACTATCATATGCAGGAATAACTAAAAATTCCATTAAAAACTCATCAACTTATCTACCTCAGAAAGGAAGGAAATCTATGTTGTGTTTTATTGGTTGAACAAATGTACTATTCTGATCTATTTAACTATCAGTTCAGATATGCTGTGATAAATGTGTGGGGCAGTTTTACAATTTTGTACTCCCAGCATAGAGCTTGGTTCACTAAGAGCACGCATTGAAAATTTGGGCATGCACTCCCCATAATTTTCTGTCCAGGGGCACAAACTCGGAAACTTACCCTATAGTAAGGAAATGGTTTCAATACAGGACTAGGGACGTTATTTAATTTGCTCTTAGTGGATTGATTATGCATTAAATGATATCCACTTTTTCCTGCATTCTGTGTGCTGCAGGAATATAGTTTTACACATATTGCATTCTTGGGTAAATAGAGAAAAAGCTGGTAATACTCCCCAGGTTAGGCAGCATCTGTGGAGAGAGAAACAGAGTTAATGGGCCATATATTCCGATCCCTATGGGTGTGTACACGCTGTGTACACACCGCTAGGGACATCGGAAATGCCGGTTTCAGGCATGCCAAGCGCATGCACTGAAAACCGGCATTTCCGATCTGTCAAGAATTCTCTTGACAGATCGGACGCCTGCCCTGGAGAAGGGCCTCTGTGGGGGGATAGTTCCGCTTTCTGGAGAACCTCTGCCCGCAGAAAACCCTGAGAAATCTTACGCCTAGTAAAAGCAGGCATAAGGCCTGCTTTTATCAGCATAAGATTTGAAAAAAAGTTTAAAAAAAGCATTTTTTCACTCATTTATCATTTAAAAATACTTTAAAAAAGGTAAATTTATTCTTAGCCACGTAAAAAAAATTTCAAAAAATTTAATTTTTGTTTAAAGTATTTAATTTATTGTAATTTCAACTAATTTTAAAAATATGATTAAAAACATTATTTAATGTTTTACAGTGTTTTGGGGTGATCTCCATTCATATATTTGACAGGTCTATCTGTCAAGTGTATGAAGGGAGATTCCCTTCTTGGATTGGCTCCCCATGGCCCACGTGATCCCAGCGACGCTTGTGAACCGCATGCGCTTCTGGGATACGTGGGCCCTGCACATTTTGAGTTGGAGAGGCCCAGGAGCAGAAGTGTCCGGACCTCGGGAGCCTTCAGGTAATTCCGTAGATTTTTCCAGATCGGAGGCCTCTGCACGCAGGAAGCCTCCGATTGGAAAATACAGCCCAATTTTTCAGGCCAATGACCTTTTGTCAGAGCTGGAAAAGATTAGAGATGTACCAGTTTTAAAGCTAGTACAGAGGCAGGAAAAAGGGGGAGGGGAGGAAAGAAGAAAAGGAAAGTTCTGTGATTGGGTGGCAGGCAGGAGAGATTAAGGGGGAAAAATTCAGTTGGTTTGCGCCTCCCGTTAGCGCCTTAAGAGGGCGCTAATGGGGCACAAAGCAACTAGCGCCCGTGCGCGGCGATGTTTGCGCTGCTCACAAAACTAACTAGACATTTTGCGGTGGCACTAAACACTACTGCCATGATCTCCTGCGCCGGCAGATCATGACGTCAGTCGAGTGTGCAACGCCCCAGTAGCGCCCTGGACTGGATATTGAGTGGCGCCCCCTGCCTTACCGCCTGCCGCTAGCAACGACAGGTTGAGGGGAGCGTTTTGCAGTCAGGAAGGGACTGGGGGAGCGCTATTTAAAGGCGACTGCTTCCTGTCTTTTTTTGTTGGTGACATTTTTACACCACGCATTCTGAGAGAGAGAGAGAGAGACTTCTGGAGAGATTCAACGCTGTGTGAAGGAGTTTTGGGTACTGAGCAGCACTTTGCAGGTTCATTTTGATTTGCCCTTCCTTGTATTGATTTAGAAGAGACTGTGGGGGCTGCACTCTGAGCTCTTTCCCTGGGCCTCTCCATTGTTCTTTCCAGCAGATTTGATGTACAGGTCTCTCCAGGCCGAGATTCAAGGCTGCAATGAGCAGGATGTGGATGGAGAGCAAAATCAACCCTCCCCTTTAAGAACTGGCCGGCGCCATTGTGTCTGTGTTCCATTGCTGACTGACATCACATGAGCTTCGCCAGCACTCTGAGGTAGCGCCTCGCTCCTCGGCCTTTGCGCCTTAAGACAGGTGTGAAGTGTCTGATTAAGCGCTCCAATCACCTCCAGGGGCGATAAAAGCCAAGTTTGCAGTCGGAGGCGATAATTAGCGCCAGGCGCTAATTTTTGCGCCCGGCTGATAATTGCGCCCCAAATGGGGCGATACTGAATTTCTCCCCCTAAATGACAAAAGGGATGCTGGTGCATGGCAAAATGGGGTGGTAATGGGACAAGTAAAGAAACAAAAGTTGGGACTAGAGGAGCAGTGAATGGCAACAGCAGAACCATTACCAGCATCCGCTGTCCGTAAAAATGGGAGTGGTGGTTATGACCTGAAATTGTTGAACTCAATGTTGAGTCCGGAAGGTTGTAAAGTGCCTAATCAAAAGATGAGGTGCTGGTCCTTGAGCTTATGTTGAGTTCCATTGGAACAATGTAGGAGGCTGAGGACAGAGAGGTCAGGGTGGGAGTGGAACGGAGAATTAAAATGGCAAGCAACCGGAAGCTCAGGGTCACGCTCGTGGACTGAACAAAGGTGTTCAGCAAAGCGATCACCCAATCTGCGTTTGGCCTCCCTATGTAGAGGAGAGCAGCGAATACGGTATACTAAATTGAAAGAAGTACAAGTAAATTGCTGTTTCACCTGGAAGAATGTTTGGGGTCCTGGATGGTGGGAAGGGAGGCGGTAAAAGGCCAGGTCATAGAGTCACCAGCTTTCTCTTAATTGGCCGGCAAGCCCGCAGGTTGATGCAAAAGCCCAATCGATGCAAAATAGCATCTGTGCATCAGACGTCGCTGGGGGCGAGACTAGAACCCGAAAGGCAGCGGTCCTGCCCCTAACGCGTCTCTTCAGGTAAGATCCCGGCCATAGAGTCATAACAGCAGAGAAGGAGGCCATTCGGTCCATCGAATCCGTGCCAGCTCTCTGTAGAGCAATCCAGTCAGTCCCATTCCCCCGCTCTATCCCCGTAGCCCTGCAAGTTTATTTCCCTCAAGTGCCTATCCAGTCTCCCCTTGAAAACATTGAGTGTCTCCGCTTCTACCACTCCCATCGGCAGTGAGTTCCAGGTCCTCACCACTCGCTGTGTAAAAAAGGTTTTCCTCACATCCCCCCTGTATCTCTTGCCCAAAACCTTAAGTTTGTGTCCCCGAGTCCTTGTGTTGCATCTCCTGCACTTGCACGGAAAGGTGCCGTGGGAATGGGGCTGGTTATTGGGGGTGATGGAAAAGTGGACCAGGGTATCGTGGAGGGAACGGTCCCTCAGAGGGAACTGCTGAGTATTTCCAGCATTTTCACTTTTTATTTCAGATTTCCAGCATCCGTAGTATTTTGCTTTTGCATTTTGGATCTAGGATGTGTTACAGATATATTGCAGAAAAAACTCAAAAGGCTTAATTACTCACTAATTCCCTCAATAGGCATATAAGTACTGTAACTAAAACTCAGTACATCAATGCAATTGTGGAGTATGTAAGTTGGTGTGCTGAAGAATAGAATAAAGCATAAAACTGCCTTTTTTACTAATGAGGTACTTCAAATTAATGTGGATGCTGTGAAGGAATAGAGAACTGTCATATACAGGTTGGCAGTGCAGCCCATCACTCAGCAGAGAGTTGGGAGGCAGTCATGCAAGGGGTCAATATGGTCTCCACAACCTCAGTACTTGGAGGGATGTGTAGAAGTAAGTAACTGACTTGGCGAAAAGTGCCAAGTTGAGCAATGAAGATCACTGTCAGTTATGTAGCACTGCTAGATATCAATATTACTCGCTGTTACATTACAGGGTAATTTTTTGTTCTAAGTGTTCCCGGCGCATGCCATGAGGGTATATTGGGAATTTGAGCAGGGCCACAAATTCTCCAAATATGCACCTGACATGCTAAGCTCTGCGGTCAGAGTACTAAAGACAAATGTTTACCCATACATTACCATTTTATGATTTTGAGAGCCAATAATCGTACATTGGTAGAGATGCTTGTCAAAGGAGGTTCTGGGTGTCAGCCATGTTTTCATTACTAGTTTCATACCAGAGTACGGGGACATGAATTTTGTCACTATTCGCCGGAGCTGAACGACAAAAGAGAAGAGATAGTAAGGATATTTCCGAATTATTACAACAGGCTGTAAAAGGCAGACCTGATTAATAGCAGTTGAGAAAAATTGTTCATTAACTAAGCTGTGGCTTAGTGGGTAGCGCACTCACCCTCCAAGTCATGAAGGTTGTGGGTTTCAAATCCCACCTCTAGTGTCCTGGCCAATATTTATCTCTCAAAAAACAGAGTATCTGGTCATTATCACATTGCTGTTTGTGGGGCCTTGCTGTGTGCAAATTGGCTGCTGTGTTTCCCACATTATAACAGTGACTCCACTTCAAAAAGTACTTCATTGGCTGTAAAGTGCTTTGAGACATCTGGTGGTTGTGAATGGTGCTATATAAATGCAAGTCTTTCTTTCTCCTTATGCACGGATAAAACTGACGATACAAAAGTACTTTCCTTCTTGACCGAGCAGGGTATTTTACATTTCATTTTACTAGACTTGGCAAAGTTACACTGCTGAGCAGCTTTTCTTTCACTCTATAAAATTGCCCTCAAATAAAGCTTCTTTTCTTTGCATAAGAAATGGACCTTCAGCAGCTGTTGCTGTGCTAGGACTGGCGGTGTAATGCAGCAAATAAAACCCCTATTCACTCGGAGCAGACCACTGTGGAAGCCACAGGCCAGGGACGTACGCAGAGTTTGTGAAGTTTATGGAAGCAACACTTCTCCTGGTTTCACAGAATTTTACAGTGCAGAAGGAGGCCATTCGGCCCATCGTGCTGTGCCGGATGGCAATATGCAATAATAATCTCATAAATGCATCCTTTCATCAGATTTGAACACTATTTATGCTCCACAGTGAATCACAGGATAAGCTACATACTGTAGTAACAGTATACAAAATGCATAATGTGATCAACCAATGCCTTTTTTTAACAAAAAAGCTATAAGCTGAGGAGGATGAGGAACCCAGTACTGTGCATCATTAACATCATCAGAAGCCAGTCCCAGCCCCGTTACTTCAGAGCATTAGTGAGTTTGATGAAGCAACAGAATGTGAGTATTTGATCATGGCTAAGGAAGCAGCAGAAATGGTCGGTTAAGCAGGGTTGGCATTTGGCGTGCAGAGGTGCGGTGTGGCCACAGGCCAAGCTGAGTTGCTTTGTGATTCACAACATCACTGGGTTACCAATGAAACTGAGAATCCTTCAGAAGCATAAACAGCTTGTGCAAGGCACTGTGTGAGATGATGCAAGCTGATCTGGATATAGTGTATATCACCACACGGGGCAATGTCACACAGGAAGTGTTCTCTGTTTTGTTGTCTGTCATTGGACAGCATAACAATGTATCAGTTCAAATATAAGGGGGGAAAAATTCGGTATCGACCATTTTGGGGCGTTAACGTCGTCCAGGCGTAAACTTTAGCGCCAGCTGCTGTGAATTTCAGTTTTAGCGCCCCTAGAGGGAAGTGGAGCGCTAAATCAAGCGCTACACACTCCTCTTAGGGCATGGGAGTAGGTCAAGTGGAGCTGCACCCCCTTACACAGCTGGAGGAGCGAGTGTGCAGCATCATCACCACCCAGGTCGTGGGCGCTGTGGCAGTCGGAGAGGTCAACCCCCTTGAGGACAACAATGGTATGTTCATCATCTCACCCTCTTCTCTCATACTACTTCCCCCTCACAACACAAGCCCTTCCCACTTTCCATCTAAGTATACTGTCTCCATTCCTTGCTCCCTTCCTGCTCCCCTTCCCTGATGTTAAACCCACTCTTGTGCCTTAATGCTTTCAGATAATCAGCCACCATCTGAGCAGCCTATCCCTCAGCCTCCCAGTGGCAGCGACACGGGAGAGGAAGAGGAACACCAACACTGCCTGTGTCTCCCGAGGGTGAGACATCCGATAATGGGGCTATGCGGCCGCTGGAGGGGAGCAGAGGAAATCGCTCTGCTGTGGGTGAAGCTCTGGGGCCCAGCAGGCTGCAGCAACACCATGGGGAAAGGGAAGCTCGGGGGCCATCTCACCGGAGGGTGAGTGCGCGCATGAGTTCTGCTGCACAGGGCTCAGATGAGGACCTCGAAGTCAAGGCGATGACCACACAGGCAATGAGCATGCACACTGAGCTCATAGGTGTAATGGCAAGGGTGCCCAAGAGGAGTGTGGAGGAGTCTGCCTCCAGCATTGCTCTCATCTCTGCACAAACCATCGAGCCCATTTTTGGCAGTTTGCAGAGGATGGTTGACTCGCAGAAAGACCGTGGGGACCCAGACCTCATGCCGCGTGTCATGGGTGAGGTGGCAGCAGCTATTGCAGCACAGGCCGAGGCAACACAACGGCGTAGTGCTATAATGGAGTCAGTGGCTGGTGACATCCAATCTCAGACTGCTCTCATGCAGTTTCAAATTGATGCCACGCAAGCGCTGACTGCTGACATCGTCGCTGGGTCACCGGGGATCTCACGGTTCTGCAGCAGGCCAGCAAACTGTGCTCGAGCAAATTACTCCGGATACTGAGGTTCTGCCCTGGGGGAGTGCCAGTGTGTCGGTTGAGCAGGAAGGTGCTGTTCTCTCTCAGGATGACAGCTTTCCTGCTGCCACCACTGCTACTCCGCCATTGCACTTGCCGCAACCTGTAACCCAGCCATCCCAGACGGCTGCCGCCCATGTTGAGGTGGTGCAGTCTGCAGCCGGGCCTTGCAGGCCCAGAGCTGGCCGAGGGCATCCTGCAAGGCCATCTGCAGTCTCTGGCTCCCAGACTCAGCAACCTTCCGCCAGCCTTGCTACAGCCAATGGGGCCACATTACAGAGGAGCAGTAGGGTTGCAAGAGGGGAATTACAAAGGGGAGGGAAATCATTGAGGAAGGCCCGGTAAATAAAATGTTTAAAGCAAATGGGGGGAGTGTGTGTACAAAAGTTGATGGGCTGGATTTTAACTCAGGTGCTGGCTGTTGTCATGTTATCCGAATTTCGTGTTTCCCACACGAATTTAAATGGATGTGGGAGATTGATGCAATTTTAACTCAATTGGCCAATTGATTTTCAACGTGTGGGAAGCCTTTGCAAATGGGTTTTTCATGACTGAAAGTCCCCTCCGATGACGTCATCATTGCTGCTGCATTTAAGGTCCACAGCAAACCTTGCTTCTTCTGCAGACTGCCAAGCTTCTTGACTCTGCAGTGTGAGGGAGCTGCAGCAAAAATGACAAGCGGGAGGGCCAGATCAGCTCCTCGCTTTGACGAGGCGGCACTGCAGGCATTAGTCGATGGGGCTAGGGCCAACAGGGAGGTGCTCTTCCCTTCATCAGGGAGGAAGAGGCCCCCCACTCAGACCAAGGCAGTGTGGATGCAGGTGGCTGAAGAGGTCAACTCATTGGGAGTCACCGCTGAACCTGGATACAGTGCAGGAAAAGATTTCATGACCTTCGGCGCACTGGAAAAGTGAATATGAATTTCCCATCACCCTCAATCTGATCCCCATTGCCTTTCCTCACCAGCACTCAGCTTTAGCAATCTCTTCCTCCACATCCCACTTGACACTGACATCCATGCACCCTTACCCATTCCCTCTCTCTCTATACTCACATTCACATAATTATTACACCATGCAGCCCTCACACTACCTATCACTCTGATACTTTGAACACAACTGACAACACACAGGGAGGGCCCTTGGTCTTGCAACCCGATTCCATCTTTGTCTCCTTCTAAGTATCTATACTATGCAATCTCTAACCTCAATCCTTCATTCTCACTCAACCTCCACTTGTCTCCCTCATTGCAGGAAAAGAGAGCTCACAGCAAAAGAGAGCGAGCCAGGACAGGAGGAGGGACAGCCTCATTAACCCATCTGACCCCCTGGGAGGAGGCCGTCCTGGAAATCATGGGCATTGAGGATGATTCGCGCATGGGGGACGGACAGACGGGTGCAACACAGCAAGCTGGTGACAGAAAAGTTTCCCATCTCTCTCTTTGACATTGCATGAGTCGCTGATAATGATTGTGAAGCTGTAGCAGATGGACTTATGAACATCTGCAAAAAGCTATGTGCATGTAGCCTTTGCATCACATCTCTGACTCTTTCCTTTACTCCCCCACAGGACCATCACAAGCATCTGTCCCCCCTAGCCAGGAAGAAGAGGCTGAGCAGCCAGATTCCTCAGAGGAAGCTACAACCTCTGAGGGCACAGCGTCAGCAGAATTCAGCGCACCCAGCACCAGCGCAGACACTCACACCTCGGTGGGACCTTCGGGACATAGAGTAGTGTTGTCACCTGGTGTATCACAGCTCACAAGTGAGCATCAGCAGATTGTGGAGACCGGGACAGCAGTGGAGAGTCCTAGTCGGAGGGCGAAGGACTCTGCCAGCTAGGCTCAGCAGCATGGAGACCCTCTGCCTCTGGGTCCATCCATAAGATCAGAGGCGATGGAACTCCAGGCACAGATGCAGGAGTCTCTGGCAGGTTTTGTCTCTAGGGTCGCTGCGAGTGTGGAGCGAATGGAAGAGTTAATAGCGAACATGACCAGAGCCTTTGTGGAGTCATTGGCGCATGAACGCATCACCACGGAAAATATGGCTACCTCCATGGAAATGATTGCTACCTCCGTGGTAAGGCTAGCTACCATACAGGAGAGGATGGCTACGGTAGAGGAGAGGAGGGCTACGGCCATGGATGAGCTTAGTCGCCAGGGTATAGAAAACATATTCATTGTTCAGAATAGAATGACATCGCTTGAGGAGCGATGGGCATCTATTGAACAGAGAAAGCAGACCTTCATGGAAGTCCTGAGTAGGACTGCCATTGCAGATACGGGTCCCCATGGCCCCCCTGATGTGCAGCAAGGTGCTCTCCAGCCACTTGCAGGCGCTGAGTGGGAGCTAACCCATGAGAGGGAGGTTGGTGGCATACCTCAAGGAAGTGGGGGATCCTCTCCAAGCGCTCACACTTCCATGCCACTGCAGAGCCCTCGATCAGAGCCCCACCAGAGTACACACCCAAGTGAGATAGACGTCTCAATCCCTGCACGGCCGCAGGAACAGCAGACTGTTGACGAGCCCTCACAGGCTCACAACCCCAGAGGACGCCCGCCAAAGGTGTCGAGACAGGAGCAGCAGGAAAGTGAGCAAGGGGTCTCCACATCTGCTGAAGCCACAGGGAAGCAGTATGTAGGAGCACGCGTAAGAGGAAGATAAAGCACAAGTAGTCAACAAGGGTAGTCACTTGGGTGGAATTTTGTGTTTAGTGTAAAAATGGCATCACGTCATAATTGTACATAAAAATTCTGATGGCAAATGTTGCAGTTGTGGCGTCTGTCATTTCGCAATTGGGTCTTCCACATTGAGGCCTTAGGAATACTTGCAACTGTCAGTATGGTGGTCGGAGTGCTAGGAATCCTCTGGTTCTTGGCTGTAGTGTATGTACCTTTAAGAGAGAACTACTTTTACAGCTCCTGTATACTGTAGTACCGGCAGTGACCACACCTGTATATAAGCCTTGAGCATGCCTCTGTACTGGCAGTCTTTAGACTACCCTCCTCCAGTAAACACCTGTTGATTGTTAAGTACAGCCTCCGTGTAGTTATTGGAAAACATCATACTTTAAGAATCACGGATTCAACAGTGGCGACGAGGTCGATTCGAATCTGCCTGCAACTCTGCATTTCCTTTCAAGGATTCGCTCCGGGAGGGCGGTGGAAGAAAGTCGAGGCCAGAAGCACGGGCGTTGACCACGAGCAACCGCCCAGTCATCCGGCAGAGAGTGAACATCGCAGGGGAGGCTGTTGAGAGCCGGGCTTGGTTCCCCAGCCACGACGATCCAGCAACAGGCTGGCAACAGGTACAGCGCAGACCCTTCCCGGAGAGCGGCGGCTGGAGCCGACTGACGGCATAGAAAAAACCGAGCAGTGTCGACGGGGTAAGAGAGAGGGTGAAGCGCACAGGGCGCAGCCGGGGGTTGAAAACCGAGCGGCGTCGAGGAAAAACAAAACAGAGAGAGAGAGGGTAAAGCAGCAGCCGGGTTCAGGACCGAGCGGCGGCAATGGGAGAGGCGCACAGGAGAATGCGCAGAGCACAGCCAGGGCTCAAGGGCTGAACAGCGTCTGCGGGGAGAAGAAGGGAGAGCGCGGGAGACGCCATTGAGCCGCGGAGAAGAAGGGAGAGCGCGGGAGACGCCATTTTAGAAGCCGCAGCGGAGAAGAAGGGTGAGCGCGGGAAGAAAGGAAAGCGTGGGAGACGCCATTTTGTGCCAGCGGAGAAGAAGGGAGAGCGCGGGAGATGCCATTTTAAACAGTTAATTCACACCCAGGGATGCCAAAGAGTGGCAGTATCACTGCGTTCGACAATGAAGTCGAAGATTGGGCGACATATGTGGAACGCATTGAGGTGTACTGCAGGGCAAATGAAGTGCCAGATGCTAGGAAAGCACTGGTTTTGTTAAATTCCATGGGTGCAAAAACTTATGGCTTACTGCGAAACCTAATAACCCCAGAGAAGCCCGTGGATAAGAATTTCGAAAGCATAGTGGAAATCCTACAGGACCACTTAAACCCCACACCGCTGCTGATAGCAGAAAGATTTAAGTTCCACAAAAGGAACCAGCATAAAAACGAAAGTAATGCTGAGTACTTAAAGGAACTGCGCAAGCTATCGAAACACTGCCAGTTTGGATTGGGACTAGCAGATACGTTAAGGGACAAGTTTGTGTGTGGGCTTCAAAGTGAGGGAACCCAGAAACGGCTTCTATCAGAAAAGGACCTTACGCTGGACAAGGCTTTCAGTGTGGCAGTGTCACACGAAGAAGCCGCACGGGGCGCTGCAGAGATACAACGGAGACCGCAAAAATATGGCACCAATGAAATGTCATATGGAGCAGGGAAGTGTTATCACTGCGGCAGAACAACACACGACCAGAAGGATTGTTGGTTCAAGGACCAAGTGTGCAGACAGTGTGGAAAAGCAGGACACATAGCAAGAGTCTGCAGGTCAGGGAAGAAAACCAGCAGCAAGAAATCTCCACAGGAGAAGTACAAAAAGGTACATAAGGTGATGGACAGTAGTTCAGACGAACAGAAAAGTGATACAGACTCCGGAAGCAAGGAGCTGGGTTGTCTGAAATTACATAAGGTAATCAAAATGGAGGATCACCAGACTATCTGGGTCACACTCAAGATAGATGGAGTCCAAGTGAAAATGGAATTGGACACAGGATCAGCCCTAACAGTCATAAACCAAAGGAACTACAAGCGGCTATTTTCACATATACCCTTGAAAGCTACAGAGATTGTATTGAAGACATACACGGGGCAAAAAGTCTACCCCAAAGGAAAAATAAGGGTGAAATTGATATACAAAGGCCAGGAAATACCTAAAATGGACCTATATGTACTGCCAGATGGAGGACCACCACTACTAGGACATGAATGGATACGGAAGATACAATTAGATTGATATTCCATACAGGCACTGAAGTTTGAGGCCAAAAAGGATGACGACGTCACACCTGGACGACTGTCAAAAATGCTAACTGATGCACAAGAAGTGTTCCAGGAGGGACTCGGAACACTAAAAGGCATGACAGCGATGATTAAAATAGAGGAAAATGCAAGCCCAAAGATTTTTAAGGCCAGACCAGTGCCTTATGCGATCCGACCAGCCGTCAAAGCAGAGCTGGAAGGGTTGGAACGTTCAGGAGTACTGTCCAAAGTAGACTGGAGCGAGTGGGCTACACCCATCATTCCTGTAATGAAGAGGTCGTTGGAGTAATACGCCTGGGGAACTAAAGAAGGTCCGCATCTGTGGGGATTTTAAGGTGAGAGTGAACCCAGTCCTTCACACGGTACAATATCCGCTTCCACGGATTGAGGATATTTTCGCCTCGCTATCTGGAGGTAAACGCTTCACCAAAATTGATCTGGCCCAGGCGTACTTGCAAATGGAGGTAGAAGAAGCCTCGAAACAATACCTCACGATCAACACTCATAAAGGTCTCTACCAAAACAATCGGCTGGTGTTCAGGGTAGCATCGGCTCCGGCTATTTGGCAAAGGGCGATGGATCAAGTCCTGCAAGGGATTCCAGGGACCCAGTGTTATTTGGACGACATCCTGGTCACGGGCGAAAATGACAGTGATCACCTCGCCAACCTGGAGAAGGTGCTCACCAGATTGAAGGAATATGGGCTACGAGCTAATCGCCACAAGTGCGAGTTTTTCCAGAAGCAGATCTCGTATTGTGGCCACGTTATTGATGAAGAGGGGCTACATAAGTCCCCTGAAAAGATTGAGGCAGTAGTCAAGGCTCCAGCACCGGAAAATGTGTCACAACTGAGGTCGTTCCTCGGGCTGGTGAACTACTAGCATAAATTCTTACCAAATTTGGCTACAGTATCACACCCACTGAACACCCTACTGCAAACGGGTGTACCATGGAAGTGGAATGACGAATGTAAACGAGCTTTCCAGAAGTGCAAAGAGTTGATCACATCAAAAGTGGTGTTGGCCCATTTCAACCCAGCACTACCAATCCGGTTGGCATGTGACGCATCACCCTATGGTATTGGAGCGGTGCTGTTGCACAAATTCCCAGACGGGTTGGAGAGGCCAGTAGCCTTTGCGTCTCGGTCACTAAACTCAGCCGAGTGCAACTACGCCCAGATCGACAGGGAGGCCCTCAGCCTAGTATGGGGAGTAAAAAAAATTCAACCACTATCTGCATGGGCAGAAGTTCACCTTGCTGACTGACCACCAACCACTTGTCTCCATCTTTAATCCAAAGAAGGGCATTCTGGTGATGACTGCACAACGGTTACAAAGATGGTCCCTTTTTCTAGGGGCGAACCAATATGAAATAGAATATAAAGGCATGAAACAGCATGGAAACGCTGATGGGCTATCATGCCTGCCACTACCTACTGTGGAGGGAGCACCAGCAGTGGACCCTAGCGAGATATTTTATTCGTCGATAATTGAATGATTGCCAGTAATTAACGCGGATATAGAGAAGGAGACCCGCAATGATCCGACACTGTCTCGGGTATATGATTTGACGGTGAAGGGATAGCCAACACATGGCGACTCACTGTTGCCAGCATTCTCATCCAGAAGAGAACAGCTGTCAGTATGCCAGGGGACAGTGATGTGTGGATCCCGAGTGGTAATTCCACCCAAGTTAAGGGAGAGAGTGCTCAATGAGCTTCACGAAGGTCATCTGGGAGGGGTGAACATGAAAAGCCTTGCTAGGGCTTATGTGTGGTGGCCGGGGATCGATCAACAAATCGAGGACCTAACAAAGAGCTGCTCAGGATGCCAGAAGGTCCAAAATGCACCACCACATGCCCCTCTACACCCATGGGAGTGGCCCTCCTCTCCATGGCAACGGGTGCATATTGATTTTGCTGGTCCATTCATGGACTCAATGTTCTTAATAGCAGTGGATGCTCACTCGAAATGGCCTGAGGTGATAAAAATGTCCTCAACAACTACAGAGAAAACGATTGCAGTCCTACAGACCATATTTGCCAGGAACGGCTTGCCAGAGCAGATTTGCTCTGATAATGGACCACAGTTTGTGTCCGAAGAGTTTCGGAAATTTATGAGAAGGAATGGGGTAAGGCATTACACATCCGCCCCGTATCATCCAGCCACAAATGGATTGGCTGAGAGGTTCATACAAACCTTTAAAAAGGCGATAAAGGCCATGTGCGATGATGAAATTCCACTACAGCATAAGGTGGACAATTTCCTGTTAGCCTACAGAAATGCGACACATGCAGTTACCAACCAGACCCCGGCCATGATGTTCTTTAACCGAAGGTTGAGATCTCATCTGGATTTGCTCAGACCAAATGTGCGAAGAAATGTTGAGGATAAACAATTCCAGCACATCAATGAGAAGCCGACAAGGAGCTTCAATGTAGGACAACCAGTCTTGGCCCATGACTACCAAACAGAGAAATGGCAACCCGGAACGATATGCACACGGCAGGGGCCATTAATGGACACAGTGGATGTCGGGGAGAACATTGTGAGACGCCACGTCAACCAGATCTTAGCGTCACAGGAACGAGTCAACCCCATGTCTCGCGTACCTGGGGATGAACCCGACATACCGGTAGCATCTACCTCAGAAACAGTAGCAGCGGAAACTGATGAACTAACCGACGAAAGGGGGCCAGAATCGCCTCCGCACCAAGAACAAGAACCTCAGGAAAGGCGCTATCCAGAAAGGATCAGGAAGCCGCCCCAAAGACTGAATCTATAAATGGACTATTTCAGTTAAATGTGCATGTTAAAGTGTTAATTGTTATTTGAATATTATGGGTACCGCTAATCTAAAAGGGGAGGAATTGTAGTGTATGTACCTTTAAGAGAGAACTACTTTTACAGCTCCTGTATACTGTAGTACCGGCAGTGACCATACCTGTATGTAAGCCTTGAGCATTCCTCTGTACTGGCAGTCTTTAGACTACCCTCCTCCAATAAACACCTGTTGATTGTTAAGTACAGCCTCCGTGTAGTTATTGGAAAACATCATACTTTAAGAATCACGGATTCAACTTTGGCCATTGTCAATGCTCTGGTAAGAAGCTGCGAGGCAAGATTGTTTGATTGACTAGGCTAAGCAAATCTGGCCAGGATGAGTGCATTCCTTGCATCCCGGGCAGCAATGTTCTCGCGTAATGCTGCCGCTGGTTGATGGGCCTCTGCAGGATGTTCGTTTTCCTCCTCTTCCTCCTCCTCCTCCCCCTCCTCCTCCTCCTCATGTGAGGAGGATATGTGAGGAGACACTTGGTCCTCAGGAATCTGCAAGCCACGACGCTGTGCCATATTGTGAAGTGCACAGCAAACCACGATGATTCTGGAGACCCTGGCTGCTGAGTAATGCAGGGCTTCACCTGATCTATCCAGGCATCTGAAGCGCATCTTCAGCAAACCGATGGTTTGCTCGATTATGGCTCTGGTGGACATGTGGCTGGAGTTGTAGCTCTCCTCAGCTTCGTTGGATGGTCTTCTCAACGGCGTCATCAGCCACGTCCTCAGGGGATAGTCCTTGTCTGCAAATAGCCATCCGTTAAGTTGGTCTGGTGGACTGAATAGCGGAGGCACACTAGACTGGCGCAGTATAAAGGAGTCATGGCAACTGCCAGGGTACTTGGCACAAACATGCAAAATTTCCTTCTTGTGGTCACACACCAGCTGAGCGTTAAGGGAGTGGAAGCCCTTGCAGTTGACAAAAATACCTGGGTTGCAATGGGGTGCCCTAAGGGCCACATGTGTGCAGTCAACGACGCCCTGCACCCTTGGAAAGCCTGCCAGATGAGCTAATCCAACCGCTCGCGCCATGACACTTGCTCAATCCTTGGTGAAATGGATGTGATTGTGTGTGAGGGCAAAGAGGGCATCGGTTACCTGCGTGATGCAAGTGTGTGCGGCCGCCTGAGAGATGCCGCTGATGTCTGCTGCTGATCCCTGGAATGAGCCTGAGGCAAAAAAGTTGAGTGCGGTGGTGACTTTGACGGCCACTGGTAATGCTTGTACACCTGGTCCTCTGGGCAGCAGGTCTTGCTGTAGCATTGCGCAGATGTCAGTCACTACCTCTCGCGAAAGTCGTAGCTGTCTTTGGCACTGCTGCTCAGACATGTTGGGATAGGTGACCCTGCATCTGTAGACCCTGTTTGCGGGGTATCTTCTGCGCCGACGGGCTTCCAGGAGCTGGCCCCTTCTGGCCTGTGCAGCCTCAGGTGGGTGAGCAGCAGCCTGGCGCTCCTGCTGCTGCTGCTGTCGCTGGTGCTGCTGTTGTTCCTGGTTCTGCTGATGCCGCGGCTGATGCTCGAGCTCCTCTAATGCCCAGATGGGAAGGAAATAAATGGCTCCCATGCTTCTGGTATATGCCTCCGTTGAGGAAACGCTGAGTGAAGGTGGCGAGAGGGGTTTCCCAGGAGGCCACACTGGAGATGGGTGTGAGTCTCCAACCTTCCACAGGTGTGGTTAAGCCTTTTAAAAGTTGCCACAGACCTGAGACCACTAAGTCCTGTCACCTGATGGCTGATCAAATCTCCTCTTTAATTGTTGACCCGCAGTTGATAGTCATCAATCCAATAGTGCTCCCGCCAGGTTTCACATTCATGTTTTACGTGGGAAAAGGGTTAAATTTGCAAGCGCCTTTTAAAATAGGATTCTAGAGGCCATTTAGTGGCTATTAAGGGCCTTAAAGACCAGTCCCGCTTGTTGGATGCAGGACGGAGTCGGGACCATCAGACATGCCTGAGTTAAAATTGCTCGGAGTCGGGAACCAGGCCGGGGGGGCGGGGGTCCTGCCCACCAGTTTTTGCGATTTTAACCCCCTGGACGCCTCCAAGCCCGACTCAACGGCTCAATGAAAATTGAGCTCGATGTGTTTGTAAATATATTGTTCAGTTTGGTAAGAATTAGTTCTGTTTGCTAAGAACCAGTTGTGTTTGTTCATAGATTGTTGTGTTTCTTTATTATTGATTGTGCTTGATAAGAGACAGTTGTGCAGAATAATAAATGTTTATTTCAACGTAGCAAATTTTGTGATGTTTCTCATTTTACCTTTGCCCGGTGATAGGGGCTGCGAGCTGGCTGTAATGATGTGGTTGTTCTGCGCAAATCCCATGAGCTCTCTCATTTATTGGAAGCGCTGTCCAATGAGGCGATCACGAATGGCCCTTGCAGAAGCAACATTAAGTGACTCCCTCCTACGTTGCTGCTTCTGCTCCTCCACTTCATCCTCCTCCTCCTCCTTCTCCTCCTATCCCTCTTCCTCCTCCTGAGGTGGACCTGCAATCCCTGGTGGCAATGGCTGGGCCCTCAGAATGGCCAGGTTGTGCAGCATGCAGCACACAACAATGAAAAGGGAGACTCCTATCAGGGGAGTACTGCAGTGCTCCTGCAGAGCGGTCAAGGCAGCGAAACCGTTGCTTTAGCACCCCGATAGTCTGTTCGATCAGGTTCCTGGTGGCGCTATGGCTCTCATTGTATGCGTGTTGAGCAGGATTGTTGGGGTTGCGGAGGAGTGTCATCAGCCAGGTGGCGAGTGGATAACCCTTGTCTCCGAACAGCCAGCCACGAGCTTCATGTGGTGGTTGGAACAATGCTGGGACACCAGTCTGTCACAGGATGAATGCATCGTGGCTGCTGCCAGGATAGCGGGCATTGACAGTAAGGATGCACTGTCTGTGGTCGCACACCAGAGAGTGGTAGCTTTTGCGGTTACGGAACACCTCTGCATTGTGATGAGATGCCCGCAATGCCACATGGGTGCAGTTAATGGCGCCCTGAACCATGGGGAAGCCTGCTATCCTTGCAAAGCCACATGAGCATTCATACAAAAGCAAAATACTGCGGATGCTGGGAATCTGAAATAAAAACAGAAAATGTTGGAAATACTCAGCAGGTCAGGCAGCATCTGTGGAGAGAGAGCATGAGCACTCATCCTGTTTCTCTCTGGTAATGGGGAATGAGATGTACTCCCTTCTCCTTCTGTACAGAGCGTCTATCACATCCCGGATGCAGCAATGGACGGCGAACTGCAAAATGTTTGCAAGATCCCCTGTTGAAGCTTGGAAGGGGCCGCTGGCATAGAAATTGAGAGGAACTGTGACATTGACTGTCACAGAGAGAGACGTCCTGGTCCTGAGCTGAGGCTGCCGGTATGGCTGCAGGAGGTGGCAGAGCTCTGTGACCAACTCTTTGCTGAAGTGAAGCCTTCTAAGGCACTGCTCCACTGACAGATGAATGTAGGAGGACTGCTCCCAGAATACCCTGGGAGGGTAAGGCCTCCTGTTGAGAGCCCTGTTGGCCTTCCTCCCTCTGGCCACGTTTTCCAATCGTTCTCTCTGCCTCCACTTTTCCGACGGTGAAGCGGGAGGGCGAGGACCAGTGCCAGTACAGCCTCCATTAAGTGTTGGAACTGTTGCAGTATCAAAAGTAAGACAAATGAACCTGATAAATTTTTGTCAGGAGCAAAACTCCTTCAAGCAGGAAAACCTCAAATGGGTCAAAACTCCTGTCTGCTTCTGTCAAAGTGACAAGGCAGCATTGTTTGCCGACAAAATAAACCAGGAAGTGAACGCCTTTAACTATCGCTCCTGCAGCTCCCAGCCGACTGCAAACTTCCTCCGCTATCTGTCGCTCCTAACGACAGGTGCTGAGGCAGGGGGCGAAAATTAATTTCCGGTCCGGGGTGCTACCGCGGCGATGCACGGCTAGATGATGTCACGATCTCCGGGCACAGGATATCATGGCGGTAGTGTTTAGTGCCACCGCAAACCGCCAGGTGAATTTCACCCGCAGCGCTAACATCGTCGCGCCCGGGCGGTAAGTCGTTAGCGCCCCGTTAGTGCCTCCCAGAGGTGCTAACAGGAGGTGCTAACCAACTGAATTTCTCCCCCAAGCAGTTTAGAGGTCTTCGCTTAAGTATTAATGTTTCAATTAAGCAATAATCAGTTAGATCCAACCTGGAGGAGTCAGTCAGTATCAAGATGTAATTTGTAAACTAGCATAATCTGCTGATGTGAAGTCTAGAACAATTAGTGTTCAACATTCAAATAATAAATCCAATAAGGAATTCAGGAGAAACTTCTTTACCCAGCGAGTGGTTAGAATATGAAACTTGCTACCGCATGGATTAGTTGAAGCGAATAGCATAGAAGAATTTAAGGGGAAGCCTTAAGTATGAGGAAGAAAGAAATAGAAGGATAGTCAAATAGGGTTAGATGAAGAGGGATGGGAGGAGGCTCATGTGGAGCATAAACACCAGCACAGACCAGTTGTGCCAAATGGCCTGTTTCTGTGCTGTAAATTCTATGTAACATTGGATTACAGTCCCCGCTACTTACACTGTCCACACTTATTGTGCCCAGCCGCCTACATCGGGCAAATGGCACGAACCATTTGCCATTTTCACTGAAGTCAATTACAAATGTGCCACTTATAACACATTAAGCACGCCAGCTATTTTGGGCAGTGGTGGATCAGACTTGTCGTATTGCATACATATCCCACATAACTCAGAATCATTGTTACATTTAGAGATTCTACTACAGTTGAATAATGTTATCATGAAAGTTATTTCTAATTGTGAGCAGCAGAGGTCCCGGGAGCCTTGGGTTTCTCTATTGGCCACAGCTGTGCAATTAGAATTAGGATCATGAATCCTTTGTTTCTTATTTTTGAGAGGACAATTTTGCTTTAAGTGACAGCCATTTCCATACCTGGTTTAGTCCAAATTTAATGTTTGTCCCCCTTATTGGATTCAAGTCATTATTGGTACTATAACTGTCAATACAAATAAGCTCATTGGAGACTTTAAACATTCAAAATTTTGCTAGCAGAAACCAAATTCCACCCAATTAATAAAAACATTTAACCATTAACACTAAGGAAAACATAGTGATGGGAGTCAGACACTAATGTGGTTAGGCAAGTATCTGGAAAATTGAGCCAGCGGAATGATCTAAGAATGCAAATTCTGTTAAATAACCTTTGGTCTCTCATTCAAATATTTAATCACTAGATGCAGTTTTACTGTCCACTTCTTTTAGTGGGCAGACAATGTTAACACCATTGCACCCAGTATAAGCGGTGGGGGCTGTATCAGGAACCCTATAAACAATGCAACAGTAGAACAATATAGTGCTAACTGAGAAAAGGGAAAGTGATGTGAAGAATCACAATCAGTAATTGAAAAAAGAACCTCATGCAGTAAAGTAAGAGCAATCTTGAAATAGGTCAAATTGCAACTTTTATCTAGTCTTTAGGTGATTGGAAAATGTTTAAAAGCAGCTAGAAGTGTATTTAACAACTATTGAAACAAATGAAAACACATTTGAGAAGATAAAATATCTATTTTCTTATATGTTATTGGGCAAGAAGCAAGCAATTGTTAGAATAATTTCAGTTTTGAAGAAGGAGAGAATCTGGTCTGAGATATAATAATGAATAAACCTTAGGGACTCTGAAGTTCTAAATAAAATGTGATATATGAAAGCCACAGATTTTTCATCTGTGTGTAGAAAATAGGAAACTCATTGCTCAGTATGTAAGTGAGTTAAGAAATTGAAGTAAGCCGAGTGAATTTGGGAAACTGTCAGGATTCCTAATAAAGGACTGAATAACTTGTGGACTATTAGAGATAATTCTCTGAGAGAGATTAAGATCTGAAATTGTGGCTGTATGCGTGACTGGAGAGATGGTGCAGGAGGGAGGGCTTCAGAATCCTGGGACATTGGGACCGGTTCTGGGGGAGGTGAGACCTGTACAGGCCAGACGGGTTGCACCTCGACACAGCCGGAACCAATGTCCTTGCGGGGGAGTTTGCTAGTGCTGTTGGGGAGGGTTTAAAATAATTTGGCAGGGGGATGGGCACTAGGATGCAGCATTAGAAAGGAGAAACAAAGTGCACAAAGGATGGGGAGAGATAGATAGAACTAGTGTAAGAAATAGTAAGGTATTATGTGGGGTCAGACTTGTAGGATTCGCAAAATTTCCACATTTCCCCAAAGTTATTAATAAAAGGGACCCTGCATGGACATTTTAAAAAAGAGTACCCAAAAGATGGCGTCCACACGTCGTGGCCAAAAGCCTGCAAGTTTTAAAGCTTGATCTCTGCAGCACAGAGCAAGCAGCTTGTGGGGAAATCAAAACCTAAAATGCAGTTTCTGTAAAAAGGACTTTGTGTTTTGAAAAAGCAGAGAGCAAACATTAGAATATGCATTAAGCCAGATCGTAGACAGATCAGAACCAGTTGGGCCTATACTTAAGGCCATCAAGTGGTCTGCATAAATAATCGGAAACAGCTTAAGGAAGCCATCGAGGCCGGACAGGCCGATTAGAATGCATTAATAACAATAGAGCTTGGACATCAGACTATTAGATGCGATAAACGGCCATCTAAAAACAGTTAGTTTAGATTGCTGTAATTATTTAAAGCAGCCCGCCAAAATTGGAACAATGAACCAACCTGATTTGGCACGCAGATAAATGGAAACGACGGGTATAACTGCAGGCCCCAGGTAGCAATCTAGGCTCGCTCTGGCTCGTTCTGCTCGCTCTCTCTCTGCTCCCTGGCGCTGGGCCCTCGCTCTTGGTTCCTGGCTCACTCATGCCCTGGCCTCGTGGTGGGTCTCTCCTCACTCCCCGCGGTGAGATTTCAGCAGCTAAGTACACCATACCAACTGCCGGGGAGGAGAACGAGACCTGAGTCCCTCGTCATCTGGGACGCCCAGGCCAAAAAAGGGGCGAGACAAATTTGAGTAGGTAGCCCGAGATGAGACAAATAGAGATGAAGAAGATGATAAACTCGATAAACTAAGGGCAGAGCAAGGCAGCGAAAAATGTATCGAATAAAAACCCGAGCATCGAGTTATAAGCTGGCGCTTGGGAAGATGAGCATCTTGAACACTGCGATAACGCAGGTGCCTACGCTATGACGAATAAACTGTTGTTCGATGCATGGGTAACAAAACCTAAACGAAAAAGACTGTTGACTGTCTGATAAATATACCGTTACTGCCGACGACCGCCCGAGGGAGAAGAAGAGGAATACCCATCGGGACGAGGCGACGACGGTACCGGAGGAGAAGAAGGTGCGTCGCGGCAGTTGCTCCCACACCGCACCCCTGAAGACCACGTGGCGACAGGGTACCTAAGATGACAGAAAACCAGACCTCAAAATCCACATTTCGTTAACAGTTGGCTTTGCTTTGGATTGGTGAGCATGAATTCTGGCCCCTCATAGCTTAATCTAGTTAGGTATAGGGGGTGGGATAAGGATAAGGGGATTGTTAATATAGTTTGTTTTTCCCTCGATGTGCCGTGTGTTCCCCATTCCCTGTATAAGTATAGTTATTTTGTATTTGCCTGTATTTTATGCTAGTAATTTCTCATAAGACTGTGTTATTCTCCGTTTTAATAAAATCTTGGTTTTCTTACATCCAAACCACCTGTCTACTCGAGTCTTTCTGTATCGCCGCCTGTACCTAAGTCTGGTGTCTAGAACCCAAGGGGCATGGGAGCGATTCGAACCACTCACCAAACAGTCAGAGGCATAACTGACTGGGCGCATGCGCCATACCCGCCACCCCCCTTACAGAATGGCGACCGCGGCTGGACACCGACAACAGGGTTGTGATACAGTAGACAATGGTTCGGATGAGCGAACCATGATGGAGGAAAGGATTTCTGATTATGTGTTTAGCAAGGTGAATATCACTAAGAAGTGGATCACCACTCTGTTAAAGGCTGGGCGTCCGGATGCAGCAGCTAAGTGGACCGAGGGAAAGGAATACAAGAGGTCCTTAGCGAAGGCAGTTTGGCTGATGTGTTTTAAAAAGCAAGTCCAGCTGTTGGACAGGCTTGTTGCAGCACAGGCAGTCGAGTTAAAGGAGTCAGCCCTGGAGATCCAGGATAAGGCTCTCGCAGGGGAGAAGTTATTAGTAGCTTTGCAGGCCCTAAATCAGGAGCGAGCGCATTTAGTGGGAGAACACAAGGCCCAGTTGGAGTACCTATGGTGCCAAGTCACCGAGGCCAAGGGAAATGAGTTAAGGTTGCGGGAGAAGAACGCCCGCTTGGCAAGGCAGATTAGGGAACAGGAAGAGAAAGTACAGGAGGTAAAGGCCGCTTACAAGCTAACGAGCGAGCAGGGGTTTGAGGAGGCAGACCACGGCACCTGTAAGGAGATGATAGAAAATCTGAGACGGGCCCTCCGGAAGGCAAATGGCATGGTATGCCTCATAAGCCCAAAGGCAGGCCAGGCAGATTTTATGGGGACCGAGGGGAGGACAGTTCCAACATCACCGGTAGTGCCCAGGGACGACCCAGTTGAGAGAGAGGAGATCTCACGACCACCACCCGTAGCGCCAAGTTTCAGCGAGGTTTGGCAGCAAGGGGGGTGGAGCCAGAGGTGGAGGCGGAGGTGGAGCCACCCCCACCAGAGAGAACGGAGCAGGGACCGATGTGCCCAGCACGGCATTGGCGGTTCGGCCCACCCACCAATGGCGACAATGAGGGACCCCTCCAAAACCAGTTCGTATTACCCTTTAACACCCAAAAGCTTAGGGCTATGGTCAACCATATCCCGAAGCTCTCCGAAAAGGGAGACCCCTCGATCCACTTCAGGGAAGTAAAGCAGGCAGCCAGCGTCAATGACTGCGATGATGCTGAGAAGGCCAAGATGCTACTATTCTCCCTGGAGAGTAGTCTCCTCCAATCCCTCTCTGAGGAATGTAAAAGGGGGCAGAGCGGGTACGAGGAGCTTAGAGATGCAGTTCTGGAGGCCATGGGGATAAATGAGGGAAGTCCTTTCTCCCGTGTGGAGAAGACGATCCAGCTCCCAAGGGAAACCCCGCAAGCCTTTGCGGACCGGCTGTCGCCGGTGTACCGGAGGGCCTGTCTGGGGACACCAGACCGAGTGTTCCTGAACAGGGATCTCCTGGCCCATTGGCTCCATTGCCTGGTGGCGGACAGCTTGCCACAGGCCCGGGCCAAGGCAGAAGCCTGGTTTGACCCCAAAAATACCCAGACCACCGAACTCACGGTGATTAGACAGCTCACTCTGGCCTATAAAAACGGTAGGGGAGCCGATGCACACCCACCCAAGGGTAAGGTGCATGAGGTAAAACCCGGACTGGGTAGGAAAGAGTGGCACCAGGAAGGGAGTAAACCCCCAACACAATACCAATTGCTACGGGTGTGGGAAGGATGGTCACTGGCGGAAGGAGTGCAAAAACCCTTGGAAGGATAACAAGGGAAAGCATTCCACAGCCCCAGCCCAAAAGGCGGGGGCAGGGATCCCTTCCGCAGAGGTCGAGTCACTTTTGGACGCCATGAGGTCCTTACTGACTGGCCAGGGGAGAGTAGCTGCCGCCACCAGTGCCCTCACCCCATCAGCCCCATCCAACCCACAGCCGTGACTAGAGCCAGCGCAGCCTGCTAACCTGTGTTCCCTCCGGTATGATGAGTGGAAAGGACCCCTTTTGGAGATGGAGGTAGAAAAGGTGACGGGGACCTATCTGTTGGACACGGGGGCAACATGCACCGTGGTCTACTCAGCTAACCCCACCACCTCGCCTCTCTCTAACGGGGTCCCATACAGCCTATTGGGATTAACGGGTAAAGAACAGGCTGGCTTGTTTTCCATCCCGCTCGCCATTCAGTTCGGACCGCTCCGCTCCAAGTGGACCTGTATCCTGATGAAATGGGAAGTGGAGGGTGGAAGTGGGGTCCTGGGGGCTGACTTTATTGTAAGCCATGGGATCCTAGTGGATTTGGGAAATCATTGCCTTTGGGGGGCAGGTAAAGTAAAGAACGGTGAGATAGTAGTAATCCCAGGAAAGGAAGGGAAGGGGACCCTCTGCACCATGAAGCCCAAAGAGGATTATAACCTCGGGCTCATGTTCAGCAACACCCCACAAGAGTTCCAGGCATTTGTGCAGACCCACCTGGCCACATTTGCCACACATAAGCACGACTGCAGGAGGGGCAACGGGTTTGAGGCCAGCATAGACGGGGACCCCATGGCCTGACCACAGAAACAGTATAACTTCCCCAGGGAAGCAGAGCCAGACATGGAAGCAGCCATGTCCTTGTTAGTGCAGCAGGGAGTTCTGAGACCGATAGCTACCCACGTAAACTCTCCATTATGGCCGGTCAGAAAGCCGGACAATTCCTGGAGGGCCACGGTGGACTATCGGGTGCTCAATAGTAACATCCCGGCCTGTACACCCACGGTAGCAGCAGTTGCCGACCTGATAGGAAGTATTCCAGCGTCCGCGACCACTTTCACGGTGCTGGATATTTCCAACGGGTTTTGGTCCATCCCTTTAAGGAGGGAGGATCAGTACAAGTTTGCCTTTACGTTTAAAGGGCAACAGTACACGTGGAACTGCTTGCCTCAGGGCTTCCATCGAAGTGGTTTGGGAAGTAAACATAGGTTTACGGGCCGGGATACATCCCACAGGCCGCGAGATCTATGTAGACGGTTCCAGCATGGTATCTGCTGGCGAGCATCTCACGGGGTGTGGAGTTTACGACCCAGCGGCAAACATTGCCCTGGCAATTAAGCTCCCCAGCACCATGAGCGCCCAGTAGGCTGAACTGTCCGCGGTAGTGTACGTCATTACACACCCCAAAATTTTCCCCACCCCCTACATGATTTGCTCGGACAGCATGTTCACGTGCAATTCGTGTACGGAGTACCTGGCCATCTGGTCCCGCCGCGGATACACCTCCGCCGACGGGAGACCCCTCACAGTAAAACCCCTGCTGGGAAAGATCCTAGCAGCAGTGGGGGAGGAAGGGGAGGTCTTCATCCAAAAGGTGAAGGCCCATTCCTCCACAGAACCCCGCGGCCAAGGCAACCAGCAGGCTGACTTGCTCGCCAAGGAGGGTGCCCGCACAGGCACTTTCTAGGACCCATTCGGGTCCTGACCCATGGCGGCGGTCAGAGTTAGGGGTGGGACCCAAGGGAGTGCAGGGGTAGCGTTAGCCCCGGACCTTAAAACGGTCCAAGCCCAAGACCCCGTTCTCAAAGCATTCCTCAGTGCAGTAACTGAGGGAAAAGTGGTAGAGGGTCCGTACAGCACAGCAACCCTCTCCGTCAAAGAGAGCATGCTCTTCCGGGGGGAACAGTGGGTTGTGCCACAGCAGCACTGGAGGGAATTCCTTCAACTGGCCCATGAGGGTCCAGGGGCGGGACACCCCGGGCCTGAGACCACCTGGCAGAGGGTGGAACAGGCGGGATGGTGGCCGGGACTCAGGGACGATGTCCGCGAGTTCTGTGCAGGCTGTCTTGTGTGCACTGCGAATAACCCTGGCCCCCACAAAAGGAAGGTACCTATGGGACACGTCAGGAGGGTAGAGGGACCATGGCAGTCGATACATGTCGACTACATCGGGCCCCTGCCCACCGCCCAGGGAGGCTATATGTACTGCCTAGTCCTGGTGGACGTGTTTAACAAATGGGTAGAGGCCTTTCCCTGCAGAACTGCCACAGCTCTGGGTACTGCCAGGATCCTGGTCCGGGAAGTGTTCTCGAGGTGGGGACTACCACAGCATGTGGAGTCCGACCAAGGGAGTCACTTCACCGGACAGGTGATGCAGAACATCCTTATGCTGTTAGGCATTGAGGGGAAATGGCACGTGGCCCACAACCCCCAGTCATCGGGGATTGTAGAACGTATGAATCGGACCCTGAAGGAAAGGTTGAGGAAGAAGACAGTGGACTTGCCCCGCAAATGGGCCGAGGTCCTACCGTTGGTTTTGATGGGAATCCGGGCCAGCCAGTCTAAAAGCATGGGGTACTCCCCGTACGAGCTAATGACCGACAGGGTTATGCAGACCCCCACCCATGTGCTCGCCCCGGTGCTCACGGAGGGTCAGCTCAGGGAGGTAAACCGGGACAGGTTCGCCCGAAACCTCTTTGAGCACCTGAAGCAGGTCCATGAGCAGACGGCTGGGAGCATGGGAAGGCAGCATCGGAGTAACCGATTGCTGCTCGAACCGAGAAAGCACCACAAGTGGGAGATAGGAGGTCAGATTATGGTAAGAAATTATGCCCGAGTAGGAAGTTTGGAACCATTGTACATGGGGCCCTACAGCATTGTAGATAAAGCCAGCCCCATGTTACACGCCGTGAAGATGTCCTGGCGTACAAAATGGTTCCATATCAACCAGTGTAAGCTGTTTAGACCTGCAAGGGGAAAGCAGCCAGTTAGGGTAAGGTCTGAGGATAAAGATCCTCAGCCTGCAGCAGGAGCGAGTTCACAGACTGCACAGGCAGGCTTGCTTGAAGGGAGGGGCCATCCCGCCCATCGATTGGGACACTCCCCCACTCTTCCGGGATCCAGACGAGGGGGAGGGACCTGAGGGCGAATACCCCGCCCCTAACCCAGGTGTAGAGAGGGAGGGACCTGAGGTCGAAAACCCCGCCCCGGACCCAGCTATGGGACCTGGGGGTGGAGACCCTCAGCTCGCAGCAACAGGCTGCGAAGAGTTACCTGCCCCTGGCCCAGGTTTGGGAGAGGTCAAGCATGAGGGAACGGCGGTTCGGGTTAACGGCCCATCGGCCAAGAAAGCCCCACCCGACAAGGCCCCCAGAAGGTCCCCACGGATGCCCCAGCCGAGAAAGCCATGGTCACCAGCTCCCCAGTTACCAAGGGCCGCCCCTCAAGCCAGGGAGAGGTCCAAGGACAGAGGTCCTCAGCCAGCAGCCACGGGCTGCGAGGGACCAACGGTGAAGAACGGTGCGGCCACGCCGGAGGTAGCAGTGAGTCGCAGTCCAACCAGGAATTAGCCTGGCCGCCTGGAGACGGGCGGCGGTTGTACATAGTTTAGGTAGTTTAAGTTTTGGTTCTTGTTAAGTTACGTATTTAGCTTAAGTTTGGGTGTTTTAGCTTAAGTCAAATAAGGTGATGGGTAGTTTAGATTAAGTAAGTAATCTGCCAAGAGTGTATATACTTGGGTCAAGGTCGCGGGACCCGACCATGCTTCACCAAGCCAGAGAAACTCTTGGGGACCTGGCTGCATGTTTTTGTATCTTTTTGCAGAAAGACTGTCAGGATGAAGGGGATCGTAGTCCTACTCGCCCTGATGGGACTGAGCGAGGGAAGGTGGGGCGATGTACAAGATTCCCACATCTACAGGTGCTCGGGAGACAGGGCGCTCATAGCAACCGACGGAAGCGGTGAACGGGATGCGGAGAAGACTGCCGTCTACGTCCACGAGGGAAGGTGGCCAGGATGGCTGGGGTCCAATTCGTCTCAGTACTCCAGCCAAACCGGATTCACATACGGGGAGACCTCGCTCCTGTGCCCCAGGGTATGGGTCGTTACCACGAGGGTCAACGTCACCGTTGGAAAGCGCATATGTTTAACGTGTAAAGGACACATTCCTCTGGATAGGTGGTGGTGGCTCAGGAAACTGAGCAAGGATATGAGGAACCCCGAAGTCGAGTAGGAACGGTTAGGGAACAATACCCATCGGACGATTACAGGGACTCATGGAGGATTAAGTGTGTGTTGGGACAAGTGGTGGGAACCGGATCAAGGGATTTATATCTGTATGTGGGGGTCAGAGAGAGTCTGCCCCGCAGGCATATCCATTGTTTCCCACCGGCAGTGGCACGACACCGGGAAGGGGATGAGGTGGGATGCCAGCCGGAAGGTGTGCGCAGTCCCATGCTCCCCAATCCCAGTCAATGCCACTGAGCTGGTAACCCGCCCTCGTAAACCCCTGCCCATGGCGCAGGTGGCGAGGTTACCCAGGGAAGGCTGCCCCACCACCACCAAGGGACCAGGGAATGGGTTGGTACTAGTACCTACCGATCAGGTGCTGTACCAGGGGATACACTACGCGGTAGCCTCCGTGATTTTAAATCTCACCAAGGTACATTTACCGGAGTGGTGCCCCAAAGAAACAGAGCAGCGATACCAGGCCCTATTGAAGGACATGTTCAGGAAGTTTTATGAGTTCGATTTCGCCCATGTGGACAAAACCGAACTGTACACCACACACCGAGAGTTTTTGGGTAATGCAGGGAGACAAAGAAGGGGTGTATGGAATGATGTTTTTACTGCGTTTAATATTGGGTCCTCTGTCATCAACAGTTTGGATGACATAGAGCTGCAGACCCAGATAAACGGTTTAAAAACACTGTTAAAGAAGATATTGATGGATGAGAATAAAGTAGTGGGCTCAGAGTTGCATGAGGACCAGGCCATGACGATCCATTTAAAGGAGACCATAGCGGAGTTGGAGAAGCACGCAAAGACGGTAAATGCCCTCATAAGGGAGGACAGAAATGCTTCTGACCAGGCTGTGCAGAATGAGGTGTGCCTGCTATACGGGGTGTGGTTACTGGGTGAGGTCCGCAGTAATCTGGAGGATTTAAAACAGGGTTCAGTCCCCTCCTGGATCAGCAACAAACACCTCGCAGCCCTCCACCCATTTGAGAATGCATTAAGCCCGTGCCAACTCCGGCTAGACTCCGAAGCCTACCAAGTCCCCGTGGATTGTGGACGGTCCAACCACACAATCATGGGAGTAGTAGTTAGGATGCCGGTCATGGGTAGGACAGCCCGACCCGCGTCGGTATACAGGGTAGAGAACATTGGAGTCATTCAAGGGGGTGCACACATTCGTTTCACAGTGGTCACACCTTACGTCATAAAGTGGGAGCACGCTATGACAGGTACTGGCCTCTCAGGGTGCCGGAGCCGGGGAGCACACATAATCCTGTGTCCCCAGCACTTGAATGCCTATTCAAAATCGCAGTGTGGGTTCAGAGTTGCTGACGCGAAGCCTATAAATTGTATCATGGAGGCAATGGCACAAGGCCATGTTCCCCCGTAGGTAGCATATATAGGAGGTGGGACATATTGTGTCACCACCGGCGCGTCCCACTACCAGCATGGACAGCATAGTTGGTGTCCAGTTAGTGACAGCAGTTTCTGCTTTAAACCCAAGGCAGAAGTTCAAGTGGCCCAGGAGCGAATTGTCCCCATTCCTGAATCCTCCACTGTTCACCGCACTGTGAAGGAGAATTTACGAACTTGCAAAAGTTCGTCGCGCACTTCGGCTATGAAATTCCCCCTCTCCCAGAACACCTTACCAAAATACTCAAAGCCGTTATAGTTTTGCAGAAACATTTTTACACCCTAGAGCAGAAAACCGTAGAGATAGGGACTAAGATATTGGATATTGTGATTCCACCCCGGTGGGACATTTTCAATAACATAGAGGTCCCTTCGTGGATCACACTGGCTTCCCACATTCTCATGGTTTGCCAGTTAGGGATAGTGTTGTATCTAGTTTGTATTCAATGTAAGGGAAAAGGGCAGTTGTTAGTGTTCCGAAACCAGAAGATCTGGAAGGAACATTATGTGAAGGTGGAGGGAGATACGCCTGTTTAAGTCTTTTCCTTGTATTTTGATTAAAGATTGCTTTTTTTGTGTTTGTTGTTTTTAATAAAGATTCTTGCGATGAGTTGTTAATAAAGATGTATGTGTACCCAGTGATGCAGGGGTGTTGGACCCCCTCCATGTTTGGATGTGTATAAAAGACTGTAATTATTCTATGTATGCTTATGTACACTACATTTTTGCGGAATGGGAAGTGCATGTGTCATGGGTATGTTAGATAGGTAATTACAGAGGAAGGTCGACTATGGAGGGTCAGAAAAATTTTGCTCACCTTGTAAGAATGATACTTCAAGCAAGTTTTAGTATCACAGGGGGAGTGTAGGATTAGCAAAATTTCCACATTTCCCCGAAGTTATTAATAAAAGACACCCTGCATGGACATTTTAAAAAAGGGTACCCAAAAGATGGCGTCCGCACCTCGTGGCCAAAAGCCTGCAAGTTTTAAAGCTTGATCTCTGCAGCACAGAGCAAGCAGCTTGTGGGGAAATCAAAACCTAAAATGCAGTTTCTGTGAAAAGGACTTTGTATTTTGAAAAAGCAGAGAGCAAACATTAGAATATGCATTAAGCCAGATCGTAGACAGATCAGAACCAGTTGGGCCTATACTTAAGGCCATCAAGTGGTCTGCATAAATAATCGGAAACAGCTTAAGGAAGCCATCGAGGCCGGACAGGCCGATTAGAATGCATTAATAACAATACAACTTGGACATCAGGCCATTAGGTGTGATAAACGGCCATCTAAAAACAGTTAGTTTAGTTTGCTGTAATTATTTAAAGCAGCCCGCCAAAATTGCAACAATGAACCAACCTGATTTGGCGCACAGATAAATGGAAGTGACGGGTGCAATGTATGTAATGTATATATACCTTAAGGGAGAGAGCTACTTTTTACAGCTACTGTATACTGTAGTACCGGCAGTGACCACACCTGTATATAAACCCTGAGTAGTGATCTGTACAGTTAGTTCTAGAGTAACCCTCATTCAGTAAACACCTGTTGAATCGTTCCCTGCAGTCTGTTGTCTGATTATTGAAGGACACAACATTAAGATACACGGTTATAACATTGGCGACGAGACAGATTCAAACCTACCTGCAACTCTGCATCACCTCCCAGGGATTCGCTCCTGGAGAACAGTGGAAGAAGGTCGAGTCCAGAAGCACGGGCGTCGACCACGGGCAACCGCCCAGTCATCCAGCGGAGATTTGAGCATCGCAGGGGAGGCTGTCGAGAGCCAGGCTTGGCTTTCCAGTCACGGTGGTCCAGCGAAACGGGCTGGCAACAGGTACTGCGCAGACCCTTCCCGGACAGCGGCGGGCTAGAGCCTGACCAAGTGGCACAGAAAAAGGCCGAGCAACGTCGACGGGGGAGAGAGAGAGGGCAGAGCGCACAGGGTGCAGCCGGTGTTCAGGACCGAGCAGCATCAACGGGGGAGAGAGACGAGAGAGAGCAGAGCGCAGCCGGTGTTCATGGGCCGGGCAGCGTCAACGGGGGAGAGGGGCGCGCAGGAAAATGCGAGGCGCTGCCATTGCCACGAGGACCGCAGAGAGCGGTGTTGGCAGCAGCGCAGGAGCAGCGCGCGAAACCCACAGGGCGTCGCCATTTGCAATGAAGACCGCCGAGAGCGGCGTTGGCAGCAGCGCGGGAGATGCCATTTTAAGCCGCAGCGGGGAAGAAAGGAAAGCGCGGGAGACGCCATTTTAAGCCAGTCTAACCACACCCAAAAATGCCAAAGAATGGCAGTATCACAGCATTCGACAATGAAGTCGAAGATTGGATGACATATGTCGAACGCATAGAAGTATACTGCAAGGCAAATGAAGTGCCAGATGACAAGAAAGCGCTGGTATTGTTGAATTCAATGGGTGCAAAAATGTATGGCTTACTACGAAACCTAGTAACCCCAGAGAAGCCAGTAGAAAAGGATTTTGAACACATAGTGTCAATCCTATAGGACCACTTAAACCCCATACCGCTGCTGATAGCAGAAAGATTTAAGTTTCACAAAAGGAACCCGCATAAAGATGAAAGTAATGCTTAGTATTTAACGGAACTGCGCAAGCTATCGAAACACTGCCAGTTTGGAACGGGACTAGCAGATACTTTAAGGGACAAGTTTGTGTGTGGGCTTCAAAGTGAAGGAACCCAGAAATGGCTTCTATCAGAAAAGGATTTTATGCTGGACAAGGCTTTCAGCATTGCAGTATCACACGATGCAGCAGCATGGGGCGCTTCAGAGATACAACAGAGACCGCAAGAATATGGCACAAATGAAATGTCATACGGAACAGTAAAGTGCTATCGCTGTGGCAGAACAACACACGACCATAATGATTGCTGGTTCAAGGACAAAGTGTGCATCCAGGGTGGAAAAGTAGGACACATAGCAAGAGTCTGCAGGTCGGGATAGAAAAATAGCAGCAAGAAATCTCCACAGGAGAAGTACAAGAAGGTACATAAGGTGACGGAGAGTAGTTCAGACGAACAGAAGAGTGATACAGACTCCGGAAGCAAGGAGCTGGGTTGTCTGAAACTACATAATGTGATCAAAACGGAGGATCACCAAACTATCTGGGTCACGCTCAAGATAGCAGGAGTCCAAGTTAAAATGGAATTGGACACAGGATCAGCCCTAACAGTCATAAACCGAAGGGACTACAAGCGGCTATTCTCACATATACCCTTGAGAGATACAAAGATTGTCTTGAAGACGTACACGGGGCAAAAAGTCCACCCCAAAGGAAAAATAAGGGTGAACGTTATATATAACGGCAAGGAAACACCAAAAATGGACCTATATGTATTGCCAGATGGAGGACCACCACTACTAGGACGTGAATGGATCCGGAAGATACAGCTAGATTGGCATTCCATATAAGCACTGACTGTAGATGCCAAAAAGGATGACGACATCACACCTGGATGACTGTCAAAAATGCTAACTGACGCACAAGAAGTGTTCCAGCAGGGACTCGGAACACTAAAAGGCACAACAGCGATGATCAAAATAGAGGAAAATGCAAGCCCAAAGTTTTTTAAGGCCAGACCGATACCTTATGCGATCCGCCCAGCTGTCAAAGCAGAGCTGGAAGGTTTGGAACGTTCAGGAGTACTGTCCAAAGTGGACTGGAGCGAGTGGGCTACACCCATCGTTCCTGTAATGAAGAGGTCGTTGAGTAATATGCCTGGGGAACCAAAGAAGGTTCGCATCTGTGGGGACTTTAAGGTGACAGTGAACCCAGTCCTTCACACTGTACAATATCCGCTTCCGCGGATTAAAGATATTTTCGCCTCGCTATCTGGAGGGAAACGCTTCACTAAGATTGATCTGGCCCAGGCGTACCTACAAATGGAGGTAGAAGAAGCCTCGAAACAGTACCTCACGATCAACAGTCATAAAGGTCTCTACTAATACAACCGGCTGGTGTTCGGGGTAGCATCAGCTCCGGCTACTTGGCAAAGGGCAATGAAACAAGTCCTGCAAGGGATTCCAGGGACCCAGTGTTATTTGGACGACATCCTGGTCATGGGCGAAAATGACAGTGATCACCTCGCCAACCTGGAGCAGGTGCTCACTAGATTGAAGGAATATGGGCTCCGAGCTAATCACCACAAATGCGAGTTTTTCCAGAAGCAGATCTCGTATTGTGGCCATGTTATTGATAAAGAGGGGTTACATAAGTCCCCTGAAAAGATTGAGGCAGTAGTCAAGGCTCCAGCACCAGAAAATGTGTCACAACTGAGGTTGTTCCTCGGGCTGGTGAACTACTACCATAAGTTCTTGCCGAATTTGTCTACCGTACTACACCCACTGAACACCCTACTACAAACGGGGGCACCATGGACGTGGAGTGGCGAATGTAAACGAGCTTTCCAGAAGAGCAAAGCATTGATCACATCAAAAGAGGTGTTGGCTCATTTCAACCCAGCACTACCAATTCGGTTGGCGTGTGATGCATCACCCTATGGCATTGGAGCGGTGCTGTCGCACAAATTCCCGGACGGCTCGGAGAGGCCAGTAGCCTTTGCCACTCGATCACTAACCTCAGCCGAGCGTAACTACGCCCAGATTGACAGGGAGGCCCTCAGCCTAGTGTGGGGAGTGAAAAAGTTCAATCACTATCTGCACGGGCAGAAGTTCACCTTGCTGACTGACCACCAACCACTTGTCTCCATCTTTAATCCAAAGAAGGGCGTTCCGGTGATAACTGCGCAACGGCTACAAAGATGGTCCCTTTTTCTAGGGGCACACCAAAATGAAATCGAGTATAAGGGCACGAAACAGCATGGAAACGCTGATGGGCTATCACGCCTGCCACTGCCTACTGCAGAGGAAGCACCAGCAGTGGATCCTGTCGAAATATTTCATTCGACTATAATTGCATGCTTGCCAGTAACTAACGCTGGTATAGGGAAGGAGACCCAAAATGACCCGACACTGTCTCGGGTATATGATTTGACGGTGAAGGAATGGCCAGCACATGGCGACTCACTGTTGCCAGCATTCTCATCCAGAAGAGAACAGCTGTCAGTATGCCAGGGGACCTTGATGTGTGGATCCCGAGTGGTAATTCCACCCAAGTTAAGGGAGAGAGTGCTCAATGAGCTTCACGAAGGTCATCTGGGAGGGGTGAAAATGAAAAGCCTTGCTAGGGCTTATGTGTGGTGGCCGGGGATCGATCAGCAAATCGAGGGCCTGACAAAGAGCTGCTCAGGATGCCAGAAGGTCCAAAATGCACCACCACATGCCCCTCTACACCCATGGGAGTGGCCCTCATCTCCATGGCAACAGGTGCATATTGATTTTGATGGTCCATTCATGGACTCAATGTTTTTAATAGCCGTGGATGCGCACTCGAAATGGCCTGAGGTGATCAAAATATCCTCCACCACCACGGAGAAAACTATTGCAGTCCTACGGACCATTTTTGCCAGGAACGGCTTGCCAGAGCAGATTTGCTCTGATAACGGACCACAGTTTGTGTCCGAAGAGTTTCGAAGATTTATGAAAAGGAATGGGTTAAGGCATTACACATCCGCCCCGTATCATCCAGCCACAAATGGATTGGCTGAGAGGTTCGTACAAACCTTTAAAAAAGCAATAAAAGCCATGTGCGATTACAACATTCCACTGCAGCATAAGGTGGACAATTTCCTGTTAGTCTACAGAAATGCGACACATGCAGTCACCAACCAGGCCCCGGCTATGATGTTCTTTAACCGAAGGTTGAGATCTCGTCTGGATTTGCTCAGACCAAATGTACGAAGAGATGTTGAGAGTAAGCAATTCCAGCACATCAATGAGAAGCCGACAAGGAGCTTCAATGTAGGGCAACCAGTCTTGGCCCGCGACCGCCGAACAGAGAAATGGCAACCAGGAAGGTTATGCACACGGCAGGGGCCATTAATGTACACAGTGGATGTTGGGGAGAACATTGTGAGATGCCATGCTGACCAGATCCTAGAGTCACAGGAACGAGTCAACCCCATGTCTCGGCCATACGTACTTAGTGAGGAATCCGACGTACAGGTCGCATCTACCTCAGAAACAATAGCATTGGAAGCTGATGAATCAACTGATGACAGGGTGCTAGAATCGCCTCCGCACCAAGAGCGAGACACTCGGGAAAGGCGTTATCCAGAAAGAATCAGGAAACCTCCCCAGAGACTGAATATATGAATGGACTATTTTCATATAACATTGTATATTAAAAATGTTAATTGTTAAATGAGTATTATGGTACTGTTAATCTAAAAGGGGAGGAATTGTAATGTATGTAATGTATATATACCTTAAGGGAGAGAACTACTTTTTACAGCTCCTGTGTACTGTAGTACCGGCAGTGACCACACCTGTATATAAACCCTGAGTAGTGATCTGTACAATTAGTTCTAGAGTAACCCTCATTCAGTAAACACCTGTTGAATCATTCCCTGCAGTCTGTTGTCTGATTATTGAAGGACACAACATTAAGATACACGGATATAACAACGGGTATAACTGTAGGCCCCAGGTAGCAATCTAGGCTCGCTCTGGCTCGTTCTGCTCACTCTCTCTCTGCTCCCTGGCGCTGGGACCTCGCTCTTGGTTCCTGGCTCACTCATGCCCTGGCCTCGTGGCGGGTCTCTCCTTGCTCCCCGCGGTGTGATTTCAGCAGCTAAGTACACCATACCAACTGCCGGGGAGGAGAACAAGACCCGAGTCCCTCATCATCTGGGATGCCCAGTCCGAAAAAGGGGTGAGATGAATTCGAGCAGGTAGCCCGAGACGAGACGAATAGAGACGAAGAAGATGATAAACTCGATGAACTAAGGGCAGAGCAAGGCAGCGAAAAACGTATCGAATAAAAACCCGAGCGTCGAGTTATAAGCTGGCGCTTGGGAAGACAAGCATCTTGAACACTGCGATAACGCAGGTGCCTACGCTACGACGAATAAACTGTCATTCGATGCATGGGTAACAAAATCTAAATGACAAAGACTGTTGCATGTCCAATAAATATAACGTTACCGCCGATGACCGCCCGAGGGAGAAGAGGAGTACCCATCGGGACGAGATGGCGATGGTACCGGAGGAGAAGAAGGTGCGTCGCGGCAGCCGCTCCCGCACCGCGCCCCTGAAGACCACGTGGCAACAGGGTACCTAAGAGGACAGAAATCCAGACCTCAAAATCCGCATTTCGTTAACAGTTGGCTTTGCTTTGGATTGGTGAGCGTGAATTCTGGCCCCTCATAACTTAATCTAGTTAGGTATAGGGGGTGGGATAAGGATAAGGGGATTGTTAATATAGTTTGTTTTTCCCTCGATGTGCCGTGTGTTCCCCATTCCCTGTATAAGTATAGTTATTTGTATTTGCCTGTATTTTATGCTAGTAATTTCTCATAAGACTGTGTTATTCTCCGTTTTAATAAAATCTTGGTTTTCTTACATCCAAACCACCTGTCTACTCGAGTCTTTCTGTATCGCCGCCTGTACCTAAGTCTGGTGTCTAGAACCCAAGGGGCATGGGAGCGATTCGAACCACTCACCAAACAGTCAGAGGCATAACTGACTGGGCGCACACGCCACACCCGCCACCCCCCTTACAACGAAGAGAGAATACAAGAAGGTCTAAGATAGGTTTACAGTGCATGTGTGTGAATGCATGAAGTATGGTAAATAAGGTTGGTGAGCTGCAGGTGCAAATAGCCACACGGGAATATCATGTTGTGGCGATAACGGAGACCTGGCTCTCAAAAGGGCAGGACTGGGTATTAAATATTCCTGGATATAAGGTGTTCAGGAAAGATAGGGAAGGAAAGAAATGAGGTGGGGTCGCAGTATTGATTAAGGGGAACAAGTGCTAGTGAGAGAGAGGAAGTCCTGGAGGGGTCAAGGACAAAATCTCTTGGTTAGAGTTAAGAAACAATAGAGGTGCCATTACACTACTCGGTGTATTCTATAGGCCACCAACTAGTGGGAAAGATATAGAGGAGCAAATTTGCAGGGAAATTACAGAGAGGTGCAAGAACTATAGAGTAATAATAATGGGGGACTTCAATTATCATAATATAGACTGGGATAGTAATAGTGTAAAGGGCAGAGAGGGGGAAGAATTTCTGAAGTGTGCACAGGAGAACTTTCTTGATCAGTACATTTCCGGCCCAATGAGGAAGGAGGCATTGCTGTATCTGGTTCTGGGGAATGAGGTGGGTCAAGTGGAGCAAGTGTCAGTAGGGGAACATTTGAGAACAGTGATCATAGTATCATAAGGTTTAGGTTAGCTATGGAAAAGGACAGGGAGCAATCTAGAGTAAAAATACTTAACTGGAGGAAGGCAAATTTCAGTGGGTTGAGAGCGGATCTGGCCCAGGTAAATAGGAATCAAAGATTGCAGGCAAACTTGTAATCGAACAATGGGCTGCTTTAAAAAGGAGATGGTTCGGGTACAGTCGAGGTACATTCCCATGAGGGGGAAAAGTTGGGCAACTAAAGTCAGAGCTCGCTGAATGATAAAAGAGACAGAGAGTAGGATGAAGCAGAAAAAGAACACATGTGACTGATGTCAGGTTGAAAATACAAGTAAGAATTGGGCTGAATATAGAAAGTTCAGAGGGAAAGTGAAAAAGAAAATAAGAGGGGCAAAACAAGAGTATGACAATAGATTGGCAGCTAACATAAAATGGAATTCAAAAGTCTTATATAGGCATATAAATAATAATTGGGCAGTAAGAGGAGTGGTGGGGCTGATTGAGGACCAAATAGGAGACCTACACATGGAGGCAGAGGGCATAGCTGAGGCACTAAATGAGTACTTTGCATCTGTCTTCACCAAGGAAGAAGATGCTGCCAAAGTCATAGTGAAAGAGGAGGTAGTGGAGATACTGGATGAGAGGAAAATTGCAAAAGAGGAGGTACTCGAAAGGCTGGCTGTTCTTAAAGTTAATAAGTCCTAGGATGCTCAAGGAGGTTAAGGAAGAAATCGCAGAGGTACTGGCCATAATCTTCCAATCCTCCTTAGATATGGGGGTGGTGTCAGAGGACTGGAGAATTGCAAATGTTACACCCTTGTTCAAAAAGGTTGTAAGGATTAACCCAGCAACTACAGGCCAGTCAGTTTAACCTTGGTAGTTGTGAAGCTTTCAGAACTGATAATTAGGGGCAAAGTTAACAGTCACTTGGACAAGTGTGGATTAATTAAGGAAAGCCAGCATGGGTTTGTTAAAGGCAAGTCGTGTTTAACTAACTTAATCGAGTTTTTTGATGAGGTAACAGAGAGGGTTGATGAGGGCAATGCGGTTGATGTGGTATATATGGACTTCCAAAATGCGTTTGATAAAGTGCCACATAATAGGTTTGCCAGCAAAGTTGAAGCCCATGGAATAAAAGGGACAGTGGCAGCATGGATACAAAATTGGCTAAATGACAGGAAACAGAGAGTAGTGGTGAAAGGTTGTTTTTCTGACTGGAGTTAGGTGTTCCCCAGGGGTCGGTATTAGGACCACTGCTTTTCTTGATATATATTACTGACTCGGACTTGGGTGTACAGGACACAATTTCAAAATTTGCAAATGACACAAAACTTGGAAGTATAGTGAACAGTGAGGAGGATAGTGATAGACTTCAAGAACACATAGACAGGCTGGTGAAATGGGCAGACATGCGGCAGATGAAATGTAATGCAGAAAAGTGCGAAGTGATACATTTTGGTAGGAAGAGGCAATATAAACTAAATGGTACATTCCTAAAGGGGGTGCATGAACAGCGAGACCTGGGGGTATATGTGCACAAATTGTTGAAGGTGGCAGGGCAGGTTGAGAAAGCGGTTAAAAAAACATATGGGATACTGGGCTTCATACATAGAGGCATAGAGTACAAAAGCAAGGAAGTTATGATGAACCTTTATAAAACACTAGTTTGGCCTCAACTGGAGTATTGTGCCCAATTCTGGGCACTGCACTTTAGAAAGGGTGTGAAGGCCTTAGAGAGATGCAGAAAAGATTTATGAGAACAATTTCAGGGATGAGGGACTTCAGTTACGTGGATAGATTAGAGAAGCTGGGATTGTTCTCCTTAGAGCAGGGAAGGATGAGAGGAGATTTGCTAGAGGTGTTCAAAATCATGAGGGGTCTGGACAGAGTAGATAGAGAGAAACTGTTCCCATTGGCAGAAGGGTCGAGAACCAGAGGACACAGATTTAAGGTGATTGGCAAAAGAACCAAAGGCGACATAAGAAAAAACATTTTTACGCAGCGAGTGGTTAGGATCTGGAATGCACTGCCTGAAAGGGTGGCGGAGGCAAACTCAATCATGGCTTTCAAAAGGGAATTAGATAAGTACCTGAAGGAAAACATTTTACAGGGCTATGGGGAAAGGGCCGGGGATTGGGACTAGCTGAAGTGCTCTTGCAGAGAGCCGGCACCGGCTTGATGGGCCTAATGGTCTCCTTCTGTGCTGTAACCATTCTATGATTCTATGATTCTATGAAATTAGACAAAGCTATAAGGAGAGTTAATAAGGACAACAGAAGCAATAAAACAGCAGACCAAGTAATAAAACTTGAAACATTGAGGCAATCGTGGGCAGAAGGATTAAGAAACAATGAGCTTGAAATTCCTTGGCTGGCAATCTTGGCATAACCACTGGAATTGCACCTGATGGTGCCCTCCAGCATTGACCCCAACTGAGCTTGAAAGGTCACCAAGAGGGCCCTACACTTACCTGGGGCAGGCAGGTGGGCACCAGCACCATTTCAGGCACATCCTTGGCACCTTACCGTTCACGGTATGCGGGGAGGCTGTCTGAGCTCCCCATGACCTCAGCCATTACCTCTTTGGCTCCGTTAGCAAGAGAGCTAATCTGCAAAAAAAAAATATTTTAATTCTGCTCGTCTTCGGGGGTCCAGGCCACATAGATCTTTGTGGATAACAATACGTCTCCATTCACTCAGTGTACCAATACCATTAGAACACCTGGCTTAAGGAGTCCCCAACATCTGGCCCTGGTCCAAGCTCCTGCCTGTCATTTACCTTGTAATGGGCAGACAGAAGTTCCACCATTACATACATTGAGGAAACTCCCAGAAACAGAGAAGACCCTCTGTAACCCCTGTTTTCCTGGGGTTTCTGCCGATCTCCTGCAGAATTTTACAGTCAATCAAATGAGAAGTCAAAATGTTAACTTTCAAAGCCAAAGGAGAGGGAGAAAAGAGAAAAAATATGCAGCCAGAGTGGAACACAGGATATACCCAAATTTTGCCCAGCTTTGGGAAAGCATGCAGAAAGTGTGGCAAAATAACCACTATTTAAGATGTTGCAAACACAGAACAGACAAAATCAAATGATGTGGAAGAAAAGCTACTGGAAAAACTTGTGGACATAATGGGTGCTAGTCAATTAAGTGAAAGGAAGGACACAGCTGATAGCCCAATGCTTTCAATAAATAATGGTTGGCTCACTAAATAAAGTCAATTTACTAAGTTTACACCTGCCTGTTCTCCTCCTGTCCCCCAAGATCCTCCGTATCAAAGACTTTTGCCAAATTCCTTCATAAGATAGCCGCTTACCTTTCCCTGGCCATCATCCAATGTCCCCACCCCTCAAATTGAAAGCATACGCAGTTGTGTTTACAGAAAATGTCAAAAATTCCAATCAGCTAATTACAATTATCTCTTAACACCATCTCTACCCTTTGTGCCAGCTAAGTTACTTGCTCATGCTTCTAACCTACTACTCATATAAGGTGCTCCCTGAGTGAGATGAGGTTGAGCAGTGGGTGGGTGGCATTCCCCCTGGAGCCTTAGAGGCTGGAGAATATTCTCATCTCAGGGAAGCAGTTGTCCCAGCAGGACCAACTAGCAGCAGCCTCTCTGTTGCAGTAACAAGAGCTGTTGGGCCCATGTCTGAAGGTCCCTCATGTTAGGTATTGAAGGGGGAATTAATGCAACAGACTCACAGCCACTCTCCAGAGAGACAGTAACATGGGCTCAGATGAGCTACTGTAAGGGGTTTTAGATAGCAGAGGTTTCTCTCTCTAGAGGTCTCTCTCTCTTGCACAGTAAAACCTTGAGTGGTTCGACCCACTCGCCTCTTAGATTCTGTACTCTGGACTTTGGGGCAGGAACTACAATGTATAGAAAAACTCTTGTAGACCAAGTTTGATGAAACTAAATGAAATTTTATTGCATAAGGAAAAATAAATCAAATGCAAGCAGATAAGAGAGTACATGGGAGGGAAAAACACAGACAAATCATAACGACACAGTACTAACTAAGGCAAATACAGGCATCTTATACTCTACAAAAATCATCATGAAATAAGGAAACACACGGAATATCGAGGGACAACAACTCATGTTAATTGTATCCTTAAATCCACCCCCTTAAACCTATCTAGATCTGATTGTGAAGGGCCAGAAACATGCTCACCAATCCAACTAGGAAGTGCAAGGTTTTGAACCAGTCTGCGTTTGATCCTTTCAGGCGTTCCATCTCCACGTGGATCGTGGAGCCCCAGCGAGCTGCACCACACCTCTCTCCTGAGGTGGGGGTTGGGGGCGGCTGGACACCGGCTGGTTCTGGCTGTCGGCAGGGTCGGGGATCATCGGCTCGACCCCGGTCAGAGGAGCCTTGGGTGGCTCCCATCGTTTCTTCAGTTTGTTTTTGTCTCTTCTCCCGAGTTGGGAGAAGGCCTCTCGTCTTCGCCAACGGTCCGGGGTTGGTCGATGATCTCCTGATGTGTGACCCCGGGGCGGGACGCCGGCTCGAGCGGTCTTCTTGATGGCGGCTTAGTCTTCTTCGTCTTCCTCCGATAGTGGAGAGGAGTTCACTGATCTTCTCCCAAACCAGCTCCTCTTTACCCAGCTATTCTCCAGCGACTCGCCTGTCCGACAACTGCAACTGTGACTTCACTCCAACTGTCTCCGCAACTGCTCAACCCTTGTTCCACTGCAACTCCGTCATACCTGTACAACTCCAACTCCTCCAATTATACTTTTCTTCAGGAGCCTCCAATTCCCGCCCAAAATCAGGTTAGTCTTTGTTTAACTTTTGGCGGGCTGGGAGCACAGCGGGGTAGTTAATATATTTTAAAATGTTTTAGATGGCCGGTAAAGGCCCATCTCTGGTCTGGAATGACCTTCATTGTTTTTTAAATGTCCTGCTGATCTCGTTATCTAGTCCTTGGTGCTGTTCTCATGAATATGAAATTGTCCCCTTTTGCCTGGGTCAACATTTAGATGGCCTCTGTCTCCAGGCCGATCTTGACTGGATCTGCATCTAATCCATATGTATATGTGTGGGTCTGGTTTCGTTCTCTCAGAAACGGCTTCCAGAACTTACTGTGGGTTGAATCCACAAAGCTGTCTGAGGATTCGCAAGAACCATTTTAAAATGTCCCAATAAGCCGGTCACGTGGTATGGTGGCCATTTTGCATGCCCCTTTTTCTGGGCTTCTTTTAAAACAGTCTGTAAAAATCATGGCCTCTTCTGCCATTTGACCCTTTATAATATAAAGTTCAATTTTGTGAACCCTAAACTCCCCCCTGATGATACTGTAACTCGCTTGAAGTATCATAATTCTGGGTGAGCAAAATGTTCTGACTTTCCACAATCAAACCATCCCCAGTATTTACCTATCTATGACTCCACGACACATGCATTTCCCATTTCAGAAAAATCTAGTGTACATTGAGCATCTACAGATGGCAACACCTTGGAGTTAAAAATCTAACAACTTACTTCCAGGCATGGAGGGGGTCCTTATACCCCTACATCACCTAGTGCATACACATTACCCTTTTAATAATAACAACACATCTAATAAGAATTCAATAATAAAATAAAATATACACGAAAATCACAATGCACATGAATACATATCAAAATAATACAGAGGAGGGAGGGGAAACTTTAACTTTATACAAAGCAGCAAAACCTAAATGGGTGTCTCTTCTTCTACCCGCACATAATGCTCCCTCCATTCCCCTCTATTCTCGTACTTTTGCAAATGTTTGACCCTTTTACAGTGTACAAACAGTAAATAAACTACAATGATAACCTGGCACACTACAAGAATGTGGGAGGCTATCCTAATCCAGGAAGGGACTTCTATATTAGTGAACAGGTCCCACCACGGTGGGGTCACTATAGCCAATATATCTGCCCCTATCTCTAAAGTCTTCTGCTCCAGTGTGTAGAAGTGTTTCTGTGAAACAACAACGGCTTTTAATATCTTGGTGAGGTGTTCAGGGAGAGGGGGAATGATACACCCAAAATGTGCAACGAATCGCTGCAGATTGGTGAAATTCTCTTTAACAGTGATGTGAACAGTGGAAGGTTCAGGGATGGGGACAATTCGCTCTTGGGCCACTTGAACTTCTGCACTGGGCTTGAAACAGATGCTGCTGTCACTGACCGGACACCAACCGTGCTGTCCATGCTGGTAGTGGGGCGCTGCAGTGGTGACACAGTATGTCACACCTCCTATATATGCCACCTGCGGGGGCACATGGCCTTGTGCCATTGCCTCCATGGTGCAATTTATAGGCTTCGCGCCAGCAGTTCTGAACCCACACTGTGGTTTTATATGGGCATTCAAGTGCTGGGGACACAGGATGATGTGTGCTCCCCGGCTCCGGCACCCCGAGAGGTCGGTACCCATCATTGCATGCTCCCATCGAATGACGTAAGGTGGGACCCCTGTGTAGCGAATGTGCGCACCCCCCTGAATGACTGCAATGTTCTCCACCCTGTATACCGGGGCGGGTTTTGCTGTCTTTCCCATCACCGGCATTCTTACCACTATACCCATAATGGTGTGATTAGACCATCCACAGTCCACTGGGACTGGGTAGGCCTCTGAAGCTAGTCTGAGCTGGCACGGACTCAATGTATTCTCAAAAGGGTGGAGGGCTGCGAGGTGCTTGTTGCTGATCCAGGAGGGGACTAAACTTTGCTTTAAATCCTCCAGATTACTGCGGCCCTCGCCCAGTAACCACACCCCGTATAGCACACAAGCTTCGTTCTGCGCAGCCTGATCGGACGCATTCCGATCCTCCCTGATGAGAGCATTTACCATTCTGGCGTGTTTCTCCAGCTCAGCTATAATTTCTTTTAAGTGTAGTGTCATGGCCTGGTCCTCATGTAACTCAGAACCCACTACCTTATTCTCGTCAGTCAATATCTTTCTCAACTGTGTTTTTAAACCAATGATCTAGGTTTGCAGCTCCACAGCATCCAGTGTGTTGATGACGGAAGTTCCTGTATTAAAAGCTGTGAAAATATCATTTACTGCACCCCTTCTTTGTCTCCCTACTCTGTCCAAGACCTCATGCGGTGTGGTGTACAATTCGGCTCTGTCGACATCGGCAAAGTCGAATTCGTAAAACTGTTTAAACAGGACCTGGTATAATTGCTCCATTTCCCTGGGGCACCACTCTGGCAATCGTACCTCGGTGAGGTTTAAAATCACCGAAGCCACCGCGTAGTGTACCCCTTGGTACAGCACCTGACCTGTGGGTACCAATACCAATCCGTTCCCGGGTCCCTTTGTTGTGGTGGGGCACCCTTTCTTGAGGGCTTTATCTACTGGAATTGTGGGCAGGGGCTTGCGGGGTCGGGTGATGAACTCAGTGGCGTTTACTGGGATCTGAGAGTATGGGACTCCGCACGCCCGTGTGCTGACGTCCCACCTCATTCCTTGTCCAGCATCCTGCCACTGCCTTTGGAAAAAGATGGAGACGCCTGTGGGGCAAGCGCGTTCTGAGCCCCACATACAGATGTAGATCCCCATATCTGGTTCCCACCATTTGTCCCAACATACACTCAACCTCCCTGACTTCCCGTAATAATCCGATGGGTGTTGTTACCCAGTCTCTCCCACTCCACAGTGGAGTTCTTCATGGTGCTGCTCAACTTGCGCAGCCACCACCAACGATCCAAAGGTACATGTCCCAGACAGTTCAAACAAATCTTCTTTCCCACGGTGACCCTGATCCTGGGTGCAATGATCCGCACCCTGGGGCACATCAGAGACGTTTCTCTGTACGCAAACCCCGTCTGGCTGGAGTATTCAGTAGAGTTCGACCCCAGCCAGCCTGGCCATCTTCCTTCATGGAAGTATGTGGCAGTCTCATCAGCGTCCCGTGGGCCGGTTCCATCAGTCGCGATGGGGCCTCTGTTGCCAGAGCACCCGTAAATGGTGGAGTCCTTAGTGCGGCCCCGATAGGCCCAGCTCCATCCGATCAGCACGAACGCGACGAGGATCCCTCTCATCTTTCTCCTGGTTCCTGCAACAAATCACACAATATAGCCAGGCTCCCGAGAGATTCTGGCTTAGGTGACGGCATGATCGGGTCTTTCGACCTCGATCCAAAAATACACACACACTGGGCAGATTTAAAACTACTTAAACTCTAATCATTTTAATACTTACACACCTTAAACTTCAACTTAAACTTATGTAGAGCGCCGCCCGTCCCCGGGCGACTTGCCTAATCCCTGATTGGACTGCAGCTTGCCGCCCCCTGTGGCGGGGCTGCAGTGACCTGTGGCTTGGGTTCCCCGCAGCCTTTTGCTGTTAATCGGGGGCTGCGTTTTGTCAAGGATTTCTCAAGTTGGCGTTTACTGGGAGCGGGGGACTCGGGCCAAGGTTTTACTGGCTGAGGCGTTCGAGTCGACCTGCGAAAAGGTACTTTGGGCGTGGCTCCCTTAGCGAGTGGACCTTCGGGTGGGACCTTAGCTCTCACAGCCCGTGGCTCTTCCACGACTGTGGGCTTCGGCTCCCTCCCCTCAGGCTCCGCCCCTTTGGGATTCAGGCAGGCTCCCTTGGCGAGTGGACCTTCGGGTGGGACTTTAGCTCTCACAGTCCATGGCTCTTCCACGACTGTGGGCTTCAGCTCCCTCCCCTCAGGCTCCACCCCTTCGGGATTTGGGTCTGTGGCAGACGGCTCCTCCTCACCTGTCCCTACAGGTGGAGGATCTCTGCCCCCAATTTCTACCTCCCCCACGCTCGAGTCGAGGGCGGGACCTCCGTCCTCCGACTCCACCTCCTCCAGAATCGTGTCGAGGGCGGGACCTTGTTGTTCGGGCCCCTCCTCGTCCGAGTCCCAGGCCATCGGGAAAACCTCCCCCTAGGTGGGCGGGACAGCGTCTCCTTCCAAGCAGGCTACAACACCAGCTTGTGTGGTCTGTGACTCATCGCGCGCCTCAGGCTGAGGATCTTTACCCTCAGACCTGGCTTTGGTTGCACTGATTGATGTGAAACCATTTAGTGCACCGGGGCAACTTCACTGCATATACCATGGGGTTGGCCTTGTCTACAATGCTGTAGGGCCCCATGTACAGTGGTTCTAAACTCCCTACTCGGGCATAGTTTCTCACCATGACCTGATCTCCAACTTCCCACTCGATTGCCTTTCGGGGTTCAAGCAGCAATCGGTTACCCTGATGCTGTCTTCCCATGTTCCCAGCCGCTTGCCCATAGATCTGTTTCAGGCGCTCAAAAAGGTTCTGGGCAAACTTGTCCCGATTCACCTCTCGGAGCTGCCCCTCAGTGAGCCCCGGGGCTAGTACATGGGTGGGGGTTCGCATGACTCTTCCAGTCATTAATTCGTGCGGCGAGCACCCCGTACTTTTAGACTGGCTAGCCCAGATCCCCATGAGGACTAGAGGCAAGGCCTCCACCCATTTCTGGGGCGAGTCCCTCGTCTCCTTCCTCAGCTTTTCCTTTAAGGTGCGGTTCATGCGCTCCACAATCCCAGATGACTGCGGGTTGTGGGCCACATGCCACTTCCCTTCAATGCCTAAGAGCATGAGGGTGTCCTGCATCACTTGGCCAGTGAAATGAGCCCCTTGGTCAGACTCCACAAATCGTGGTAGTCCCCAACGCGAGAACACCTCCCGGACCAAGATCCTGGCAGTACTAAGTGCCGTGGCTGTTCGGCATGGGAAGGCTTCCACACACTTGGTGAACACATCCACCAGGACAAGGCAGTACTTATAGCCTCCCTGGGCGGTGGGCAGGGGCCCGATGTAGTCGACCTGTATCGACTGCCATGGTCCCTCTACTCTCCTGATGTGCCCCATGGGCACCTTCCTTTTCTGGGGGTCTGGGTTGTTTGCAGCGCACACTAGGCAATTGGCGCAGAACTCGCGGACATCGTCCCGAAGTCCCGGCCACCACCCCACCTGTCCCACCCGTTGCCAGGTGACCTCAGGCCCGGGGTGTCCTGCTCCTGGACCCTTGTGGGCCAGTTGAAGGAATTCCCTCCGGTGCTGCTGTGGCACAACCCACTGGTCCTCTCGGAACAGCATGCCCTCCTGATGGAGAGGGCTGCTGTACCGTATGGACCCTCTACTTCCTTGCCCTCAGTGATGGCCTTGAGGACAGTTTTTAGGGCGGGATCTAGAGTTTGGATGGTCTTGAGGTCTGGGGGCAGTGTTACCCCTGTGGTACCCTGAGTCCCATCCCTGCCTCGGATCACTGCCACGGGTTTGGGCCCATAGGGATCACAAAAGGTACCGGTGCGGGCACCCTCCCTGGCTAGCGTATCCGCTTGCTGATTACCCTCGCCGCGGGGTTCCGTGGAGGAATGGGCCTTTACCTTGTGGATAAAGACTTCCCCTTTCTCTCCCACCACAGCTAAGATCTTTTCTAACAGGGGCTTCACGGTTAAGGGTCGCCCGTCCGCAGAGGTATATCCGCGGCGGGACCAGATGGCTAGGTACTCCGTACACGAGTTGCATGTGAACATGCTGTCCGAGCAAATCGTGTATGGGGTGGGGAAGAACTTGGGGTGTGTAACGACGTACACTACCACAGCCAGTTCAGCCTGCTGGGCGCTCATGGTGCTGGGGAGCTTAATCGCCAGGGTGATGTTTGCCGCGGGGTCATAAACTCCACACCCTGTGAGTCGTTCGCCAGCTGATACCGTGCTGGAACCGTCCACGTAGATCTCGCGGCCCGTGGGATGTATCCCGGCCCGTAAACCTACGTCCACCTCCCATACCCCTTCTACGGAACACCGATGGGCTGTTCCAGGATATACCATGTTGGCTGCGAGCTTGGGCTCGCAGAGACCCTTCACCTTCAGCTCCATCTGTGAAAGGAGGAGGGTCCAGCGCGCAATGCGTGCACTGCTTACTGTCCCATCCTTAATCCTTCCTTCTAGAAGCATCCGGGTAGGTGTGTGATGGGTGAGGAGAGTGATGGGAGAGGTGCCCGTGAAGATCAGAGATCTTTTCACAGCCCAATGCGTGGCCAGGAGATGCCGCTCGCAATTGGAAAAGCTCCTTTCCACATCAGTGAGCACCCTGGAGAAATAGACCACTGGCCTCAGCTTGCCGTGTCGCTCTTGAAGCAGTACAGCGCTCAAGCTATCCCCGCTAGCCGCTACCTCCAGGAAAAACTCCTTTCCCCCATCTATGGCCCCCAGGGCTGGCGCGGTCTGGTTGTGGAAGCCCTGCGGCAAACAGTTCCATGTGTACTGTTGCCCTTTAAACGTAAAGGCAAACTTGTACTGATCATCCCTCCTTAAAGGGATGGACCAAAACCCATTAGAAATATCCAGTACCGTGAATGTGGTCGCGGAATCTAGAATCTAGAATACTTCCTATCAGGTTGGCAACTGATGCTACTGTCGGCGCGCAGGCTGGGATGTTGCTATTGAGGACTCTGTAGTCCACCGTGGCTCTCCAGGAATCGTCTGGCTTCCTCACCGGCCATAACGGAGAGTTCACATGGGTGACTATCGGTCTCAACACGCCCTGCTGCACCAGTGAAGATATTGCTGTCTCCATGTCGGGCTCCGCTTCCCGGGGGAAGTTGTACTGTTTTTGGGGTCGGGCCATGGGGTCTCCGTCTACTCTGACCTCAAACCTGGTGACCCTCCCACAATCGTGCTTGTGAGTGGCAAACGTCGTCAGGTGGTCGGACACGAATTCCTGCAAATCTTGTGGGATGCCTGAGACCATGAGCTCGAGGTCGTAGCCCTCTTTTGGCTTCACGGTACACAGGGTCCCTCTTTCCCCTTCCCCTGGGATGACGACTACCTTGCCCGGCGCACCCTTACCCGCTCCCCAAAGACAATGGTTTCTTAGGTCCACGAGGATCCCGTGTTCGACCAAGAAATCGGACCCGAGGATCCCTTTCCCATTCTCCACCTCCCACTTCATCAGTATACACCTCCACTTGGTGTGGAGTGATCCTAAATGAATGGAGAGGGGAATGGAATGTGCGCCACCTTTTTCCTTGCCCGTGAAGCCCGACAGAATATATGGAACCCCAGTGGACAGAGGCGAGGCAGTGCGGTTATCTGTGTGGATCACGGTGCACGATGCCCCCGTATCCAACAAATAGGTCCCTTTCACTTCCTGCACTTCCATCTCCACGAGGGGTCGCCTCCATATATCATATCGCAGCGCACAAAAGCAAACGGGCTGTGCCGGCTCTAGTCATTTGGGCACAATGGTCGGGGTTTCGGGCACGACAAGGCCGGTGGTGACAGCTATTTTCCCCTGTGAAATCATCAGAGACCGCATTGTCTCTAAAATGGATTCAATCGCAGCGGGATCCATAACTGCACCAGCTCCTTGTGCTGGGGCAGGAGCTACGGCTTGGGTTTGGGCTGGTGCTGGGGCGGTGGTCTGGGCTTGGGCTGCGGGAAATTTCCCTTTATTATCCTTCCACGAATTTCTACAGTCCTTGCGCCAATGTCCATCCTTCCCACACCCGTAGCAATTGAGCTTGGCTTGGACAGGGTGATTCCCCTCCTGATGCCACTCCTTCTGGCTTGGGGCTGCGGGTTTTGCCTCATGCACCTTTCCCTTCTGGGGAGGTGTTTCCTGACCTCTACAATTCTTGTACGCAACATTGAGCTGACGGAGCACCGTCTCCTCCGTGACACCGGGACCTTGGGGATCAAACCATGACCTGGCTAGGGCCCGTATCTCTGGCAAGCTGTTGGTAACCAAGCAACGGAGCCAATGAACCCGCTGTTCGTCACTCATTGCAGCCCGTTCAGGCATACCCGGACAGCTGCGTCGATGCACTAGCCACCGCCTTTCTGCGAAAACCCGTGGGGGTTCTCCAGATAGCTGCACGGTCCCTTCCACACGGTCGAACGGACTACCGTCGTCCACTCCCATTACTTCTAAAACTTCCTCTCTGAGATCCGTATACCCGTTCCGTCCCCTCTTACTATCCTCTGAGAGGCACTGAAGGATCGTGCAATCCAGGGAGAAAAGCAACAGTTTCACCTGTTCCTATTCATCACAGTCATTAATGGCTGCTGTTTCCTCTATCTCCCTGAAATGAATCGAGGGATCTCCCTTTACTGTGAGTCGTGTGAGCTGGCTGACCATGGACCTTAATTGCGAGGCAGCATAGGGCACCACGAGTTGGTTCTGGTAGGGTCCGACATCGCCATTGGCGGCGTTGGGACCGAACATCTGGGGCCGAGCGGGACACATTGGTGCCGGTCCCGGCTTTGCTACCAGTGGTTGTTCTTTCTCACATTCCACCTCGGCTACCTCCTCTTTCACTACCCCCTCCTTTTCCGGCCAAGTCTCACTATAGCTCGACGGTGCTGAGGGCTCGGTGGTTGGTACCACAATTACCTCAGCAGCAATCGTCTGTTTTGATTCCTTTAAAAAGTCCATGTGACTAGCTTTCGGGCTGACGAGACACACCATGCCTTTTGCCTTAACCAGGGCCGTTCTTAGGTCCTCTATGGTCTTTTTGCAGGGGCCGTGGTCTGTGCTCTCAAACCCGTGCTCGAGGGCTAGCTTGTAAGCTGCCTTAACCTCCACTACTCTCTCCTCCTGCGTTCTTAGCTGTTGTGCGAGGCGGGCGTTTCTCTCCCGTATCCTCGTTTCATTAATCTTTGCCTCAGTAACCTGGCACTCCAGGTACTCTATCCTAGCCTGATGTTGACTAGCTACCACTTGGCGTTCCTGATTCAGCGCGTGAAGTGCTGTGATGAGTTTTTCCCCTCCCATGGCCTTTTCCACTATCTCTGCTGCCTGGGTTGTGATCTTGGCTGCCTGTGCTGCAACGACCCAGTCCAAGATCTGGACCTGCTTCTTGTAACACATCAGCCACACTGCCTTCTCCACTGACTTCTTATGCTCTTTGCTCTGTGTCCACCTGATGGCTGCGTCCACCGGACGCCCATCCAGTAAGATATCGGAGATCCACCGTTTAGTGAGATTTACCTTGCCAAAGACATAATCCGCTATCCTCTCATCCATTGCATTCCGACCATTCAAACTTGGATCTACAACATTGCAATCCTGCTGCCAGAGTCCTGCCGCGGTCGCCATTTTCTGTAAGGGGTTTTAGATAGCAGAGGTTTCTCTCTCTAGAGGCCTCTCTCTCTTGCACAGTAAAACCTTGAGTGGTTTGACCCACTCACCCCTTAGATTCTATACTCTGGACTTTGGGGCAGGAACTACAATGTAGAGAAAAACTCTTGTAGACCAAGTTTGATGAAACAAAATGAAATGTTATTGCATAAGGAAAAATAAATCAAATGCAAGCAGATAAGAGAGGACATGGGAGGGAAAAACACAGACAAATCATAACGACACAATACTAACTAAGGCAAATACAGGCATCTTATACTCTACAAAAATCATCATGAAATAAGGAAACACACGGAATATCGAGGGACAACAATTCATGTTAATTGTACCCTTAAACCCAGCCCCTTCAACCTATCTAGATCTGATTGTGAAGGGCCAGAAACATGCTCACCAATCCAACTAGGAAGTGCAAGGTATTGAACCAGTCTGCGTTTGATCCTTTCAGGCGTTCCGTCTCCACGTGGATCGTGGAGCCCCAGCGAGCTGCGCCACACCTCTCTCCTGAGGTGGGGGTTGGGGGCGGCTGGACACCGGCTGGTTCTGGCTGTCGGCAGGGTCGGGGATCGTCGGCTCGACCCCGGTCAGAGGAGCCTTGGGTGGCTCCCATCGTTTCTTCAGTTTGTTTTTGTCTCTTCTCCCGAGTTGGGAGAAGGCCTCTTGTCTTCGTCAACAGCCCGGGGTTGGTCGATGATCTCCTGATGTGTGACCCCGGGGCGGGACGTCGGCTCGAGCGGTCTTCTTGATGGCGGCTTAGTCTTCTTCGTCTTCCTCCGATAGTGGAGAGGAGTTCGCTGATCTTCTCCCAAACCAGCTCCTCTTTACCCAGCTATTCTCCAGCGACTCGCCTGTCCGACGACTGCAACTGTGACTTCACTCCAACTGTCTCCGCAACTGCTCAATGTTTGTTCTACTGCAACTCGGTCATACCTGTACAACTCCAACTCCTCCAATTATACTTTTCTTCAGGAGCCTCCACTTCCCGCCCAAAATCAGGTTAGTCTTTGTTTAACTTTTGGTGGGTTGGGAGCACAGTGGGGTAGTTATTATAGTTTAAAATGTTTTAGATGGCCGGTAAAGGCCCATCTCTGGTCTGGAATGACCTTCATTGTTTCTTAAATGTCCTGCTGATCTCGTTATCTAGTCCTTGGTGCTGTTCTCATGAATATGAAATTGTCCCCTTTTGTCTGGGTCAACATTTAGATGGCCTCTGTCTCCAGGCCGATCTTGACTGGATCTGCATCTAATCCATATGTATATGTGGGGGTCTGGTTTCGTTCTCTCAGAAACAGCTTCCAGAACTTACTGTGGGTTGAATCCACAAAGCTGTCTGAGGATTCGCAGGAACCATTTTAAAATGTCCCAATAATCCGGTCACGTGGTATGGCGGCCATTTTGTATGCCCCTTTTTCTGGGCTTCTTTTAAAACAGTCTTTAAAAATCATGGCCTCTTCTGCCATTTGACCCTTTATAAAATAAAGTTCAATTTTGCGAATCCTACACTACTGAACATTCACCAAGTAGACAGAACCAGATCTTGGAAGCCCTGTAAAGTCTCCTACTCAAAGCATCTATGTTAGTTGCCAAACCCAAAGCTACCAATGTCCTTAGAGGCTATTCCTGGTATTTTGCTGCCACAGAAATTGTCATAGTCTCCAGGGTGTTCTGCAGGGAAACTTCCCGTAATATGTTGCAGATGGGGTCGTGGATGCCTTCCAATTGTCCACCATCTCAACCACATGTGGAAACCATCACTATTGTCTGCAAATTAGATCTATGTTCCCTAATCATAGCTGTTTTGAAGACTGGGTCCTTGAGATCTGGGTCCCCAGGTATTTCATTGAAGGGCTGTTGTTTCTTTACCCTCCATATGGCACTCTCCCTCTCTTCCACTCCCAGCTCCACTTGTTCACTAGTGTTTACTAGTTCCTAACCCAGTGTAAACCTTTCTGACTCACTAACTACTTCTTGTAAGATCTGGTAGCAGGTACAACAATGGAAGTGCCTGGGTGGCTATTGTCGTGGTCAGCCTCTTCATGCCTATACTATGAAGAACAGAAGAGCTTCGCACACAGTAATATTCCCCCTTGAAGAAATAGCAGCTGAGTGTAAGCGCATTGCAATACTTTGAGAAAGCACATGAAGCTGAGACTACCTATGATGAGCATTTCAAGCTTTTACCAGCCTCCTGTTGTTACCTTGCCTCTGACCTTGCCCTCTCCCAGGGCATGCTGGAGAAGAGGCCATAGCCCCAGGTAGGTCCGAGCCCCGTCCCCGGGGAGTGGGGGGTCAGATCCCCAACCCCGGGAGGGGGGCCGATCCCGGAGGGGTGGTGGGTGGGGGTTTGCATGGTGTGGGTGCCTGATGGTGGGGGAGCTTGGTGGCCAGGGGAAGCAGGAAGCACTACTGCTCCTCCCCACCTCATTTAAACCAGAAGTGGACACTTTGGAGGCGGGTTGGGGTCAAGTTTCAGATTCTTCACATTTTAACCACCCATCGGACCCAAACATGCCCGTTTTTTGGTGTTAAAATTCTCTCCCCCTCAGTTGCTGACAGAGACACAGTATGATAAGTAAGGAGTTGAGTGATGGCTCTATGTGTGGCAGATGATTTGTATTGGCATATCATTTTTTGACTTACCTTGGTCACCCTTGTGAGGTCATTGAACCTCTTTTTGTGTGGAAGTTCTTGTGGTAGGGGCTACTGTTCTTTTTTTATTTATTCATTTTCAGGATGTGGGTGTTACTAGCAAGGCCAGCATTTGTTGCCCATTCCTGGTAGCCCTGAGAAGATGGTGGTGGGCCTTCTTCTTAAGTCCGTGTGGTGAAGGTACTCCCACAATGCTGTTAGGTCGGGACTTCCAAGTTTTTGACCCAGCGACGATGAAGCTTACACTGTCTGCCTCTGCTACCTCCCTCCAGATAGCCCTTACCACCCTCTTATGGGGCTTCCCGCCCTCAGTACCCAGCAGTCTGTCTCTTCTGGTCCTCATTCAGCCAGCAACACCTTCAGAGGCCCATCTGAGAATTTGAGGCTCTTCCAGCTGCTGAAGAAAATTATCAGCAGGGTTTATTTAGTGAAAAGAGTTTAAGCAAAACAGTAATGGAAACACAAATCGGGAGAGGTTATTAGTGGCCGAGCTGCTGTTGCACGTTTCACACTATCGTCTAAAATTAAAATTACCCATACTGTTTATCTTTCACCATTTTCAGATTACTATTCTACCATCTAAGCGAGAAACAAATATTGGGGACGATTTCTTCAGTGTACTATGTATAACTGAAATGGTAAATATATTCCTTATAAACGGGTTTTGAGTCTGTTACTCAAAGCACACAAAGGAAATTTCCACTTTTTTTAACAAAGGCCGGGATTTTGCTCAGAGCTGTTTACCCTCAACCACTGTAACATCACCAGAAGTGCAGTGCAACCTATTTGCACATGTAAACAGGCTTTCAAATGCACTTCCAGCGAAGTTATGGCAGTGAAGCGGGAGCTGCTCCAAGGAAATTCCCGGCCTTTGTTAAACGCAGTGGAAATTTTCCATGTGCGTCAGTGGAATTTGCTAAGCTTTTGTCTGAATGTTATTCAGTTTCAGACGGCTTAAACTGCTTCAAAACACTTTTAACAGCCATATCGACTGACAATTTTAGTGCATAAATGTTTACATGATTTAGTGTTTCAGTATTTTACAAAGTATGCAAAAAGCAGTTTTACTAGGACTAAATTGCAGAATAAGGAGTACTTATTCACTAAACTGTAATTCTTTCCGTTAATGTTTCTTTTTTATGGGCTATCTTACAGACATCTCAATATTAAAAGGCCAGTTTCAGGACACACTTCTAAAGTTGCCATTCTGCTTGCAATTGCTATCCTAGTGGAACTACAAGGATGTGTTTGTGCACTTACACTGAAGGGGTGAACATTTCTGGTCCTGGTGTATGTGCAGGATTGGCTCATCTGCATTATCCTCCACTGGTCCTGTCAGACTTTCCAAGGTCAGGGGAGGTTACAACATTTAAATAACCCTGGCAAGTAGCCGCGCCACCAGTGACACATCTCAGGTGCCTGACAGTCAGAGGAGGCTGCAAAATGAAATTGAGGGTGGTCCTTCTGGGGAAAAAGTGTCCTCATCCCCCTTTATAATGGGGTTGATAGTACTCATGCTCTCATCATTTTTGTAGGGGGTCCAGCCCATAAGCCAGGACTGGATACCCAGGTGGTCCCCACCTGTGTCCCTCCAGTAGCCGGTACACCTCTTCTCGCCTGATATATCAGTTAATTCTCATCTTCCTGGTCTGGGATAAGGAAATACCTGGCCTGGGAGGCCCCACTTCCTGTCTACGTTCCTTCAGAAGTTGGTGATCTTATTTGGACAGACAGTTTCCATCCAAAAAGGCTCCATGGAAATTGCCAGAGAAGGTCTTGGCTTAATTATTGGGACATATGGCCCCTCGATCCAGCTCCACCATTCAATAAGATCATGGCTGAATTTCTACATCAACTCCACTTTCCCGCTCTATCCCAATTTTTCTTAATTCCTTTAGTGACCAAATATCTATCAATTTCAATTTTGAATATACTCAATGACTGAGCATCCACAACCCTTTAGGGTAGAGAATTCCAAAGATTCACAACCCTCTTTATTTCTCTTTTCTATACCTGATTTGGCATTACATTCACCCAATCTAATTTACACTTCTTTCTCAGTCCTTGCACTTTTTATTGCGCAATCCTTCAATCTGATTGGTTAAGGAGATACACAGTTGCTTGCCTTTTTTACTTAGGTCCCAGATGCCTTGTTTCCCTCAACAACTTGCCACACAAAAAATGTAAAAACCTAAACGTGCAAGGACAAGTCTAACCAACGGCAGACGTCATTAGATGCTACAGCAAAATCTGGGCCATGGTTGAAGTCTGAAGTCTAATTATTCAGAGTTACCTTCTGAGGTTAACATTCATACCAAATGTAATTTAAATTTTGAATGATTGTGTTGCTGTGCGAGTGACTTCTACTGGGACACCTCGCTCTCAGACCCTCTTGGTGCTGCTGCTCCTCTACTTCTTCCATTATTGTGCAGAACAGGGTTAGGACCATTGGGAAGGCCAGTACAGCAGTTTAGTCCATCTGAACATGCTGGGGGCTGGTGCAGGAGAACTTTGGTTGAGTAGTGTAGCTCTTAGTAAGAAATTAAAATAAATCATGAAGAAAAATAAAAGTTATGTTTTCAACCTTACCTCGACCTCTTCTGGTCACTCCGTCATGGTTGAGGTATTGGGATTGGCTCCATGCGGGCCTCCCGAATGCGAAAGTTAAAATGGGGTTGACGAGCTAATGGCATAGTTGGGCTGCGACTTTTAGATTTAAATTAGATCCCCGCCTGCCTTGGCCGACTTCAGAGTTGGTGAAGATAAAATGTTGCCAGTTGGCCTCGAATTGGTACGTGGACCTGGATTAATTAAACCCGTCCCATGCACTGATCCTGCTAGAATCGATGAGGGTTAGAATTGATCCCAGATCTCTTTCATCGCCGTCTGTAAATACAGGTCTTTGGGTTTTTACAGGTGTGCTCATAGTGTCTATGATGTCAATGGACCCTCTTAAAATTGTCATTCTCACCTAATTCATGTAATTTGGTAAGAACACCCAAAAGGATCCCCATCCTCACCGCTTTGTTAGCTACAGTTTGTAAGTCAGCAAAAATCTTGCTTAGCAAAGTGAAAGATATTGCAATCATGCAGAAAAACCTAGGCTAACAAACAGCTATGCTAAATGCAAAGTAAATGAATGTTAACCACCAACAGTTCACCACCAATTCCAGTGACAGCTAACTTCCTTTCAGATTTATACAAAAGTAGGTCAGGATACTGGAGCAGTCCTGCACTATTAAAAAAGGCCAAGGTGATTGCTGGGAGTGGAGCTTTATCACAAATCCATGAAAGTTGGCAAGGGTCTTCACTAAAATAATTATTTATTTTAAATTAAGCTTATGTTTGCCTGTATCACAGCTTTGACTTACCTGGCAAATTCACAGGTTGTAAAATTTGGTGTGGTAAACATTGCTCTCCTTTTGCATTTAGCATAGCCTTTTTTTTTGCCTACGTTTTCCTGTTATTGCAAAATTGCTCACTTTGCTAAGCAAGACTATTGCCAGTCCATTCAATTGCTGCTGAATTACAAGTTGAAGCTAACAGATTGTGAGGGTGGGGATCCTTTTGGGTGTATCTACTGAAACACCTGAATTAGATGAGAACAACAATTTTAGGAGGGTCCAATGACATCAGACACTCGATTTTGATGACCCCAGTGAGACTTCACACCTTGGATAGGGACTTTCTGTTGCAGAATATGAACCAGCTTTTTATCACACTTGGTGTAAGTTTCTGAGTTTGTACTCCTGGCAAGATTCCCCAGCTGGAGTGCAAAGATGGAAACTTAACCCTGGGATGTGGCATTGTGTTATTCTTAACTAACCACAGGAGAGATTTGCAGTGCAGTAAGCTTCAAGGGGGTTAAATTGGCTAACCCCTGAAAACGGACTTGGGAATCGTGGTACGTGAATAACCTGCGCCCATTCATTGAGTTGCAAGCAGCACGTTAAATTGGTGCTGCCTGCTCTTTTAAATGATTGCTGTGTGCGGCCAGCATTCCCTGCGCTGTTCATTGGCTGCACGCATCAGCAGGGGGCCTGATATCACGAGTGGCTAGTGCTACTTAAAGGCAACCTGCACCTCTTAAAGGCGAGGTGCATTGTGGCTGCAAGAAGTGGTGGGAGTTTTTCAAAAGTCAATCTGGGCTTTGATACTTTGAGCAATGGCTGAACATACGAGAGAGCGAACACCAAGGTTTTCAGTCAATGCACTGGAGGTCTTAGTGGAAGAGGAGGAAAGAAGGAGAAACATCCTGTATCCACAGGGGGACTGGAGGCCCTCCAGACATATCCTCAGGAGCCAATGGAAAGAAGTAGCGATGGAGGTTAATACCAGGAGTGTTACTCCAAGAACATGGGTGCATTGTGTGAAGATGTTTAATAATCAGGCACAAGGTCTCAAGGTGAGTGAGTTCATTTTCAAATGGCATAACAACAACAACAACAACAACTTGTATTTATATAGCACCTTTAACATAGTAAAACGTCCCAAGGCACGGCACAGGAGTATTTTAAGACAAAAAATTTGACATCGATCCACACAAGGATAAATTAGGGCAGGTGACCAAAAGCTTGGTCAAAGAGGTAGGTTTTAAGGAGTGTCTTAAAGGAGGAAAGAGACGTAGAGAGGTGGAGAGGTTTAGGCAGAGAATTCCAGGGCTTAGGGCCTAGGCAACAGAAGGCACGGCCACCGAGGGTTGAGCGATTATAATCAGGGATGCTCAAGAGGGCAGAATTAGAGGAGTGCAGATATCTTGGGGAGGTTGTGGGGCTGAAGGAGATTACAGAGATAGGAAGGGGCAAGGCCATGGAGGGATTTGAAAACAAGGATGAGAATTTTGAAATCGAGGTGTTGCTTAACCGGGAGCCAATGTAGATCAGTGAGCACAGGGGAACAGGACTTGGTGTGAGTTAGGACATGGGCAGCCGAGTTTTGGATGACCTCAAGTTTACGTAGGGTGGAATTTGGGAGGCCAGCCAAGAGTGCATTGGAATAGTCAAGTCTAGAGGTAACAAAGGCATGGATGAGGGTTTCAGCAGCAGACACCAAGGTTGTGAACAGTGTGGTTCAGCCTCAGACAAATGTTAGGGAGAGGGATGGAGTTAATGGCTAGGGAACGGAGTTTGTGGCGGGGACTGAAAACAATGGTTTTGGTTTTCCCAATATTTAATTGGAGAAATTTTTTGCAGTTAGCAGTAGAGAATAGGAGCTGGGGTTTATCTTTGCATTCCAGAATTATTCTGGAATAGTGAGCAATTTTGGCAGATCCTACTAAATGCACCACTAACCTCATCCACTGCTCAATTCACTAAACCTTCATCACCCACCTACCAACAAACTCAATCAGTACTCAACACTAAAGTTCGTATGCTATACCTCACCATCACACACTTAGCACTGTTGCAAGCCTCACAACCACAACTCACAGCTCATACACAATGGCTGCTATTCAACCATGACAGCCACATCACCCAAACATATTGCAGGACATGCACTGACACATTCCTCTCTTTCTTGCAGGAGAAGGTGGTGCATAACAGCAGGCAGCAGCAATGAGATGGAGGAGGATAAGAATGCCAGCTTGTTTTAACTCCATGGAGGAGACAATGCTGGCAATCATAGGAAGGGGCATCACTGAGGGGGTGGCCACTGGTGGGGTTGGAGGGATCGATGATGAGGATATCTGCATACCTAATCCTCCTTCTCTCATCTCACTTCTCCCTCATCCCACAATCTCCCCTGACTCACAAGCTGCAGATGGCGTAAGCACACATTTCTTACTTTCTTCTCTCCCCTCACCATAATCCTACCCTTGTCCCTTTTTCATTTCAGATACCGAAGAACTGGAACCTTCCCAGTCAGAGGAGGAAGAGGAAGAAGACAGTGAAGATGCCAGCAGCTCAGAGACTGACACTTTCATATTTTAGAGGCTAGGATAGAGGAGGGATCTGCACACTGGGAGACATCGGGCACAAGTGCACAGGAGCCAGGCAGATAGGGGAAATGATAGCGCAGGTGCCAGTTTGCTGGTGGGCGTGATGTTGCTTATATCTCCATCAGCAGCCTGGAAGAAGCCCAACGCATAAAAGTTAAGATCACCTTGACAGCCACTGGCAATGCTATGTTTGCCCTACTTTGAGGTTGCAGTTGTGGCTGCAGCAGTTAACAGATTTCAATCATAACCTGTTTTGTGAAGCAAAGATGTCTCAAGCATTGGTCCCCGTTCAAATTGAGGGAAGAAAAATGCTCCCTAAAGACCCTCAGTGGATATGGCCTCCTGCTGATAGCCATTCTCCCCCTCCTCCTCCTCCCTCTTCTAGCAGCTTGTTCTGCTCTATGTGGCCTCTCTTCATTCTCCCAGTCATGCTCAATTCCCAGAGGAAGCCCTACCAGGCTACCCATGTCTAGAAGCAACTTGTTTCAGTACAAGCATTTAAATGACCATAAAAGTGCTTCAACACCAGCCAGATCACTCCCTGTAGACTATTCAAACTTTAGGCACGCATAGGAAAGCTCCAAAAATGGATACACTTGCACCAGCAGAAAGAAGAAATAATCCAGCAACTAACCTGTAAATACTTCATAATCCCTTTACATAGCACTGGTGGGGGTTCCTTCATGTCATTTAACTTTGTGTTCAGCTATCTGAGGTAAAGACAGGACATAGGCTGAAGCATGGTGTCTGAAAATGGCAGCGCTGGCGTCAAATCAGCATTGCACACTAATGAACATCATAATCTGCATGTTCTGCATGCTGCCGGCGGTCGTTACATGCACGTGCACAAACCCCGTTACCAAGATGGTGTCTGTTGCACTTCCCATTGGAAGTGTGCACGCATCTCGGATGCCGTTTTGAGTGTTAGGAGGCCATGTAGCACCTAAAAATGGGTGTTACAGAGCCCAATTTCTCTCCCCAAGTGTTTGTTCCTAGAGTTTATTAGCTTTATGATGGATTGGCCCAGTAAACTAATTTGATTGTAGTTTTACATGTAGTGAATTATCATTGAGATAATGTACTACACTTAAATAAAAATCAAAGGCACATACTTGGTCACAAAGCACACAGAACTATTTTCAGCCAATCCCATGAGAATGATGAAATGCAACAAGCACTGACTTCATCATCCTGCCATTACCTCCCTGTAATTAGATTAATCATGAACTAGGATTTATTCATCTGGGATTAACTTTCTTATTTCAGCTTTCCATTGACACAGTTATGTTTCTGCTCTGTTTATTTGGACAGTTATTCAGCAATCATACAATTTGTATCACATTTGCATTTAAACTATATACTATAAAACTTATGCAGACTATCATTTTCAGAAATTATATGGTAAAAATGTCTCCATATGCCACAAGCCGTGAAGCTGAAAAGGCTCAATAATTTACTAAGGTGCCACAGAGTTTGCTGAAGCCTCCTGCTGCTGCCAATCCATCAGTATGCAAATATCACAAATCATTCAGTCTCTTCAAATAGTCCAAAACTTCACATTCTTTATTCTAAATACAAATTTACTTACTAGTCAATCTCATGTGGTGTTGCACATAAGTAGTCAAGACCAAGTGCTGCCTTCAGGTCAAGTGGGGTTAGAGGGCAGGGGGCTAATTGGACCAGGGTGGAGGAAGAGCAAGGAAGGAGGGGAGGGATGAGGAAAGTGAAGGGGTGTGAAATTTACAGGGTGAAGGAAGAGGGATGATAAAATTGAGGTCTTTGAAATGATAAAGGGATTTACTAGGATATGTACAAAGAAATTATTTCCTCTGATGGGGGAATCCAGAACAGGAGGGCATAATCTTAAAATTAGAGCTGGGCCATTTAGGAGTGAAATCAGGAAGCATTTTTTCACAAAAAAGGTAGCAGAAATCTGGAACTCGCTCATCCAAAAGGCTGTAGATGGTGGGTCAATTGAAATTTTCAAGATAGAGATCAATAGATTTTTGTTAGGTATGAGTATCAAGGGATATAGAACAAAAGTCGGTAAATGGTGTTGAGGTACAGATGAGCCATGATTGAATTGAATGGTGGAACAGACTTGAGGGGCTGAATGGGGTTGAGGTACAGATCAGCCATGATTGAATTGAATGGTGGAGCAGACTTGAGGGGCTGAATGATTGACTCCTGTTCCTATGACTCTGCCAACTTTATCAAAGTCAGCAGCAGATCCTGCCACTTACACTGGGATCAAAAGCGGCATGTTTTCAATCCCGATATCCACTGCATTTCCTTTATCAATACATACCATTATTTCCTTAAACAATATATATTACATTTATCAGATATGAGTTGCCTTTTAGAAATCCATGCTGGCTGTCTTAACTTACATCTTTCTGGGCAAATATTAATTTTATCTTGCATCATGGCCTCCATAAACTTACCCATGTTAGCCTGACAGGTCTGTAGTTACTCATTCCCTTCTACTTTTTTGAACAGAGATATTACATTGGCAACCCTCCAGGCCTCTGCACAATTTCCATATCCAAGGATGTTTTAAAATTTGTGATGCGAGGCTCTGCCTTTTCCTGTCTGACTTCCCTCAGCATTCTTGGATGTATGCCAACATGGCTCGATGCTATTTCCACCACGAGTTCCACCAATTTTTTGGTATTACTTCCTTATCTCTAATTATCTGATGTAATGATTCCTCATCCTCTCGCTTCCGCCACCACAGTCTTCTGTGAAATCCAAAATACTTATTTAGTAGCTTTGCCATTCCTTTGTCAAAAAATTTTCTTTTTCATCTTTAATTGGCTCTACCTGTTCCTTTAATTATTCTTTCAATATTAATGTGTTTATAACCTCCTTTACTATATCCCTTTACATTAAATTTCTTCAAACTCTTCTTATTCTTCCTAATTTTTTTAAATATTTGGCTTGATTTTCAGTTTCCATTAACATTATAGGGGGAATTTTTCAGGGGGTCAGTGGGCGAGATCGGTGGCAGGCTGGGTGGGAAAATATTTTTTGACAGCAGGTCAGGACCCCACTGTCAACCCGCCGCAATGCGCCTTTCCCAGATGTCGAGTCTGTCAGCGCTGAACAGACCCAACACGCAACGGTGGGGGAGGCAAATCAGGTCATTATGACCTTGTTAGCAGCCCATTAAAAAATATTTTGAGCTCACCTTTACATATTACGAGGTCACCCATGGGGTCCACACTGCTCGGGGATCATGTCAGGTAAGCAGGTTGGGAGTTGTACGACCATGGAAACATGTCATTACTTGATGGCTGCAAATGTACTTTAAAAGCTCCCCTCTCACATCTGTTCACTTTCCAAGCTCAGAAGCTGTTGCTTACTGCATTTGGAAGACAGATTGAGCTTTATGCAGGTTGCAAGTGTTTGGAGTAAACTCTCTATCCAGTGTCACCTCATTGGAACAACCTCTCTCACCATTGACAGATCGCTTCTGTCATCTCTGTCACCTTCCAAACCAGCAACCTCTTCCACCTAGAAGGACAAGGGCAGCAGGCGCATGGGAACACCATCACCTGCAAGTTCCCTTCCAAGTCACACACCATCCTGACTTAGAAGTATATCGCCGATCCTTTATCGTCGCTGAGCCAAAATCCTGGAAATCCCTCCCTAATAGCACTGTGGGAGAACCATCACCACACGGACTGCAGCGGTTCAAGAACATAAGAACATAAGAAAATAAGAAGTAGGAGCAGGAGTAGGCCATACGGTCCCTCAGGCCTGCTCCGCCATTCAATAGGATCATGGCTGATCCGAACCAAGACTCACCTCCACTTCCCTGCCCGCTCCCCATAACCCCTAATTCCCTTATCAGCTAGGAAACTGCCTATCTCTGTTTTAAATTTATTTAATGTTGCAGCTTCCACAGCTCTCTGAGGTAGCAAATTCCATAGATTCACTACCCTCTGAGTGAAGGAGTTTCTCCTCATCTCAGTTTTGAAAGGGCAGCCCCTTATTCTAAGATTATGCCCCCTAGTTCTAGTCTCACCCATCAGTGGAAACATCCTCACCGCATCCACCCGATCAAGCCCCCTCGCAATCTTATATGTTTCGATAAGATCGCCTCTCATTCTTCTGAATTCCAATGAGTAGAGGCCCAACCTATTCAACCTTTCCTCATAAGTCAACCCCCTCATCTCCGGAATCAACCGAGTGAACCTTCTCTGAACTGCCTCGAGAGCAAGTATATCTTTTCTTAAATATGGAAACCAAAACTGTACGCAGTACTCCAGGTGTGGCCTCACCAGTACCCTGTATAACTGAAGCAAGACTTCCCTGCTTTTATACTCCATCCCCCTTGCAATAAAAGCCAAGATTCCATTGGCCTTCCTGATCACCTGCTGTACCTGCATACTAACCTTCTATGTTTCATGCACCAGGACCCCCAGATCCCTTTGTACTGTAGCACTTTGCAGTTTCTCTCCATTTAGATAATAACTTGCTCTTTGATTTTTTTCTGCCAAAGTGCATAACCTCACACTTTCCAACGTTATATTCCATCTGCCAAATTTTTGCCCACTCACTTAGCCTGTCTATGTCCTTTTGCAGGTTTTTTATGTCCTCCTCACTCACTGCTTTCCCTCCAATCTTTGTATCGTCAGCAAACTTGGATACTTTGCACTCGGTCCCTTCCTCCAAATCGTTAATATAGATTGTAAAGAGTTGGGGTCCCAGCACTGACCCCTGCGGAACACCACTAGTTACTGATTGCCAACCCGAGAATGAACCATTTATCCCAATTCTCTGTTTTCTGTTAGATAGCCAATCTTCCACCCATGCCAGTATATTACCCCCAATCCCATGATTTTTTATCTTGTGCAGTAATCTTTTGTGTGGCACCTTGTCAAATGCCTTTTGGAAGTCCAAATACACCACATCCACTGGTTCCCCTTTATCCACCCTGTTTGTTACGTCCTCAAAGAATTCGAGCAAATTTGTCAAACATGACTTCCCCTTCATAAAACCATGCTGACTCTGTCCGATTAAATTATGCTTATCCAAATGTCCTGTTACTGCTTCCTTAATAATGGACTCCAACATTTTATCAACCACAGATGTTAGGCTAACTGGTCTATAGTTTCCAGCCTTTTGTCTACTTCCCTTTTTAAATAAGGGCGTTACATTAGCAGTTTTTCAATCCATTGGGACCTTTCCTGAATCCAGGGAGTTTTGGAAAATTACCACTAATGCATCCACAATCCCTACCGCTACTTCTCTCAAGACCCTAGGATGTAAGCCATCAGGTCCAGGGGATTTATCCACCTTTAGTCCCATTATCTTACTGAGTACCACCTCCTTAGTGATTTTAATCGTGTTTAGCTCCTCCCCCCCTATAGTCCCCTGTTTGTCCAGTGTTGGGATATTATTAGTGTCCTCTACTGTAAAGACTGATACAAAAAATTTGTTCAGCGTTTTTGCCATCTCCATGCTCACCACCACCTTCTCAAGGGCAACTAGGGATGGACAATAAATGCTGGGGTTGCCAGCGACACCCTGATCCCATAAACGAATGTTTAAAAAAAAGTTGACCTGCTATCTATCACATCAGCATCGCTGCCCTTGAAACTATTTCACCTTGGTCCTCAGAATCCCACTACGATCAGCACCAATGCAAGCAGCACCAACAACAACACCAACCTTCTCCACAATCAACTGATGCTGCACAGGACAGAGGGCATCAGCACCCGACCACATTGCTGCCCGGGAGGCCAGGGATGGCCTCACCGTGGCCAGATTTACTTCACTTGACGCTGTAGACCCTGGATGCCACATGTTGCACCAAGTTGGCACCACCCCACACCAGCACCGTAAACCATCCCTACAATGCCCAAGCCATTCCTTTCAAACACATAGCCATTGTTAGGTGGGGTGGTGGTTACCGTTATGTCTCACCATTGTTAGAAACTAAGGGTGCCTAAAAATGTATATGGCTACATGAATAATACTGTGTTTAAATGATTGTATGTTCCTGCTTGAGACAAGTAAGGGGATTGCATAAGTTTGGCTTCCTGGAAAACTTGCATTAGAATTTGAGACAGTCTTTGTAATCAGTTAGATTAGGTGAGGCATAAACATTCCACACAGGGACCCATAGGATGGCCCTGCCAGACTAGTTATCTGTTGTTTGTAAGTTAGGGTTTTGACTTTGTTAATGTATCTTTAATTTGGCCAGTGAAGGCCTAACCTATGTTTCTTCCATTATTACTAATAACCATATTATAATCTCCACAGATAGAATTTGGAGTTTGTTTAGCAGAACTGCTTGCGAAGATAATTAAAAGTTAATTAGGAATAGACAGAATGAAAGGAATTTGAGGAGGCTAATGTATCCATCTTAGACTGGGCCATTTGCTAGATGAAGGTAAGATAGTGACTGGCTAACGTGCAACAGCTCTGGCTGGGGCCATGATTAAGAGGGATAGGGTTGGGCCTTGTACTTGCTGGGTCAAGGAGGATAGAGACAAGAGAGATAAGACACGAATTCTAAAGGAAGAACCTTCAGAAAGATTAAACAATAAGAAAAATTAGATGAGGTAATGAGACCCCCTTTTGGGGAGGGCTTTCATCCACGTACCAAGACAAAGAACTTGAGGTGTCATTGGTTGATAAGGTGCTAGAGGAAACTCTATAGGTTAAATAGTCTTGTCAATAACTTGGCCTCAGGCCCACCCCTAAAAAGAGAATAAAAGTGACACCCCAAGGGCTTGCCCACACATATGGTGAGGGGAGAGCTGAGCAGAAGTTGCAAAGAGAAGTTGGACTGGTCAAATGCTCCTTTGAGAGTGATCCCACACTCACCATCGGAGGTTCTAGAGAGAGAGAGAGGCCGGAAGCCAGAGAACTTTTCACGTACGCCAGCCGCCTGTCCAATTGGGTCCGGTACCAGCTGCTTGTCATGGTCGTATGTTTTTGCTGTATTACCAGTGTGTTATATTCTATCCTAAACTCCGATTAAACACAATATACCCACCATATTGATTTGCACTTGATCCTGTTTACCAGAGATACGCAAATCACTACACCATTCACAGCAACTCACTAAACCACTTCCAAAGATTCACATAAATCATCTAAGAACGCAAAGGGCTAGAAATTGGGCTCCTTTGCGCCTCCCGTTAGTGCCTCCAGGGGGCGCTAACAGGGCATAAATGGGTTTGCGACTGGGCGTGGTGATATCAACGCCTGAGTGTTGAAAATAAAGATTTCAATGTTTGACAGCACATTAACAGAAACTTCACATGAACATTGGCTAAAACACACATGTGGCTACCCTTGTGTGTTGTTAGTTGGTATGATTGGACTAGGATGAGGGTGAGGGTGAGGGATGGCTAGTGAGATGAGGAACTGATAATGTAGATAGAGAGGGATTGTCTTGTTTTGCACACTTTGTACAAAAATAATAACTTGCAGGAAAACGGAGTATTACAGTTTAACTCTTTTATTAAGCATTAGGTCTGATCTTACTCATCGCAGCACAGTGGGGAAAAGCCTGGCATTAGGACCCCTAGCCTGGGTCTTCAAAACAATAGTAGTCCTTACAGATGCCTGCAGGCCAATGACAACTCAGCATGTGATCACATGTGAATATAATAGGTATTCTTTACAGATGCCTGCGGGCCAATGATAATTCAATATGCAAATGTTACATCCCCTTTCTTTTAAAAGAAAAATGTTATGCATTACTTTTAAACCTTTCTTCTACATAATGTTTTTGGTAGCATAAACATATAAGTAAACTCAGCATTTAACTAGCACTGAAAACATCTCAACGTTTCAAAACGATGTACAGTTTTTTTTTTAGGGCTGCGATCTGCCTACACCCTTTGACAGTTCACAAGTCAAGGATAACTCTAGGCTTGACCTCTCATCCTGACCTTGTGTGGTATGGAACTGAGCATGCTCCTGAATCAGTCAACAATTCAGGTTCAGGTAAGTATGATATGTTTTGTGTATTGCTCTGTTCATCACACTCTGTTGCACTGATCCTCTCGTCGGAATGACGTTTTTGTTCCTTGGTGTTCAGGAGGTGCCTGCGATTGCGGTGGTACACCTGTCCTTCTGGGGTGCGGACGTGATACGATTGCTCAGTGTCAGCTGGCTGGATGATGACTGCTGGCTTCCAGTAGTCATGCTCCTGGATCCTGATGGATTCTCTATTGTGCAGCAGCGGCAGTAGTCTAGCTGACCTGTCATAGTATCTCTTTTGGTGTTGCTGTCTCTGTACATGTTTTGCCTGCACTTGCTTGCAGCTGACGACCTCTGGCTGCAGCTGCTGGTTGGTGCTTGGAAGTTTTGAGCAAAGTCTGTGGCTCATCAACAGCTGTGCTGGTGACTTGAAGCTGTCAACCGGAGACTGATGTAGGGGTCTCTTTTGTCCGCTTTGGCTTTGTCCATGAGTGTTTTTGCAATCTGGACAGTTTTTTCAGCAGGGCCATTATTTCAGGGTAATGTGGGCTTGATGCGACATGTGTGAAATCCCATGCCTTGGCAAATGACTCGAACTCTTTTGATTTGTATTGGGGGCCATTGTCTGAGACTAAAATCGCTACCATGCCATGCCTGGCAAAGGCTGCCTTTAGCTTGTGGATCACAGCTGCAGATGTGGTGCTGTGAAGCTTGTCCAGTTCAAAAAATCTGCTGTAGTAATCAACAGTCACTATGTAGTCCTCGTTGTTCCATGTGAACAGATCCGTTGCCGCGACCTGCCAGGGCCTGTCTGGGATATGGTGAGGTATCATGGGCTCTTTGACATTTGATGGGCAGCGTTCTAGACAAATGGAACATTTTCCAACAATGTCCTCAATGTGTTTGCACATTCCGGGCCAAAACATAATGTCACGTGCTCTTTGTTTGCATTTTTCCACGCCCATATGTCCAGCATGAATTTTTGTCAACATCTCTTCTCTGAGACTGGTAGGAATGATGATTTTCTCCCCTTTGAAGATGATTCTGTTGATTTGTGACAGTTTGTCTCTGTGGTTCCAGAATTCAGATATGCTCTGAGGGCATTTCCTCCTTTCCTCAGGCCACCCTTCATGTATGACTTTGCTCAGCAGTATGAGTTGTGCATCTTTTTCTGTTCCTGCTCGGATCTCCTTCAGTTTTGAGTCACTCACAGGTAAGCTGTTGTATACCATGTACACCTGCACATCCATGCCTTCACTAAGGCTGCTGTCCTGGTAGCTAAGAGGCTTTCTGGAGAGCGTGTCTGCGACAGGAATGTCTTTGCCTGGACGGTGAATGATTGTGAAGTCGTACTTCTGTAGCTGAAGGATCATTCTCTGTAGCCTTGGTGGGGCTGCGGCTAGTGGTTTCCTCATGATTGACTCGAGGGGCTTGTGGTCGGATTCCACAAAGACTTGTCGGCCATAGACGTACAGGTGGAAACGCTTACATCCAAACAGAATTGCATATAGCTCTTTCTCGATTTGAGCATAGTTGATTTCACTGTCTATGAGAGATCTGGAAGTGTAGCCGATGGGCTTTCCTTCTTGCAGTAGTACTGCACCTAGTCCGTACTTTGACGCGTCCACTTGTAGTCTGAGCTCTTTGTTGGGGACAAAGTGGGCAAGAACTGGCCCGATTCTCTGGTGATTAGGTCTTTCATTTTCTGAAATGCTGTGTCATGTTCTTTGTCCCACATGAACTCATTGGATTGTTTGAGCAACTGACGCATGGGTGCATTGATTTTGGAGAGGCTCGGGGAAAACTTGGCTAAGTAGTTAACCATGCCTAGTACTGTCTCTAGCTCTGCGCGGTTCTTCAGCGGCTCCATCTTCTTGATGGCGGAGATTTTCTCTGGATCCGGCTTAATGCCATCAGTTGAGAGGCGATGCCCGAAATAACTGATCTCGGTGGATCCACTTATGCTTTTCTCGGGGTTGAGCCGGATACCTTTCTCCCGTGATCTTTGTAGCATCGCATGGAGGTTCCTGTCAGGTTCCTCTCTATTCCTGCCATAGATGAGGATGTCGTCTATGATTGCGACTACTCTGTCGAGGCCTTCATAGGTTTCGTCGATCTTCCGCTGGAATTCATCCTGAGCTGAGATAAGACCAAACGGTAAATGCAGAAATCGGTAGCATCCAAATGGTGTGTTGAACATTGTTAGCTTAGATGACTCTTCCATGAGCTTGATAGTCCAGTATCCTGATCGTGCGTCCATTACACTGAAGTAACGTGCTCCCACTAGCTTGGGTGTGATGTCATCTAGCGTTGGTAGAGGGTAGTGAGGGCGTTTGATAGCCTTGTTCAAATCTCTGGGGTCGAGACAGACTCTGAGCTTGCCTGTACGTGGTTTCTCAACCACTACTAATGCGTTGCCCCACTCTGTTGGTTCTGTTTCCTGGATGATGATTGCTGTATTCTCCATGCTCTGCAGCTCCTCCTTCAGGTGACTACATAGAGCAAGGGGTATCCTTCTTTGTGGGCAAACCACCGGGGTTGCTGCTGGGTCAAGGTGAATAGTGCATTCACCTGGGAATAGTCCGATTTCTTTGAAAAACATCAGCAAACTCCTTCATGAGTGTCTGCTTCTCAACTGGTGCTGTCAATGATAGCACTAGCTTGATGAGGTCCAAGTCTAAACATGCCTTTAGACCTAACACTGGAGGTGCTTGAGTGTCAATAAAGTAAAAGTCCAACATCATGTCGCTTTCTTTGTACTTGCATTTCATCACGCATGTGCCTTTTACAATGAGCTGCTCACCCCCATAGCTGGTCAGTCTACGTGAGGTGGGCTGTAGCTCACACTCATCCTTCAAGCTGTGATACTCACTCAGAGGAATTACATTAACCTGAGCTCCAGTGTCTAGTTTAAACTTAAGCTCTGTGCCCTGTTTTCCTATCTCAATATCTGCAAAGGCTTGCTCAGTCTCTGAAATCTGTTTTTTCTGTGACACAGAATCAATAAACAGTTCCTCTGCATGTGGCTCTCTATCTGGCATTTGGCTGTCACTCACTGTGTGTACTGCTCTTCCAAAAAAAGGCCTGCAAACTTTAGCAAAGTGGTTCAGTTTACCACATTTAGCACATTGCCTTCCTTTGGCAGGGCAGTGCTCCTTTTCCCCATGCACCTTGTTTCCACAATATCCACAGTTTTTGAAGCGTTTTATGTCTGTGTCGCTCATTTTTAGAACTCTCTCTGTTCTTTCTGTTCTGAAACACAATCTCTGGGCGGTGTTCTTTGGTATGTGTCTATTAATTGTGTGCACTGTCTGTTCATGTGAGCTGCTCGTGGTGCCGGTTATGGTTTTCAACTGTGCTTGGGTTATCTCATGCGATCTAGCTATGTCCATAGCTTTTTCCAGCGTTAGCCCGGATCCAACATTCAATAGTTTCTCTCTCACTTTAGCTGAATGTATTCCAAACATGATGCGGTCTCTGACCATCTCATCTTTATCTGCATATTCACAGTCTTTTACCAGCAGTTTTAACTCAGTCACGAACTGTTCAAACGACTCACTAGCTCCTTGTACGTTCTCCTGAAACTTATACCTAGCAAATATCGTATTTGTCTTGGGCATCACATATGATTCAAAATGGTCAAAATAACTTTTCAGTACCTTTGCTTCATCCGCGGTGAGAGACCATGTGTTAAAAATATCTCTCCCTTTTTCTCCGATCCACAGCAGTAGATAGCTGCATCTTTCTTCCTCCCCTTTGCTTTTCAGTGGACCCGAGAACATCAACTCCACATGTTGCTTGAAATTGCGCCATTCTCTAGGTAAGTTCAATGATTCCCAATCGATTCGAGGCAAGGGAGCTCCAACGATGTCCATTTTCAATCCCTGCTCTGACACCATCTCTTGTTTTGCACACTTTGTATAAAACTAATAAATTGCAGGACAACGGAGTATTACAGTTTAACTCTTTTATTAAGCATTAGGTCTGACCTTACTCATCGCAGCACAGTGGGGAAAAGCCTGGCATTAGGACCCCTAGCCTGGGTCTTCAAAACAATAGTAGTCCTTACAGATGCCTGCAGGCCAATGACAACTCAGCATGTGATCACATGTGAATATAATAGGTATTCCTTACAGATGCCTGTGGGCCAATGATAATTCAATATGCAAATGTTACAGGATGGGTGGAGGTGCATGGTAAGTTGGTGTGAGTAAGGATGTGCAGGAGTAGGGTAGGGAAGGCAGAGTGATGATTGGCACAGCAGGATGAGGTTGAGTGTGGCTTTGCACTAACGTTTTGTGATCTACTGAGATCATTGAAAGGTTTATGCCACTGCAGCCAGGTCCTCCTTACGACATCCCCACTTGTGTTCTCCTGTGGAATGTGCAACCAGGCTGCATTGGTCTCCTGGGGAGGTGTCTTCCGCCCATTGTAAGGGAAGAAACCCTCTCTGCATGCTGTGATTCCCTCCATAAGCATATGGAGGGAGTCATGGGAGAGCCTGGGTGCAGCCCTGCACCTCTGTGCAGTGATTGTCAGTGCTTGCAGCAGCTCAATGCTGTAGAACACTGACAGCACAATTGTCAAAATAAATTTGCGCATGGTCCCTTTAAGGAAACCGGCTGATGACGCATCATCGAATGACATCATCAGATCCGCTTCCTTCAGTTGGCCAGCAAGCGCGCTGAGCGGGCTTAACAAGCCCAATCAGGGGAAAATCATTTTGGACAGCGGGCTGAAGTCAGCAGCGAGGCCAGGACTCGCCACTGACGTCGCCCACCACGGACCCACAGAGGTTGGTAAAATCCAGCTCTATGTCTCTCTTTAAAAGTCTCATTTTAATTTCAGTTTCTCTGTTGATCCAAGGAGCTCCAGCTTTCGCTGTGCCACTGTTACTTCTTGTGGGAATATGTCTATTGTGATGTATAATAATCTCCTATTTAAATGTTTCCCATTGTTAATACATCATCTTACCTGCCAGTTTTTTCCTTCCAGTGTATCTGGGCTAGTTCCCTTTTTATCTCACTGAAGTTGACTTTTTTCCAGGTAAGCACCTTTATCATTGACTTTTCCTTTTCAATTTCGATATGAAATCTAATTACTATTTCTGTCACTGTTTCCTGAATGTTCCCCTACACCTATTGCCTACAGACCCCACTTCATTTCCAAGATCCAGCACGGCCTCTTTCCTCCTTGGATTAGGAGCATACTGATCTAGAAAGCAGTTTTGAACCCACTGGCCCCGAAAATCCACCAGACGGCTCTGCCGCCATCAGCACTGGGGAGCGCTTGACAGAGAGCGTCTGCTCTTCACCCTGCAGAAGTATCTGGGGTAGAGGGATGTCACATATCTATATAATCTAGGTTGGGATCTGCATCACAATGGGCTTATCTTGGGTTTATTTCCTTTGAAAGATGACAATTGTTTGGCGGGGAGTCCAGGGCATGCTCCATGCAGGGTTATCAGTTCAAGGTCCCTTTATCTAAGTCATTAATATAGATTGTAAATAGCTGAGGCCCCAGCACTGATCTTTGCGACACCCCACTAGTTACAGGCAGCCAACCGGAAAATGACCCGTTTACCCCTACTCTCTGTTTCCTGTCCGTTAACCAATCCTCTATCCTTGCTAATATATTAACTCCAACCCCATGAGCCCTTATTTTGCGTAGCAACCTTTTATGTGACACCTTATCGAATGTATTTTGGAAATCCAAATACACTACATCTGCTGGTTCCCCTTCATTTACCCCGTTAGTTACATCCTCAAAAAACTGTAATAAATCTGTCAAACACGATTTCCCTTTCATAAAACCATGTTGACTCTGCCTAATCATGTTATGATTTTCTAAGTGCCCTGTTACCACTTCCTTAATAATGGATTCCAGCATTTTCCTGACAACTGATGTCAGGTTAACTGGCCCTGTTTTCTCTCTCTCTCTCCTTTCTTGAATGTTACTGAGTCTCCTGAGTTCTTCAGTGATGTCAGGTTTCCACTTCCTCCTTTATAAAACGTCAGGGTAGAATTTCAAGTCCTCATATGCTCCGAGTGTGCATCAGAAAATCACAGGCAAAGGGTGCACAATCGTCTGATGTACACTTGTGGTACACATGCAAGGACTCAGGAAAATGTGCTTTGTTGTATCATGGTGACTGCGCTATATCACCTTTCTTGTAGACTGCACTTAAACCTAAGTAAAAGTTGTAAAACTATGAATACAGAGGCACAATAATTCCAATCGTTGTAAGTATTTTACCCTTCAATATTATTTTATTTTAAATTGCATTTCCTTTTATTATTAAAAACACATACATATCAATACAGTATACTCTTTTGTTTACATAGAATTAGCAGGAGCAATAATTCTGTTGGCATAATTGCGCATTTTGGGATAGTGACATGGCATTCTTCATGATCAGGGTTGCCATGGTGTGCCTAGCCAATTGGCAATACATAGGCATTGTCCCACTTCATATAGGGTCTGGTCCAGAAGGACACACTGGCCATAACCAGCATTAAGATTCTCTCAGACCCACTCCCGGGTCTGCACTTAGAAGCTTAGGGCTCACCTTAGTGCACTGACCAACACAACCCCAACTGATAATATTGAAAAGAGACATGTCTTTTGTTTTAACATCACCCACTCCCCCAACACCAGCAAGTGGATTAAACGTTTTAGGGCATATGTTAGTTGGAATGAGTAATATGCTGCTCCTGCCTCAGACTAGGAGAGCACTAAACCATCAGCATCCCTTTTATTATCAAATCTACACACTTTGTAGAGGGAGAGAGAAGCTGTTACAAGAGGTGAGATGGGAGTAACTTATCACCAGCTCCAAGCACCACAAGAATAAGTCAAGCACTCTATGATTAAGGTAAAACTATGTTTTTGTAGCACCCTTACTGTAGTACTAAACATGTAAATGATGGCTTATTCTCAGATTTATGGCAGTAGTTTCTAATTAACAATGAACAGGTGGTTCTATGGTGACTATTTCTGTTTTTGGCAAATAAACGCAAACATTCTTATAAATGAAGGTCAACTGGCTTTGTAACGCTGCTATTGTGACAAATAGCAAAACAATTCCCAGTGTTACACAATGCAGAATGTTATAAAACACTCACTGCATATTTACTTCTGGACTAGTAAGAATAATCATATGATGTCTTGTCAACCGACATTAGATAGCAATGTACATCTACTCCTAATAATTAAAAATCATTTTGCACAAAAACAAATTTGAATTATCCAATAATTTGAATTAAGGAACAAATAATTAAATTGGGAATTTAGTGGTAACATTTCTGCTGTGCCACTCTTGCAATATGCCAGGGGCATATAATCATCCCATTAATTAAAGTTAATGGATGGAATATCGTAAGTTGGGAGTAGACAATTTTGTGATATGCATCTCCAGTACATCCCAGGAGCAGCACGTTAAAGTTTGTACACCTTAGTGCTAAAAAAAAAATTATCAGCTAATTTGAATAAAGTGACTTTGAAGAGTAAACTATATACCAATTTTTAAAAATCTTTGTAGATATCAAAGGGGTAATATTCTGACTTTAAAATGGAGAGCACACGTGAGAGTAAATGTCAGAAATTGGGTAGATGCTACACATTACTGGTCAGAAAATCATAGAAACATAGAAACATAGGAGCAGGAGTAGGCCATTTGGCCCCTCGAGCCTGCTCCGCCATTCAATGAGATCATGGCTGATCATCCAAATTCAGTGTCCTGTCCCTGCTTTCTCCCCATATCCCTTGATCCCTTTAGCCTTAAGAAATATATCTAACTCCTTCTTGAATATATTTAATGAATTGGCCTCAACTGTCATCTGTGGTAGAGAATTCCACAGGTTCACCACTCTCTGGGTGAAGAAATTCCTCCTCATCTCTGTCCTAAATGGCTTACCCCTTATCCTCAGACTGTGACCCCTGGTTCTGGACTCCCCCACCATCGGGAACAGCCTTCCTGTATCTAGTCTGTCTAGTCCTATTAGAATTTTATAAGTTTCAATGAGATCCCCTCTCATTCTTCTAAACTCTAGCGAATATAAGCCTAATCGACCCAAACTCTCTTCATACGTCATTCCTGCCATCCCAGGTATCAGTCTGGTGAATCTTCGCTGCACTCCCTCCATGGCAAGAACATCCTTCCTCAGATAAGGCGACCAAAACTGCACACAATACTCAATGTGTGGTCTCACCAAGGCCCTGTACAACTGCAGCAAGACATCCTTGCTCCTGTACTCGAATCCTCTTGCTATGAAGGCCAGCATACCATTTGCCTTCTTAACCGTATGCTGCACCTGCATGCTTACCTTCAGCGACTGGTGCACAAGGACACCCAGGTCTCGTTGCACTTCCCCTTTTTCCAATCTATTGCCGTTCAGATAATAATCTGCTTTCCTGTTTTTGCCACCAAAGTGGATAACCTCACATTTATCCACATTATAATGCATCTGCCATGCATCTGCCCAATCGCCCAACCTGTCCAAATCATACTGGAGTTTCTCTGCATCCTCCTCACAGCACACACGCCCACCCAGCTTTGTGTCGTCTGCAAACTTGGAGATATTACATCTAGTTCCCTTGTCTAGATCATTAATATATATTGTGATAATAACTGGGGTCCTAGCACCGATCCCTGCGGTACCCCACTAGTCACTGCCTTCCACTCGGAAAAAGACCTGTTTATTCCAACTCTTTGCTTCCTGTCTGCCAACGAGTTTTCTATCCAAGTCAGTACCTTACCCCCAATCCCATGTGCTTTAACTTTGCACACTAGTCTCTTATGCGGGACCTTATCGAAAGCCTTCTGAAAGTCCAAATACACCACATCCACTGGTTCTCCCTTATCTAGTCTACCAGTTACATCCTCAAAAAATTCCAGTAGATTAGTCAAGCATGATTTACCTTTTGTAAATCCATGTTGACTTTGTCAGATCCTGTCACTGTTTTCCAAGTGCTCTGCTATTACATCTTTTATAATGGACTCTAGCATTTTCCCCACTACCGATGTCAGGCTTACCGGTCTATAATTCCCCATTTTTTCTCTACCACCTTTTTTAAATAGTGGGGTTACATTAGCTACCCTCCAATCCATGGGAACTGTTCCAGAGTCTATAGAATTTTGGAAGATGATCAGCAATGCATCTACTATTTCTAGGGCCACTTCCTTAATTATTATCAGGCCCTGGGGATTTATTGGCCTTCAATCCCGTCAATTTCCCGAACACCATTTCCCTACAAATACTAATTTCATTCAGTTCCTCCCTCTCATTAGTCCCTATGTTACCCGACATCTCTGGGAGTTTATTTGTGTCCTCCTTTCTGAAGACAGAACCTAAGTATGTATTTAATTGGTCTGCCATGTCTTTGTTCCCCATTATAAATTCTCCTGATTCTGACTGCAAGGGACCTACGCTTGACTTTACCAATCTTTTTCTCTTCACATATCTATAGAAGCTTTTACAGTCAGTTTTTATGTTACCTGCATGCTTACTCTCATACTCTATTTCCCTCTTCTTAATTAATCCCTTTGTCCTCCTTTGCTGAATCCTAAACTGCTCCCAATCCTCAGGTTTGCTGCTTTTTCTGGCCAATTTATATGTCCTCTCCTTGGATCTTATGCTATCCCTAATTTGCCTTGTTAGCCAATGCTGAGTCACATTTTTTGTTTTATTTTTATGCCAAACAGGGATGAACAATTTCTGTAGTTCATCCATGCGATCTTTAAATGTTTGCCATTGCCTATTCACCGTCAACCCTTTAAGTAACATTCCCTAATCCATCCTAGCCAACTCGTGCAGCATGTACCATAATTTCCAATATACGCTCTTGTAGGAACAGAGGTTCCTATCCGAATAATGAAGTTCGACTCAGTGAAACAAAATAACAAAGTTTATTAAACAAACAACTTAACTGGTAACACTACAGGAGAAGATGTACACAGGTCTGTCCAGCCCCACAGCACCTCAAAGACTGCTGCAAAGTACTGGAAGCTGACGTCATGACGTCATCACGTTCTCCGCGCCAACTGGTGGTCACGTGATCGGCGTCATGACATCATCACGTGGAAATGCAAGAAAGTACATACGGTTTAAAGGTGCAGCCAACAGCTGCACTACACGGTAGTTAAAGGGATGATTACTAATTGCCCTGAGTCTCTTAGTGGCTCCACCACAGGCGCCCCCCCAGAATTCTCTTTAACAGACAGTGTCAAACGAACAGGAGGTTTGATGATCCTGCCCGAATGACTACGAGCTGCAGGCAGTGGAACGTTGGGAGATGAGCCGGTGCATGGCTGTGTCTGAAGCGGCGCATCCGGGGTGGAGGGAACAGTAGCAGAAGGTGTGGGCCAGGTTGAGGCAAAAGGAGGCAGTTCAAAGGTGGGCTGTTGCATAACTGGTCTGGCAGTCAACGGTGGTCGTCCACGGCGATGTGGCTGGGCGGCAACAACTGGCTTACTCCGATCTAAATGGGCTGGTTTAAGTCGGTCGATAGAGATGGTATCGGACTTGCCTCCCACTTCGACTGTGAAAAAATTTTCTCCCGATGAGATGACACGAAACGGTCCAGCATAAGGTGGTCTGAGTGTATCTCTATGAGTGTCCTGCCGAATAAAAACGTAATCGGAACTCATGAGTTCTGCTGGAACATGAGGCCTCTGTAGGCTGTGATGCGAGGTTGGAATAGGCAGGAAATTCTTTGCCATCTCGTGATGCTGAAGGAGCTGCTGAGCAGGCGACCACAGTTCTGTATGTGGAGGGAGGAAGTCCCCCTGTACTCGAAGTGCTTGACCATAGACTAACTCAGCCAATGAAGCCTGGAGGTCATCCTTGGGGGCTGTGCGGAGGCCTAGCATCACCCAGGGGAGTCTGTCCACCCAGTTGGGACCACACAAGCTGGCACGGAGGGACGCCTTGAGAGACCGATGAAACCTCTCGCATAGATCGTTCACTTGCGGATTGTAAGAATTCGCAATAATTCACAGTTCTGAAGATTCATTTTTTTGATTAAAGAATCCCTGGGCGATGTGCTTTTAAATTTCCAGGGATAAATATGGCTGTCACCACATGGCCGAAGACAAAGAATAATGCTTTGTTTACAAAGCAATTGAATGTTATTAGCGTTTGTTTGTATATCGAGTGGATACATCTAAACTGCAGAAGAGACTTTTGTACCTTGAATGGGAAACGTTTAACGTTTGAATGGGTTTTAAATCACCCAGCACTGGACAATAGAGCAGTTGTATCTCCCTTTTGTTTCAGCCCAGGGAGCTCCGGAAGACACATTAACCCAGTCTAACCACTTTGAGTTAGCCAATCACAGCTTTCTCTTGTGTATTGGACCCTTTTGGGTGTGGACTTTTGCACACAGCCCTTGCAAGGCAGAACGGCAGGGGCTCACCAGGTATAAAGATAACGGCTGAGAAGCTATCTCGCTCTCTCTCTCTTACTTCGCTGGACCAAAGGTGAGCAGGGTGTCCTGACTCCTCAACAAAGCAACCTAGTTAAGGAGTTTGGGGGATGGTAATTTAAGGGGATATTACTAAGATTGTTTAACCAACATTGTAGTCACTTACCACTCATTTTTGCCGTCTGCCTTACCCCATTTTAAGCAATTTTACTGTAATTACTGTGTGCGTGTGGGATAGTTTGATATTTTGATTATAGTTTCTTTTAGTTAATAAAACTTGATTTTTCTCTCTCATCCAAACTACGTGTCTGTTTTAATAACAATAATTATAAGCCCTGCAGTCAGAACTGGAAGGTGGGGTAGCGATTCGAAACCGCTGTTTTAAAATTGGTTTTATTGGAATTGGTCTGATGTGCAGGCAAAGGCTGCAAGACCAGGAAAATTACTTTAAACCAGTTTAAAGAAGCCCCCAAACCCTTACAATGGCGACCGCGGGCAGGAATGCAGGCCGTTTTTGATATGATATGTGGTCTGGATCTAGAGAAAGCCTCGGTTATTGTCTTTCTTGCTTTCAGTCTGTGGGCAGCCCTGCGGAAGGTAGTGGCAGTGTGTAAGCTGACCTATCGGGGTATAGGTGGCTGGGCTAGGAAGGGTGAGATGGGAGAGCAGGAGGAGTTTAAAGAGGCCAAGAATCGGGAGTCCCAGCTTGAAAAATGCCAGGCGGAGGTAGAACGCCTCAGAGAGGTGTATGAGGCCAGAGCTAGTGGTATGAGGGTGCGGGAAGAGAATGCACGCCTCACACTAGAGGTCACGAAATGCCAGGCATTTATAGAGCGCCTTGTGCAGGAAGTCACAGAGGCGAGGGACAGAGAGATGAGGCTACAAGAGGAGAATGCACACCTCACCCAAGAAGCTAGCGTGGGAGAGAGCCATGCGAGAAATGAGATAGAATTCCTAAAGTACCAAATCACTGAGGCCAGGGAAAATGAGATGAGGCTGCGGGAAGAGAATGCCAGGTTTGGTGAAGCAGATCATGGCCCCTGTAGGGCAGAGATAGAAAGCCTTAACATGGCTTTAAAGATAGCAAGGGGAATGATTAGCGTGATCAGCCTGAAGGCAGGTCAGCTGGACTTTACTGGCAGCCCAAGTAGAACCATCCCACAGGCAGCACCCAGAACGCTGCTGGATTGGGAATTAGAGACCCCAAGACCGCAGCCCACAGCTCCGAGTCTTGAGGAGCTCTGGCAGCGAGGAGGGGTGGGCAATGGGGTGGTAGAAGAACACCAGCAGGTCCCGCTAGGCAGGCGGGGACCAGGACCAGTATACCCTCTCCAACAACGGAGGTACGGTCCGCCCGTGAGGAGTGAGCCTGAGAATAGGAATCCTCAGCCCACAGCATGTTCGAGTTCACAGGCAAGCACTGTGGCTTGTGTGGGGGGAGGAGCCATTCATATTCAGAGTAAGCTGTTTAAGCCAGGGAACAGGAAAGGAGAGTTCTGGGACCCCTGTAGAGCAGGTCCAGTAGCAGAAATCTGGGACAAGGGAGGCACACAGGGGATAGTTTTGGCCCCAGGAAAAAGGCAGGTCCAAAATTCCCCAGTTAAAGCCACCTGGGTGAGGGAACATGAGTTTGCTGTCCATGCAAGTTCAAGTTCACAGCCTACAAAAACAGGAACTGTGACTTGTTTCCAGGGAAAAGCAGACAAACACAGAGAGAGATTTGCACCGGCAGGCAGCCAGGTACATTATACAGTGCGGGCTATTTGGACATGGGGGAGAAGGTTCCCAGCCAGCTGGGGCTGTGACCCAAGCTCAGGGTCCGCCAGCCAAAGTTTCCCCCATAGAGACACCCCTCAGAAGGTCTCAGCGGGTGTCCCAGCCTAAGAAAGCATGGTCACCCACTTTACAGTGGAGTAGGGCGCTCTCCCGAGCCAGGGAGAAGCCAGAGAACAGAGGCCCCCACTCAACAGCCATAAGCTGCGAGGGACCAGAGACAGGAGGCAGTCCAGCTTCGCTGCAGCCAGCAGCAATCTGCGACAGCGCCAGAGATTAGACTGGCCGTCCGGAGACGGGCGGCATTTGTATTATAGCTTTGGTGTGAAATAGCTTGCTTTAAGGTGCATTTTAAATTTTAGTTTCATATAACTAGTTTTAAGTTATTGTGCAAAGAGCTTGGCCTAGAAATTCATTGTAGCCACTTTTGGGGCGTTAAAGTCGGGCGGCCGCTAAAGTTTGCGCCCGCCGCCAAATCGAGGCCACTTCTCCGATATTCATTAGCTTCGCCCTAAGAGTTTGCTCGAGCGCTAAAACTGGCGCTGGACGCCCCTCTTTAGGCGCTAAGCCGGAGGTGCTGAGCGAGAGCACCCAGGCCGGGCGCAGCGCAGGTGCGGCCATCTCGTGATTGACAGCAGACACCCTGGTGCCGGCCAGCTCTTAAGGGGGAAGGGTCGACTTTGTCTGCTGCCACGCCCTGGATAGTGGAGCCCTCCAGCTAGGCCTGAACACTGCTGCTGGACCCAAATAGCGCCTGAAGCCATGCAGAGGGCCCGTGAACGAGCGCAGCGCTTCTCAGAGCGTGATCTGAGTGTGCTGGTTGGTGGTGTGGAGAAGAGGCGCCATATTTTGTACCCGGACAATGGCAGGAAGGCGCCGGTCCGCGCCTACCGGAGAGCCTGGAGGCATGTCGCCAGCAAGGTGTCAGCCAACAGCGAGGTCCCCAGGACCGGTGTCCAATGCCGCAAAAAGTTTAATGACCTCACGCGGATTGTCAGGGTGAGTACCCTTTCCAGTGACCTCCTCATCCTTGCATGTGCACCTCACATTATGGGCAAAGGGACCTGAAAGCCCTAATGGCCAGCCCTCATCCAGCAGCTATGGAACAGGCATGAACATCAATTGCACATTCTGCACTTAACACACTGGCCAAGCTATTCCACCATGGGAGGCAGTGCACACAAGATCAGGGCGACACACTGGCCAGGCTATTCCACCATGGGAGGCAGTGCACACAAGATCAGGGCGACACACTGCCAGGCTATTCCACCATGGGAGGCAGTGCACACAAGATCAGGGCGACACACTGGCCAGGCTATTCCACCATGGGAGGCAGTGCACACAAGATCAGGGCTACACACTGTACTTAGAGGCCATCCTTTCTCTTGCAGGCCAAGCTGGCCAATAACAAGAAGAGCCGGACTGCGACCGGGGGAGGCCGACCCCAGATCCAGCCGCTCACCGAGCTGCAACATCGCGTGGAGCGCATCATGGGTGGCCGGGTGATTGGCCCCATTGCATGTGGAGATGCCGACCCTGTTCTGGGCACCAATGGTAAGGACATCAACGTTTGGACCTCTCTCGTCCCACTTGTGCATCAGATCTACATCCTTTGCCACTGTCCGACCAATGCGCTGAATGCCACCACTCATGCATCCCTCGCTGACGCCCTCTCCTCACTCTAAAGCTACTCTTGTGCCTTCCTGCTTTCAGATGATGAGGAGGAGGTCCCTGAACTTGCCAGTGACAGCCCCTCAGAGGAGGAGGAGGAGGAGGAGGAGGAGCAAGAGGAAGGCGGCCCATCAGGGGAACCCTCAGCCGTGGCAACCCATGCCAATGTAGGGGACACATCTTCCCTGGAGGGGAGCGTCGCGGAAGTGTTGGAGGGGAGGGGAGCTCATGGGACCTGCGGCCTGCAGAAACACGGGAGGGGGGTGCCAGCTCGGCGGCCTTCTCCCCAGAGGGGGGAAGGGTCGGAGGGGAGTCCAATTGCTGGGCCCAGCGGCGTCCAGCAACGCAGGAAGGGTCGGCCAGCTCGGCGGCCTTCTCCCCAGAGGGAGAGTCCGGCCTCCAGTCCGGAGATGGTCTTCGCCGAGGAGATGGAACGCCTCGAGGACTTGTCCGCGGACTCGGAGCGCCGGCACACGGAGCTCATGGGGGTAGTGGCACGGTTGCCTGAGGCCATCGAGTCCCTCTCTCGGAGTGTCACTGACATCGGGGCCTCACAGGCCATCAGTTTGGTGGAATTCGGGACAGAGCAGGCAGCGAGTCGGGCGGCATTCGGGGCAGATCAGGCAGCGAGTCGGGCGGCATTCGGGGCAGCTCAGGCAGCGAGTGGGCAGCTGATCAGTGGTGCTGTGCAGTCACTGGGTGCTCTGATGAGGTCACTGAACAGGTCAACATGGGCACTCACTGCTGCCACACTCGCTGTGTCAGCCAGGCATCGCCAGGGCACCCGGCGCGCTGCAGCAGCACAGCGGTCTGTCCCTCGGCAGATTGGTGCGCATGCTGCAGTGCTGGCCCGGGCGAGTGCCAGTGTCTCAGGCGACCAGCGAGCGCCTGCCATCCGCCAGCTTGCCCCCATTCCTCCAGCCGCCACTGCCACTCCCCCAGTGGAGCTGCCAGGAGCTGCTGCAGCGACTGATGCTGGCCAGCCACAGCTGCAGCATTCAACAGCCGCCCGCTCGACGGCCAGACCTCGACTAGGCCGACCCCCAAGGGCATCTGCCATCATGACATGTGCCCCTCTGGAGCCTGCCCCCAGCCTTGCAGCAGCCAATGGCCTTACTTTGAGGAGGAGCAGCAGGGCGGGCAGGGGCCACACAAAGATGGCCAAGGCATCGCCCTAGCGGGCCAAAAAGTCGAATGTGTGGCCAGTTGTGTTTGTTTTTTGAGGCCGAGAATTGGATGTTTGTTTTTTGAAGGCCGAGGATGTGATGTTTGTATTTTACGAAGTCCGAGGATGACGGCCATTTTAGTTGCACTGTTTTGTTAATCCTCTCCAGGTTGTGGGAGCGAGTAATGTGTTTGAGTGTTTTTTGGGGGTTTCGTCTGTTTTTGGTTTTCATGTGGGAAGGGCCCTGAGTTTGTACAATAAAGCATTTTATTTATTAACATTGTCCATGTTTGATCTTTGAAGTGTTTGTTGCCTTAACCGGCTGAGGGCTTGCGGAGCGGCTGCAATCATGTTCTTTCATTGGCACAAGCCATTCCCTGACAGGGGGCCGACGGGCGGCCCTTGGACCTTGTGCCTCCCTCCTGGGCTGGTACTCCTCATCCTCCTCCTCCTCATGCTCCTCCTGCTCCTCCTCCTGAGGTGGGGGTCCAACTTGAGGTGGCAGTGCCTGAGTCCTGTGGATATCCAGGTTGTGCAGCATGCAGCAAACGACGACGAATTGGGAGACTCGCTCCTGCGAATACTGGAGGGCTCCCCCGGAGCGATCGAGACAGCGGAACCGTTGCTTGAGGACGCCGATTGTTTGTTCTATGATGTTCCTAGTCGCTTGATGGCTCTCGTTGTATGCCTCTTCAGCAGGGGTCGTGGGCGCGCGGAGCGGGGTCATGAGCCAGGTACACAAAGGATAGCCTTTGTCCCCGATAAGCCATCCTCTTGGGGGAGGCTGTGCCTGGAACATGTCAGCCACAGTTGTCTGTCGCAGGATAAAGGCATCGTGGCTGCTGCCTGGAAAGCGTGCATTGACAGCTCGGATGCGCTGCCTGTGGTCACACACCAGCTGTACGTTGAGGGAATGGTAGCCCTTCCGGTTGCGGTAATCCTCGGCATGCTCCAGAGGTGCCCGCAAAGCCACATGCGTGCAGTCAATGGCGCCCTGCACCATGGGGAAGCCCACTATTCTTGCAAATCCCACTGCACGCTGCTGCTGCTTGTCCAGGGTCATGGGGAAGGAGATGAATTGATGTCTCCTTCTGAAAAGGGCTTCGGTCACCTGGCGGATGCAGCAATGCACGGCGAACTGGGAGATGTTAGCGATGTCCCCAGCAGCGGATTGGAAGGAGCCGGTGGCATAGAGGTTGAGAGCCATCGTCACCTTCACTGCCACCGACAGAGACGTCCTGCGCATCAGCTGTGGCTGCAGATCTCTCTGAAGCAGCTGGCAGATGTCTGCAACCACCTCCCTTCTGAATCGCAGCCTCCTTACACACATCGCGGCAGACATGGTCAGATAGGAGGACTGCTGGCGGTATACCCTGGGTGGGTAAGGCCTCAGTTGGCGACGCCTGTTGCCCCCTCTGCGTCTAGCCAGGACTGCCACTCTCTCACGGCGTCTGTAAGCCCTTCTGGCATAAGGCTGAAAGTCAGCGTTGGCACCCAATGCAGCCCTCATTATATGCTGGCAAACACTGAGCTCTCAATGAAGGCAAAGATAATTGCTAAGCTCTGGCCTGAGCCAAAAATACCTGTCCTAGTGTTGGTCTAAACCAGTAAGCTCTCCTCCTTGGTCTCTCTCCAAAAAACCGTTGCACAAGAGTGAATGCTGCAAAATGGCTGGCCTTTATAGTGCAGGGTAAGTGCCCTTTAATTAGCGCTCCCCGCGGCCCGCCTCGGCTGTGTACCGTTCCACTTCACAGTCGTTAGGGCCGCCCGGCGCACAATGGCCCGGCGCGAGTGAAGATCCGGTTCGGGGCGCACAAAGGGCGTTGCACTAGTAAATGACGTCAAGATCTGCGCACGCAGCAGGGCGCGCGCTAAGACTTTGTGCCGGCGCTAAATGTGTACTGAAGTTGGGGCGAGGCGCAGATCGCGCTGCGCCCGGGCGCTAAGCGCCTAGCGCTCGAGATCTACTCCTCCTAAGGAGCTAATGGCTGGCGCGCCCAACTGAATTTCTAGGCCTTTAAGTTTACGTGTGCCAAATGTTTGTATTTTTGGTCCGAGGTCGAGGGACCCGACCATGTCTCCACCTAAGGCAGCAGGTCAGTGAGACCTGGCTGCATGTCCCTTTTAAGTTTTTGCAGGAGATGGGAAAATGAAGCAGCCATGTTCGCCCAGCCCGAGCTGGACATCGAATGAAGATACGGAATGTTGGGGATCACCTCGCCACTGGACGAATCCAGGAGACCCCGCAGCGGTCTTCGGGAAAAACCGGACAGAGTCCGAAGGAACTTGCCTACTCCTCCTACGGGGAGGAGATGGCCCCAGCTGGGTGGGGCACGGCCCCCAACCCAGCACTATCCTGACTGAAGTTCACTTGCGGGAGACCTCGCTGTCGAGGAGTCACGATGGGGAAGCGCGGGCGCCTTGTGATAGGGACGCGTTCCCCGGGGGTGGGTGGTGATGGCCCGGGAATGATTGTATAGAGGAGGGGGAGACCCAAGAGTCACGTGGGTGCGGTCGGGGGAGGGAGGAACTCACCCGGGGGCCCACGGGCAAAGAGGATAAGTGTGGCTGGGAAGGATGAGTGGGTGGCCGGATCAGTGTGGGGCCAGGGAGAGCCGCCACACGGGCACCCATAATTTTCTGCAGCCAGTGGAGGGAAGACGGGAGGGGGAGGGACTGGGAGTCATGAGATCCCATACTCCCCGGTCTCAGTCTGTGCCAAGGTAATTATAAACGTGAGGGGTACCCCGCCTCCACAAAGGGACAAGGGAACGGTTCAGGGCTGGTGGAGCAGGCTGGTCGGAAAATCCATTCTACCTGTTTTAAAGTTTAAGACGATCAAAGGGGGGTGGAAGGTACTTTTACTGCCCGAGTGGGAGGAGCAATGCCCACTCGAATTTTGTGACCCATCATTGGCACGTGATGATCGGGGTTCATTTAAGCATGTTGTTTAATGATTTTTTGTAATTTGTGTTACAGCCCCAAGTTGAGCAGAGGCGTAGGACCCTCTCCGTGCTTGGGATCATTTTGATTACATTGTGTAACTAAGATTGCAACATTTTGTAATAACTTAAGATGTAAAAAAGTGATTGTAAATTTGGTTTACACTGTATAATTTTACAAGAGTGTAGGGGTATGAGACCCCTTATTGAAAACTGAAGTATCTGTAAGATGCCAACCGTACCATGGTTTTTTTCTTGAATTAAAGGGGAATAGACGGGACAGAGGGATCAGTGGCAGATAGCTATTAGGTAAATACAGGGGATGGATGTTTGTGGGGGGTCAGAAATTATTGCTCATTTCTTCAAGAGGATACTACAAGCAAGCTGGAAGTATCCAAGGGCGGACTGTAAGAATTCGCAATAATTCACAGTTCTGAAGATTCATTTTTTTGATTAAAGAATCCCTGGGCGATGTGCTTTTAAATTTCCAGGGATAAATATGGCTGTCACCACATGGCCGAAGACAAAGGATAATGCTTTGTTTACAAAGCAATTGAATGCTATTAGCATTTGTTTGTATTTCGAGTGGATACATCTAAACTGCAGAAGAGACTTTTGTACCTTGAATGGGAAACGTTTAACATTTAAATGGGTTTTAAATCACCCAGCACTGGACAATAGAGCAGTTGTATCTCCCTTTTATTTCAGCCCAGGGAGCTCCGGAAGACACATTAACCCAGTCTAACCACTTTGAGTTAGCCAATCACAGCTTTCTCTTGTGTATTGGACCCTTTTGGGCGGGGAATTTTGCACACAGCCCTTGCAAGGCAGAACGGCAGGGGCTCACCAGGTATAAAGATAGCGGCTGAGAAGCTATCTCGCTCTCTCTCTTACTTCGCTGGACCACAGGTGAGCAGGGTGTTCTGACTCCTCAACAAGGCAACCTAGTTAAGGAGTTTGGGGGATGGTAATTTAAGGGGATATTACTAAGATTGTTCAACCAACATTGTAGTCACTTACCCCTCGTTTTTGCTGTCTGCCTTACCCCATTTTAAGCAATTTTACTGTAATTACTGTGTGCGTGTGGGATAGTTTGATATTTTGACTATAGTTTCTTTTAGTTAATAAAACTTGATTTTTTTCTCTCATCCAAACTACGTGTCTGTTTTAATATCAATAATTATAAGCCCTGCAGTCAGAACTGGAAGGTGGGGTAGCGATTCAAAACCGCTGTTTTAAAATTGGTTTTATTGGAATTGGTCTGATGTGCAGGCAAAGGCTGCAAGACCAGGAAAATTACTTTAAACCAGTTTAATGAAGCCCCCAAACCCTTACAGATGGTAAGTGGTGCTACGGTGCAGCTTGATACCCAAGCCCTGTGCAACTGCGTTCCACAACTCTGACTTGAATTGTGGACCTCGGTCAGAGGAGATGTCAGATGGCACCCCAAACTGGGCCACCCACGATGAAATAAATGCCCTGGATACGTCTGCTGCAGTGGTAGCAACCAAGGGAATCACCTCTGGCCACCTGGTAGTGCGGTCCACTATTGTCAGGAGATGCATGAAACCCCGCGAAGCGGGGAGGGGACACACTAAGTCCACATGTACGTGATCGAAACGGCGTTCTGGCACCGGGAAGATGGCCACTGGAGCCTTAACATAACGATGGACCTTTGATTTTTGACAGTCCACGCAATTGTTTGTCCAGTCCCGAACGTCCAAATGCATTCCCTTCCAAACAAATTTGCGGGACATGAGCCGTTGTGAAGCTCGCATCCCCGGGTGTGATAAGCCGTGTATAGCCTGAAATATCTTCTTACGCCATTCGACTGGCACAATGGGCTGGGGCACTTCCATGGATGTGTCACACAAGAGCGTGGTTCCTGCTGATTGGAACATAACATCGGCTACCTGCAAACCAGAAGGCGTGGTCCGATTCGCCTGAACTTCGGGATCTGCCAGTTGTTCTTCCGCCAACCCGACGAAATCAATTCCCAGGTGAACTGCCTGGACTGGGGCACGTGAAAGGCAACCAGCCACAAGATTATCTTTGCCGGACACATGTCGTAAATCCGTCATAAATTCGGATATGAATGTAAGGTGGCGCTGTTGTCGAGGTGGCCACGGCTCCGCCATTTGGCCATTGCGACAGTGAGCGGCTTATGGTCCATGAATGCAGTGAACGGGCGCCCTTCTAGGAGAAAACGGAAATGCCGGATGGCCAAAAACAGGGCCAGCAACTCCCTGTCAAAAGTGCTATATTTTCGCTTGTTCTTGTGCAGTTGGCAGCTAAAAAAAGCCAACGGCTGCCAAGTCCCGTCGACCCATTGTTCTTGAACTGCCCCAATGGTGTAATCGGAGGCATCGGTAGTAAGGGCGATGGTCACGCCCGGGAGTGGGTGTGCAAGCATAGTTGCGTCTGCCAACGCCGCCTTGGTGTCAAGGAACGCCTGGTCCATCTGCGGTGTCCAAATGATAACATCTTTGCCCGACTTCCCTTTGAGTGCTTCGTACTGCGGCTGCATCAACTGGGCTGCCTTGGGGACAAAACGATGATAAAAATTTACCATCCCCAGGAACTCCTGAAGAGATTTGAGTGTGTGAGGCCGCAGGAATGTCGTAACTGCCTCTACCTTGGTGGCCAGTGGGACGGCGCCTTCTGAGGTAATCCTATGCCCCAGAAAGTCAATGCTGGTTAACCCAAACTGGCATTTGGCTAGGTTTATGATGAGGCCATGTTGGCTGAGACGGGCAAAGAGTGTACGCAAATGGCCAAGTAAACGAAAATGAAGGGAAGGTCCCATAACACAGAGTCCATGAGTCGCTGAAAGGCCTGAGCCGCATTTTTCAATCCGAACGGCATTCGGGGGAACTCAAAAAGGCCAAACGGTGTGATGACCGCCGTTTTGGGGACGTCTTGAGGGTGCACAGGAACTTAGTGATATCCACGGACGAGATCTACTTTGCAAAATATTGAGTTGCCAGCCAGATGGGCCGAAAAATCTTGTATATGCGGTATTGGATGCCTATCCGGCATAGTGGCTTTGTTAAGGCATCTGTAATCCCCGCAAGGCCTCCACCCGCCACCTGGTTTAGGTACAATGTGTAGTGGGGAGGACCAAGGACTATCGGAGCGTCGGACAATCCCAAGGCGCTCCATGGTCTGAAACTCCGCCTTTGCAGCTGCAAGCTTTCCGGGTTCCAATCTTTGTGCCCAAGCGTAAACAGGCGATCCCGTCGTGGTGATGTGATGTGCCACACCGTGCCTCGCGACTGCTGCCGAAAATGTAGGCCTGGTGAGCTCTGGGAACTCGCCGAGTAGGCGCATAAACCCTTCCTGCGATGGAACCGCACAGGCGACCGACCAGGAGACAGCGGCGCTGCGGTGGCAAGGCACCGCGTGGAAAGTGGACGCATTAATGAGTCGACAATGTCGAACATCGACCAGAAAGCCATTGGCACAGAAAAAATCAGCCCCTAGGATGGCCTGTGATACTTTCGCCGTTATAAACTCCCACACAAAACGCTGACCTCCGAGAGTTAAATTAACTGTCCGTTTACCGAACGTGCGAATGGCTGCACCATTGGCTGCCTCGAGGGAAGGACCGTGACTGCCGGATTGCCTATCCAGCTTTGAAACTGGCAAAATACTGCACTGAGAACCAGTGTCACACAGGAATCGTCGCCCTGTCATGGAATCCGTAATGTAGAGGAGTTTTCCCGCTGAACCGACTGCCATGGTGAACTGAGTGTGTTTTTCAGACCTTGTCGTACTCATCACAGCTCGCGGGCCGGCTGGAGATTTTTTTTCAGCGAAACTGCAGGGAGGACGGCAGTGTCGAGCCTTGGTGCCAAAACGGGTGTGGTACATACACCAGCCTGCTGAAGGAGGGCTGGACTTCGCTCGCATAGGGGAAAGGCACCTCGTGGCTGCACAACTCAGCTGTGTGACCATAAAAATCTTGTCTGCCTCTGCAGCGAGCTCGGCACAGTCCATAATCGCAGAACTGGCCAAGGCTGCCTGAACTGGTTCAGGTAGCTGGCAGAGGAAGAGCTCTCGAAACAAAAAACATTGAGGCTCCGAACCCAAAAGCGTGAGCATCTGGCTCGTCAATTCCGATGGTTTTGAGTCCCCAAGGCCGGGCATAGCAATAAGCCTGCGTGCGCGCTCCGACTTATTTAAACCAAACACCTGTAGCAAATGAGTTTTTAGAGCTTCATACTTGCCCTCTGCCGGTGGATTGCCAAGGAGGCTAACGACCCGCGAGGCCGTGGCGCTGTCGAGAGCGGAGACCAGGTAATAATAACGGGTCGAATCCACTGTGATTTCCCGGAGTGCGAACTGGGCTTCTGCCTGGAAAAACCATGCTGCTGGTTGCTGTTCCCAGAACTGCGGCAATTTAAGGGCGACGGCGTTCGTATACATTATAAATCCGACGAGATCGGGGTCACCAATGTAGGGACAGAGGTTCCTATCTGAATAATGAAGTTCGACTCAGTAAAACAAAATAACAAAGTTTATTAAACAAACAACTTAACTGGTAACACTACAGGAGAAGATGTACATAGGTCTGTCCAGCCCCACAGCACCTCAAAGACTGCTGTAAAGTGCTGGAAGCTGACGTCATGACATCATCACGTTCTCCGCGCCAACTGGTGGTCACGTGATCGGCGTCATGACATCATCACGCGGAAATGCAAGAAAGTACATACAGTTTAAAGATGCAGCCCACAGCTGCACTACACGGTAGTTAAAGGGATGATTACTAATTGCCCTGAGTCTCTTAGTGGCTCCGCCACACTCTCACTCATTACATTGTAACAGTGGCTACATTTCAAAAGCACTCAATTGACTGTAAAGTGATTTGGGACAGCCTGAGTTTGTGAAAGGTGCTATATAAATGCAAGTCTTTCTTTCTTTCTCTCCTTATAAATGCCTTGCCCACTATGCTTCTGAGCAGTTGAGATACATTCATGGTAATATTCCCAAATCTTGCCGTACCAGGCTTATTGTAATTGGTAACAGATTAAAGTATGGAATTCCTGGTAATCAACTGCAGATTGTCAATAATTCTACAGTAATGATGACAAAATCAGTAATCTAGTGACTAGTATTATAAGAACATGAAGTGCACTGACAATTGGCAACTACATTAATAGAGGCTTTTGTCACAAAAACTGACCAAAAGTAGTATAATGCCTACCCTTCCCAAACACACATCACACGTACAGTTGAAACAGTATGTGTTATAAAGAATAACAGACACCACAAAGGCATTTTGAGGCTGTTATTTCATCTCAGGATTCAGAAACAGATATGAACTGTAATGTATTATCATGTGGTTTGGTATGAGCATCCTGAGTTCGCTCTGGCCTAATAAAACTAGCACTTTTTTTTATTCGTTCCTGGGACGTGGGTGTCACTGGCAAGGCCAGCATTTATTGCCCATCCCTAATTGCCCTTGAGAAGTTGGTGGTGAGCCGCCTTCTTGAACCGCTCCAGTCTGTGTTGTAAAGGTAATCCCACAGTGCTGTTATGGAGAGAGTTCCGGGATTTTGACCCAGCGACGATGAAGAAACAGCGATATATTTCCAAGTCAGGATGGTGTGTGACTTGGAGGGGAACTTGCAGGTGGTGGTGTTCCCATGCGACAGCTGCCCTTGTCCTTCTAGGTGGTAGAGTTCACAGGTTTGGGAGGTGCTGTTGAAGAAGCCTTGGCGAGTTGCTGCAATGCATCTTGTAGATGGTACACACTGCAGACACGGTGCACCAGTGGTGGAGGGAGTGAATATTTAAGGTGCTGGATGGGGTGCCAATCCAACGAGCTGCTTTGCCCTGGATGGTGTAGAGCCTCTTGAGTATTATTGGAGCTGCACTCATCTGGGCAAGTGGAGAGTATTCCATCACACTCCTGACTTGTGCCTTGTAGATGGTGGAAAGGCTTTTGGGAAGTCAGGAGGTGAGACACTCGTCGCAGAATACCCAGCCTCTGACCTGTTCTTGTAGCCACAGTATTTATGTGACTGGTCCAGTTAAGTTTCTGGTCAATGGTGACTCCTAGGATGTTGATGGTGAGGGATTCGGTTGATGGTAATGCCGTTGAATGTCAAGGGGTGGTGGTTAGACTCTCGCTTGTTGGAGATAGTCATTGCCTGGCACTTCTGTGACACAAATGTTACTTGCCACTTAACAGCCCAAGCCTGAATGTTGTCCAGGTCTTGTTGCTTGTGGGCATGGATTGCTTCATTATCTGAGGAGTTGCGAATGTAACTGAAAACTGCGCAATCATCAGCAAACATCCCCACTTCTGACTTTATGATGGAGGGAAGGTCACTGATGAACCAAGCTGAAGATGTTTGGGCCAAGGACACTGCCCTGGGGAACTCCTGCAGTGATGTCCTGGGGCTGAGATGATTGACCTCCAACAACCACAACCATCTTCCTTTATGCTAGGTATGACTCCAGCCAGTGGAGAGTTTCCTCCTGATTCCCATTGACTTCAATTTTACTAGGGTTCCTTGATGCCACACTTGGTCAAATGCTCCCTTGATGTCAAGGGCAGTCACTCTCACCTCACCTCTGTAATTCTGCTCTTTTGTCCATGTTTGGACCAAGGCTATAATGGTCCTGGCAGAACCCAAACTGAGCATGGACTAGCAACTCATCGTGTCTCTGTCCTTTATTTGTTCTACCCAAGTATATTACATTTTGACGACAAGGATGGAATCCCAGAGCCATTTTTAGGGATCATGCAAGGACACAGTGTTCAACCTTTGTGTGAACAAGTTTAAGGTGGAATTGTGACACCTAAACTGAATTTTTGCAGAATCATCTGTACTTCGTCTTCACGTGTATGTATACACAGCAATAGCGGAGTTGTTCCGCACATGTACACTGGTAGTGTGCTGAGTCACTGTTGGACGGGATCGAGACAATCATGGCTGCGCCTACGGGATTCATCAGAAGCCTCAGCATGTATGACCGAGCTCACGAACCATTCAGTTCTTACATTGAGTGGATGGAGATGTTTTTTTTGGACAAATAACACTATTGAGACCGAAGGTGCAGATGAAAATGTTCAAGCTCAAAATAAAGTAATAAATAATGGAAAAAAGCAATTTTTCTAATGGAGATCAGGCCAGATGTCTATGGAACGTTGACAAACCTACTCGCACCAGGGAAAGTGAAGGATGCTGTGTTTGAAGACATTGTCGTGAAACTCGAGGACCATTTTGACCCAAAGCCATTAGAAATAGCAGAGAGCTATAAGTTTGGTACCAGAAACCAAAAGCAAAGTGAAACCATCAGTGAGTACATTGTAGCTCTTAAGAACTTGTTTTTGCATTGTAACTTCGGTACATTTTTGGATCATGCGTTGCGAGATAAGTTTGTATTTGGACTGGTGGATGAGCGCACACAGTCCAAGTTACTGAACACTCTGATCCTAACGTTTGACATAGCATGCAAAATTGCCCTATCTTCTTCTTCTTAGGCAGTCCCTCGGAACCGAGGATGACTTGCTTCCACATTAAGAATGAGTTCTCAGGTGACTGATGAGTCCAATGCGGGACCTAAAGTCTCTGTCACAGGTGAGGCAGACAATGGTTGAAGAGGCGGGTGGGTGGGGTGCCTGGGTTGACATGCGCTCTTTGTGCTGCTTGCGCTTGGCTTGCGCTTGCTCCCGGCGAAGAGACTCGACGTGTTCGGCACCTTCCTGGATGCTTCTCCTCCACATTATGCGGTCTTGGGCCAGGGATTCCCAGGTGTCAGTGGGGTGTTGCACTTTTTCAAGGAGGCTTTGAGGGTGTCCTTGAAGCATTTCCTCTGCCCACCTAGGGCTCTCTTGCCGTGTCGGAGCTCCGAGTAGAGTGCTTGTTTTGGGAGTCTCGTATCAGGCATGCGGACAATGTGACCCATCCATCGGAGCTGATCGAGCATGGTAAAAGCTTCGATGCTGGAGATGTTTGCTGAGCGAGAACACTGACGTTGGTGCGCCTATCCTGCCAATGGATTTACAGGATCTTGTGCAGGCAGCGTTGGTGCCATCTCTATCTATGGAGATGGCGTCTCAAGTGACTAGTGCAGCTGAGGTCTTCAGTCACAAAGCCACCACCAAACCTAAAGCTGTGAGACTGAGTCAAAAGCATGTCAGTGAGAGCAGTCCAGTGAAATGTTATCGCTGCAATGGAAATCACTCACCACAGTCCTGCCAATACAGAAATGCAAAATGTTTTCACTGCCAGAAGCAAGACCATATATCAACAGCTTGCAGAGCTAGATCTAAAGCAGGAAGTTAAACCCATTCTAGTGGCAATGCAAAGTAGTGGAAAAAAAGGGAGTTCACAATATTGAAGTGAACACACCTGATGTTGAAGAACTAGGCATCTACAGTATCTATGCCACTAGCAGCAATGCTAGCAGTCGTGAGAAATACTTCTGTACAAAATTTTTGATCAACGAGCAATATACTGATATGTGTATCGACACAGCAGTGGACTGATCTATCATGAGTAAGGGCACATATGAGAGTAAGTTTAATCGAATACCACTTACAAAGAGTACCTTAGAGTTAAAAACCTACTCCGGAGAAATCCTAGAGACATGTGGACAAATGGAATGTACAGTTCAACACAATGGTTAGTCAGTAAAGCTGCCTATTATTGTAGCGAGCTACAACAACAGGCCAACTCTCATGGGCAAAGACTGGTTGAGAAAGTTAAAACTAGACTGGAAAATGTCTTCAGTGTAGATGCTTCAAAGAAGCGACTCGACACAATGCTGAACAAGCTTGGCCTGTCGCAAGCTTACATGGAGCTGAATGTTGAAAAAGAGAGTCAACAGTATCTCAGCATCAACATACATAAGGGACTGCAATCATACACCAAGCTGCCGTATAGTGTAATTTTCTCCCCCAAAATCGTCCAGGCTAGATTTTGCAAGAAGTTCCAAATTGCTTATGCAATCAAGATGATGTGCTGATCGCAACAAGCAGCGAAGAAGAAAATCTAGAAGTGTTAGATTTAGTGCTTCAAAGATTGAATGCCCACAATGTCAAATTGAAAAGGAGCAAATGTGCTTTTGTGCAGCCCGAGGTTGGGTACCTTGGTCTGAAAGTTGATGCAAATGTCTTGTAACCAGTGAAGGAAAAGGTTTATGCTGTCATCAATGCTCCAAAACCACAGAACGTGTCTGAGTTAAAATCTTTCCTTGGAATGGTCCAGTACTACGCTTATTTCTTACCTGAGTTAGCGACCATGTTAGCTCCATTGCATGAACTCCTGAAGAAGGATGTTCAGTGGAAGTGTTCGAAAGCACAACAGGAAGCTTACGACACTTGTAAGAGAAGTCTCTCTAGCGATGCTCTACTTATGCACTACGACACAGAGCGTGAGCTTAAGTTAACATCTGATGCTTCCAGATATGGTGTGGGAGTTGTCATAAGCCACGTAATGGATGACGGCCAAGAGAAACCAATCGCGTTCGCATCGCGAACCATCACAAAGGGCGAAAGAAACTATGCGCAAATTGAAAAGGAAGCACTTGCCATAGTGTTTGGAATCAAGAAATTCCAACAGTTCCTTATCGACAGAAAGTTTACCCTGATAACCCAATAGCAATATTGGGGCCAAAGTCTGCCACCCCTGCAATGGCTGCACCGAGAATGCAACGTTGGGCAGTGTTGTTGTCACAATATGACTACACAATTGAAAATCATACTTCAAAGCAAAATGCAATCGCAGATACCTTGTCCAGGTTGCCACAGGAGGACTCATGTTGGGAGTGAAGGTGCAATTTTCACACTAGGTGCAATTGACAAAGACTGTTCAGTGACTGCAACTGAGATTGCAGATGAGGCTCAAAAAAACTCAGTACTGAAAAGAGTGTATGAAAACACCTTGAATGGGTGGACTGATGAGTGTATTGACATAGAATTGAAACCATTCCATAAGTCGTACTAAATTGTCTTGTGAGCAAGGTTGTATCAAGTGGGGAAACAGAGCAGTGGTACCTACTTCTTTGAGAGATAGAATTCTGGCTGAACTTCATACGGAACATCCAGGGATCGTCAGTATGAAATCAATTGCAAAAAGCTTTGTTTCCTGGCCTGGATTGGACAGTGATCTTGAATCACTTGTCAGCAAATGCAGTGTTTACCAAAATTGCAGAAACAAACCATGCAAAACTCCACCACAACCCTGGTCATGGCCAAGTAAACCTTTTCAGAGTGTACATGTAATGCTGGGAAATGTGGAACCATAGGTTTGTTGTATTCGAGAGGGGAATACAGACATTTTTTTAAGGAAGAAAGCAGTGTAATGTATTATCACGAAGTTTGGTATGAGCATGGTCAGTTTGCTCTAGCCTAATAAAACTAGCACACGGACGAGCAACTCATCGTGTCTCTGTCTTTTATTTGTTCTACCCAAGTATATTACAAACCACTTGTGCTTTGCTGTCATGGTTTAACATATCACCTGAACCATCTAATTAGCTTACTGCCTATTACTTAATCCCAGATATCCATTATTCACCACCCAACCTGCTTAAAGAAACAAGAGGTTCCATACACTCTTTTCACTACTGAGTTCTTTTGAGCCCCATCTGCAATCTCAGTTGCATATGATGGCTGTGTATTAATGAGGTCACAATTAGCAAAAAAAAATCAAACTTTCACACGTAAGAGCCTAGAAATTAGTTTCTGATTCTGTTGATGATGTTAGCAGACAAACACTTAATGCATTTGTATGACATTTCTCGGTTCATGATTTTAATGCAGGTGTTAATCTGTTTATCCTCAATGAGTTGATGCCCCCTGACATAAATCTTGTCATTCATGTGGAAATGACTTAGGAAATAATACTGGGTGGCCTGCTGGTGGCGCTGTCCAGGGAGAGTATAAATACTCAGGCATGGGCCCAGCTTTCTCAGGACATTCATTAACAGGAACTAGTGAAGGACACAACTAGATCTCCATGTTGAAAAACAGTTGATTAAAGCCTTGTTTAATACTTAGACCAAGTGCCTAATAGATTTCTTACATCACCCCCACTAAAATAACAGATAGAATAAAGTCATGAATGCATTAATAATTTGCTCATTAATATTGCCAACAGTAATTTTTAGGCCATGATTGCATTGTTATGTTAAATTGCTACCACTAATGATCATTGTTAATCATATGATTTCTTCCCTAACATCACTTCTAGCATCTTATCAGCTGCCCAGAGCAGCTCCAAAATCTCTAAAACTGGTACTACACAGGCAATACCACAACTAAAATGGCAAATAATAAAGATAAATTAAATTAAATATGAGACAACCATAAACACAAAAACTTGCATACAATATCATTATAAAAATCTATTCACCAGATCTGATTAAAACCCCTGCCCAAAACCTTTTTTTTGAGATACTGGACCCGAGGAGGCGAGATTGGAGGCGTGTGAAATTTAAATTGCAAAACATGGTGGGCGGGCCCGATCCCACCTCTATCCCGCCTCCGAGCAATTTTCCCACATGCGAGTTTTCTGACCCCGTTTCCATCCCGCCTCCAAGAGGCGGGAAAGGCCCTTAAGGCCCTTAACAACCACTTAATTGCATCTATAATCCCATTTTGAGAGGCCTTTCCGATTTTAACCCTATTCCCAAATTCTGCACACCTCCTCTGGAATACGCCAGTGAATCCTGGCGGCTTCACAAGTGGACTGCTTACTAACAGCTGCAGCTCCACAATTATAAAGGAGTTTTCACCAATCATCATTTGCAGGTGGCAGAACTTTGTTGTCTCATGTCTGGGGGAACTTTTAGCAGGCATACTCATTGTTCTGGAAGTTTGGAGCCTGACACCCATCTCCAGTGTGACCTTCTGGGAAACCCCTCTCCCCACCTTGACTGAGCACTTCCTCAACTGAGGTATATACCAGAAGAATGGGAAATTTTTATTTCCTTTCATCCTGGACATCAGGTTCGGACGAAGACCAGCCGCGGCAGCAGCAGAACCATCAACAACAGCAGCACCAACTGCAGGAGCAACAGCAGGAGCTCCAAGCTGCTGCTCACCCACCTGAAGCTGCACAGGCCAGAAGGCGCCAGCGCATGGAAGCACGTCGGCGCAGGAGATACCCCCAAAACAGGGTCTACAGACAGAGGATCAGCTACCTCAACATGACTGAGCAGCAGTGCCAAAGGAGGCTCAGACTTTCGCGAGAGGTAGTGGGTGACATCTGCGCAATGCTGCAGCAAGACCTGGAGTCCAGAGGAGCAGGTGGACACCCCTTACCAGTGGCCGTCAAAGTCACCACCGCACTCAACGTTTTAGCTTCAGGCTCATTCCAGGGATCAGCAGCAGACATCAGTGGCGTCTCCCAGGCGGCCGCATACACTTGCATCATGCAGGTAACCGATGCCCTTTTTGCCATCGTGCACAATCACATCCATTTCTCCAAGGATCAAGCCAGTGTAACTGCGCGTGCGGTTGGGTTTGACAATCTGGCAGGCTTTCCAAGGGTGCAGGGTATAGTTCGCTGCACACATGTGGCCCTAAAGGCACCCCATCAAAATCCAGGTATTTTTGTCAACCGCAAGGGATTCCACTCCCTCAATGTGCAGCTGGTGTGTGACCACAAGAAGGACATTTTGCATGTTTGTGCCAAGTACCCTGGCAGTTGCCATGACTCCTTCATCCTGTGCCAGTCCAGTGTGCCTCCGCTCTTCAGTCCGCCAAACCAACTTTGCGGATGGCTACTTGGAGACAAGGGCTATCCACTGAAGACGTGGCTAATGACGCCATTGAGGAGCCCTTCCAACGAAGCTGAGGAGCGCTACAACTCCAGCCACATTTCCACCAGATCCATAATAGAGCAAACCATCAGCTTGCTGAAGATGCGCTTCAGATGCCTTGATAGATCAGTTGGAGCCCTGCAGTACTCAGCAGCCAGGATCTCCAGAATGGTCGTGGTTTGCTGTGCACTTCACAACATGGCACAGCGTCGTGGCTTGCAGATGCCTGAGGAACAAATGGCTCATCACATAGCCTCCTCAGATGAGGAGGAGGAGGAGGAGAGCAACAACAAATAGCTTGCAGAGGTGCAACCAGCGGCAGCAGCATACAAGCACATTGCTGCTCGGGCTGCAAGGCACACACTCATCTTGGCCAGATTTGCTTAGCCTGCACAATCAAAAGCTTTTGCCTCGCACCTTCTTATCAGACCCTCGACAATGGCCAGGAACCTACGGATTCCTATCACTCTGACCACTATACTGACAATTGCAAGTAATCCTAAGCCCTCAATGTGGAAGTCCCATTAGCGACATGAGACACGCCACAACTGCAATAGTTTGCCATCAGAATTTTTAATGGTAATAAGCATCTGATTGCTTTTCAACATTAAACATAACATTACACCCAACTGACTATCCTTGTAACTACTTGTGCATTATCTTCCTCTTACGCTTGCTCCTACGTGGTGCTTCCCCTGTGGCTTCAGCAGATGTGGAGGCCCCTTGCTCACTTTCCTGCTGCTCCTGTCTCGACACCTTTGGCGGGCGTCCTCTGGGATTGCGAACCTGTGAGGGCTCGGCAACAGTCTGCTGCTGCTGCAGCTGTGCAGGTGTTGAGACACTGATCTCAGTTGGGTGGGGACTCTGGTAGGGCTCTGACCGAGGGCATGTTCGTGTGAGCGCTTGGAGAGGAGCCCCCACTTCCTTGCTGTCTGCCACCAACATCCCTCTCATGGGTCAGCCCCACTTCAGAGCTAGCAAGTGGCTTGACAGCACCTTGCTGCACTTCAGGGGGGCCATGAGGACCCATTTCTGTACTGGAAGTCCTTCTCCCGAGGACTTGCCTGAAGGTCTGGTTTGTTTGCTCAATAGCTGACCATCGCTCCTCAAGAGATGTCAGTCTATTGTGAACAATGACCATGTTTTCACGGCCCTGGCGACTAAGCTCCTCCATGGCCGTAGTAATCCTCTCCTCTACAGTAGCCATCCTTTCCACGGAGGTTGCCATCCTTTCCGTGCTGATGCGTTCATGCGCCAATGCCTCCACAAAGGCTCTGCTCATGTTAACGATGGACTCCTCCATTCGCTCCACACTCGCAGTGACTCTGGAGACAAAACCTGCCAGAGACTCCTGCACCTGTTCCTGGAGTTCCAGCACCGCTGTCCTTCTGGATGGACCCGGAGGCACAGGGTCGACATGCAGCGGAGCCGAGCTGAGAGCATCCTGCGCCCACCGACGAGGACTCTCCACTGCTGTCCCTGTCTCCACCATCTGCTGATGCTCACTTGTGAGCTGTGATACAACAGGTGACAGCTCTACTCTATGTCCCGAAGGTCCCACCGAGGTGTGAGTGTCTGCGTTGCTGATGTGTGCGCTTAATTCTGCTGATGCAGTGCCCTCAGAGGTTGCAGCTTCCTCTGAGGAGTCTGGAAGCTCAGGCTCTTCATCCTAAACAGTGGGGACAGGGGCTGTCGATGGTCCTGTGGGGGAGTAAAGGAAAGAATCAGAGATGTGAGGTCAAGGTTACATGCACATGCACATGCCTGTTAGAGCATCAGATTCATGATCAGTGACTCATGCAATGTCAATGAGAGAGATGCCAAACTATTCTGTCACCAGCTTGCTGTGATGCGCCTGCCTGTCCGTCCCCCACTTGGAAATCGTCCTCGATCCTGGCAATTTCCAGGGCCGCCTCCTCCGAGGTGGTGAGCTGTGTTACTGAGGGTGGCTCTCCTCCTGTCCTTGTTCTTTCCCTCTTATTGTGGGCTCTCTTTTCCTGCAATGAGGGACACAAGTGGAGTTTGAGTGAGAATGAAGGAGTGAGTGTAGAGATTCCATAGCATAGATGCTTAGAAGGAGACAAAGGGCCCTCCCTGTGTGTTGTAAGTTGTCATTGCATCACAGTGATAGAGTGTGTGAGGGCTGCATGGTCGAATAGTTAAGTGAATGTGACCATAGAGAGAGAGGGAATGGGTAAGGGTGCAGGGATGTAAGTGTCAAGTGGGATGTGGAGGAAGAGGTTGGCATAGCAGAGTGCTGGTGAGGAGAGGTGATGGGGATCAGATTGAGGGTGAAGGGAAAGTCATACTCACTTTTCCAGTGCATAGAAGGTCATGAAACCTCTTCCTTGCACTGTAGCCAGGTTCTGCGGAACATAGAGATGGCATTGAGCTCCCTGGCCACTTGCAGCCACACAGCTTCAGTTTGTTGTGGTGGCTTTTTTCTCCCTGAGGAAGGGAAGAGCACCTCCTTATTAGATCTTGCTCCCTCCACCAGAGCTTGGAGGGAGGGCTCATCAAATCGAGGTGCACACTTTTGCTTGATCGTGCACATGGTCAGTACATGAAGTCTTCCATACAATGTCCAAAGCATTTGCAGTCTCCAGAAGATGCAAGGCTGCTTGCAGGCCTTAAATCCAGCAGCACTGATGACGTCATCGGATGCAACTTTCAGGATGGAAAGATTAATTGGGCCAGGGGTTCCCACACGCTGGAAATCAATTGCCCAATTAGGGGAAAATCGCTCTTTTTCCCCACATCACACTGGAGTCAGGTTCAGGACTCTAAAAACACCTGACACGCCCCAGCCCGCCCACACTGGCAAAATCGAGCCCACTGACTCCTCTACTATGTATCTTCAATTTTTTAACATCTAAAAAAATCTTTATTAATCCACAGTTCTCTACAGCCAGAAAAAGAGACTTCACAGCCGGAATATTTACCTTGGAGTTGGGTTGTGTGCGTGTGGGTCGCGTAGCTCGTCGGGAACCCGATGTTGTGAACACCACGTTCTTCAGTGCGACGTTTACGTAATGGCCACAATTAAACCAGTCATGCACGTTTCCCGGCCCAATTAAATGGAGCCAGTCTGATGACATCATCGATGACTCATTTCCAGTGCCAATATTGAAAGCAGCCTTGCACACAACTCCTTTGAAGATTGATGAAGGAGTTTTCAAGGTGATTTCCAGAGGCCTGACTACTGTTACAAAGCTGATAAAAGTATGGGTCATGGAGACACAAAGGCAGAGGGCCACACCAAGATTTAACGATGCTTCCCTTGATGTTCTGGTGCAGGCAGTAAGAGCATGCAGGGAGGTTCTCTTCCCTGGCGATAGGCGCAAAAGACCACCAAAGACACAAAAAGGTCATGGTTGCAGATTGCAGAGGTGGTCAGGAGCAAGGATGTGGTCAGGAGGATGTGGATCCACTGCAGGGAAAGATTCAATGATCTCATGAGGTCAGGAAAGGTGCGTGCAATGCCACACTCACCTTCATCCTGATGTGCCTGTCACCAAAATCCCATCACCCTGCCTTTCCAAGCTTACTCCTGCACATCATTCCTCACACCAACCAACCTTGCCGGTCCACCCATTCGTCTCTGTCTGTGTATATACTCACATCCCCATCTGACTAACCACCCCTGACACTCACCTCCATCCTAATACAATTGTAGCAAGTAACACCACAGAAGGAGGCCATTTGGCAATGTCACACCACTCCCTCATAGTCACCACCTACAGATGTAACCCATCCATTCCTTACACTCATCCTATCCCTCTCATTCAGAGTACTCTTCTTTCCCTCCTTGCAGAAGAGCCCAGAACAATAGGGAGAGGCAGAGGCCCTCCAGTCTTCTGTCAATTGACTCCAGCAAAGGAAGAGACCCTGGAGATCTCTGGAGTTGCAGAGCTGCTGGCGGTGAGAGACGGAGAGAGGGGGACATCCCAGCAACCTGGTGACAGAATTACATCTCATACAGCCACATGGCATACAGCAGTCACTCACATGGTGACTGATGCCAGCTGCCAGTGAAATGTCATCATGTGCATAATGATAATGTTACCCATTCTTAATATAACACTTTAAAATCATCTTTTTACTCTCCCACAGGTCCATCAAGTGCAGGCCCCCCACCCCCCCCTGCCCCCACTGTCCAGCCAGAGGAGGAAGTCGACTCCTCAGAGGAGCCTCCAGCCTCTGAGGGTGCACCATCAGCAGAATCAAGCGCAGCCAGCACCAGCACAGATACGCACACCTTGGTGGGTCCTGTGAGAGATAGAGTAGTGTTGTCACCTCTTGCTCTCAAGCGAGCAAGAGCAGATAGTGTTGACAGGGACAGCAGTGGAGATTCCTCGCCGGAGGGTGCAGGGTGCTCCAAGCTCTGCTTCGCTGCATGTAGATGCTGAGCCTCAGGGACCATCGAGAAAGAGGGCGATTCTGGAAGGGCAGCAACAATTACATGAGGCTCTGGCAGCTTTTGCAGCTGCAATGTCTGCAAATGTGCAGAGAATGCAGGAGTCCATCTCCAACATGAGCACTTCTGCTCTCACCCCTTCCCTTCCCTCCCAGAACCACAATAGGGTTCCCCTTGTCCTCACCTTTCACCCCACCAGCCTCCACATTCAACGGATCATCCTCCGCCATTTCCGCCACCTCCAGCATGATCCCACCACCAAACACATCTTCCCCTCACCTCCCCTTTCAGCATTCTGAAGGGACCACTCCCTCCACGACACCCTGGTCCACTCTTCTATCACCCCCAGCACCCCTTCCCCTTCACCTGGCACCTTCCCGTGCAAGCACAGGAGATGCAACACCTGCCCTTTTACCTCCTCCCTTCTGACTGTCCAGGGCCCCAAACACTCCTTCCAGGTAAAACAGTGATTTACTTGTACTTCTTGCAATCTAGTATACTGTATTCGTTGCTCACGGTGTGGTCTCCTCTACATTGGGGAGACCAACCGTAGATTAGGTGACCACTTTGTGGAACACCTCTATTCAGTTCATAAGGGTGACCCTGAGCTTTCGGTCGCCTGTCACTTTAATTCTCCACTCCAATCCCACTCTGACCTCTCCATCCTTGATCTCTTTCAATGAAGCTCAACGTAAGCTCGAGAAACAGCACCTCATCTTTCGATTAGGCACTTTACAGCCTTCTGTACTCAACATCGAATTCAACAATTTCAGAAAATAACCTCTGCCCCTATCACTTTTTCTCCCTCTTCACATGGCAGCTGTTGATCATCGTACCATTGCCATTTACACTTCATCTATGTAGGGGGTGGTGTTTGGGTCAGCTTCGTCTCTGACTTATGAGCAGTTTGAATCGCTCCCACTCCTTTGGTTCTAGACCTTGGACTCATTTGGGGGCTGTAATGAAATTGCAGCAGACAACTGAATTTTGGTGAAAGAACTTTGATCTTTATTTGAGAAAGAAAATACACAACACAATAATCTTAACACTCTAAATTGGGGAAACACTTCAGAATATACGAGGGAAAATAACAATAGACAGAATACTTCACCCCTCCCAATCCAACTTCACTAGCTAAGTTGGGCTCCAGAGGACCAGGGATAATACTCACCAAAACGACTTCTTTTGACAGTTGTAGAGGTTCGTGATTTCGGGGTTCCCTAGATGTGGTGGTTGGGGCCTGCTGTACCCCGGATGTGGTAGAGGACTTCACCTGCATTGCTGGTCAGTCTTTGCGAGTCCGCTGATGTGGTAGGGTGCGTATTGGATCTATCAAGTGAGTACCCAATTTCTTTTGGTTAGAAGTAGGGTTTAGAGTCTTTTCAGTAAAATCTTACCCAGGGGTAAGTCAGGATAGTTTGTAGAGTGGAAAAAAACTTGCGGATCTTCGGTTTCTTCCAAGTTGGTTTCTTGTTGGTCACGTGGCCCAATATTACCCAGTTGCTGGTAATATTTTTGGTTGTTTGTTTCATGGGGCCCTGATCTGCTGCGATGGTGTGTTACTTCTTCGAGAGGGAGAATTGCTTCGAGATGGACTTCTTGATCCCTTGGTGGATCTCTTCTGGGTCGATGACTCCTTCGAACTTGAACCATTGACTCGAACTGCTTGAACTGCCTTTCTGTGAAAACAGGCCTTCAATTATACTAATTGAGACCTGCTAATCTACGCACCAAATCAGTCCTGGTGTATTGTTAGTTTTGGCAGGCTCGTTAATTTTGATTGGTGTGAATTGTTTAATTGGTTTCAGGATAGACCCATCGATCTTAAGTTGTTTTAAGAACGTGTGAAGTGGTTTCGGGATGGTCCCATCGATTGTTTAACCTCTTGTTTAATTGCAGTAAAGTTGTCTTTTCCTGTGGGGGCCAAGGTTCTTTTGTTGGTTGGTGGCATGTTTTCCATTATGCAAGGTTTTGGATGGTTCTGTAATTTTGGCGGGAACTGCTTTTCCGTTGGTCTATTGCCAGTATGTAAAATGACTGAGACAGTCTGGATAGTCCCCAGACAGCTCGGTTAATGCCAATACCCAAAACTGTCCATTTACAGAGGCCAATCCCAATTCCTTTGTTGCAGCCTTTTTCCTTCCATAGGCTCGAACATGCTTTCAAAATAAAACCAAAATCCTGGGGTTTTCATTTTACATCTCCCTTAGGCCCAATATTCTTATACCATTCTGACATGGTTTATAACAGTCCAAAATCCCTCCTTTAGGGTAATCTTCTTGGTTTTGGGGGATCTGCTGAATTTTGCGAATCTTACATCTAGAGTCATCTTTTGTTTCTTAACTTGTCCCATTACCATCTCTTTTGCCTTGCATCATCATCCCTTTTGTCTCTTAATCTCTCCTGCCTGCCATCCTATCACAGACCTTCCCTTTTGTTCTTTCCTCCCCTCCCACCTCTCCCTGCCCCTACACTTGCTTAAAAACCTGTTACATCTCCAACTTTTTCCAGTCCCGACGAAGGGTCATCGACCTGAAACGTTAAATCTGTTTCTCTCTCTACAGATGCTGCCTGACCTGCTGAGTATTTCCAGCATTTTCTGTTTTTATTCCAACATGAGCACCACCAACTCGCACGTGATGGCGATGATGTGCTGTTCCATGGAAAGGATGGCTACCAGCATGGAGCAGCAAATGTGCCACTCACATGAGAACTTGCTTGCTGTGGATAACAGATGGCAGACACTCATAGACCTCACCTCTAGGAAGAATATAAATGTAGACTTGGGCATTCATTGCCCCACTGCTGTGCAACAAGGTTCTCTCCAGCTCCTTGCTAGCAGGGAAGTGCGGGTGGCCCATGTGAGTGATGATGGTGAGAGGCGACATGGAAGTGGGGGCTCTTCTCAAAGCACTCCCACTTCTCCCCCGCTGCCTTCCCCTCAGTCAGAGCCCCAGATGCTTCCTCAGATCACGCTGGTCGAGTCTGCCCCTGCACAGTTGCAGGAGGAGCAGTCTTTGGCGGGGCCCTCACAGGCTCCAAAACACAGAGGACGTCCACCAAAAGTGTCAAAGCAGTCAGAGCAGGGAAGTGAGCAGCCTGCCTCTACCTGTGCTGAAGCCACAGGGGTTGCACCTTGTAGAAGCATTCGGAAAAGAAAAAAGACACAACTGTAGATGCACAAGGGTATGCACATGGGTGTATGAACAAATGTTAGTGATAAGTTTCAGTTATTTTTATGACACAGATAAATGTATTTCTTTGCACCACTTTCTGGTCTTGTCCATTTTTACCTGCTACCTGGGAAGTGGTTTTGTCACTTGGAGTGAATGGTCAGACATTACGTAATCCTCGAGCAATGGGGGTTTGGGTGACAGAAATGGCTTGGTCATTGTAGGGTTGCTTTATGGTGTTGTTGCAGTTGGGGAGGGGAGCTCATTACAGCATGTGGCAGCCATATGGGTGCATTGGAGCAAATTAAGTAAATCTGGCCATTAAGAGGCCACCCTGGGCCTCCTCGGCAGCAATATGCTCCGCTGCTGTTGCCATCTGGATCTCAGGTCCCTCCTGCTCCTCCTCCTCATCTTCCATCTGTTCCTCCTCCTCCTCCTCCTCTGAAGAGGCTGTGCGCTCTGCGCCTTGCTCCTCCTGCAGCTCCAGTCCTCGCTCTGCACTATGTTGTGCAGGGCGCAGCAGACCACGATGATTCTGGAGACCCTGGCTGGTGCATACTGAAGGGCTCCTCCAGATCTGTCAAGGCATCTGAAGTGCATTTTCAGTATGCCTACTACTTGCTCTATTACACACTTGATGGACATGTTGCTCTCAGTATATCACTCCTGGGCTCAGTACTTGGTGTCTTCAAGGGTGTCATGAGTCATGTCTTCATTGGATAGACTTTGTCTCCTAGCAGCCAGCCGGTAAGTCTGCTGCTACAGGTAAGTCCGTTTGGAGGTGCAAAGAGCTGAGGGAGGGTGGACTGGCACAGCATGAAAGAATCATTACAGCTGCCAGGGAATCTGGTGCACACATGCATGATGATCTTTTTATGGTTGCAGATGAGCTGCACATTGAGGGAGCGGAAGCCCTTGCTGTAGTGTATGTAACTGTTCTACCTTTAAGAGAACTATTGTATGTAACCGTCCACCTTTAAGAGAACTATTTTAGGTGTGGCACTACTTTATCCTGGCTGCTGTATACTGTAATACCGACGGTGACCACACCGGTATATAAGTGCTGTGGCAGAATTTATTGGGCAGATTCGCCCTGACCTTCGAATAGTAAAGTCCTGTTTAAGTTACTCTTGTAGTCTGTGTATTACTTCGCTATACAACCCACAGACTTTACAGTGGCGATGAGTTCGATCTTACCCTGCGGCAACAATACTTCTGAAGAAGTAAACGAGCGTCGAGAAGAGGCACCCGCCCTCGTCGTTTTGCTGAGAGAAAACTCGAGTCTGCAGACAAAGAAAGGAGGAAGATTTCAAACACGAAGTCTTCCATCAGCAACAGGCACGGATTGTCCCTACTGCCACGGTGGTGAGTGAGCCGATCAACACGAGAAGCAAGTCGGCCACGGTGACTGTGAGTAAAGGGAAAATAAAAAAAAAATAAACGGAGGATAAGGGCAGTGAACTCGACCACGGTCGAGGGGGAAAGGAGCCGGACAGAAGTCGGGCCCAGAGGCGCTGAGACGGGGCAGCGTGGAGCACAGAAGCCGCGGTACAAGCGGGCTGGGGAGCGTTGTGAGACGGCTAGACCGCGACGGCGAAAAAGGCCGGACAACTACCGCGACCACGAGGCGCTGCGACCGGGATCGTAAGGCGCGGGAAGATATAAAAATAAATAAGCCACGGAGAACTCAGCCGCAGCCGGGGAGGAAAGCACCGGACTGCGAGAGGGCTGGGAGGCGCGATTGGAGCGAAAAAGGCCGGGCGCCTACCGAGGCCGCGAGGTGCTGCGACCGGGATCATCAGGCGCGGAGGCCATAAATAAATAAATAACGAAATAACCCGCGAAGAATCAGCCGCAGCCGGGGAGGAAAGGACCAGACTGCGGGAGGTCTGGGAGAGGCATTTAAAGCCGCTGAGGGAGAGCCGCGCGAGCGGGAGAGACAGAGCCCAAGAGAGAGACCGAGCGAGGTTCTGGCCAGCGGCTTGCAGCAGCTGCCGTGAAGGACCAGGAGCTGGATCTGTCCGACGCCAACTGGTTGTCCCCAGCGCCGGTGCCCCTGCCGAAAAGAAGAAGGGGGGGAACAAGGAACGCAATCGGCTTTTCTAGCGCGCGCTTCAGAATAAACTGAAGCCGGCGCACAGGCTACAAACCCCGTAAACCAGCGGTCGTCGCCCGAGGGCAAAGCTTACCCCTCCCACCAGAGGAAGAAGTCAGGAGCGGGAAACCGCCATTTTGCCAGTAGGGGGGAAGAAGACAAGCGCGGGAACCCGCCATTTTGCCAGTAGGCGGGGAAGAAGACAAGCACGGGAAACCGCCATTTTTGGAAAAAAAAAAGAAAAAGTTAAAAAGTTAAAGAGAAATCCTGTTGTTTCGCAGAAAGATAGTGGGAGATAGTGAAGATGCCTAAGCATGGTAACATCAACAACTTCGATGCCGAGGTGGAAGATTGGGCCACGTACGTAGAACGTATCGAGATATATTGTGAGGCCAATAAAATAGAAGATGATGATAAAGCTATAACCTTGCTAAACTCGATGGGCGCGAAGACATACGGGTTATTGAAGCATCTTCTATCACCAGCTAAACCGGCGGATCAGACTTTCGATAATATTGTTGCTGTTCTGAAGGATCACTTGAACCCCACACCGCTGATGTTGGCGGAACGATTCAAATTTTATGCGAGAACGCAACGGAAAGAGGAAAGCAACGCGGAATACTTGGTCGAACTGCGTAGACTAGCAAAATACTGCCAGTTTGGAGGAAATCTGACAGAGGCATTGCGAGACAAGTTCGTGTGCGGGCTGTCGAAGGAAGGAACGCAAAAGCGACTACTCGAAGAGAACGACCTTACACTTGAGAGGGCTGTCCTTATTGCAGCATTGCACGAAGCCGCAGCGAAAGGAACTGCGGAAATGCAGCTAAAGGCAGCGGTACTCAGTGTGGATCAAATTACTTCGGGTACAACGAAATGTTATTGTTGTGGGAAGACAACACACGACCAGAACCAATGCTGGTTTAAAAACCAGGAATGTAGAAAATGTGGCAAACTGGGTCACATAGCTAAAGTATGCCGGTCAGGAAAGAAGACCAACAACCAAAAAAAGCCATCACAGGGAAATTACAACAAAGTACACAAGGTGGCTGAGAAGAGTTCAGACGAACAGAATTCGGATTCAGACCCAAACGGCCAGGAACTGGGTAGTCTGAGAATTCACAATGTGAGTAAGGAAGCTGACCTACAAACTATCTGGGTCATGCTAAAAATAGCCGGAGTCCAAGTGAAAATGGAGTTGGACACTGGATCAGCCCTATCAGTCATAAATCGAAGGGATTACAACCGGCTATTCTCACATATACCCTTGAGAGATACCAAGTTCGTATTGCAGACATACATGGGGCATAAAGTATACCCCATGGGGAAGATAAGAGTCAAGGTGAGAGACAGGGGCAAAGAACACCCAGGAATGGACTTATATGTACTACCTGAGGGAGGACCACCACTTCTAGGACGGGAGTGGATCAAGGAAATAGACATGGAATGGCACTACCTAAAAGCAATAACGAGTGAGGACTCGGTGCAGACAATCAGCTCAGACTCTGAAACGGATGACGATGAGACCAGCCCAAGTATGAAAGACAAGTCTAAAATGAACTTGCTGACTGAGGTTGGAAAAACGAAGGTGTGCATAAAGGCTTATGCTCCAGAGGAGAACAAAGTTTCAGAACAGAATTCCACTGAACAACAACAACATAGTTTGACAGAGAATTCTGAGTCTGTCCAGTTTACAGACATATACATTACTGAGGAACACCGAGCTCAAACTCAACTTTATTTCAAATTACAACAGCAATTAGAACAATTGAGTTGCCGTCTTGAGCAAGAGACAACAGCAATGAAAAAGTTCTTGGACACAGAGTGGGAGAATCTGGAAAGACAACAGAAGCAGCTGGGGGAGAAAATGGAGCAGGAGCACACAAACCGTCTGCGCGAGGAGGCCAAACGAATCAAAGCTGATTCGGTCTCTGAAGGTGCGTGCTCTAATCTGGTGGAGCAAGATGTTCAGCAACCGAAGGCGCTTGTTAGCAGGTTGCAGGCAGAAAAGGCTGATTTGGTCGCCATGAATTCCGAGCTCCTACTGAAGTCGGGTGCAGCATCACCGGACGATTCATTTGTGGAAATTCGAATGGTGGAGGCTGCGGATGATGGCGAAGTAGAAGCAGCAAAGGGACCCCAGTGCAAGGTTCTAAACAGCCCTGCAGCTAATGGGAAATGGATGATGGCAGAAGAGTTAACAGTCAGCCAACTCCTCCAGGGCAAGGTTATAAACAGCCCTGTAGTTAATGGAAAAGGGATGATGGCAGAAGAGTTAACAGTCAGCCAACTCATTCATATGCTGAGGGATAAAACTCTAAAATGGGAAAAACTTAAATACGAGCCTCAATCTTCAAAGGTAAGGGAGCTCTCAAAAGTCATTGGAAGAGCTGAGGTGGCAACCCAGACTGAGAAGTCTGCAGCAGAACAGCCCTTGGATGCCAAAAGTACGCTGACGCACGGCAATGTAGAACAACAGAATACTGAAACAGCTACTTCAGTAGAGGGATTGAATAGTCCGATCAATCAATCTCCGAATGAAGTTGAAGTATTGAAATCACAAATGAGGTCATTAGTAAAAGACTTGCAGGAAGCCCAGAAAAAGCGGGATGAATCTGAACGCATGATGAAGTCTCTTCAGGACAGATGTCGGGATTTGGAACAAAAGTCGGCTAACGTCCAGCTGGGTAAGGAGGAAATAGAAGACCCTCTCGCTGGCCTAGCTCAGGACGACACCAAATATTACCATGATCTGTTGAGTGACACTGAATATTACGAGGACCTGGTCTGCCCAGCTTGTGCCGAGAACTCCCAAAGTGCCGAAATCAGGATGAATCACTTAAAGTCTAAGGAACATAGGGAGATGTTGGCGTTACAGCTGGCAGCTGACAATGGAGCTCCGAGAGTCTCCAAGAAGCAAAAAAGGAAAAGACGAAGCAGAAGATGATAACCATCTGAACCATTATTACCTCTACCCGATCACACACGTGGTCCCCCGAACGGAGCCAAATCAGTTGGAAGGTAGGAAAATTTCCCAAGGCAAGCCAACTGTTTTTTGTTTGTTTAAAAAAAGTCAGCAATGCTGGTTCAGAAGTGATGGAAGTAAAGCTGTTAAGTCTAGGGAAGGACTATGGGATGAGTCCCTCTAGCAAGGTGACCTGACTACACCACGGAGGCGTGGTCCGGACCGAGTCAAGAAGATCAGAGACTGAATCTGTGAACTGTTTCCCGCAGAGACTGAATCTGTGAACTGTTTCCCGCAGAGACTGAATCTGTGAACTGTTTCCGCAGAGACTACCTCTGTGAACTGTTGTAACATGAAGTTGGATATGTTATGATGTTATGTTAATGGGGAATAAGTATGTTGTAAGCTAAAAAGGGAGGATTGTAGTGTATGTAACTGTTCTACCTTTAAGAGAACTATTGTATGTAACCGTCCACCTTTAAGAGAACTATTTTAGGTGTGGCACTACTTTATCCTGGCTGCTGTATACTGTAATACCGACGGTGACCACACCTGTATATAAGTGCTGTGGCAGAATTTATTGGGCAGATTCGCCCTGACCTTCGAATAGTAAAGTCCTGTTTAAGTTACTCTTGTAGTCTGTGTATTACTTCGCTATACAAACCACAGACTTTACACTTGCGGTTCACAAACACTCCTGCGTGATGATGGGTTGCCTTGATGGCTGTGGTGTATGTAACCTGTTCCACCTTAAGAGAACTTAAGCCTGTTCCACCTTAAGAGATGTACTACTTTCTCTGGCTGCTGTATACGTAATACCGGTGGTGACCACCGGTATATAAGTACTGTGTAGTGATATTGTATTTAGTATAGTCCTGACCTCCAACTAGTAAAGGCCTGTTGAACTTTATTCTTGTCGTCTGTGTCAGTAATTAATCTTAATACAACTGGAACACACAGACTTAACAGTGGCGACGAGTCCGATTCTTACCCTGCGGCAGTTTATATCCACGGCGGCTTCATCCACAGAACGGGCGTCGAAGAGAGGCATCCACCCTCATCACCCTGCTGGAAGACACGTCGCGCGGCAGGCATCGAGAACCCAGAGTGCAGAAGACATCCTGAACTCGAAGCCTCCATCAGCGGCAGTCAGCTATCTTCTTTCTACCTCGGTGGTGGGTAAGCCGGTCAGCGACGCAAGCAGAAAGTCGGCCGCGTTGGCTGTACAGACGGGGGGGAGGAAGACGGAGGAATAAGGGCGGTGAGATCGATCGCGACCGGAGATAAGGGCCGGGCCGCATTCGGGCTGAAAGGCGCAGCGCGGGGACATCGATCGCAGCTGGTGATAAGGGCCGGGCCGCTTTCGGGCCAAAAAGGCGCAGCGTCTGGGGCGACTGAAGGCGCGAGAGCCGCGGTGAAGGCGAACGCAGCCGGTGCTAATAACCGGGCTGCAAGAAGGGCTGCGAGGTGCGACATCGGGGAGGCGCAAATGCCCGAGGGAGCCGCGGTGAAGTGGAGACAGCGTCGGGGGAGTTACTAACTGCTGGGAAAGGGGAGCAGCAGCGGCACGCCAAACGCCATTGCAGCCAGTGGGTGAAGACCGCCAAGCGCAGGAAAACCGCCATTTTGTAGGCGGAGGACGAAGACAAGAGCGGGAAGCCGCCATCTTGGGATAAAATAAATTGCAACGATGCCTAAACATGGGAACATTGATACCTTTGATGGCGACATCGAAGATTGGGCCATGTATGTAGAACGCATACAAAATTATGGTAAAGCAAATAAAATCCCAGATGCAGAGAAAGCACTAACGTTATTGAACTTAATGGGTGCGAAGACATACGGGCAATTGAAACACCTTTTATCACCAGATGAACCGGCGGATAAGACGTTCGAGGAGATTGTCACTGTCCTGAAAAATCATCTAAAACCCACGCCGCTGATGCTAGCGGAACGATTTAAATTTTACAGCAGAAGGCAGCTGAAGGATGAAAGCAATGCTGAATATTTAATGGAATTGCGTAAGCTGGCGAGGTACTGTCAGTTTGGAACGGGACTGACAGATGCGCTAAGGGATAAATTTGTGTGTGGATTATTAAAAGAAGGTACACAAAAGCGACTGCTCGAGGAGAATGAGCTGACGCTTGAGAAAGCGGTCACTATGGCAGCAGCACACGAAGCCGCAGCGAGAGGCACGGCAGTAATGCAGCTATGGTCACCGGAACTCAGTACAAATAAATTGGGTTTGAGTACTGTAAAATGTTATCGTTGTGGAAAGACAACACACGATCAGAACCAGTGTTGGTTTAAAAACCAAGAATGCAGAACATGTGGCAGGCTTGGCCACATAGCTAAAGTATGCCGGTCAGGAAAGAAGACCAGCAACAAAAAGTCACCGCAAGGAAAATACATAAAGGTACACAAGGTGACAAAGACCAGTTCGAACGAACAGAAGTCAGATTCAGACGCTAGCAGTAATGAACTGGGTAGCTTAAGAGTACACAACGTTGGTAAGGATGCAGATCTCCAGACAATTTGGGTCTCTCTTCAGATAGCAGGAGTCCAAGTAAAGATGGAATTGGACACTGGATCGGCATTGACGGTCATGAATAAGAAAGATTACAAAAGGTTATTCCAACATATTCCCCTACGGGATACGGAGATTATATTGAAAACATACACGGGGCAAAGAGTGTACCCCATCGGAAAGATAGAGGTAAAAGTGGTCCACAAGGGCGAAGAAAGCCAAGTAATGGACTTATATGTGCTACCTGAAGGAGGTCCACCACTACTGGGACGGGAGTGGATTAGGAAAATGAATATGGACTGGCACTCCTTAAAAGCACTAACGGTAGATTCCGGGGAAACAGATGTCAAACCTAAACGATTGTCCAAAATATTGGATGATGCTAAAGAGGTGTTCCAGCAAGGACTGGGAACACTGAAAGGAATTACGGCAAACATCAAGATTGATGAACATGCACAACCAAAATTTTTCAAAGCCAGACCGGTACCCTATGCAATACGACCTGCTGTAGAAGCGGAACTGGAAGCGCTAGAACATTCAGGTGTACTGTCTAAGGTAGATTGGAGTGAGTGGGCTACGCCCATTGTTCCCGTTATGAAACGTCCTTCGAGCAACAAGCCAGGAGAACCAGGGAAGGTTCGCATCTGTGGAGATTTCAAGATCACCGTTAATCCGGTGCTTCACACGGTGCAGTATCCGCTTCCGCGGATTGAGGATATTTTTGCTTCGTTGTCTGGCGGGAAACACTTCACCAAGATAGACCTGGCGCAGGCGTACCTGCAGATGAAGGTTGAAGAAGAGTCACGCCAGTACCTCACGATCAACACGTTTGTACCGGTATAATAGGCTGGTTTTTGGAGTGGCATCGGCTCCGGCAATTTGGCAGAGGGCCATGGAGCAGGTATTACAGGGAATTCCAGGCACACAATGTTACCTGGATGATATTCTGATTACAGGTGATGGTGATGAAGAACACCTCGCAAACTTGGAACTGGTGCTCAACAGACTGAAAGAGTATGGACTTAGAGTTAATCGGCAGAAATGTGAGTTCTTTCAGAAGTGGATCTCGTACTGTGGTCATGTCATTGACCGGGAGGGGCTTCATAAGTCTCCTGACAAGATAGAGGCAGTTGTAAAGGCTCCCGCTCTGGATAATGTCTCTCAGTTGAGGTCGTTTCTGGGATTGATTAACTATTACCATAAGTTTCTACCGAATCTATCCACGGTACTGCACCCGCTGAACGCTCTTTTACAGAAGGGGGTACCATGGGAATGGAGCGAAAACTGTAAGAAGGCATTTCGCAAAAGCAAAAAATTGATCACCTCAGAGGAAGTGTTGGCTCACTTCAACCCGACACTGCCTATTCGGTTGGCTTGTGATGCTTCTCCATATGGTATTGGGGCAGTACTCTCACACAAGTTGCCAAATGGCACAGAAAGGCCAGTCGCGTTTGCATCCAGATCATTGACCTCCGCTGAGCGCAACTATGCACAGATCGATAGGGAGGCTCTCAGCCTTGTATGGGGAGTGAAGAAGTTTAATCATTACCTGCAGGGCCAAAAATTCACACTTCTGACAGACCATTAGCCGTTGGTATCCATTTTTAACCCTAAGAAGGGTGTTTCGGTCATGACAGCACAGCGACTCCAGAGATGGTCCCTTTTCCTAGGGGCACATCAATATCAAATAGAATTCAAAGGTACAAAGCAGCATGGCAATGCTGATGGGCTGTCACGCCTGCCACTACCTGAAGCGGAAGAGACGACGAAAGTTGACCCTGTTGAGTTATTTTATTCGACCATCATCGAGTGTTTACCAGTCACCAATGCAAGTATTGAAAGAGAAACCAGGAACGACCCGACACTGTCCCAAGTTTACGAGGTGACAGTGAAGGGATGGCCAACACATGGTGATCCTCTGTTACCGGCATTCTCGGCAAGGCGAGACCAGCTGTCCGTCTGCCATGGTACTTTGATGTACGGGACAAGAGTGATTATTTCTCCCAAGTTACTGGAAAGAGTTCTAAAGGAACTGCATGAAGGTCATCTGGGGGGAGTTAAGATGAAAAGTCTTGCTAGGGCTTATGTATGGTGGCCGGGCATTGACCAACAGATAGAGGAGTTGACAAAAAGCTGCGCTGGGTGCCAAAAAGTGCAAAATGCACCTCCGATCGCACCGCTACACCCATGGGAATGGCCTTCAGCCCCATGGCAACGCGTACATATTGACTTTGCTGGTCCATTCATGGACTCCATGTTCCTAATTGCGGTGGACGCACATTCCAAATGGCCAGAAGTGATCAAGATGAATACCACTACTTCAGAAAAGACAATTGTGGTGTTAAGAACAATATTTGCAAGGAACGGATTGCCAGAACAGATATGTTCGGACAACGGACCACAGTTTGTGTCAGAAGAATTCCAAAAATTCTTAAAGAAGAATGGGGTGAAACATTATACCTCTGCCCCATATCATCCGGCGACAAACGGGTTGGCCGAGAGATTTGTCCAAACATTCAAAAAGGCAATAAAGGCCATGAACGATGATCAGATTCCGTTACAACACAAGGTGGACAATTTCCTAATGGCATATCGAAACGCCGCTCATGCAGTGACTAACCAAAGTCCTGCCATGATGTTTTATAACAGGAGGTTGCGGTCCAGGTTGGACTTGTTAAAACCAAATGTGCGGAGGGAAGTGGAAAACAAACAGTTCCGGCATATTAATAACAAGTCCACTCGAAGTTTCGACGTAGGACAACCAGTGTTGGCAAGGGGCTATGGAAATGAAAAATGGCAGTCCGGAACAATTCGGGCCAGACAAGGACCTCTGATGTACACAGTAGATATTGGTAACAATGTGATAAGGCATCATGCGGATCAACTGGTAAAATCAAGAGCAAGGGTCGAACCCATGGTTGCAGCAGAGACAACTGTGGAAGACGTTAATGAACCTGAAGCATCTACCTCGGCAGGGACTGTACCTGATGATGACGTCCAATACATAGGAAACTAACAAGAAGAGTCACCTCAGCAACAAGAATCAGAGGCCACTGAAAGGCGTTATCCAAACCGAATCAGAAGGCCTCCTGAGAGACTGAACCTTTGAACTGTTTATACCTGAAGTTATATATGTATATATGTTATTATGTTATGTTAAATGGGGATATGACTGTTAAGCTAAAAAGGGAGGATTGTGGTGTATGTAACCTGTTCCACCTTAAGAGAGCTTAAGCCTGTTCCACCTTAAGAGATGTACTACTTTCTCTGGTTGCTGTATACGTAATACCGGTGGTGACCACCGGTATATAAGTACTGTGTAGTGATATTGTATTTAGTATAGTCCTGACCTCCAACTAGTAAAGACCTGTTGAACTTTATTCTTGTAGTCTGTGTCAGTAATTAATCTTAATACAAGTGGAACACACAGACTTAACAATGGCCACATGTGTGCAGTTGATGACACCCTGCACCTGTGGGAAGCCAGCCAGAGCCGCAAAGTTGAGCGCCCGCTCAGTAACACTGGCCTCATCAGTGGCAAAGTTGACATAATTGGCTGACTTGTCAAACATGGCATCAGTCTACCTGTATACCCTATGTTGAGGGTATCACCTCCGGTGCGGTGCAGCCCTGTGGTGACTCCCTCTCTCTTGTGCAGCATCAGGGCATTGTGGAGAAAGCTGCTGGTGTTGTGGCTGCTGCTGCTGGTGCTGGGGCTCATCTTGGTCCGATTATGAAGTCCAAGGTGAGACAGCATAAGTGGCACACATGCTGATTTAATAGATGGCAGGTAAAGTGGAGATCAGAGGCCCAATCCCTCAATGTTGTGATAATGACTGGCAATGTGGTGAGAGTGGCTTCCGAAGTTGTTGAAATGACCTGCAAACTGCTGACAGCTAAATCTCTGCACAAAATGGAGTCAACAAGAGCCTTTCCATTGGCCAAGTAAGCAGGTGTAAAGTGGGAGTTTTTATGTGCTTTTTCTCAGCTCTCAATTAATGCCCTCACACAATGGCCACTGAACTTCCGCCTCCCCTTCACAGGCAAGGCTCCCAAGGTGCGTGAATCCCATGCTTCTGAAGTTAAAGCCAAAAGCTGCTGTTAAAAACCCTCTTAAGGGTCACTCAACAAGCATTTAAGTAATTGAATGAGGTCACCCGCCTCTCCCGAGCTGGTCTGTGGCACGCCTCCAATCGCGCCCGAGTTAAATGCGGAAGTCAGCGGGATGATGGCCGGATCCTGACATGCTGTTAATTTCCGCAAATGTAAATGCCGACCCGCCCCCAAACCCGCACGCTCGGCAGCGGGAAAATTCCAACATACAAGCCTGAGGGCCCAAACCCAAAATGGAAGTCTTCAAAAGATGTGTCAGTTTCTCTTCAGAGGTGAAATTTCCCTACTGACAAGGGCTGGGTGCAAAGCTTCTCTCACTGGTAACTTTGTCTTACATCTGATGATAGCAATACAAATAAACCACTAACCAAAATAAACAGGAAATACCCAATCCTTTCTAAGCCTGTTGTTGGCAGTAAATTCAGTCGTGAAAAGGATCCGATTGCTTACAGTATTCAAAATCAAGTTCTAAATAGTTGTTTTAGAAATGTTGCATCTGTATCCGCCGTGAAGCAACAACTTCCCTGCTCACTGCAGCCTGTTTCTATATGCCTGATGATACATTGTTAATGATATGACATTCATGACTGCATTTGAAACCCCGACCCTAAATGATTGTGGGTCAGTGTATATTGAGGGTAACATTCTAGGCAAAGTGCTGTTGCATTTTTTAAAAAGTGAGATTTGGTAGCATTTCATTCAAATAAAAGTGTTTACAGTAATGACCTTTAAACATTTGACAGTATTTTGAATAAGGGGCCGTGGTCCTTTGTCCTGGCAACTCTGTTTGTTTGAATGTCTTTAAATAGTGACAAGCTGCTCCAAGCCAAAAGCTGATGGATTACATCAGTTTCACTAATTGTGCGGACAGTGAACAATGCCCAATGTGAAAAAACTGAACTCATCTGTACGTCTGAAAGTGACAAAGTGCATCACATGTTACATTGCTACATCTCTGTTTGAGGTGTACAGACTAACTGACCTGGTTCTGTCAGAAAGGATTATTTTATTTTTTCTATCTGAGGCATGAACTCAGGTAACCTCCCAGCTCAGTTTGGCTTGTTGCATATTGATACCTAGGTGTTTAATTTCCACTAGTAGCACATTGGATAACATTGTTGTGTAAAATTCCTTTCCTTAATTTAAGTTGGAATCATTCCAGAGGCAGTTAGATACTGTGATGCAAGAACTGCGGGTTTCTATAGGAGGATGAGCTAGATGTGCTAAATGGCTTTCATCACCTATACTTATATCTGAGATCTTTGTTAGCTTATTTAGTTTAAATGGGTTAACAACTGTATCAAAATATCACACACAGGAATTTTACACAAGCAAATTAACCAGATGCAGGCGGGAAAGACGCCTGCCTGAAGCCGGAGGTGTCCTTCTTTAAATATGCAGATCAGGCTCCGATCGGGGCCCACCTGCAGTATTAACCTGAGGTCTTAGCGGGAGAGCAGTCGTGGCTTTCCGGACCAATCCTGCTTGGAGCTGGATTGAGGACCAGAAGAGGCCCGGCTAAGTTTAGATTTTTAATTTGTTAAAGGTTTCTATCAGGTCACCGACGGTGACCTCCTGTCATCTGAATTCCTGCTCCCGCCCACAGGCCAGACAGTGATTCCTGCTGGGTTCAGGCAAGAGTCTGATCTATGTTATTAAACTGAGGCCCAGCAACTAAAATCTCTCTGGGCTTCAGGCAGCAACCCTGGTTCCTCTCCCCTGCACCGATTATGCCTCCCAGTAAAATCACCCTATAGGTGTTGGGGGATAGGCAGCCAGTGTAGGTCAAAGAAACATAGAAACATAGAGGATAGGAGCAGGAGTAGGCCATTTGGCCCCTCGAGCCTGCTCAGCCATTCAATGAGATCATGGCTGATCATCCAAATTCAGAACCCTGTCCCTGCCTTCTCCCCATATCCCTTGATCCCTTTAGCCTTAAGAAATATATCTAACTCCTTCTTGAATATATTTAATGAATTGGCCTCTACTGCCTTCTTTGGTAAAGAATTCCACAGGTTCACCACTCTCTGGGTGAAGAAATTCCTCCTCATCTCTGTCCTAAATGGCTTACCCCTTATCCTTAGACTGTGACCCCTGGTTCTGGACTCCCCGGCCATCGGGAACATCTTTCCAGTATCTAGTCTGTCTAGTCCTGTTAGAATTTTATAAGTTTCGATGAAATCCTCTCTCATTCTTCTAAACTCCAGCGAGTACAAGCCCAATCGACCCAATCTCTCCTCACACGTCATTCCTTCCATCCCAGGTATCAGCCTGGTGAATTTTCGCTGCACTCCTTCCATGGCAAGAACATCCTTCCTCAGATAAGATGACCAAAACTGCACACAGTACTCAAGATGTGGTCTCACCAAGGCCCTGTACAACTACAGCAAGATATCATTGTTCCTGTACTCAAACCCTCTCGCTACGAAGGCCAACATACCATTTGCCTTCTCAACCGCCTGCTGCACCTGCATGCTTACTTTCAGCGACTGTTGCACAAGGACGCCCAGGTCTCGTTGCACTTCCCCTTCTCCCAATCTATTGCCATTCAGATAATAATCTGCCTTCCTGTTTTTGACACCAAAGTGGATAACCTCGCATTTATCCACATTATATTGCATCTGCCATGCTTCTGCCCAATCATCCAACCTGTTCAAATCATCCTGGAGTTTCTCAGCATCCTCCTTACAGCACACACGCCCACCCAGCTTTCTGTCATCTGCAAACTTGGCGATATTACATCTAGTTCCCTCGTCCAGATCATTAATATATATTGTAAATAGCTGGGGTCCAAGGACCGATCCCTGCGGTACCCCACTAGTCACTGCCTGCCACTCGGAAAAAGACCCGTTTATTCCAACTCTTTGCTTTTTGTCTGCCAACCAGTTCTCTATCCAAGTCAATACCTTGCCCCCAATCCCATGTGCCTTAATTTTACACGCTGGTCTCTTATGCGGGACCTAATCGAAAGCCTTTTGAAAATCCAAATACACCGCATCCACTGGTTCTCCCTTATCTATTTTACCAGTTACATCCTCAAAAAATTCCAGTAGATTAGTCAAGCACGATTTACCTTTTGTAAATCCATGTTGACTTTGTCCGATCTGGTCACTTTTTTCCAAGTACTCTGCTATTACATCCTTTATAATAGACTCTAGCATTTTCCCCACTACCGATGTCAGGCTTACCGGTCTGTAATTCCCCGTTTTCTCTCTACCACCCTTTTTGAACAGTGGGGTAACATTAGCTACCCGCCAATCCATGGGTACTGTTCCAGAGTCTATCAAATTTTGGAAGATGACTAGCAATGCATCTACTATTTCTAGGGCCACTTCCTTAAGTACCCTAGGATGTAGATTATCAAGCCCTGGGGATTTATCGGCCCTCAATCCCATCAATTTCCCTAACACCATTTCCCTACAAATACTGATTTCTATCAGTTCCTCACTTTCATTAGACCCTATGTTCCCCAACATCTCTATGAGGTTATTTGTGTCCTCCTTTGTGAAGACAGAACCAAAGTATGTATTTAATTGGTCTGCCATTTCTTTGTTCCCCATTATAATTCCCCTGATTCTGACTGCAAGGGACCTATGCTTGACTTCATCAATCTTTTTCTCTTCACATATCTATAAAAGCTTTTACAGTCAGTTTTTATGTTCCATGCAAGCTTACTCTCATACTCTATTTTCCCCCTCTTAATTAATTCCTTTGTCCTCCTTTGTTGAATCCTAAACTGCTCCCAATCCTCAGGTTTACTGCTTTTTCTGGCCAATTTATATGTCCTCTCCTTGGATCTTATGCTATCCCTAATTTCTCTTGTTAGCCACGGTTGAGATACCTTTTTTGTTTTATTTTTATGCCAAACAGGGATGAACAAATTCTGTAGTTCATCCATGCGATCTTTGAATGTTTGCCATTGCCCATCCACTGTCAACCCTTTGAGTGACATTCCCCAATCAATCCTACCCAACTCGCACCTCATACCATTGTAGTCTCCTTTATTTAAATTCAGGACCCTAGTCTCTGAGCCAACTATTTCATTCTCCATCTTAATGAAGAATTCTATGATATTATGATCATTCTGACCCAAGGGGCCTCACACAACAAGATTGCTAATTAATCCTTTCTCATTACATAATACCCATCTAAGATGGCCTGATCTCTAGTTGGTTCCTCGACATATTGGTCCAGGAAACCATCCCATATACAGTCCAGGAATTCCTCCTCCACAGTATTGTTACTAATTTGGTTAGCCCACTCTATATGTAGATTAAATTCACCCATGATAACTGCTGTGCCCTTATTGCACGCTTCTCTAATTTCCCGTTTAATGCCACCCCTGACCTCTGCATTACTGTTTGGAGCTCTATATACCACTCCCACTAACGTTTTCTGCCCCTTGGTATTTCTCAGTTCTACCCATACAGAATCCACATCATCAGAGCTAATATCCTTCCTTTCAATTGTGTTAATCCCCTCTTTAACCAGCAATGCTACCCTACCTCCTTTTCCTTTTTGCCTGTCTTTCCTGAATATTGAATACCCCTGGATATTGAGTTCCCAGCCTTGGCCACCCTGGAGCCATGTTTCCGTAATCCCAATCATATCATATTCGTTTACCTCTATTTGCGCAGCTAATTCATCCACCTTATTACGAATGCTCCTCGCATTAAGACACAAAGCCTTCAGGCTTTTTTTTTTAACGCTCTTAGATCTTTCAGAATTATTATTTACTGTGGCCATGTTTGATTTAAAACCTTGATTTCTCTGCCTGCCACTTTTGTTTTTCTCCCTCCTGTCTTTTGCTTTTCTGCTTGTTTCCCTTTCCTCTGTCTCCCCGCTCAGGTTCCCAACCCCCTGCCATTTTAGTTTAAACCCTCCCCCAGAGCATTAGCAAACACTCCCCCTAGGACATTGATCCCAGCCCTGCCCAGGTGGAAACCATCCATTTTGTACTGGTCCCACCTCCCCCAGAACCGGTTCCGATGTCCCAGGAATTTGAATCCCTGCCCCTTGCACCATTCCTCTAGCCACGTATTCATCTGAAATATCTTTCAATTTCTACTCTGACTAGCATGTGGCACTGGTCGCAATCCTGAGATTACTACCTTTGAGGTCCTATTTTTTAATTTACCTCCTAGCTCCCTATATTCAGCTTTTAGGACCTCATCTCGGTTTTTACCTATATCGTTGGTACCTATATGCACCACGACAACTGGCTGTTCACCCTCCCCTTCCAAAATGTTCTGCAGCCGCTCTGAGACATCCTTGACCCTTGCACCAGAGAGGCAACATACCATCCTGGAGTTTCCTTTGCGGCCGCAGAAACGCCAATCTATTCCCCTTACAATAGAATCCCCTATTACTATAGCTCTCCCCCTCTTTTTCCTCCCATCCTGTGTAGCAGTACCACCCCTGGTGCCAGGAAGTTGGCTGCTGCTGCCTTCCCCTGGTAAGCCATTCCCCCCCCCCATCAGTATCCAAAGCGGTATATCTGTTTGAGAGAGGGATGGCCACAGGGGACCTGTGCACTACATGCCTGCACCTACTACTCTGCCTGGTGGTCACCCATTCCCTTTCTGCCTGTGCCACGTTTACCTGCGGTGTGACCAACTGATTAAACGTGCTATTCACGACATCCTCAGCATCGTGAATGGTCCAGCATGTATCCAATCGCAGCTCCAGTGCCGCAATGCGGTCTGTCAGTAGCTGCAGCTGGACACACTTCCTGCACACATGGTTGTCAGGGACAGAGGAAGTGTCCCTGAGTTCCCACATAGCGCAGGAGGAGCATACCATGGCACCGGGCTGTCCTGCCATGACTTACCATTTAATTAATTCAAATTATATAAATTAGATTCCCGCCGCTGCCGCTTTGAGGCCTACTTGTGGTCGTGAGCGCAGGGATGATGGGCAACCTGGGACTTCATGCATTTCAGTTGCAAATAGCTGAGTTGGAGTCCTGGTCCAAACATGGACAAAAGAGCTGAATTCCAGAGGTGAGGTGACTGCCCTTGACATCAAGGCAGCATTTGACTGAGTGTGGCATCAAGGAGTCTTAGTAAAACTGAAGTCAATGGGAATCAGGGGGAAAACTTTCCGCTGGCTGGAATCATACCTAGCACAAAGGAAGATGGTTGTGGTGGTTGGAGGTCAATCATCACAGCCCCAGGACAGTGTCCTAGGCCCAACCATCTTCATCTGCTTCATCAATGACCTTCTCTCCAAAATAATGTCAGAAATGGGGATATTCGCTGATGACTGCACAGTGTTCATTGCCATTCGTAACTCTGCAGATAATGAAGCAGTCCATGCCCACATGCAACAAGAGCTGGACGGCATTCAGGCTTGGGCTGATAAGCGGCAGCTAACATTCGCACCTCACAAGTGCCAGGCAATGACTATCTCCAACAAGCGAGAGTCTAAGCACAGCGCCTTGACATTCAACGCCATTACCATCGCCAAATCCCACACCATCAACATCGTGGTGGTCACCATTGACCAGAAACTTAACTAGACCAGCCACATAAATATGGTGGCTACAAGAGCAGGTCAGAGGCTAGGTATTCTACTGCGAGTGTCTCACCTCCTGACTCCCCAAAGCCTTTCCACCATCTACAAGGCACAAGTCAGGAGTGTGATGGAATACTCTCCACTTGCCTGGATGAATGCAGCTCCAACAACACTCAAGAAGCTCGACACCATCCAGGACAATGCAGCCCGCTTGATTGGCACCTCATCCACCACCTTAAACATTAATTCCCTCCACCACTGGCATACAGTGGCTGCAGTGTGTACCATCTACAAGATGCACTGCAGCAACTCACCAAGGCTTCTTCGGCAGCACCTCCCAAACCCGTGACCTCTACCACCTGGAAGGACAAGGGCAGCAGGCACATGGGAACACTACCACCTCCAAGTTCCCTTCCAAGTCACACACCATCCTGACTTGGAGGTTGTAGTGTATGTACCCGTCTACCTTTAAGGGAACTATTGAATGTAACCGTTCACCTTTAAGGGAACTACTTTAGGTGTGGCACTATTTGTTTGGCTTCTGTATACTGTAATACCGATAGTGACCACACCAGTATATCAGTGTTGTAGCAGGATTGCTGGGGCAGATTCGCCCGGACCTTCGAATAGTAAAGACCTGTTTGTTTGTTACTTCTGAAGTCTGTGTATTTATTAACTGCACAAGCCACAGACTTTACAGTGGCGACGAGTCCGATCGTACCCTGCGGCAAGATTACCAAAAGCAACGAAGAGCGTCGAAGAGAGACAACCGCCCTCGTCGTGCTACCAAAAGAAAACACGAGGCTGCAACAACAGAAAGCAGGAAGACTAACAACAAAAGCTGTATCAGCAACAGGCACTGACTACCCTTCTGCCACAGTGCGGAGTGAGCCGACCAGCAAGAAACAAGGTGGCCGAAGAGACTGTGAGTAGGGGAAGGTGTAGAAGTATCCAGAGGATAAGGGCAGAGCACTCGACCTCGGTCGAGGGGGAGCTGTGCCGGCCAAAAGTCGGGTCCAACGGCGTCGGGTGACAGCCGGACCGCGATCGGCGGGAACAATCCGGGCAGCGACCGCAGCCACGAAGCGCTGAGCCTGCGAGTAGGCGCGGGAAGAGAAACCCAGCCGCAGCCGGGGAGGGAAACACCGGTCTGCGAGAGGGCTGGGGAGGCGAACGGGAACCATGCGGGTGAGAGCCGGGTGCGGAGAGAGAGACTGCGAGGAGCCAGTCCAGTGGCTGAGCTGTTCTCCACCAACGGGGTACTCAGAGCCGGCAAAACCGAACGTGCGGGAGTGGGTGAGAGACACAGCCGAAAACGGGGTGAGAGACTGCGCGAGAGCCAGTCCAGCGGCTGAGCTGTTCTCCACCAACGGGGTACCCAGGGCCGGTAGCACCGAACGTGCGGGTGAGAGAGCGACAGAGCCGGGTACGGAGAGAGAGACTGTGCGAGAGCCAGTCCAGCAGCTGAACTGTCCTCCGTTAACGGGGTGTACCCAGCGCCAGTAGAGCCGTGCGGGCGGGAGGAAAAGACATAGCCGAGTAAGGGGAGCAGTGCGGTAGCCAGCCAGCGGCTGAACCTGTCCGCTGTGGGGGAAGCGTACCCCTTCCACCGGGAAGAAACGCGGGAAGCCGCCATTAGGCGGAGAAGACGCCAGAAGCGGGAAACCGCCATTGAAGTGGGCGGGGCGAGAAAGGAAGAGCGGGAAACCGCCATTTTCGTGGGAAAACCGCCATCTTGATTGACATACCGCCATTGAAGTGGGCGGGGAGAGAAGGAAAGAGCGGGAAACCGCCGATTTCGCGGAAAAACCGCCATCTTAGAAACAAACAAATAAATAAGAATACTTAAAGAAATACTGGTGCTGCTCCCAAGGGAAGAAAGATGCCTAAGCGAGGGAATATTAACGACTTTAATTCTGAAATAGAAGACTGGGCCACGTACGTGGAACGCATAGAGATCTATTGCGAAGCCAACAAAATAGAGGAAGACGACAAGGCGATAACATTGCTAAACTCGATGGGGGCAAAAACATACGGGCTCTTGAAGCATCTAATAGCACCAAATAAACCAGCGGATCAGACCTTCGAAGAGATTGTGGCTGTGCTGAAGGACCACTTGAACCCCACACCGCTGATGCTGGCTGAACGATTCAAATTCTACGCAAGAACGCAGAAGAAAGACGAAAGCAATGCGGAATACTTGGTCGAACTGCGTAGGCTAGCGAAATACTGCCAGTTCGGAGGGAATCTGACAGAAGCGCTGCGGGACAAGTTCGTATGCGGATTGTCCAAAGAAGGGACGCAGAAGCGACTACTGGAAGAGAACGACCTCACACTGGACAGGGCTGTCCTTATAGCTGCATCGCACGAAGCCGCAGCGAAAGGAACGGCGGAAATGCAACTAAAGGCGGCGGCACTCGGGGTGGACCAAATTATTTCAAGCACAACAAAATGCTACCGTTGTGGGAAGACAACGCATGACCAGAATCAATGCTGGTTTAAGAACCAAGAGTGTAGGAAATGTGGCAAACTGGGTCACATCGCGAAGGTATGCCGGTCCGGGAAAAAGACCAATAATCAAAGGAAGCCACCACCAGAAAAGTACAACAAGGTACACAAGGTGGCTGAGAAGAGTTCAGACGAACAGAATTCAGACTCAGACCCAAACAACCAGGAGCTGGGTAGTCTGAGAATCCACAATGTGGGTAAAGAAACGGATCTACAGGCCATCTGGATCATACTAAAAATAGCTGGAGTCCAAGTAAGAATGGAGCTGGACACTGGATCAGCTCTATCAGTCATCAACCGAAGGGACTACCACCGGCTATTCTCTCTCATACCTTTAAGAAATACCAAGTTCGTATTACAGACATACACGGGGCATAACGTATACCCCGTGGGGAAAATAAGAGTCAAGGTGAGAGATAGGGGTAAAGAACACCCAAGAATGAGCTTGTACGTATTACCTGAGGGAGGACCACCACTTCTAGGACGGGAGTGGATTAAGAAAATAGACATGGAATGGCATTACCTAAAAGCCATAATGAGGGAGGACTCGGTGCAAGCTATTAGCTCAGATTCTGAAATGGATGATGATAAGGCCAAGTCGAAAATGGAAGACAAGGCTAAAAGGGACTTGCCGACGATGGGAAAGAAAACGAAGACATGCAGAAGGACTTATGGTACCAAGAAGAATAAAGCTGCAGAGCAGAACTCCAGGTTGACAGAGAATTCTGAGCCTGTTCAAGCAAAGGATTCATCCATGACGGAAGAACACCGAGCTCGGACGCAAACTTATGTCAAAGTACGACAACAATTAGAACAGTTGAGTGACCATCTCGTACAGGAGATGAAAAATATGGAAAAGTTCTGGGACACCGAATGGGGGAACCTGGAAAGACTACAGAGACAGCTAGCTCAAGCAGAGAGCGACCATAGAGCCATCATGGTCAAATACCAATCACATTCCCCTGATGCTGTTCAGGAACTAGAATATTTACAGAATGAACCAAAGGAAGAGGAATCTTCAGGGAGCCAGGATTTTATTCCAGTTCTTCTCTACGACTCCTTACAAGCAGAGTGTGAGAAGTTGAAAGAACAGTATGAACAGGCCCAGGCTACAATTCTGGAGGGGGTTAACTCGGCAGCCTCCGAAAAGCTAGTTTCAGTAGAAGCATATGAACAACTAAAGGTTGAACATGAGCAAGAAGTCCAAAGGCTGCAGGAAATTCTTGATGAGCTCAAGGCCAAGACAGACTCATCGATAGAAGCTCCATCCATAGATGAGCAATTAGAGGTGAAAATCATGGCAGAGCATGAAAGACAGGATGTCCAAGAACTTATAAAAACATTGAAGGACACCCAAGACAAATATGAGGCGGCAATGACCGAGGTTCAACAACTTGAAGAACAGATTCAACTGGGAATCCTTTCAGTGGAAGAACAGGACACTGTAAGAATGGTCCCTGAACATGAACTAGAGAGCATCAGGGCGCAACTTTTCCGAGCGCTGAAAGCCAAAGTTCAAGAGGAACGTAAGGTGGAAGTATTGGAGAAAGAGGTGGATGAAATGGAGAAGACTCTGATCCACCGTGTTCCCAGGGAAGAGTTAACGGTCGGCCAACTCCTTCATATGCTGAAGAACAAGACTCTGCAAGGGGAACAATCTGAACACGAGCTTCAATCTTCAGGGGGAACGAGTTCGGAGCTCTCAAAAGTCACGGAGATAGCTGAGGTGGCAACACAAATTTTACAAGGATGCCAAAGGTACGTTGAATCACGTCAAGGTGAACAGAAGAAGGTGGAAACCGTTACTTCAGTAGAAGGGTTAAATAGCCTGATAACGCAATTACCGATGGAAAGGAAGGTATTGAACTCACAAATGAGGTCCGTCGTGAAGGAATGGCAGATAACCCAGGAAGAGCGGGATGAATATGAATGCATGAAGAAGGCTTTTCAAGAAAGATGTTTAGGGAAGGAACCACCGTCAGCTAACGTCCAGACGGGTGAGGAGGAAGAAGAAGTCTCTCTCGCTGGCCTAACTCAGGACGAACCTGAATATTACCATGACCTGTTGAGTGACACTGAATATTACGAGGATGTGGTCTGCCCAGCTTGTGATGAAAACTCTCAAAGTGCTGAAATCCGGATGAAGCACTTAAGGTCTAAGGAACATAGAGAGTTGGTGGCGCTACAGCTGGCAGCCGAGAAAGGAGCTCCGAGAGTTTCAAAAAGGCAGAAAAGAAAAAGAAGAAGCAGAAGATAATAACTGTCTAAAATATTAGCACTTCTACCATTCCAGGCGGGACATTACGAAAGGAGCTAAATTAGTTGAAAAACTGGAAAATGTCAAGACAGCCAGTTGGTTGTAAAAGTCCGCACTGCTGGTTCAACAGGACGAAAGTTCAAGCTGTTACGTCAAGAAAAAGGCTATGGAGGAGTCACGCTAGCCAGGTGAACCGGCTACACCAAAGAAATGTTGTTCGGAACGAGTCAAGATCAGAGACTGAATCTATGAACTGTTTCCGCAGAGACTGAACCTGTGAACTGTTTCCACCGAGATTATATTTGTAAATTGTTTTATATGACATTGACTCCACCGAGATTATATCTGTAATTTGTTTTATAGGAAGTTGAAGATATGTATGTTTAACGGGGACTCTGTAAGTAATAAGCTAAAAAGGGAGGATTGTAGTGTATGTACCCGTCTACCTTTAAGGGAACTATTGAATGTAACCGTTCACCTTTAAGGGAACTACTTTAGGTGTGGCACTATTTGTTTGGCTTCTGTATACTGTAATACCGATAGTGACCACACCAGTATATAAGTGTTGTGGCAGGATTGCTGGGGCAGATTCGCCCGGACCTTCGAATAGTAAAGACCTGTTTGTTTGTTACTTCTGAAGTCTGTGTATTTATTAACTGCACAAACCACAGACTTTACAGAAGTGTATCACCGTTCCTTCATCGTCGCTGGGTCAAAATCCTGGAACTCCCTCCCTAACAGCACTGAGGGAGTACCTTCACCACAGGTACTACAGCGGTTCAAGAAGACGGCTCACCACCACCTTCTCAAGGGCAATTAGGGATGGGCAATAAATGCTGGTCTTGCCAGCGACGCCCACATCCCATAAACAAATATAAAAAAAATGTTCATGAAGCAGGCGAAGATGGCAAAACAATGTTAGAAAAATTAGTCAATTTTTTTTCCACTTCAGGATGGCCTAGTGCTTATAGGGAGCACAAATAAGAAAATTCGGCACATGCTCCCACATTTTTCCAACTATTACTATTAATAGTTGGAAATTCATGGTCCGGTTGTACCAAATTTCTTGATATGTGCTCTTGGCATGTACCAGTTGCACTGAAATGGAAAATCCCAACTACTGAGTCTGGAGGGAACAAAAGCATGAATAAGGGTTTCAATGCCGTGGAGGTAAGGCAAAGCAAAGACTTTTGATGTTGTAGACCTAGCAACAGTAACAACTTGATTGATCTAGTGTCTTTAATGTAGAAAAATATCCCAAAGTGCTTTACAGATGTGTAATCAAAAAATGGGTACTACATAAGAACATAAGAACATAAGAACATAAGAAATAGGAGCAGGAGTAGACCAATCGGCCCCTCGAGCCTGCTCCGCCATTCAATAAGATCATGGCTGACCTGATCCTAACCGCCAATCCGCTATCACAGAACCATCTCCTGAATCTAACAGAATTAGACACACGAAATAGGAGCAGGATCAGGCTACACGGCCCCTGGGCCCGCTCCGCTACCCACAGGGCCATGACCGATCCGAACCTAGACTCATGTCCAAATTCCTGCCTGCTCCCCGTAACCCTTAATTCCCTTTACTTCTAGGAAACTGTCTATTTCTGTTTTAAATTTATGTAATGATGTAGCTTCTACAGCTTTTTGGGGCAGCATATTCCATGGACCTACCACCCTCTGAGTGAAGTAGTTCCTCCTCATCTCAGTTTTGAAAGAGCAGCTCCTTATTCTAAGACTATGCCCCCTAGTTCTAGTTTCACCCATCATCGGGAACATCCTCCCCGCATCCACCCGATCCAACCCCTTCACAATCTTATATGTTTCAATAAGATCGCCTCTCATTCTTCTGAACTCGAATGAGTAGAGTCCCAATCTACTCAACCTCTCCTCATATGTCCATCCCCTCATCCCGAGTGAACCTTCTTTGTACTGACTCGAGAGCAAGTATGTCTTTTCTTAAGTATGGACACCAAAACTGTACGCAGTATTCCAGGTGCGGTCTCACCAATACCTTGTACAACTGAAGCAATACCTCCCTATTTTTATTTTCTATCCCCCTAGCAATGAAAGCCAACATTCCATTGGCCTTCTTAATCACTAGCTGCACCTGCATACTAACCTTTTGAGTTTCGTGCACCAGGACCCCCAGATCCCTTTGTACTTCAGTACTTTCCAGTTTCTTGCCATTAAGATAATAACTTGCTCTACGATTTTTCCTGCCAAAGTGCATAACCTCACACTTTCCAGTATTGTATTCCATCTGCCAAATCTCTGCCCACTTACTTAGCCTGTCTATGTCCCCTTGCAGGTATTTTATGTCCTCCTCACTCACTACTTTCCCTCCCATCTTAGTATCATCTGCAAACTTTGATATGTTACACTCGGTCCCCTCCTCCAAATCGTTAATATAGATTGTAAAGAGTTGGGGACCCAGCACTGACCCCTGCGGAACACCACTAGTTACTGATTGCCAGTCTGAGAATGAACCATTTATCCCAACTCTCTGCCTTCTGTTAGATAGCCAATCCTCTATCCATGCTGAGCCAAAGAAGGAGATATTAGGTGGGGCAACCAAAATCTTTGTCAATAAGAGGTGTTTTTTAAGGAGGGTCTTAAAGGAGGAGGGGGAAGTGGAGATGTGGAAGGATTTAGAGAGGGAATTCCAGCGTGTGAGGCCTACGTGGCTGAAGGCATTGGTGCGGAGAGGAGAAGGAGGATGCACAAGAGGTGACAGTTTGAGCAGTAGAACGTTCAGGAGGGTTGCAGAGCTGGAGGAAGTTACAGGGATAGGACAGGGGCGGGCCCATAAATGGATTTAAACACAAGGATGAGATTTTCTAATTTGAGGCATGGGGAACTGGGAACCAATGTAGGTCAGTGAAGACAGCCTTGATGGGTGAATGGGATTTAGTGTGGGATTGGATGTGGGTAACAGAACTTTGGATGAGCTTAAGTTTACAGAGGGTGGGGGTTGGGAGGCCAGCCAGGGAAGCATTGGAATAGTTGAGCCTCGTGGTGACAAGGCATGGATGAGATGGAAGTAAACAGTCTTGGTGATGGATAGGATAGGTTTTAAACTCAGCTCTGGATCGCACAGAATACTGAGGTTTTGTGCAGCCTGATTCAGCCTGAGTGAATAGCTGGGGAGAGGCACGGTCTGAAATGGTGGCTTCCATCTTCGCAATACAGTGCCCACCATTTAGACTACCCACGTTTAAATCGGCCAGAAAGCACTAACCAGTTATCATTCCCATTATAGTCAGTTACACAGGATCTGGACAGCAAATAGAATATGGTAATGTCGACCGACGTTCGCTCTGCAGTTCTCACATTGCCTGATCTATGGAGCAGCATCCTGATATAGAACCAAACTGGATGGTGGGCATAGTTTGGCCCCCATACTGCCAGAGAAAAACAGTGCAGACTCGGACTCCGGAATTCGTTGGCAGAGACATGTAGGACTGCTGTGGTGTAAGTTTCTATTATAGTCAGTTACGTAGGTTCTGGACAGCAAAGAGTTATGGAAACGGTGTATAATTAATTATTTCATACCTTTTTTAACATTTAACACTTTTTAACATATGTATTTGACTTTTTAGTGTATGTGGTTTAAAGAAAGATAGTTACACTGCATACAGTCTTGTTTAGTTTATTCAATAGTGATTTGCTACAGTCTTGTTCAATAATAATAGCTCTACCCCTTTAAACCGTTCAACTCAAATAGCAGACAAATCACATTAGCACCAACACGTATCAATAATACACGGACTGCAGGAGAACAATAATAACAGGTATTTACTGAACAGAGGGTAAGCTTAAAACTGAAAGTACAGAAGCCTGCTATGGCTTTATATACAGGTGTGGTCACTGCCGGTACTACAGTATAAAATCAGTTTTCTCTTAAAGGTACATACACAACAATTCCTCCCCTTTTAGATAAACAGTACATAACATTCATTTAACAATTAAATAATAACTAATTACAATTACAATTTTCTCTGTACTATATACATCAACTGAAATAATCATTTATAAGTTCAGTCTTTGAGGAGGCTTCCTGATCCTGATTGGATAGCGCCTTTCTCGAGTATCCTGTTCTTGCGGCGGAGTCGATTCTGGCTCATTCTCATTGATTGGTTCGTCAGCTTCCAATACCCCTGATTCTGAGGTAGACGCAATCTGTACTTCGGGTTCATTACCAGGTGCACATGCTCGTGGTATGGGTTTGGCTTGTTCCTGTGACTCTAGAATCTGGTCAGCATGGTGTCTCACGATGCTCTCTCCAATGTCCACTGTGTACATTAGTGGTCCCTGCTGTGTGTATATCGTTCCTGGCTGCCATTTTTCTGTTCAGTAGTCGCGGGCCAAGACTGGTTGCCCTATCTTGAAGCTCCTGGTTGGCTTCTCATTGATGTGCTGGAATAGCTTATCCTCAACATCTCGTCTTATGTTTGGTTTGAGCAAATCCAGGCGACATCTTAGCCTTCGGTTGAAGAACATTATGGCTGGAGCTTGGTTGGTGACTGCATGTGTCGCATTCCGGTAAGCAAACAAGAAATTATCCACCTTGTGTTGTAGTGGTATGTCGTCGTTATACATCGCCTTTATTGCCTTTTTAAAGGTCTGAACAAACCTCTCAGCCAATCCATTTGTGGCTGGATGATATGGGGCAGATGTGTAATGTTTCACCCCATTATTCCTCAGAAACCTCCAGAAATCCTCGGACACAAACTGTGGTCCATTGTAGGAGCAAATCTGTTCTGGCAAGCCATTCCTGGCGAAGATGGTCCGTAGGACTGCAATAGTTTTCTCCGTGGTGGTGGAGGACATTTTGATGACCTCTGGCCATTTTGAATGGGCATCCACGGCGATTAAAAGCTTTGAGTCCATAAATGGACCAGCAAAATCAATGTGTACCCGTTGCCATGGAGATGAGGGCCACTCCCATGGGTGTAGCGGGGCCTGTGGTGGAGCGTTTTGGACCTTCTGGCATCCTGTGCATCTCTTGGTCATATCCTCAATTTCTTTATCGATTCCCGGCCACCACACAAACGCCCTGGCTAGGCTCTTCATTTTTACCCCTCCCAGATGACCCTCATGAAGCTCATTGAGCACTCTATCTCTCAACTTGGGTGGAATTACCACTCGGGATCCACACATCAAGGTCCCCCGGCACACTGACAGCTGTTCTCTCCTTGGCGAGAATGCTGGCAACAGTGAGTCGCCATGTGCTGGCCATCCCTTCACCGTCAAATCATAGACCCGAGAGAGAGTCGGGTCATTTCGGGTTTCCTTCTCTATACTTGAGTTTGTAACAGGTAGACATTCGACTATGGTCGAATGGAATATCTCAACAGGGTCCACTGCAGGTGCTTCCTCCACCATAGGCAACGGTAGGCGCGACAGCCCATCAGCGTTTCCATGCTGTTTCGTACCCTTGTACTCTATGTCGTACTGATGTGCCCCTAGAAAAAGTGACCATCTTTGCAGCCGTTGCGCCGTCATCACCAGAACGCCCTTCTTTGGGTTAAAAATGGAGACCAGAGGCTGATGATCAGTCAGTAGGGTGAATTTCTGCCCGTGCAGATAGTGATTGAACTTCTTCACCCCCCACACCAGGCTGAGGGCCTCCCTGTCAATCTGGGCGTAGTTACGCTCGGCTGAGGTTAACGAGCGCGACGCAAAGGCTATTGGCCTCTCTGAACCGTCAAGGAATTTGTGTGACAACACCGCTCCAATGCCGTAGGGAGACGCATCACATGCCAACCGAATTGATAGTGTTGGATTGTAGTGGACCAATACTTCTTTTGAAGTGATTAGGCATTTACATTTCTGAAAGGCACGCTTACACTCATCACTCCATTTCCATGTTACTCCAGTTTGCAGCAGGGCGTTCAGTGGGTGCAGAATTGTAGATAAATTCGGCAAGAACTTATGGTAGTAGTTCACCAACCCGAGGAACGACCTCAGTTGCGACACATTTTCTGGTGCTGGAGCCTTGACTACTGCCTCAATCTTGTCTGGCGACTTATGCAACCCTTCCTCATCAATCATGTGGCCACAATACGAGATTTGTCTCCTGAAGAACTCGCATTTGGGGCGGTTGGCTCGTAGCCCATATTCTTGTAATCTAGTGAGCACCTGCTCCAGGTTGGTAAGGTGTTCACTGTCATTTTCGCCCGTAACCAGGATGTCGTCCAAATAACACTGGGTCCCCGGGATCCCTTGCAGGACTTGTTCCATCGCCCTCTGCCAAATAGCCGGGGCTGATGCTACCCCGAATACCAGTCGGTTGTACTGGTAAAGACCTTTGTGAGTGTTTATCATGAGGTATTTCCCAGATGCTTCTTCCACCTCCATTTGTAGATACGCTTGGGCCAGATCAATCTTTGTAAAGCGTTTCCCTCCAGATAGTGAGGCAAAAATATCTTCTATCTGTGGAAGTGGATATTGTACTGTGTGCAGGACTGGGTTCACAGTTACCTTGAAGTCCCCACAGATGCGAACATTCTTCGGCTCCCCAGCCGTGCTGCTCAATGATTTCTTCATTACAGGAATGATGGGTGTGGCCCACTCGCTCCAGTCCACCTTGGACAGCACACCTGAACGCTCCAGACTCTCCAGCTCTGCTTCAACAGCTGGGCGGATCACGTACGGTACCGGTCTGGCCTTAAAAATTTTGGGTTTGCGTTATCTTCAATTTTTATCATTGCCGTTACTCCTTTTAGAGTACCAAGTCCTTGTTGGAACACCTCTTTCGCGTCAGTTAGAATTTTTGACAGTTGTCCAGGTGTGACGTCGTCATCCTTTTTGTCAGTCACAGTTAGCGCCTGAATGGAATGCCAATCCAATTGTATTTTTCGGATCCATTCACGTCCCAATAATGGTGGTCCTCCATCTTGTAGTATATATAGATATAGTTTCTGTGTTTCCTTGCCGTTGTATTTAACTGGCACCCTTATTTTTCCTCTGGGGTAGACTTTTGTCCCGTGTATGTCTTCAATACAATGGACGTGTCCTTCAAGGATATGTGTGAGAATAGCCGCTCATAGTCTCGTCGATTCATGACAGTTAGGGCTGATCCTGTGTCCAATTCCATCTTTACTTGGGACCCTGCTATCATGAGGGTGACCCAAATGGTTCGGTGATCCTCCTTTGCGATCACGTTGTGTAACTTTAGACAACTTAGTCTCCTGCTCCCGGAGTCATTATCACTCTCCTGATCTTCTGAACTACTGTCTGTCATTTTTTTTACTTTCTTGTACTTTTCCTTAGTAGTTCTTTTAGTGTTGGTTTTCTTTACCGACCTGCAGACTCTTGCTATGTGTCCCATTTTCCCACATTGCCTGCATACATTGTCCTTAAACCAGCAGTCCTTCTGATCATGGGTTGTTCTGCCGCAGCGATAGCACTTTTCTGCTCCATATGCCATTTCGTTAGCGCTGTATTCTTATGGTTTCTGTTGTATTTCCGCAGCTCCCCGTGCTGCTGCTTCGTAGGGTACTGCCACGCTGAAAGCCTATTCTAGCATCAGGTCCTTTTCCAAAAGTAGTCGTTTCTGGGTTCCTTCACTCTGGAGCCCGCAGACCAACTTATCCCTTAAGGTGTCTGCCAGTCCTGCTCCGAACTGGCAGTGCTTCGATAACTTGCATAGTTCCATAAGATAGTCAGCATTGCTCTCATATTTGTGCTGGTTTCTTTTATGGAACTTGAATCTTTCTGCTATCAGCAGCGGTGTAGGGTTTAGGTGTTCCTGTAAGATATTAACAATCTCTTCAAAACTTTTCTCCATTGGTTTAGCTGGGGTAATTAAATTCCGCAATAGGCCGTACGTTCTCGCGCCCATCAAATTTAATAATACCGATGCCTTCTTTCCATCGGCCACCTCATTTGCCTTGTAGTACACTTCAATTTTTTCCACATACGTGGTCCAGTCTTCTACCTCGTTGTCGAAAGCAGTGATACTGCCACTCTTTGGCATCTTGGGTGGTTTAAAATGGCGCCTCCCGCGCTTTTTCTTCTTCCCCAATGGATTAAAATGGTGCCTCCCGCGCTTTTCCTTCTTCCCCTTGCTGCCACGCTGCTCCTAGCATTCTACAGGGTAATGGCAACGACCCGCGGCTTCGGCGCGTCTCACTTTTCCTTCCCCTCGTTTTATTTTCTCTACGCTGCCCAGTTCTTGAGCACCGATCGCGCCCTGTGCGCTCCACCCTCTATCTCTCTCTTTTCCTCCCGACGACGCTGCACGGCCCCTTTGCAGAGCCGCTCGATCGAGCTCGAGCCCGCCGCAGTCCGGAAGGGTCAGCGCACTACCTGCTACCAGCACGATTTGCTGGTACACCTTGACTGGGGAGCCAAGCCCAGCTCTCCACAGCCTCCCCTGCAATTCTCCGAACTCCGATGGATCCCTGGGCGGTTGCCCGCGGTCGACGCCCGTTGCTCTGACTTCGACCTCCAAGAAGCTTCTTTTCAGGGAAAGATCCCCGTGAGGTGCTGCAGTACTGCAGGTGAATTCGAACCTGCTCGGCGCCAGTGTAGTGTCTGCGTATCAATAATACACGGACTGCAGGAGAACAATAATAACAGGTATTTACTGAACAGAGGGTAAGCTTAAAACTGAAAGTACAGAAGCCTGCTATGGCTTTATATACAGGTGTGGTCACTGCCGGTACTACAGTATAAAATCAGTTCTCTCTTAAAGGTACATACACAACAGGCATCATCAGCGTATATATGGAAGCTGATTCCATACTTCATGATGTCAAGGGGCAGCATACAGATATGGAAGATAGATCCTTGGAGAACTCCAGAAATTACTATGCAGGGTGGGAAGAAAATCCATTTTCAGAGCCATTAAAGACTTTTAGGAGATTAAATTTGCTTTCACTTTATTTCAGCTGTGTCCTGAAAGTTTTCTTGAGGAATGTTGTACAGCAAGGATTTAGTAGATGAGAGGAATGGGATCCATGGTAATAAAAGTAGTGCAGATACTATTGTCCATGAAGGTGTATTTGGCAACTGCATGGTGCAGATGTAGAGAGGACTGTTAATGCAGCAAATGAATGGGGCTCATTAAGTGAAGATCTCATCAATGAGAGCCTGCATGTGGCTCTAGCTCCCTGCAAAGGAAGGAATATCTTCTGACTATTATTTTCTACTTGCTTATCTCATGCCTTCCTCTTCCACCTGCTCCATGTTTATGTCATTTTGGATGGGAATGTTGTGGAGCACTACAGTGATCTTGGCGACTTGGTAAAATTGTATTGTAAGACACCCCCTTGATCTGTTCAGAAATCTGAAATGTTCTCATTCTGCTGTTGATTGTCTAAGAGAAAAGTGATTAAATTATTTGCCCGCTATTTACCTGCTAGATACACCAGTCGGTAGCTTGAAATGGGCCAGATGCATAAAAGTTCTGGGGTATGATGACCTGAAAGTGCTGTCCCAGTAGTGGCGGTTGGCTGGATGTCAGTTTCCAGTCGATGGCACATCTCCATCACTGCTCCTCAACTGAAGTGCAGCCTGCAAAGATAACTTTCCTTGACATGTCAAGATAGCTGTGCCTCTGCCTCTAGGTATGGGTTCATGGGTAGCAGTGAGTGCAGGTAGTCTATTATATGCCTCACATCACATTATAATGAAGCTCTTGCCTGTTGTTCGTGAAAGCTCCAGAGGCTCATTTTAAGCCTACCCGAATTTCACAACCAGTGGAAATCCAACAATCAGGGACTTCACTTGATTTTACAATATACTCTCTGTCCCTGTTCAAACATGGTAATCAGAAAATTTCCCCTTTGTCTGCAGTTCCTATCGTCAAGGTTGTAGCTGAATATTGAAGCAAGTTTGACCTCCTTATTTGGTCAACTATTCAGCAACTATCTCTATAGTTAAATGTGTATCAGATAGTTTATTTGCCTCTGTGTTTAACTTATTTTATTGGCTAACTTTGAAATAGAACTTTCAAACTATTGTGTTTTCATTTGCTTTATGATGTCATCTGGCTCCACACTGCAGGGAGTTCTGCCAAGGCAGAAGAATCAACAGAATTAACAAATTTTAAAGTGCGTTCTGCTCCGAAAATAAAGTGTAGGACTGTGAAATAAAATTTTAAGTGCACTTTTAACATTAGCCAAAATATCCAATGCTGTTTCATTAAACATTTTTTAGTAAGTTATATTACCTGTATTCCATTTCTTCCCTCACACAGGGGTCAATTTTAATTTATCAAAATCAGCATTACCGGCATGGTAATGGCTTCAAAATGGGTTGATGGATTTACCATCCTGTTAACGCCAACAATCGGCCCACTGCCATTGTCAGAGGGGGCCTACCATTGGCCGGTCGAAGCACCTGCCTGTTCAGGCGACATACATAGGACCACGATTGCCAATTTAGAATAGAACTGGTTGGAGGTGAGGAACTCATCAAATCAGGAGTTGTGACCAGAAATGTATATCCCAGCACCTCCTGGTGCAGAGTTGAGGGTAACCTTACCCACCTGGCAGGAAATTGGCTGGATTGGATCTGGTGCCTGTTTTACACTCTGCCCAATTTTATTTTTCATTGATTTATCAGGCGGAGTGTAAAATGGACACCCAATCCAATCCTGTCAGTTACCCATGGCTAGGATAAGATTACCCACCCCGCAGAGGTATAACTGTGGTCCCCCACCCCACCTCCCCATTTCAATAACTATTCTTATCACTTGGGTTATAGATAGGATGCATGAATTGAGAATTCCAGCCAGGGAAAAGACCTAAGGCTACGTTGGATTAATTCAAGGCTGAATATTGTCTCAATGAAATGTCCCTATTTCTGGTTTTCAAGGTGATGAGTTCCTCAGACAGGGTGAAAGATTCTGAGCACACTGTTTAATAACCAAACTGTCCACTGAAGAAACAACAGCATGCTAAGGTTCAAAGTCATGAACTAGTCCGTGACCTAATTACCTCTTCTTCCAACTGGGCAAAGATGCCTAGAACTGAACAGTCAGAATGGGAGAGCAGGGAAAATACAGTTAATTGTTCAATGGGATATGATAACTGGTACACAGGGGAATAAAGTTACAGTGTTAAGTTGGACAGATAACTAATACAAGGGGGAATAAGGCGACAGAGGAGAAAGGAGGGAGCAGACTGCCACCTGACCTGCTGAATCCACTCACAGAATGGGTACGGTCAATGACAGCAGTACCGTATGGTGACTTTTAAAGCTTTAATGTCAGGAAATAAGGATTTATTTGGGATTTAGTATCTGTTGAATTCAGATTGCCCCACACAAAAGAAACAGGCAAAATGACAGCACCAAGCTTCAACATCAGGATTATAATAAAATGTATAGACAAAACAAACTAACAATTTCACTTTTATGTGAGCTAAATAAGCTAAATACATGCCGAACGATGCTTTGGATCTTTTGAGGTGTCCCCTTACACTGATGCAAACAGGCCCTATGCCATTAAATTTTTGTACATAATTGCTGGGCAGTTAGTGGGCAATTAGCCCAACTATGCGGCAGCAATTGGGATTTCCAAGGCGGAGCAGATGATCGGTCAAGTCGTAACTTGACAGATCGCAAGTTCGTGATTTAGCGCATGCGCTTTGCCGTCCATTTCAAAGGTGGTATGAATCATAGAATCATAGAATGGTTACAGCATGGAAGAAAGCCATTCAGCCCATCGAGCACGAGTCGGCTCTCTGTAAGAGCACTTCAGCTAGTCCCACTCCCCCACCCTTTCCTCGTAGCCTGCAAATTTATTTCCTTCAGATACTTATCCAACTCCCTTTTGAAAGCTGTGATTGAATATCTGCCTCCACCACCCATTCAAGCAGTGCATTCCAGATCTTAACCACTCGCTGCATAAAAAAGATTTTTCTTACGTCACCTTTGGTTCTTTTGCCAATCACCTGAAATCTGTGCCCTCTGGTTCTCGCCCCTTCTGCCAATGGGAACAGTTTCTCTCCATCTACTCTGTCAGACCCCTCATGATTTTGAACACCTCTATCAAATTTCCTCTCAGCATTCTCTGCTCCAAGGAGAACAACCCCAGCTTCTCCAGTCTATCAACATAACCGAAGTCCCTCATTCCTGGAATCATTCTCGTAAATCTTTCCTGCACCCTCTCTAAGGCCTTCACAGCCTTCCTAAAGTGTGGTGCCCAGAATTGGACACAGTACTCCAGCTGGGGCTGAACCAAAGTTTAGTGCCTGCCGCTAATTATCGCCTCTGAATGCAAACTTGGCTTCTATCGCCCCTGGAGGTGATTGGAACGCTAAATCAGGTGCTATACACCTCTCTTAAGGCACTGACGCCGAGGAGTAAGGCGTTAATTCAGAGCGCTGGCGAAGCTAAGGTGATGTCAGTTAGCAATGGATCACAGACACACTGGTGTCGGCCAGTTCTTAAAGGGGAGGGTCGATCTTGCTCTCCAGCCACACCATACTCATTGCAGCCTTGAACCTCAGCCTGGACAGACCTCAACTTGAATTCTGCTGCAAAAACAATGGAGAGGCCCAGGGAATGAGCTCAGCGCTTCAGTGACCGGGCCTTGGTGGCTTTGGTTGGCACTGTGGAGCACCGAAGGTCAGTAATCTGCCCACAGAATGGCCGGAGGCCATTGCCATGCGATTATAGAATAGTGTAGAGGGTGGTGGATCAGCACCTCTCCTCCAGGAGCATGGTGCCCAGGACCCACACCCAATGTCGGAAGAAGTTCAACGACCTCACCCGGGTGGTCAGGGTGAGTGGCTGCTTTTCAATACCTCTACATCCCTCCATCTGAACCTCACTCTGTGCCCAGAGGGTTTAAAAACCCCAAGAGGGAGAAATTCAGTATCACCCCATTTGGGATGCAATTATCGGCCGGACGCAAAGTTTAGCGCCTGGCGCTATTTATCGCCTCCGACTGCAAACTTGGCTTTTATCGCCCCTGGAGGTGTTTGGAGCGCTAAATCAGGCGCTGCCCACCTGTCTTAAGGCGCAAAGGCTGAGGAGCGAGGCGCTAACTCAGTGTGCTGGCGAAGCTCATGTGATGTTAGTCAGCAATGGAACACAGACACACTGGCGCCGGCCAGTTCTTAAAGGGGATGGTTGATCTTGCTCTCCATCCACACCTTGCTCATTGCAGCCTTGAATCTCGGCCTGGAGAGATCTGTACATCAAATCTTTTGGAAAGAACAATGGAGAGGCCCAGGGAAAGTGCTCAGAGTGCTGCCCCCATAGTCTCTTCTAAATCGATGCAAGGAAGATCAAAAGAAAAAGAATCTGCAAAGTGCTGCTCAGTACCCAAAACTCCTCAACACAGCATTGAATATCTCCTGCAGTCTCTCTCTCTCACTCAGAATGCATGGTGAAAAAAAGCAGGAAGCAGTCGCCTTTAAATAGCGCTCCCCCAGTCCCTTCCCAACTGCAAAACGCTCCCCTCAACCTGTCGTTGCTAGCGGCAGGCGGTAAGACAGGGAGCGCCACTCAATATCCAGTCCGGGGCATTACTGGAAGGTTGCACACTCGACTGACGTCACGATCTGCGGGCGAAGGAGATCGTGGCGGTAGTGTTTAGCGCTGCCGCAAAATGTCTAGTCAATTTCATGAGCGACGCAAACATCGCCGCGCACGAGCGCTAGTTGCTTTGCGCCCCATTAGCACCCTCTTAAGGCGCTAACGGGAGGCGCAAACAAACTGAATTTTTCCCCCCAAATGCGCAACACTCATCCAGGATCAATGGACATCTCATAAAACACACACGCACATTCCACACCTTGCATACATTAAGGGCTATTCAACTATGGGAGGCACATCAGGCAAGCACATGGCTGCATACATTAAGGGCTATTCAACTATGGGAGGCACATCAGGCAAGCACATGGCTGCACATTTACTCAGATGCCGTCCTTTTTCTTGCAGGCCAAGCTATCTCACAACAAGTGGCAGCAGCAACGGACAGGGGAAGGGCAGCCTGAGCTGCAGACACTCAGCGATTTGGAGGCGCGCGTGCACAGGATCGTTGCCAGTCAGGTGATAGGTGCCGTGGCCACTGGAGAGGTCGACCCCCTTGGGGACAGCAATGGTAAGTTCATCAGCTTTCTCTCCTCTCTCATTCCACTTGCCCCACACAACACCAGCTTTTTACACTTTCAATCCAACTTACTAAATGTCTCCAGTCCTTGCTCCCTTACTGCCCCCCTGTCCTGAAGCTAAAGCCACTCTTGTACCTCCCTGCTTTCAAATAGTGAACCACCAGCTGAGCAGCCTGTCCCTCAACCAACCAGTGGCAGCGACGCCCCAGGCAAGGAGGAAGAGGAAGCCGGAGCCTCACCGCCTGCGTCTCCCGAGGGAGCCCATGCCCACACTGGGACCACGTCTTCCCTGGAGGGGAGCAGGAGGGAAGGGTCTGATGAGGACGAAGCTCTGGGACCCAGTGGGCTGCAGCAACACCATGGGGGTAGGGAAGCTCGAGGGCCATCTCCCCGGAGGGTGAGTAGTCCAGCGAGTCCTGCTGCACTGGACGCAGAGGAGGAGCGCTTCATCGCGGAAGTGAATAGCCAGGTGGTGGACATGCACACTCAGCTCATGGGTACAATGGGAAGGGTGCCCAAAAGCATTGATGGACTGGCAAGGAGTGTGGAGCACTCCGCTGCAGCACAGGCCGACGCAATGCAATGGCTTAGTGCTGCAAATCAGTCACTGGCTGCTGCGATCCAATCTCAGACTGCTCTCATGCAGTCTCAGATTGATGTAACGCAATCACTGACTGCTGCCTGTCTTGTTTTGCACACTTTGTACAAAAATAATACATTGCAGGACAACGGAGTATTGCAGTTTAAACTCTTTTAATGAAGCATCAGGTCTGTGAACTCACAGCAGTGCAGCACCGTGTGGACAAGATGGAGTCAGGATCCCTGGGTCTTCTAAACAATAGCAGTCCTTACAGATGCCTGCAGGCCAATGACAACTCAGCATGTGATCACATGTGAATATAATAGGTATTCCTTACAGATGCCTGCGGGCCAATGACAATTCAACATGCAAATGTTACATCCCCTTTCTTTTAAAAGAAAAATGTTACGCATTACTTTTGAACCTTTCTTCTACATAATCTTCTCAGTAGCATCAACATATAGTAAACTCAACATTTAACTAGCACTGAAAACATCACAATGTTTCAATAACGATGTACAGTTTTTTTTTTAGGGCAGCGATCTGCCTACACCCTCTGACAGTTCACAAGTCAAGAATAACTCTAGGCTTGACCTCTCGTCCCGACCTTGTGAGGTATGGAACTGAGCATGCTCCTGAATCGGTCAACAAATCAGGTTCAGGTTTAGGTTCAGGTAAGTATGATGTGTTTTGTGTATTGCTCTGTTCAGCACACTCTGTTGAACTGATCCTCTCATCGGGATGTCGGTGTTGTTCCTTGGTGTTCAGGAGGTGCCTGCGATTGCGGCGGTACACCTGTCCTTCTGGGGTGCGGACGTGATGTGATCGCTCAGTGTCAGCTGGCTGGATGACGACTGCTGGCTTCCAGTAGTCATGCTCCTGGATTCTGACGGGTTCTCCATTGTGCAGCGGCGGCAGTAGTTTAGCTGACCTGTCATAGTATTTCTTTTGGTGTTGCTCTCTCTGTACACGTTTTGCAGCCACTTGCTTGCAGCTGACGACCTGCCAGGGCCTGTCTGGGATACGGTGAGGTATCATGGGCTCTTTGACATTTGATGGGCAGCGTTCTAGACAAATGGAACATTTTCCGACAATGTCCTCAATGTGTTTGCACATTCCGGGCCAAAACATAATGTCACGTGCTCTTGGTTTGCATTTTTCCATGCCCATATGTCCAGCATGAATTTTTATCAACATCTCTTCTCTGAGACTGGTAGGAATGATGGCTTTCTCCCCTTCCACCCTAACCACGTTAAAGAAGCCATCCCCTATGGACAAGCCCTGCGAATACACAGGATCTGCTCAGACGAGGAGGAACGCGATGGACACCTACAGATGCTGAAAGACGCCCTCGTAAGAACGGGATATGACGCTCGACTCGTCGATCAACAGTTCTGATGGGCCACAGCGAAAAATCGCATAGACCTCCTCAGAAGACAAACACGGGACACAACCAACAGAGTACCCTTCGTCGTCCAGTACTTCCCCGGAGCGGAGAAACTACGCCATGTTCTTCGCAACCTTCAACATGTCATCGATGATGATGAACACCTCGCTAAGGCCATCCCCACGCCTCCACTACTCGCTTTCAAACAGCCGCCTAACCTCAAACAGACCATCGTTCGCAGTAAATTACCCAGCTTTCAGGAGAACAGCGACCACGACACCACGCAACCCTGCCACGGTAACCTCTGCAAGACATGCCAGATCATCAACACAGATACCATCATCACACGTGAGGATACCACCCACCAGGTACATGGCACATACTCATGTGACTCGGCCAACGTTGTCTACCTCATACGTTGTAGGAAGGGATGCCCCGGAGCATGGTACATCGGCGAAACCATGCAGACACTGTGACAATGGATGAACGGACACCGCACAACAATCGCCAGGCAGGAGTGTTCCCTCCCAGTCGGGGAACACTTCAGCAGTCAAGGACATTCGGCCTCCGATCTTCGGGTAAGCATTCTCCAAGGCGGCCTTCGAGACACACGACAACGCAAAATCGTCGAGCAGAAACTGATAGCCAAGTTCCACACTCATGAGGACGGCCTCAACCGGGATCTTGGGTTCATGTCACGCTACATGTAACCCCACCTGACGTAGAGTCATCCAGACTCGAGTCGTCGTTGGCTTGTTCTCTCTACACAGATGCGGCTGGACCTGCTGTGATTTCCAGCAAAAAATAGTTTTTTGTTTGTTTTTTGTTTTTCATACAGACCCCAGCATCTGCAACATTTGACCCCTTGTGACCCCACCTCATTGTTTTTTGATGTAATGTTTTCCTGACTGACCTGTTTGGACACCATTCACACCTGTGATTGCTGTGATTATCTCTCTGCCAAGGTGTGATAAAGGGCAGTTAGAAAGATTACCTGTAATCATCTGGCAGTACTCTGACTATATATGCTGTGCTTATATGCAACTCTTCACTTCACCTGATGAAGGAGCAGCGCTCCGAAAGCTTGTGATTTCAAATAAAGCTGTTGGACTATAACCTGGTGTTGTGTGACTTCTTACATTTGTCCACCCCAGTCCAACACCGGCATCTCCACATCATTTCTCCCCTTTGAAGACGATTCTGTTGATTTGTGACAGTTCGTCTCTGTGGTTCCAGAATTCAGATATGCTCTGAGGGCATTTCCTCCTTTCCTCAGGCCATCCTTCATGTATGACTTTGCTCAGCAGTGTGAGTGTGCATCTTTCACTGTTTCTGCTTGGATCTCCTTCAGTTTTGAGTCACTCACAGGTAAGCTGTTGTACACCATGTGCACCTGCACATCCATGCCTTCCCTGAGGCTGCTATCCTGGTAGCTAAAAGACTTTCTGGAGAGCGTGTCTGCGACAGGAATGTCTTTGCCTGGATGGTGAATGTTTGTGAAGTCATACTTCTGTAGCTGAAGGATCATTCTCTGTAGCCTTGGTGGGGCTGCGGCTAGTGGTTTCCTCATAATTGACTCGAGGGGCTTGTGCCCGGATTCCACAATGACTTATCGGCCATAGACGTACTGGTGGAAACACTTACATCTGAACAGAATTGCATATAGCTCTTTCTCGATTTGAGCATAGTTGATTTCACTGTCTGTGAGAGAGCTGGAAGTGTAGCCGATGGGCTTTCCTTCTTGCAGTAATACTGCACCTAGTCCGTACTTTGACACGTCCACTTGTAGTCTGAGCTCTTTGTTTGGGTCGAAGTATGCAAGAACTGGTCCTGGTTCTCTGGTGATTAGGTCTTTCATTTTCTGAAATGCTGTGTCATGTTGTTTGTCCCACAGGAACTCATTGGATTGTTTGAGCAACTGACGCATGGGTGTGTTGATTTCGGAGAGGCTCGGGGCAAACTTGGCTAAGTAGTTAACCATGCCTAGTACTGTCTCTAGCTCCGCGCAGTTCTTCGGTGGCTCCATCTTCTTGATGGCGGAGATTTTCTCTGGATCCGGCTTAATGCCATCAGTTGAGAGGCGATGCCCGAAATAACTGATCTCGGTGGATCCGCTTATGCTTTTCTCGGGGTTGAGCCGGATACCTTTCTCCCGTGATCTTTGTAGCATCACACGGAGGTTCCTGTCATGTTCCTCTCTATTCCTGCCATAGATGAGGATGTCGTCTACGATTGCGACTACTCCGTCGAGGCCTTCATAGGTTTCGTCGATCTTCTGCTGGAATTCATCCTGAGCTGAGATAAGACCAAATGGTAAACGCAGAAATCGGTAGCGTCCAAATGGTGTGTTGAACGTTGTTAGCTTAGATGACTCTTCCGTGAGCTTGATATTCCAGTATCCTGATCGTGCATCCGTTACACTGAAGTAACGTGCTCCCACTAGCTTGGGTGTGATGTCATCTAGTGTTGGTAGAGGGTAGTGAGGGTGCTTGATAGCCTTGTTCAAATCTCTGGGGTCGAGACAGACTCTGAGCTTGCCTGTACGTGGTTTCTGAACCACTACTAACGCGTTGACCCACTCTGTCGGTTCTGTTTCCCGGACGATGATTTCTGTATTCTCCATGCTCTGCAGCTCCTCCTTCAGGTTACTACATAGAGCAAGGGGTATCCTTCTCGGTGGGCAAGCCACAGGGGTTGCTGCTGAGTCAAGGTGAATAGTGCATTCACCTGGGAATTATCCGATTCCATTGAAAACATCAGCATACTCCTCCATGACTGTCTGCTTCTCAACTGGTGCTGTCAATGATAGCACTAGCTTGACGAGGTCCATGTCTAAACATGCCTTTAGACCTAGCACTGGAGGAGCTTGAGTGTCAATAATGAAAAGTCCAGCATCATGTCCCTTTCTTTGTACTTGCATTTCATCATGCATGTGCCTTTTAAAATGAGCTGCTAACCTCCATAGCCAGTCAGTCTGCATGAGGTGGGCTGTAGCTCACACTCATCCTTCAAGCTGTGATACTCACTCAGAGGAATTACATTAACCTGAGACCCAGTGTCTAGTTTAAACCTAAGCTCTGTGCCCTGTTTTCCTATCTCAATATCAGCATAGGCTTGCTCAGTCTCTGAAATCTGTTTTTACTGTGACACAGAATCAATAAACAGTTCCTCTGCATTTGGCTCTCTATCTGGCATTTGGCTGTCATTCACTGTGTGTACCATTTTTCTGAAAACAGTCCTGCAAACTTTAGCAAAGTGGTTCCATTTACCACATTTAGTACATTGCCTTCCTTTGGCAGGGCAGTATTACTTTTCTCCATGCCAGTTGTTTCCACAATATCCACAGTTTTTGAAGCGTTTTATGTCTGTGTCACCCATTTTTAGAACTCTCGCTGTTCTTTCTGTTCTGAAACACGCTCTCTGGGCAGTGTTCTTTGGTGTGTATCTATTAACTGCGTGCACTGTCTGTTCACGCGATCTGCTCATGGCGCCGGTTATGGTTTTCAACTGTGCTTGGGCTATCTTGTGCGATCTAGCTATGTCCATAGCTTTGTCCAGCGTTAGCCCGGACCCAACATTCAAAATTTTCTCTCTCACTTTAACTGAATGTATTCCAAACACAATGCGGTCTCTGACCATCTCATCTTTATCTGCATATGCACAGGCTTTTACCAGTAGTTTTAACTCAGTCACGAACTGTTCAAACGACTCACTAGCTCCTTGTACTTTCTCCTGAAACTTGTACCTAGCGAATATCGTATATGTTTTGGGCATCACATATGCTTCAAAACAGTCAAAATAAATTTTCAGTACCTTTGCTTCATCCGCGGTGAGAGACCATGGCCTAGAAATTCGGTTGGTAGCGCCGGCGCTGAGCGCCTAAAGAGACCTAGAATTGGGGCGATACCCTATGTTGGGGTGGTCGCTATGAAGATAGTGACAACTCGCATATTGACAAAACATTTAACGCCTGCGCTAAGTGTTTGCACGCGCCCGCGAGCGCAAGCAGATCATGACGTCACTTCAGTGTGCAACGCCTTTTAGGAGCGCCTGAGCGCATATTGGGTGGCGCCCGGAGCCTTAACACCTAGCGCTATTAGTGACAGTTCGAGGGAGGGCTAGCAGGCCCTTCTCGGAGTAGGGGGGCGCTATTTAAAGGGGACAGCTCTAGTGCAGAAGCTTCAGCCACTTGGCCTGCTCATTGCGATCGTTGCTGGAGAGAGTTGGCGAGCTACTGTGGAGCAGAGTTTTGGAAATTAGCTTTAGAGTACTTGGGACCTTCAAACCTGTCCGAAGCAGTTGCAGCACTACACCTAACAGCCTTTTGACCAACCGGCATCGGAATGGAAGCTGCTTTGGAGGGCGATGGCCTCATGGCCCAACACTGTGAAGGGGCAGAGAGACGGCGGGAGAGAGGGCTGGGATTGGGCAGAAGGAGGAGGGGCAATGGAGGTCGGCAAATCCGACGGTATGCTGCGAGGGTCTTTAGGCAGCAGGTGTCAAGCCTTGACATGTCGGAGGAGCAGTGTTTGCGAAGGCTCCGATTCTGGAGGGACATTGTTACTGATCTGTGCCACCTGCTTGCTCAGGATCTGCAGCCGCGTGAACGGTGTTCGCTAAACTGACTGATGGCCTCAATTTTTATGCCAATGGATCCTTTCAGTCAGCCATTGGGGACATTGCGACTATCGCTCAGGTTGCAGTCCACTGTTGCATCCGGCAAGTTACAGATGCCCTTTATAGGCGAAGGCGTCAATTCATGACCTTCCCTCTGACCCTGCACAAGCAGGCGGAGCGCGCGCAGGGTATCGCTTCTATTGCGGACTTCTCCATGGTGCAGGGGGCGACTGACAGCACACACGTGGCTTTGAGGGCGCCATGCCAGCATCCTTAGGACGTCCGCAACCGCAAGGGGTTCCACTCCCTCAACGTGCAGCTGGTCTGTGACCACCGCCAAATCATCATGGCAGTCAACGCGCATTTCCCAGGGTGCAGCCATGATGCCTTTATCCTGCGGTTGACCTCAGTTTGTAACCTTTTTGAGGGGCTGGCTGGAACACGAGGCTGGCTTACTGGGGACAAGGGCTATCCTCTCTGCCCATGGCTGATGACAACACTCCGTGTGGCCGACACCCCAGCAGAAGAGCTGATCAACAGCGGCCATCAGGCGACCAGGCACAGTAAACAGCACACTACTGGTGTGCTCAAAAAGCGTTTCCGATGTCTGGAACATTCGGGGGGGATCCTTGCAGTACTCGCCGGAGCAAGTGGGACACATCGTCGTCTGCTGCATGCTCCACAACTTGGCGAATCGGCGCACCCAGCCAATTCCACCTGTCCCTCAACGACCAGCAGAGCAGGTGGAGGAGAAGGAGGATGAGGTGGAGGAGGAGGAGGAAGAGCAGGCGGAGGAGGAGGAGGAGGAGGAGGAGGAAGATGGAAGGGCTCCTGAAAGTGGAAGGGCAATACGTCAGAGGCTCATCAGGAATAGTTTCGAGACTCCTCTGGCGGAATGATGAGAGTCTTAACTCCTGCGCACTTTGGATGTTTGACGGCCTCTGAATGCCAGCATCACTGAAAGTAGTCACGTGCACCATGCCACATTGAAACTTCTGCTTATTGTCACAAAAGTCTTTCATTACAGCAAAACAACGTCATGTCAACAGAAACCATAAGTAACAAAATAACTGTGAACTCTTCGGCAAAGCCGCAAAACTCAACAAACCTTCTGCAAATATAACAACAGGTGAGGGTGTCCTTGAATTTGGACAAAGAAACATCTCAGCACCTCCCTCTACAACTGGCCCCTTGAGGGAGAACAACTTCTCTTTCGCGGCCGGCCCCTTCCCTCCCTGCTGCTCCTACGTAATTGGACCCCAGTGGCGGGCTCAAGGCTGGGGGACGCCTGCTGACTGTGTGGAAGCGCAGAAGCCCCAGAGGGATGGCCTGGCCGACCTCCGGGATTGGAGGGTGCGGACGCAGGATGCTTGATGTGACCATGGCTGGAAGCAGTGTGCCCTGCAGGTGGTGGCAGCTGCACTGCAGACGTACCAGCGCTGGCATGTGCAATGGTCTCCTGCCGAGAGAGGACACCTGCACCATGGTCGGACGACACACTGGCTATCTGAGGGGACCGGCTCAGCTCATCCGCCACAATCGCATGCTCCACTGATTCCTGGCCTTGTATGGGACTGGAAGGGCCCGGGGTGATCCTAACTGATGCAGAGAGGGTGGCTGCAGTGAGAGATCGCGTTGCCTCAATCTGGGTGTGGACGAGCCCAGCAAGTGACTGCATGGCAACAGTGAGGACCTGTGTGCCAGGTGCCAGTGCTTCGGAGAAGCCCTGGACAGTTCTTCCCATTGCTTCGGACAAGGCAGGTGCCGACCGCTCCACTGCCTCGGACAAGCCCTGGACAGACCTTTCCAGGGATTGTCCGAAGCCCTGAACAGTCCTTTCCATAGCAGCCTCAAAGCCCTGGACAGTCCTCTCCATTGTTGGGCCGAAGCCCTGGATAGTCCTGTCCATTGTTGCCCCAAAGCCCTGGATAGACCTGTCCATTGTTGCCCCGAAGCCCTGCAGAGTCCTGTCCATTGTTGCCCCAAAGCCCTGGAGAGTCCTCTCCATTGTTGCCCCGAAGTCCAACATACTCTTAGCCAATTAATCTATTGACTGAGGCATCTTGTCCACTGCAGCCATTTGCTCCGTGTGTCTGAGCCGAGCCTGTTTGCTCATTTCACCCAGGCGACGCACCTCCTCTGCACTCTGAGCAGCAGTCATAACTACCTGCCTTGCCCTCCGGGGAGACGGTGGCCGAACTTGCCTATCCCCCTTGCGTTGTTGCATGCCGCTTGTTCCGGCAACTGGTTCATCCTCAGAGCACCCCCCCCCTCCCCTCCAGGGGACTACTATCCCCAGTCTGTAGATGTGTCCACTCCCCGGATTCTGCAACGGCTGGTCCGGATTCCTCCTGCTCCTCGCTTCCAGTGGCACTGGCACTGGCAGCTTCAGTGCGTTGAGCCCGAGTTGGTGCTGATTCATCTGAAAGCAGGGAGGTGGAAGAGTGGCTTTAGCAAAAGGATAGGTTTGCGGAAAGGCATGCCAGATTGCAGCAAGGCTCTGACATGGCTGCACACTGAGGAAGCATGCTGGCGGGGGGACCAAGTGGAAGGCAACAGGTGAAAAAGGTAAGAGTCTTACCCTCGCTGTCGGAAATGGGGTCAGCAGATGCAGTGGTCACAGGACCAGACAGACGTCCTCCAAGAATCTGGTGCACTCTCTCCTCCAGATCCGTGAGAGGGACCACTTGTGGAGGCCCGCCACCGGTTTGAAAGTGGTCCCTTCGCCTGGCCGCCAGCTTGGCCTGGAGAGGAAAGAAGGGGAAGTTGTGTTACATGAGGCCTTGAGACATCATCGCATGCCCCCCATGATGAAAGAGCCCTTACATGAGGCCTTGAGACATCATCGCATGCCCCCCATGGTGAAAGAGCCCTTACATGAGGCCTTGAGACATCTGTCCATGTGTGTGCCCAGAAAGGGCCATGGGTGCTTGCTGACAGATGGCCATTGGGGCATCATGGCAACAGGGTGCCCGAAGTCAGCTGCAGATGGAGGGAATCAGAAGTTTGCTAAACCATCACTCACCCTAACGATCCGTGTGAGGTCGTTGAATTTCTTCCTGCACTGAACAGGAGTCCTGGTCGCCATGCTGCTGGAGTTGACCCTCACAGCAACCTCCCTCCAAGATCGTCGGTAAGCCTTCTGATTCGGCCTCTTGCCATTGTCTGGATACAGGACATCTCGACGGCACTCAACTGCAGCCACCAACTGGTCCAGAGCCTCAGTGCTGAAGCGCTCTGCTCTCTGTCTAACCTTCTCCATGCTCAACAAGTTTCTAACGCCAGAGAAGGTCGAGTGCCGATTCTGAGGCCTACAGGGCGTTGGGTGTGGCAGCTCAGGCTGACCGACCCACCCCTTTAAGAGCCGGCCGGCGCCTGGAAGTCTCGTGGTTTCCCGTAATTGAGATCACCTGCGCTGCGCCCGTCCGCGTCGATATTGAGTAGCGCCTGAACTTTTGCGCCTTAGGAGCACCGTGCAACGGCTGAATTAGCGCCTCAATCCCCTTTGGGGGCGATGCAACCCAATATCTCGCCAGGCAGCGATAAGTTTCGTCTGGCTATAAACTTTGCGCACCGCCAGTTCTAGCGCCTCAAGCGGGGCTATACCCAATTTCTAGGCCCATGTGTTAAAAATGTCTCTCCCTTTTTCTTCGATCCACAGGAGTAGGTAACTGCATCTTTCTTCCTCCCCTTTGCTTTTCAGTGGACCTGAAAACATCAACTCCACGTGTTGCTTGAACTTGCTCCATTCTCTATGTAAGTTCAAAGATTCCCAATTCATTTGAGGTAAGGGAGCTCCAACGATGTCCATTTCAAATCCCTGTTCTGACACCATGTCTTGTTTTGCACACTTTGTACAAAAATAATAAATTGCAGTACAACGGAGTATTACAATTTAAACTCTTTTAATGAAGCATCAGGTCTGTGAACTCACAGCAGTGCAGCACCATGTGGACAAGATGGAGTCAGGATCCCTGGGTCTTCTAAACAATAGCAGTCCTTACAGATGCCTGCAGGCCAATGACAACTCAGCATGTGATCACATGTGAATATAATAGGTATTCCTTATAGATGCCTGTGGGCCAATGACAATTCAACATGCAAATGTTACACTGCCATCGTCACTGGTTCAGCCACATTGCCCCGGGGCTCTCACAGTGCCGCAGTAGGCCAGCAATCTGTGCTGGAGCAGATTGCTCTGGATGCTGAGGTGCTGCCCCGTGGGAGTGCCAGTGTGTCGGTCGAGCAGGAAGGTGCTGTCCTCTCTCAGGATGACAGCATTCCTGCTCCCACCACTGTCATTTCCCCATTGTGCTTGTCACCGCCTGCAACACAGCCAGCCCAGACTGCTGCCGCCCATGCAGAGTTGGTGCCGTCTGCAGCCGGGGCCTCCAGGCCCAGAGCTGGTCGAGGGCGTCCTTCAAGGGCATCTGTAGTCTCAGCATCTGATATTCAGCAGCCTTCCACCAGCCTTGCTGCAGCCATTACGGAGGAGCAGTAGGGTGGGAAGGGGGGAATTGCGCAAGGGATGGAGATCACCCTCGAAGGGCAAACAGTAGGAGGTCTAAATAAATGGTGGGAATGTTTGTACTAAAGGTCAAGGTTCATCTGATAACTTTTGTTTCGTGTTTTGGCGTTTATCTTCAGCTTGTGAGAACCGGCTCTGTTAATTAATGGTTTGTTGTGTTTGTTTCTATTAGATTGTCCTGGCTAAATGACACACACAGTGTTTGTTAAAAAAAAAAGTTGTTGTATTCAAAATGTACATGTTTGGCCTTTGGAATCATTGCAGCTTTGGCCGGCTATAGGGGTTGCAGGTTGCTTTCCATGATGTTGTTCTCCATGCCAGAAGCCATCTTCTGAGTATGGGCCTAGAAGCGGCTTGTTATCAGCCGTTGATGGACGGTCCTTGCAGTGGCAACATTGTGCACCTCCCTCCCACCTTGGTGCTGCTGCTGATCATCCTCCTCATCCACCTCCTCCTCCTCTTCCTCCTCCTCCTCTTCCTACTCCTCCTCCAACGGTGCACCAATCCCTGGTAGCATTGGCTGGGTCCTCAGGATTGGCAGGTTGTGATGCATGCAGCATACAACTATGAAGAGGGAGACTTGCTCAAGAGAGTACTGCAGGGCTCCTCCTGAGTGGTCCAGACAGTGGAACCGTTGCTTGAGCACGCCAATCGTCTGCTCAATTATGTTCCTGGTGGCGATATGGCTCTCATTATACCGCAGCTCAGCAGGGGTGTTGGGGTTACGGAGCGGTGTCATCAGCCAGGTGCAGAGTGGATAACCATTGTCCCCGAGGAGCCAACCACTTGGCTGATGCAGTGTCTGGAACAGGTCTGGCACACCAGTCTGGCACAGGATGAAAGCATCATGGCTGCTGCCAGGATAGCAGGCATTGACGGCGAGTATCAACTGTCTGTGGTCACAGACCAACTGCACGTTTAAGGAGTGGTAGCCCTTGCAGTTTCGGAAAACCTCTGCATTTTCATGTGGTGCCCGCAATGCCACATGCATGCAGTCAATGGCGCCCTGCACCATGTGGAAGCCCGCTATCCTAGCAAAGCCACATGCGCATTCATGCTGTTTGGCCCGGGTCATGGGGAAAGAGATGTACTGGCGTCTCCTTTTATACAGGGCATTTGTCACCTCCCGGATACAGCAATGGACAGTGAACTGGGAGATACTGGCGATGTCCCCAGTAGCTGCTTGAAAGGAGCCAGTGGCATAAAAATTCAGAGCCATTGTCACCTTCACTGCCACCGACAGGGACGTTCTGGTCCTCAGTTGAAGCTGCAGATCTGGTTGCAGCAGGTGGCAGAGCTCAGTGACCACCTCCTTGCTGAAGCACAGCCTGCGCAAACACTGCTCCACAGACAAATTAATGTAGGAGAATTGTTCCCAGAATACCCTGGGAGGGTAAGGTCTCCTGTGCAGAGACCTGTTGGCCCTCCTCCCTCTGGCCATGTTTGCCACTCTCTCTCTGCATCTCTGATGCCTCTGATTCTGCAGATGCAGGACAACGCCCCGAATCAGTGCAGCCCCCATAGTCTCTTCTAAATCGAGGCAAGGAAGGTCAAATCAAAATGAACCTGCAAAGTTCTGCTCAGTACCCAAAACTCCTTCACATAGCGTTGAATCTCTCCAAAAGTCTCTCTCTCTCTGAATCTTTCTCTCTCTCAGAACGCGTGATGCAAAAATGTCTCCGACAAAAAAAAATGTCTCCGACAAAAAAAGGCAGGAAGAGGCCGCCTTTAAATAGCGCTCCCCCAACCCCTTCCTGACTGCAAAACCTGTTGTTGCTAGCGGCAGATTGAAAGGAAAGGGGTGCCACTCAATCCAGGGCACTACCAGGGCGTTGCATGCTTGACTGACGTCATGATCTGCAGGCGCAGGAGATTGTGGAGGTATTGTTCAGCGCCGCCGCAAAAACGGTGCAAACATTGCCGCGCCCGAGCGCTAGTTGCTTTGTGCCCTCCGTTTGCGCCCTCTTAGGGCGGAAATGGGAGGTGCTACGCAACCAAATTTTTCCCCCATACCTCTATTTATGAAACCCAGGATCCTGTAAGCTTTTTTAACTGCTTTCTCACCTTGCCCTGCCACCTTCAATGATTTGTGCACACATACCCCCAGGTCTTTCTGTTCGTGCACCCCTTTCAGGATTGTACCATTTAGTTTATATGTCCTCTCCTCATTCTTTCTACCAAAAAGTATCACTTCACACTTTTCTGTGTTAAATTTCATCTGCCACATGTCCTCCCATTTCACCAGCCTGTCTATGTCTTCCTGAAGTCTCCTTCTCACTGTTCACTATACTTCCAAGTTTTGTGTCATCTGCAAATCTTGAAATTGTGCCCATGTTCAAGTCATTAATATATATCAATAATAGCCCAGAAATTCGGGTCGGAGGCTTCCCGCGGGTGCAAGCCTCTGACCTGCACTTACCTAACGAGCCGGCCGTTGAGCTGTGGGCCCACGTGGGATTCCGATCCTGGGCCTCCTCCAACTGCCGGCGTGCAGTGCTTGCATATCCCAGGGGCGCAGTTAGTTCGATGCGTCCCCTGGGATCACGTGGGCCATGGCGAGCCAATGGTAGTAGGGAAATGCCCATTCATAAAATTGACAGGAAGAGCTGTCAAAACTATAAATACTATAAGTCCCAAAACATCACTAAAACTTCAAATACATTTTTCTTAAAAATCACATTTTTAAAATAACTATAAATTACATAAAATAACTATTTTAAACAATAATTTAAATTTTTGAAAAAATTAATTACATTTTCTAACGGGGCTAAAAATAAACTTACCTTTCTTTAAAGTATTTAAAAATAATAAACCTGTGGAAAAAATGTTTTAATTTTAATTAATTCACCACTTACCTGTAACTCCTGGAGACTTACCCTCCCGGAGAACCCTTCAAAAAAAATGTAAGTTTCATGCGCATGCGCTGCCTCTCCGACGCACGCGTTCGACCTCTGAACCGCTTCCTTTAAGGGAACGGAAGTTCTGGTTTCCTGCGCATGTGCAGTGCATGCACGAAACCGGCATTTCCATTGGGCCTACGGGTGAGTACCCCGTGCGTACTCACTCGTGGAGACCCGAATTTCTGGGCCAATATATGTACGCCGTCATACCCACCACAAATTCTGGCCCCCTGGGAGTGCCTTGTGCATTGAGTGGTGCTGGAGTTTTGCTAAATGGGAGAAAAATCATTTAAGTGTATTTTGTGAATTTTAGTGTGTTAAGAAGTCAATTATTTGAAGTAAGTTTAATTTTTTAAGGGTTTTTTAAACTCTTGGGCAGTTTAAACTGGAAGTAGAATCCGGGTATAAAAGGGGAGGGGCTAGTGCAGTGCACGGAGTGCCTTGTGCATTGAGTGGTGCTGGAGTTTTGCTAAGTGGGAGAAAAATCATTTAAGTGTATTTTGTGAATTTTAGTGTGTTAAGAAGTCAATTATTTGAAGTAAGTTTAATTTTTTAAGGGTTTTTTAAACTCTTGGGCAGTTTAAACTGGAAGTAGAATCCGGGTATAAAAGGGGAGGGGCTAGTGCAGTGCACGGAGTGCCTTGTGCATTGAGTGGTGCTGGAGTTTTGCTAAATGGGAGAGTTCGGATAAGTGGGAGGTGAGGGTGTGCTTTTTGCTCTGTTTTGATCCCCACTCCCAGGCTTGGACAACACTGCGGAGGCGGAGCAGCGAGACGAGTCAACCAAACAGGCCCCACAGACAGTATTCAAGGAGGAGGTTGGTGATCAGCTGGTTGGTTGGTTTTCTTCCTTCTCTTCTCTTTTATACCTTTAAGTTGGTAAGTCCTATTGAATAGTGGTGTGACATTATCATCTATATCCGGGCAGGGTCTTCATAACTAATAATAAGAAATTTAATTAATTATATAGAATGGAGCAGGTGATGTGTTACTGTTGCGAGATGTGGGAGCCGATGGTCCCCATTGAGGCTCACGGTGATTACATCTGCGACAAGTGTTTGCTGCTAGAGGAACTCAAGTTCCATGTTATGGAGCATGAGACCGAGCTTCAGACACTGTGACACATCAGGGAGGGGGAGAAGTTCCTGGACTCTATGTTTCAGGAGATGGTCACACCTATGAAGTTAATTACTGCAGATGTAGTCCGTGGTCAGGGACAGGACGGTGTGACTATGAGTGAGGAAGGTACAGGGATCCAGGATGTAGTGTTGAAGGAGACGCAGCCCTTGTTCTTGTCCAGCAGGATCGAGGTTCTTACTCCCTGTGAGGGCGGGAGCGGGGACTGCAGGGAGGATGAGCAACCTGGCCACAGCACCGTGGTACAGGGGGCCATTCAAGTGGAGGGAGTAAAAAGAAATGTTGTAGTGGTAGGGGATAGTATCATTAGGGGGATAGATAGGGTTCTCTGCAGTCAAGAGCAGGAGTCCCGAAGGCTGTGTTGCCTGCCCGGTGCGAGGGTTAAGGACATCTCTTCTGGGCTGGAAAGAAACTTGGAGTGGGAGGGGGAGGATCCAGTTGTCGTGGTCCATGTTGGTACAAACGATGTAGATAGTACAAGGAAGACGGTTCTGTTAAATGAGTATGAGCAGCTAGGGGTCAAATTAAAAAACGGAACCACAAGGGTAATAATCTCTGGGTTATTACCTGAGCCATGAGCAAATATGGCTAGGATAAATAAAATTAAAGAGTTAAATGCGTGGCTCAAAGACTGGTGTGGGAGAAATGGGTTTTGCTTCTTGGGACACTGGCACCAGTACTGGGACAGGAGGGAGCTGTTCCGTTGGGACGGACTCCACTTGGCCAGTGCTGGGACTAGAGTCCTGGCGAATCATATAACTAGGGCTGTAGAGAGGGCTTTAAACTAATTAGTGGGGGGGAGGTTTCTAGAGAGCAAATAATAGAAATGACAACAGAGAAGGTCATAGACTTAGGTAGCAGTGGGGGAATTAAAAAACAGAATGTGTCAGGAAGGGACAGAAGGTATGGAGCAAAAAGTAAAGTACTAAAAAGGGAAAAAACAGGAACTAAGTGTTACAAAACATATTTGAAAGTTCTTTATCTGAATGCACGTAGCATTCGTTACAAAATGAATGAGTTAACGGCACAAATAACGACATATGGGTATGATCTTGTGGCCATTACAGAGACATGGCTGCAGGGTGACCATGACTGGGAATTAAACATACCAGGTTATTTAACAATCAGGAAGGACAGGCAGGAAGGGAGAGGAGGTGGGGTGGCTATGTTAATAAAGGAAGGAATCACTATAATACAGAGAAATGATATTGGGTCAAAGGAGCAGGATAGTGAAACAGTTTGGGTGGAGATAAGGAATAATAAGGGGAAAAAAACACTAGTGGGTGTAGTCTATAGGCCTCAGAACAGTTGCAACTCTGTTGGACGGAGTATTAATCAGGAAATAGTTGAGGCTTGTAATAAGGGAACAGCTATAATTATGGGAATTTTAATTATCATATTAACTGGACAAATCAAATTGGGCAGAGCAGCCTTGAGGATGAGTTCATTGAGTGTATTAGGGATGGGTTTCTTGAGCAGTATGTAACTGAACCAACCAGGGGGCAAGCAACCATAGATTTGGTCCTGTGTAATGAGACAGGATTAATTAAAAATGTCCTAGTAAAGGATCCCCTTGGAATGAGTGACCATAACATGGTTGAGTTCCATATTCAATTAGAGGGTGAGAAGGTTGGATCTCAAACAAGCGTGCTGAACTTGAATAAAGGAGACTATGAAGGTATGAGAGCAGAATTGATTAGAGTGGACTGAGAAAAGAGATTAAAGGGTAAGACGGTACATGATCAGTGGTGTACATTTAAGGAGTTATTTTACAACTTCCAAAAAATATATATTCCACTGAGGAAAAAAGGGTGTAAAAGAAAAGATAGCCATCCGTGGCTAAGTAAAGTAATTAAGGATAGTATCCGACTAAAAACAAGGGCATGTAAGGTAGCCAAATCTAGTGGGAGGATGGAAGATTGGGAAGTCTTTAAAAGACAGCAAAAAATAACTAAAAGATTGATTAAGAAAGGGAAGATAGATTATGAAAGTAAATTAGCAAAAAATATAAAAACAGACAGTAAAAGTTTCTATAGTTATATAAAAAGAAAAAAGGTGGCTAAAGTAAATGTTGGCCCCTTCGAGGATGAGATCGGGAAATTAATGGTGGGAAACATGGAGATGGCAAAAACACTGAACAATTATTTTGTATCAGTCTTTACAGTAGAGGACACTAAGAATATCCCAACACTGGACAAACAGGGGGCTCTAGGGGGGGAGGAACTAAATACGATTAAAATCACTAAGGAAGTGGTACTTGGTAAAATAATGGGACTCAAGGCGGATAAATCCCCTGGACCTGATGGCTTGCATCCTAGGGTCTTGAGGGAAGTAGCGGTAGGGATTGTGGATGCATTGGTAATAATTTTCCAAAACTCACTGGACTCAGCAAAGGTCCCGGCAGATTGGAAAACTGCTAATGTAACACCCTTATTTAAAAAGGGTAGTAGGCAGAAGGCTGGAAACTATAGACCTGTTAGCCTAACATCTGTGGTTGTTAAAATGTTAAAGTCCATTATTAAGGAGACAGCAACGGGACATTTGAACAAACATAATTTAATAGGACAAACTCAGCATGGTTTCATGAAGGGGAAGTCATGTTTGACAAATTTGCTGGAGTTTTTTGAGGAAGTAACATACAGGGTGGATAAAGGGGAACCAGTGGACGTAGTGTATTTAGACTTCCAAAAGGCATTTGACAAGGTGCCACACAAAAGATTATTGCTCAAGATAAAAAATCACGGGATTGGGGGTAATATTCTGGCGTGGGTGGAGGATTGGCTCTCTAACAGAAAGCAGAGAGTTGGGATAAATGGTTCGTTCTCAGATTGGCAACCAGTAACTAGTGGTGTTCCGCAGGGGTCAGTGCTGGGTCCCCAACTCTTTACAATCTATATTAGCGATTTGGAGGAGGGGACCGAGTGTAACATATCAAAGTTTGCAGATGATACAAAGATGGGACGGAAAGTAGTGAGTGAGGAGGACATAAAAAACCTGCAAAGGGACATAGACAGGCTAAGTAAGTGGGCAGAGATTTGGCAGATGGAATACAATACTGGAAAGTGTGAGGTTATGCACTTTGGCAGGAAAAATCATAGAGCAAGTTATTATCTTAATGGCAAGAAACTGGAAAGTACTGTAGTACAAAGGGATCTGGGGGTCCTGGTGCACGAAACTCAAAAAGTTAGTATGCAGGTGCAGCAAGTGATCAAGAAGGCCAATGGAATGTTGGCTTTTATTGCTAGGGGGATGGAATATAAAAACAGGGAGGTATTGCTGCAGTTGTACAAGGTATTGGTGAGACGGGACCTGGAATACTGCATACAGTTTTGGTGTCCATACTTAAGAAAAGACATACTTGCTCTCGAGTCAGTACAAAGAAGGTTCACTCGGTTAATCCCGGGGATGAGGGGGTGGTCATATGAGGAGAGGTTGAGTAGATTGGGACTCTACTCATTGGAGTTCAGAAGAATGAGAGGCGATCTTATTGAAACATATAAGATTGTGAAGGGGCTTGATCGGGTGGATGCGGTGAGGATGTTCCCAATGATGGGTGAAACTAGAACTAGGGGGCATAATCTTAAAATAAGGGGCTGCTCTTTCAAAACTGAGATGAGGAGAAACTTCTTCACTCAGAGGGTGGTAGGTTTGTGGAATTTGCTGTCCCAGAAAGCTGTGGAAGCTACATCATTAAATAAATTTAAAACAGAAATAGATAGTTTCCTAGAAGTAAAGGGAATTAAGGGTTACGGGGAGCGGGCAGGAAATTGGACATGAGTCTAGGTTCGGAATGGTCATGGCCCTGTGGGTAGTGGAGTGGGCCCAGGAGCCGTGTAGCCTGGTTCTGCTCCTGCTGTGTTCTAATTATGTGTTAGATTTCAGGAGATGGTTTTATTCCTGTTCCTGGCTGGGGTGGAGATCGCCTTTACAGAAGGTAAGTACTGTAGAAAATATAGGGACAGAGTGATCTCCTGGAAGAATTTCGATCGCCTAGATGGGTCGGAGAGGAATTTCCCAGATTTTTTTCTCCCAAATTGGCCATTGGGTCTTTATCTGGTTTTTCGCCTCTCCCGGGAGATCACATGGGTTCAGGTGGATGCACAGTGATAGAAGATTTGAGGTTAGGATCAGATCAGCCATGATCTTATTGAATGGTGGAGCAGGCTCGAGGGGCCGATTGGCCTACTCCTGCTCCTATTTCTTATGTTCTTATGTTCTTATGTTTCCTAATATTGCATCGGGCTGGATTTTATCAATGGAGGCGTGAAGGAGGTAAGACTACAACTTTTGGGGTTGTAGTCCTGCCTCCATCGAGTTGTGGCCAACCCACTCGATTTCCCCTTGATTGACCTTTTTAAGCCCACCCAGCGGGCTCAGCAGGCCAATTAAGTGCCACCCGGCAACAGGTGACGTCACAAATTGACATTTCATCTCTCAAGAGCTTTTGACAGATGAAATATCAGTGGTTGACAGCTCTTTGATGCTGTCAAACACTGACAATCTGCACTCTAAGTTAATTCCTTCCTCTCAGGCTGATTTAGAGATCTCTGCAGAACAGAAAGCAGAGGCTGCAGATTTTGACAGCTCGCGGCCATTCTGCTTTCTGTGCCGGTGAGATGAGGGACTCCCGAGAACTGAAGGAAGGAAGGTTGTAAAGGTAAGTAAAACTTATTTAAACACTTTACACACACCAAACACACTTACCTCTGCACTCATACACCCATCACTCACCCGAACACTGGACATCTCGAACCCTCCAAGTTCTTCAGCCCGACGGTTCGCCTCGCTAACTTGGCGTGGTTTGGAGCCATCGGGAAGCCCACACTTCAGGGATAAAAATAGGGATTAGGCTAAAAACTGCCTGTTAACAGGCAGTTAATTGGCACTAATCCCCTTCCCGCCTCGGGGAGGCGGCTCCCATCACAGGTCGGGTACCCGCCTCCTGTGAAACGGGCATGGAGGTGGGTTGGGGGCGGGATGGGTTCGTGCACCCCGATTTTGCGATTTTAACCCCCCACATGCCTCCAATCCCGCCTCAACGGCTCGATGAAATTCGAGCTCATCATATCACATTTAAAAGGTCAATATTTTACCTCAACTATTTTGTGCAAAAGTACAAAACTCAGAAGATCACATGTTTCTTCAGACCCTAATTTCATGTTTTCTGATGATGTGACTGTTATCAAATATTCACTGGGTATCATTTGCTCCTTCTGTGTCCATTGCCACAGTGACTAACTCAGTCACTAGATAAGATTATTCTCAACCGAGCTCTGTACAGGAAGTCCATCTCTGACTGAACTGAATTCAGTAAAAGTTCTCCAACCTGATTTGCTGCAGAGCTTTATGTGTATGTACTGTGTATCTGAAGGAAAACACAAATTAAAAGTTGCAAAATTATTGCAAGTTATGACTTTAATTTCTATCTCTGTAGCTGGGTGATTTGGTAATTACAGTGCTCTTATCTAGTTTTCCTTAATGACCAAAGTGTGTTTACGCTCCAGTCCTCTTATATCTCCATGCAAACTCTCTAGTGTGCTGTGTAACAATCCAATCCTGAGTCTTTGTTAAATACAGTACTGGTAAATTATTCTTGAATAAATTCAGCAATGCCAACAACCTTCTCTTGGTGAACAGGAACGATGCACAAGGCAGTGACAACAATATTTCTCTGGTTTCATTGGAATAGTTTATTTAAAGAAAACTTTGGGGTAATCAAATTCAAATGAAAATGACAAAAACATACATTTATGTGCCAATGCATATAGATGGGAAATCTATTTATTTATCCAATGGATGGGCACTCTCAACCACTTCAGATGTGAGATCAGATGAGTTGAAATGCTGAATGGGGAAAAGGATGAATAGAGTCTCAATGAAATGTAATTATTTCCAGTTTTCAGGGTAATTAGTTCTTCAGACAGGATGAAAACGCCTGAGCACTCTGTTTATTAACATAACTCTGCCTGACTTACTTCTAAATCTAAGAACTATATGAACTTCCAGAAATGTATCCTTTAAATTATGATAATAATCCACAAGGGCTGTATAATGATCTTGGTCAATATATTTTCTTACCACTAACATACATATGCCAGCAAGAGTATCAACTATTACATTGGTTTATTACAAGGACGCAAGTAAATAAGAAGTAAAAATAGGCCATTCGGCACTCCTTTCTACAGGCTAGGTATAATTTGTGTTTTTGTATAATTTGCACAATTGCCTCACTCCAGAGACTTGAGGAGTAAGTGAGTGCTGCACTGTCGGAGGTGCCGTCTTATACATGAGGTGTTAAACTGAGGACATATCTGCCCTCTCAGGTAAATGTAAAAGATTGCATGACACTATTTGAAGAGAACCAAGGGAGTTGTGCTGGTATCCCAGCCAACATTTATCCCTCAATCTACATGCTATCTGGTCATTACCTCATCGTTGCTTGTGCGATCTTGTCTGCAAATTGGCTACTGCATTTCCCTACATTACAACAATTACTTTGAAATTACTTCTTTGGCTATGAAGCATTTTGGAACATCCTGAGTTCATGATAGGCACGATATAATGTAAGTTATTCTTTGTTTCTCTGTGGACTCTACCCAAATTATTTTTCCTACCAAAGGAGGCCCGCCCAGCATGCTACCCAGCCCAATTAGAGGAAGTGGGTCTGTTGACGTCATTTCATGACGCCTCATCACCAGTTTTCTTAAAGGGACCATGGCCACATTTGTCTTGACATTTGTGCTGTCAGCTTTAAGGTGCTGCAAACACTGACAATGGCTGCACAAATGCACAGGGCTGCACCCAGGCTCTCCCATGACTACCTCCATATGTTTATGGAGGGAGTCGCAGCATGCAGGGAGGTCCTCGTCCCTTCCCATGGGTGGAAGAGACCTCCCCAGGAGATCAACACAGCCTGGTTGCACATTGCACAGGAGGGCACAAGCAAGGATGTGGTCAGGAGGACCTGGGTGCAGTGTCGCAAACGTTTCAATGATCTCAGTAGATCATAAAATGTTAGAACAAAGCCACACTCAACCTCATCCTGCTGTGCCTCTCATCACATCCCCATCAACCTGCCTTCCCTACCCTACTCCTGCACATCCTTACTCACACCAACTTACCTTTGGCCTCCACCCATCCCCCTCTATCTATATTATCACAAATCCATCTCACTAGCCACCCCTTGCATTCACCCTTATCCTAGTGCAATCGACTAACAACACACAAGGGTAGGCACTTGGGTGTTTTAGCCAATGTTCATGTAAAGTTTCTGTTAATGTGCTGTCAAACATTGAAATCTTTCTTTTCAACACTTTAAGTGGAATCTATCTGGAAGGCCGAGTTCAAGGCGGGACTGCTGGTTTTCGGGTTCTAGTCCCACCCCAGCGATGTCTGATGAGCTGACGCTATTTTCCCCTGATTGGCCTTGTTAAGCCCGCCCTGCCAATTAAGGGAAAGTCGGTGTCAGATGACATCACTTGATGACGCTTCATTACACCAAGGCTCTCCAATTGCTCTCTCCTTAGGATAAAACAGATGGCAGCTGCAGCTGAGATTGCAGAAGCCATCTGTCACTTCTCCCGATGGGATGAGCCTACACAAACACTTCACAGCTTGTCACCTGCAGAAACATCGAAACACATTAAACATTACTTTCATAACTTTTCCATACCTCTGCAGCTCACCAGTGTCCCATTGAATCCTTTAAACCACTTCTGCAGCTGTCATATATACACAAAAATTACAGTAGACCCACATCACGCTTCACTTAGCCTGGCGGGGTTCCCTGACATCGGGAAGCCTGCAGCAGCAGTGGGAAAATGGGAAAAAGCCTCTTAACTGCCTGTTAACTACCCATTAACAGGCAGTTAAGTGGCTGTAATCCTCTTCCTGCCTCTAGGAGTCAGGACCCTGTGCAAATCAGAGACCCGACTCCTGGGAAGATTGGTTGGAGGCAGATTGGAATCCGCTCCCATTTTCGGGGATTTTCCCAGCAGTCCTGCCTGGTCACCCACCTCCTAGGGCTGGTAAAATCCAGCCCTTGGCATTCTTGGACAGATTTGTGTGCACCTTTGGAAGTGGCTTAGTGAGTTGCAGTGAATGATGAGATATAACGGTAACCCCCCGCAATGGCCATAAGTGTGAAAGGAATAGATTGGGCATTGTAGGGATGCTTTATAGTGTTGGTGTGGGGTGGTACCAACCAGGTACATCATGTGGCAGCCAGGGTGTACAGCGTCAAGTGAAGTAAATCTGGCCATGGTGCGGCCATCCCTGGCCTCCCGGGCAGCAATGTGGTTGGGTGCTGATGCCTTGTGTCCTGTGCAGCATCAGTTGATTGCGGAGAAGGTTGGTGTGGATGTTGGTGCTGTTGGTGTGCCTGGTGATGCTGGTGTTGGGGCTGATCGTGGTGGGATTCTGAGGACCAAGTTGAAAGAGTATAAAGGGCACCCATGTTGATGGAATAGATGGCAGGTGAAGTAGAGATGACAGAAGCATTCTGTCAATGGTGAGAGCATTCTTCCAATGAGGTGAGAGTGGTTGGAGAAGGGAAAGTGGGAAGCCTTGAGAATGTGAGCTGGAAGTGGAGTGAGAAAATGCTTCTGCCGAGGAAAGTAAATATCAGTCAGGTGGAAGTGTTTACTGTACGTTTGAAGCTGTCAAGTAATCAGCTGGAGCAATGGCCACTGAACTCATGCCTCAGCTTGACAGCCGTGGTCTGAACATAGCAGAGATCCCATGGTCATGAAGTTAACGACAAAAGGTAAGTGAAAAAAGGCTGTTAAGCATCTCGCAACTAGATGCTAATCATTTTAATTAGGTCCCCTGTTGCTGCCGGTTGGGTCTGCTCAGCGTTAACAGACCCAACATTGGGAAAGGCACGTGGTGGCGGTTTGACAGCAGGTTCGCTGTCAAAAAAAAACTTTCCTGCCTGACCTGCCACTGATTGCGCCCGCTGACCCCCCAAAAAAATTCTGGCCCATTTGTTTGTATCAGAAGCCAAGTGAAGGTAAGTGTGCTGCTCAATTTTGCATGCCTTTCTTGTGGAGTCCATTAACTATTACACACAATTAAGCTGGAACCTCCTATCCTCTCTGGGAGGTACCATTTGAAATTTTTGCACAAGCATCACCCTTTTAAACACAGTCATTCATTGGGCCAAAGCTATATGGTGCACTTTTCTTGAATCTGGAGTTGCCAGCCGAAGAACAGCAAACAGATACTGAGATGTCCAGGCTGAGGTGCCCTTTGCTTATAAGGTTCTTTTTTCAGTGGCGTTAACAGGCATAGATGCGAAAGGTATCCCTATTCTGTGAAGGGCCATCCACCCAGTGTTGATTCTCCTTCAAATAACGTAGTCACCTCCAGATTTGACAATCCCCATGTTCTCCCGGCCAGAGTCCTATCCTCTACTCTCTGTAAACTTCAAATGATCCAAAACTCGGTTGCCCATATCCTATCCTGAGCCAAGTCCTACTCACTGATCACTCCTGTCCTCACTGACTTACATTGGCTCCTGTTGCCCCAACACTTTAAAATTAAAATTCTAATCCTTGTATTTAACTTCCTACTTGGCTTCATTTCTCCTATCTCTGTAACCTCCACCAACCCTACAACCTCTGCCACCCCCGATCACTTTGTTCCTCTGACTCTGGCTTCTTGCACATCCCCCTCTTCACCCCATTATTAGTGATCATGCCTTCAGCCGCCAAGGCTCCATGCACTAGAATTCCCTCCCTAAACCCCTGCACCTCTCCACCTCCTTTTCCTCCATTAAGTGTGTTCTTACAAACCACCTCTTTGCTCAAAATTTTGAATATCTCCTACTTCGGCTAGGCATCATTTTATGGATTATACTTATGTGAAGCAACTTGACATTTTTTTTAAGTTAAAGGCACTATATAAATTCAAACTGTTACTGATATTGTTGTTATTATGATTGACCAATCCTGAAATTTGTTCACAATCTCCGGTTATGAACAAACCTCTGATTTCCTAATTTCCCATATTTCTATCAAATTTGTTGCTTAAAAATGTATTAAGCTTTAAATAGCTTTGATATTATGTCATGCCGAGTAAGGTAACCTAATAATATAGGATGTAAAAGGGTAGTGCTGCAGCTTTGCTTTATTTACCTTTGTGCGAACAGGGAACATTCATTAGAAGAGGTAATGAGTTGGGTAGAGTCCATGATAAAATGTATTGAACATGTCTGTGGAAGGAATGAGCTTGATGGGTTTAGTTGCTTTGGCTTGTTTCATGCCATCTACTGTTCTTTATGTATGTTGGTCATGGGCAATCAGGGTGTTTTCTTAATTTAGAGGCCACTATTTTATTTAGGGTGTAGCTGTTTGGTACAAAGTAACTCCCAGCTGATGTGCATGATGTGTGTTTCAGGCTCACTGTATTAAAAATGATTTTGGTTCCTTGGAGGAAAAATTGGGTGGCGCCCATTTTGGGGGCTAACAGCGCCACGGTGCTAAATTTAGCGCCCCGAAAAAGTTAGCACCCCCCCACCGTAAATTCAGTGGTAGAGCCACAAGCAAGAGGTGGGTGCAACTGGAAAGTGTAGTGTATGTACCTTTAAGGGGAGAACTACTTTTTACAGCTCCTGTATACTGTAGTACCAGCAGTGACCACACCTGTATATAAACCCTGAGTAGGGATCTGTACGTTTAGTTTTAGAGTAACCCTCATCCAGTAAATACCTGTTCATTGTTCCTGCAGTCTCGTGTCTAGTTATTGAAGGACACACAACATCAAAAATACACGGATCTAACAGTGGCGACGAGGCAGATTCGAACCTACCTGCAACTCTGCATTACCTCCCAGGGATTCGCTCCTGGAGAACAGTGGAAGAAAGTTGAGGCCAGAAGCACGGGCGTTGACCACGAGCAACCGCCCAGTCATCCAGCAGAGATTTGAGCATCGCAGGGGAGGCTGTTGAGAGCTGGGCTTGGTTCTCCAGTCACGGTGGTCCAACAAAACGGGCTGGCAACAAGTACGGCACAGACCCTTCCCGGACAGCGGTAGCTAGAGCCGACCGATGGCACAGAAAAGGCCGAGCAGCGTCGACGGGAGAAGGGAGAGGGTAGAGCGCACAGGGCGCAGCCGGTGTTCAGGACCGAGCGGTGTCGACAGGAGAAGAGAGAGGGTAGAGCGCACAGGGCACAGCCGGTGTTCAGGACCGAACGCCGTCGATGGGAGAAGAGAGAGAGGCGCAAAAGGAAAACGCGCAGAGCGCAGCCGGTGTTCAAGGGACGAGCAGCGTCAGCAGGGAAGAAAGGGAAACACGCAGAGCGCAGCCGGTGTTCAAGGGCCAAGCAGCCGCAATGGAGAAGAAGGGAGAGCGTGGGATATGCCATTTTGAGCCGCAGCGGAGAAGAAGGGGAAGCGCGGGAAAAACGCCATTTTGAGCCGCAGCAGAGAAGAAGGGAGAGCGCGGGAAAATGCCATTTTGAGCCGCAAGAAGAAGGGAAGCGCGGGAAAACGGCATTTTGAGCCAGTCTAACCACACCCAGGGATGCCGAAGAGTCGCAGTATCACAGTGTTCGCCAATGAAGTCGAAGATTGGACGACATATGTCGGACGCATAGAAGTGTACTGCAAGGCGAATGAAGTGCCAGATGAGAGGAAAGCGCTGGTATTGTTGAATTCCATGGGTGCAAAAACATATGGCTTACAGCGAAACTTGTAACCCCAGAGAAGCCAGTGGACAAGGATTTTCGAAACCTAGTGTCAATCCTACAGAACCACTTAAACCCCACACCGCTGCTGATAGCAGAAAGATTTAAGTTTCACAAAAGGAACCAGCATAAAGATGAAAGTAATGCTGAGTATTTAACGGAACTGTGCAAGCTATCGAAACACTGCCAGTTTGGAACGGGACTAGCAGATACTTTAAGGGACAAGTTTGTGTGTGGGCTTCAAAGTGAAGGAACCCAGAAACGGCTTCTATCAGAAAAGGATCTTACGCTGGACAAGGCTTTCAGCATGGCAGTATCACACGAAGCAGCCGCCCGGGGCACTGCAGAGATACAACGGAGACCGCAAGAATATGGCACAAATGAAATGTCATACGGAACAGTGAAGTGCTATCGCTGTGGCAGAACAACACACGACCATAATGATTGCTGGTTTAAGGACAAAGTGTGCAGACAGTGTGGAAAAGTAGGACACATAGCAAGAGTCTGCAGGTCGGGAAAGAAAACCATCAGCAAGAAATCTCCACAGGAGAAGTACAAGAAGGTACATAAGGTGACGGAGAGTAGTTCAGACGAACAGAAAAGTGATACAGACTCCGGAAGCAAGGAGCTGGGTTGTCTGGAACTACAGATTGTGATCCAAACGGAGGATCATCAAACTATCTGGGTCACGCTCAAGATAGCTGGCGTCCAAGTGAAAATGGAATTGGACACAGGATCAGCCCTAACAGTCATAAACCGAAGGGACTACAAGCGGCTATTCTCACATATACCCTTGAGAGATACAGAGGTTGTCTTGAAGACGTACACGGGGCAAAAAGTCTACCCCAAAGGAAAAATAAGGGTGAACGTTGTATATTACGGTAAGGAAACACCAAAAATGGACCTATATGTATTGCCAGATGGAGGACCACCTCTACTAGGACGTGAATGGATCCGGAAGATACAGCTAGATTGGCATTCCATACAAGCACTGACTGTAGATGCCAAAAAGGATGATGACGCCACGCCTGGATGACTGTAAAAAATGCTAACTGACGCAAAAGAAGTGTTCCAGGAGGGACTTGGAACACTAAAAGGCATAACAGCGACGATCAAAATAGAGGAAAATGCAAGCCCAAAGTTTTTTAAGGCCAGACCGGTGCCTTATGCGATCCGCCCAGCCGTCGAAGCAGAGCTGGAAGGTTTGGAACGTTCAGGAGTACTGTCCAAAATGGACTGGAGCGAGTGGGCCACACCCATCGTTCCTGTAATGAAGAGGTCATTGAGTAATATGCCTGGGGAACCAAAGAAAGTTCGCATCTGTGGGGACTTTAAGGTGACTGTGAACCCAGTCCTTCACACGGTACAATATCCGCTTCCGCGGATTGAATATATTTTTGCCTCGCTATCTGGAGGGAAATGCTTCACTAAGATTGATCTGGCCTAGGCGTACCTGGAAATGGAGGTAGAAGAAGCCTCGAAACAGTACCTCACGATCAACACTCATAAAGGTCCCTACCACTATAACCGGCTGGTGTTCAGAGTAGCATCAGCTCCGGCTATTTGGCAAAGGGCAATGGATCAAGTCCTGCAAGGGATTCCAGGGACCCAGTGTTATTTGGACGACATCCTGTTCATGGGCGAAAATGACAGTGCTCACCTTGCCAACCTGGAGCAGGTGCTCACTAGATTGAAGGAATATGGGCTCCGAGCAAATCGACACAAATGCGAGTTTTTCCAGAAGCGGATCTCGTATTGTGGCCACGTTATTGATGAAGAGGGGTTACATAAGTCCCCTGAAAAGATTGAGGCAGTAGTCAAGGCTCCAGCACCGGAAAATGTGTCACAACTGAGGTTGTTCCTCGGGCTGGTGAACTATTACCATAAGTTCTTGCCGAATTTGTCCACAGCACTACACCCACTGAACACCCTACTGCAAACGGGGTTACCATGGAAGTGAAATGACGAATGTAAACGAGCTTTCCAGAAGTGCAAAGAATTGATCACATCTAAAGAAGTGTTGGCTCATTTCAACCCAGCACTACCAATTCGGTTGGCGTGTGATGCATCACCCTATGGCATTGGAGAGGTGCTGTCGCACAAGTTCCCGGACGGCTAGGGGAGTCCAGTAGCCTTTGCGTCTCGGTCACTAACCTCAGCCGAGCGTAACTATGCCCAGATTGACAGGGAGGCCCTCAGCCTAGTGTGGGGAGTGAAAAAGTTCAACCACTATCTGCACGGGCAGAAGTTCACCTTGCTGACGGACCACCAACCACTTGTCTCCATCTTTAATCCAAAGAAGGGCGTGCCGGTGATGACTGCATAACGGCTACAAAGGTGGTCCCTTTTTCTAGGGGCGAACCAATATGAAATCGAGTATAAGGGCACGAAACAGCATGGAAACGCTGATGGGCTATCACGCCTGCCACTGCCTACTGCGGAGGAAGCACCAGCATTGGACCCTGTCGAAATATTTCATTCGACTATAATTGAACGCTTGCCAGTAACTAACGCTGATATAGGGAAGGAGACCCGAAATGACCCGACACTGTCTCGGGTATATGACTTGACGGTGAAGGGATGGCCAACACATGGCGACTCACTGTTGCCAGCATTCTCATCCAGAAGAGAACAGCTGTCAGTATGCCAGGGAACCTTGATGTGTGGATCCCGAGTGGTAATTCCACCCAAGTTAAGGGAGAGAATACTCAATGTGCTTCACGAAGGCCATCTGGGAGGGGTGAAAATGAAAAGCCTTGCTAGGGCTTATGTGTGGTGGCCGGGAATCGATCAGCAAATCGAGAACCTGACAAAGAGCTGCTCAGGATGCCAGAAGGTCCAAAATGCACCACCACATGCCCCTCTACACCCATGGTAGTGGCCCTCACCTCCATGGCAACGGGTGCATATTGATTTTGCTGGTCCATTCATGGACTCAATGTTTCTAATAGCCGTGGATGCGCACTCGAAATGGCCTGAGGTGATCAAAATGTCGTCCACCACCACGGAGAAAACTATTGCAGTCCTACGGACCATATTTGCCAGGAACGGCTTGCCAGAGCAGATTTGCTCTGATAACGGACCACAGTTTGTGTCCGAAGAGTTTCGAAGATTCATGAAAAGGAATGGGGTAAGGCATTACACATCCGCCCCTATCATCCAGCCACAAATGGATTGGCTGAGAGGTTCGTACAAACCTTTAAGAAAGCAGTAAGGGCCATGTGCAATGACGACATTCCACTGCAGCATAAGGTGGACAATTTCCTGTTAGCCTACAGAAATGCGACACATGCAGTCACCAACCAGGCCCCGGCCATGATGTTCTTTAACCGAAAGTTGAGATCTCGTCTGGATTTGCTCAGACCAAACGTACGAAGAGATGTTGAGAATAAGCAATTCCAGCACATCAATGAGAAGCCGACAAGGAGCTTCAGTGTAGGGCAACCAGTCTTGGCCCGCGACTACCGAACAGAGAAATGGCAACCAGGAACGATATGCACACGGCAGGGGCCACTAATGTACACAGTGGACGTTGGGGAGAACATTGTGAGACGCCATGTCGACCAGATCCTAGAGTCACAGGAACGAGTCAACCCCATGACTCGCGCACCTGGTGATGAACCCGACATACAGGTAGCATCTACCCCAGAAACAGTAGCATCGGAAGCTGATGAACCAACTGACGACAGGGGGCCTCCACACCAAGAACAAGACACTCAGGAAAGGCGCTATCCAGAAAGGATCAGGAAGCCGCCCCAAAGACTGAATTTATAAATGGACTATTTTCAGTTAATGTGTATGTTAAAAGTGTTAATTGTTAAATGAATGTTATGGTACTGTCAATCTTAAAGGGGAGGAATTGTAGTGTATGTACCTTTAAGGGGAGAACTACTTTTTACAACTCCTGTATACTCTAGTACCAGCAGTGACCACACCTGTATATAAACCCTGAGTGGGGATCTGTACATTTAGTTTTAGAGTAACCCTCATCCAGTAAATACCTGTTGATTGTTCCTGCAGTCTCGTGTCTAGTTATTGAAGGACACACAACATCAAAAATACACGGAGCTAACAGAAAGCGCTCCACTTTCTGCTTGGGGTGCAACTACTGAATTTCACAGTACTATATGCAGCAGCACCACGCATGGTGGCACATAGCGCCGCGGTATTGCAGGCCACCCTCCCCTGATTAAAGAGGAGGGGCCTAGTGCTGCGAGCACCAGGGCCCTGTCAGTCCACCGGGGAGCGGGGTGCCGTGAAAACAGCCTGGCACTCAAGAGGAGTGCTGGACTGACCAATTGCGGCCGGCACCCCACATAAAAAAGCGAAAGGGGGCAGGTGCTGGCAGTCAGCCAAAATAAAAATGTCCGCCCGACACCTCTCCTTTAACTTGTGCCGCTGCCGTTGCCAAACTGCCCCCTGATCCTGTCGCACATATCATGCAGCGATGGGTCAGGAGGGGCAAGGGAATTTTGTGGCCGGGGTGCAAGCGGGGCGCTGCGCATGGCGAAGACGTCATCGCTGGCGGCGCAGAGGGGCGAGGTGCTACCGGCTACCGCCGCCGCTAACCTCCCACTGAATTTCATGCTAATGAGATGTGCAAACCAACCCAATCTTTCCCCCCATATCTGCAATTTAGAGCCTCTTTGTTAGACTTTCAGGAACTAAAGTACAGAGAAACTGGTGTTTATCTGAAAGTTCCACTACAAACATTTTGGGCACGATCTTGCCAGTCCTGGGGAGATGGGTATGGAGGCGGGACTGCCGGGAAAATGGCACCCGCCCCCAACCCGTCTCCATGCCATCTTGCCAGGAGGTGGGTAGCCGACCCGCGCCAGGTCCCGTCTCCTTGGAGGCGGGAAGGGGATTACAGCCACTTAACTGCCTGTTAACAGGTAGTTAACAGGCGGATAAGAGGATTATCCCCGTTTCCCCCACACAAGTGCAGGCTTCCCGAAGGCTCCGAACCCCGCCAGCGTCACTGAGACGAGTAGTGGGTCTGCGGAGGTTGGAGGGGTGCAAAAGTGCACTGTGAAGGTAACTGATGGGTCCAAGTGTGGAGAGTTGAGTATGTGAGGTGAGTGGAAAGTGTTAGAAAAAGTTTACTTACCTTTGTTTCTTCCTGCAGGCTTCAAGAGTTCGGTATGCGGAGAGTCTCACACCTCCGTGATAGAGATGACAGATGGCCATTGCATTCTCCAAAGCAACAACCATCTAATTTCTGGAAAAGAAAGAGGTTTGATGAAGCCTTGAATTCAATAACTCATCAAACTACAGAGAATGTCAGTGTTTGACAGCTTCACAGAGCTGTCAAACGATGAAAATTCATCTGTCAAAAATTTTTGACAAATGAAACGTCATATGCTGACTTCTCTGTAACTGGCTTCCCCTTAATTGGTCAGCTAAGCCTGTTGGGCAGGCTTAACAAGGTCAATCAAGGGAAAATAGCGTGGGTTGGCCAGAAGTCGATGGAGGCGGGACTGAAACCCAACAAGTGGGAGACCCGCCTCCAAAAGCTCCCCATTGGGAAATCCAGCCCTTTGTGTTGATTTGGAACCAAGACCAGTTGGGAATAGTCAAATTCAAATGAAATTTACAGAAAAAATAGTCCTAAAATACAAAGTTCATTGTATCACACTAGCATTAATTTTGCAGTTTCATCAAATATGAATCATGTAACCTCTTTAAAACAATTAATTGCAGATGAGGATTTATGTGACTTGGAAACTTACTGGCTTCGATTTTAACTGAGCTGTGGAGGCAAGCTTGGAAGCGTGCGGGGGGTCAAAATCGCAAAAACTGGCGGTCGGGACCCCCCGGCCTGGTTCCCGACTCCGAGCCATTTTTACTCAGGCGTGTCTGATGGTCCCGAATCCGTCCCACATCCAACAGGCGGGACTGGTCTTTAAGGCCCTTAATAACCATTAAATGGCCTCTATAATGCCATTTTTACAGTCCCTTGCACTTTTAACCCTTTTCCCATGTGAAACACGCCTGGTGGGAATCACGACTGTGAAACCTGACGGGAGCACTATTGGCTTGCTAACTATCAGCTGCAGGTTAACCATTAAAGAGGAGATTTGATCAGCCATCATTTGCAGGTGGCAGGATTTTTTGTCTCAGGCCTGGGGCAACTTTTACCAGGCTTAACCACACCTGTGGAAGGTTGGAGCCTCACACACATCTCCAGTGTGGCCTCCTGGGAAACCTCTCTCGCCATCTTCACTCAGTGCTTCCTCAACGGAGGCATATGCCAGAAGCATGGGAGCCATTTTTTTCTTCCCTTCTGGGCATTAGAGGAGCTCGAGCACCAGGCGCGGCACCAGCAGAACCAGGAACAACAGCAGCATCAGCAACAGCAGCACCAGGAGCGACAGGCTGCTGCTCACCCACCTGAGGCAGCACAGGCCAGAAGGAGCCAGCGCATGGAAGCCCGTCGGCGCAGGAGATACCCCCCAAACAGGGTCTACAGATTCAGGGTCAGCTACCTCAACGTGACTGAGCAGCAGTGCCAAAGGCGGCTCCGACTTTCGCGAGAGGTAGTGAATTACATCTGCGCAATGCTACAGCAAGACCTGCTGCCCAGAGGACCAGGTGGACACTCCTTACCAGTGACCATCAAAGTCACCACCGCTCTCAACCTTTTTGCCTCAGGCTCATTCCAGGGATCATCAGCAGACATCAGCGGCATTTCCCAGGCAGCCGCACACACTTGCATCACGCAGGTAACCGATGCCCTCTTTTCCCTCGCGCACAATCACATCCATTTCATCAAGGATCGCACAAGTGTGACTGCGTGAGCGGTTGGATTAGCTCATCTGGCAGACTTTCCAAGGGTGCAGGGCGTCGTTGACTGCACACATGTGGCCCTTAGGGCACTCCATCGCAATCCAGGTATTTTTGTCAACCGCAAGGGCTTCCACTCCCTCAACGTTCAGCTGGTGTGTGACCACAAGGAGATTTTGCATGTTTGTGCCATGCACCCTGGCAGTTGTCATGAATCCTTCATACTGCACCAGTCTAGTGTGCCTCCGCTATTCAGGCCACCAGACCAACTTCACGGATGGCTACTTGGAGACAAGGGCTATCCCCTGAGGACTTGGCTAATGGCGCGATTGAGGAGGCTAGCCTACGAAGCTGAGGAGCGCTACAACTCCAGCCACATTTCCACCAGATCCATTATCGAGCAAACCATCGGTTTGCTGAAGATGCGCTTCAGATGCCTGGATAGATCAGGTGGAGCCCTACAGTACTCAGCAGCCAGGGTCTCCAGAATCATCGTGGTTTGCTGTGCACTTCACAACATGGCACAGCGTCGTGGCTTGCAGATTCCTGAGGACCAAGTGGCTAATCACATACCCTCCTCAGATGATGATGATGAGGAGGAGGAGGAGGAGGAGGTGGAGGAGGGCAAAAACGACCATCCTGCAGAGGACCAACAACCAGCGGCAGCATTACGCCAGAACATTGCTGCCCGGGATGCAAGGAACGCACTCATCCTGGCCAGATTTGCTTAGCCTAGCCAATCAAGCACTTTTGCCTTGCAGCTTCTTACCTGAGCATCGACAATGGCCAAGACACTGCGGATTCCTAGCTATTTGTCCAGCATACTGACAATTGCAAGTAATCCTAAGCCCTCAATGTGAAAGTCCCATTCACGAAATGACACATGCCACAAATACAGCAGTAGCCATCAGACTTTTTATTGACAGAATTAATCTGATGGCTTTTTTTAACAAAAAATAAAATTTCACCCAAGTGACTACCCTTGTGACTACTTGTGCTTTATTTTCCTCTTACGCGTGCTCCTACATCGTGGTTCCCCTGTGGCTTCAGCAGATGTGGAGGCACCTTGCTCACCTTCCTGCTGCTCCTGTCTCGACACCTTTGGCAGGTGTCCTCTGGGGTGGCGAGCCTGTGAGGGCTCGTCAACAGTCTGCTGCTCCTGCAGCTGTGCAGGGGTTGAGACGTCTATCTCACTTGGGTGTGGACTCCGGTGGGGATCTGACCGAGGGCCCTGCAGTGGCATGGAAGTGTGAACGCCTGGAGAGGAACCCCCACTTCTTTGATGTCTGCCACCAACCTCCCTCTCATGGGTCAGCTCCCCCTCCGCGCCTGCAAGTGGCTGGAGAGCAGCTTGCTGCACATCAGGGGGGCCATGGGGACCCGTATCTGCAATGGCAGTCCTACTCAGAAGGACTTCCATGAAGGTCTGGTTTCTATGTTCAATAGATGCCCATCGCTCCTCAAGAGATTTCATTCTATTCTGAAAACTCACCATGTTTTCCATACCCTGGCGACTAACCTCCTTCATGGCTGAAGCCCTCCTCTCCTCTATTGTAGCCAGCCATACCATGGCGACAGCAGTCATTTCCACGTAGGTAGCCATCCTTTCCGTGTTCATGCGTTCATGCGCCAATGACTCCACAAAGGAGCTGCTCATGTTCACTATGGACTCCTCCATTTGCTCCACACTTGCAGCAACCCTAGAGACAAAACCTGCCAGAGACTCCTGCTTCTGTGCATGGAGTTCCATCACCTCTGATCTTATGGATGGACCCAGAGGCAGAGGGTTTACATGCAGCTGAGCTGAGCTGGCAGAGTCCTGCGCCCTCCGATGAGGACTCTCCACTGCTGTCCCTGTCTCCACAATCTGCTGATGCTCACTTGTGAGCTGCGATACACTAGGTGACAACTCTACTCTATGTCCCGAAGGTCCCACCGAGGTGTGAGTGTCTGCGCTGGTGCTGGGTGCACTTATTTCTGCTGACGCTGCGCCCTCAGAGGTTGCAAATTCCTCTGAGGAGTCTGGAAGCTCAGGCTCTTCCTCCTGGACAGTGGGGACGGGGGCTCTCGATGGTCCTGTGGGGGAATAAAGGAAAGAGTTAGAGATGTGAGGTCAAGGTTAAAAGCACATTGCATATTGCAGATGATCATAAGTCCATCTGTTATAGCTTCAGAATCATTATCAGTGACTCATGCAATGTCAATGAGAGAGATGGAAAACTATTCTGTCACCAGCTTGCTGTGATGCACCCGTTTGTCCGTCCCCCACTTGTGCCTCATCCTCCAGTCCTACGAGTGGGGAGTGAAGACATTTAACCATTACCTACACGGACAAAAATTTACCTTGTTGACTGACCATCAACCCCTCATCTCCATATTCAACCCTAAAAAGGGTGTTCCCATTATGACAGCGCAAAGTCTACAGAGGTGGTCCCTTTTTCTAGGGGCACACCAATACAACATAGAATACAAAGGATCAAAACAGCATGGGAATGCTGACGGTTTATCGTGCCTACCGTTGCCAACGGTAGAAGAGGCACCTACAGTAGACCCAGTAGAGATGTTCCACTCTACCATAGTGGAATGTCTACCAGTAACAAATTCTGCCATTGAAAGGGAGACGAGAAATGACCTGACTCTCTCACGGGTCTACGATTTAACAGTGAAGGGATGGCCAGCACATGGCGAACCACTGTTGCCAGCATTCTTGCAAAGAAGAGAACAGCTGTCAGTGTGCCGAGGAACCTTGATGTGTGGATCCAGAGTGGTGATTCCACCCAAACTCCAGGATAAAGTGCTAAAGGAGCTTCACGAGGGGCATCTGGGTGGAGTGAAAATGAAGAACCTAGCTAGGGCGTTTGTATGCTGGCCAGGTATCGATGGAGACATTGAAGAAATGACCAAGAGCTGCCTAGGATGCCAGAAGGTCCAAAACGCTCCACCACAAGCCCCTCTACATCCATGGGAGTGGCCCTCATCTCCCTGGCAAGGGGTGCACATCGACTTTGCTGGTCCATTTATGGACTCAATGGGCCTGATTTTCGGCTTGTGTGGGAAATGGTCGGATTTCCCCGAATGTGGGGTTTCTGACACACATAAAAAAGTGTCAGCCAGCCCCACGCAATTTTCCCTCAATTGGCCAATTAATTCCCAGCATGTGGGAAGCCTTGCTAATTGTCTAAATCGAGTCAGAAATCCCCACAGTATGATGTCATCATTCATGGTGCTTTCAAGGTCCATGGCAAGCACTGCATCCTCTGAAGGCTTCCAGATGAACCATACAGGATGGCATAAGGAGCCTGCAGCAGCTGTGGCCAGTGCCAGACCCCGAGCTGCCTTCAAATTCGACGAGGCTTCACTGCAGGCATTATTGGATGGGGTTAGGGCCCACAGGGAGGTCCTCTTCCCTAGGTCAGAGAGGAAGAGGCCTCCCACTGAGGCCAATGCTGCATGGATGCAGGTGTCAGCAGATGCCAACTCGCTGGGAGTCACCAGAGGAACCTTGGCATTATATCTCTAACTCCTTCCTTTACTCCCCCACAGTACCATCCAGAGCCCCCGTCCTCACTATGGAGGAGGAAGAGGCTGTGCAGCCAGACTCCTCAGAGGAAGCTCCAACCTCTGAGGGTGCAGCGTCAGCAGAATTCAGCGCACCCAGCACCAGCGCAGACACTCACACCTCGGTGGGGCCTTCGGGACATAGAGTAGTGTTGTCACCTGGTGTATCACAGCTCACAAGTGAGCATCAGCAGATTGTGGAGACAGGGACAGCAGTGGAGAGTCCTAGTCGGAGGGCGCAGGACTCTGCCAGCTCGGCTCAGCTGCATGTCGACCCTCTGTCTCTGGGTCCATCCATAAGATCAGCGGGGCTGGAACTCCAGGAACTGATGCAGGAGTCTCTGGCAGGTTTTGTCTCCAGGGTCGATGTGAGTGTGGAGCAAATGGAGGATTCCATAGCGAACATGAGCAGAGTCATTGGCGCGTGAATGCAGCACCACGGAAAGGATGGCAACCTCCATGGAGGTGATAAGTCGCCAGAGTACAGAAAACATGGTGAGTGTTCATAATAGAATGACATCTCTGGAGGAGTGATGGGCATCTATTGAACAGAGAAACCAGATCTTCATGGAAGTACTTCTGAGTAGGACTGCCAGTGCAGATATGGGTCCCCATGGCCCCCTAATGTGCAGCAAGGTGCTCTCAAGCCACTTCCAAGCACTGGCCCCTTCTGGCCTGTGCAGCTTCAGGTGGGTGAGCAGCAGCCTGGCGCTCCTGCTGCTGCTGCTGTTGTTCCTGCTGGTGCCGCGGCTGGTGTTCAAGCTCATCTAATGCCCAGAAGGGAAGGAAATAAATGGCTCCCATGCTTCTGGTATATGCCTCCATTGAGGTGATGAGCGGGGTTTCCCAGGAGGTCACACTGGAGATGTGTGTGAGGCTCCAACCTTCCACAGGTGTGGTTAAGCCTGGTAAAGTTGCCCCAGACCTGAAACAACAAAGTCCTGCCACCTGCAAATGATGACTGATCAAATCTCCTCTTTAATGGTTGACCTGCAGCTCATAGTCAGCAAGCCAATCGTGCTCATGCCAGGTTTCATAGGCGTGATCCCCACCAGGCGTGTTTTACGTGGGAAAAGGGTTAAAAATGCAAGGGCCTGTTGAAATGGGATTATAAAGGCCAATCAGTACTGATTAAGGGCCTTAAAGACCAGTCCCGCCTGTTGGAGGCGGGACTGATTCGGGACCATCAGACACGCCTGGGTTAAAATGGCTCGGGGTCGCGAACCAGGCTGGGGGGGGGGTCCCGACCCCCAGTTTTTGAGATTTTAACCCCCCACACGTCTCAAAGCCTGCCTGACGGCTGAGTTAAAATCGACCCCATTGTGTTTAATCAGAGTTTAAGATGGAATATAACACACTAGTTATACAGCAAAAACATATGACCGTAACAAGCAGCGGGTACCGGTTCCGATCGGACGGACGACTGGTGTGCATGGTTTGCGGCCTTTCTCCCTCTTGTCTAGAACCTCCAAGAATGGGTTGAGTCCGCTCCCAGAAGAGTGTTAGACCAGTCTCACTCTTGTATAGCTCTCCCCTCCACCGTTTTAGGGCCTTGCTTTTATTCCCTTTTTAGGGGTGGGCCTGATGTACAATATGGACAGGACTATCTGACCTGTAAGAGTTCTTCCTAAGCCAAGGTGCTCAATGGTACGTCGAGTTTTTTGTCTCAACTCTCAGAGGAAAACCCTCTCCAGGTTTGGAGTCAGAAATACCATTCTTGGCCTTCAGATGTTTTGATGTTCGTAGCTGCTTGTTATCAGTTATTTATGGTCAAGCTGTTCATGTAACTATAGCTGTGCAAAACTAACTATGTCATTCCATTATCAAACTATTGTACCATGGAATGAATCATTAAATTCTCAAAGTTATCCTCTATTTTATTCTCACACACTGGTTAACTTACACATTTTAAAGCAGTTTTGTTAAACAAAGTCAAAATCCTAACTTACTGACAGCAGATAGCTAGCTTGGAAACAAGATTATATATATCTGTCACAATGCGGATTGCTATAACATTAGCAGAGAACCAAAACACAAGCAGATTCTAAGCACCTATCTAGTTATTCTAATAATAGTATAATACTTTTTGTCTCAAGTTGTAACACAGTCATGTAAACACACTCTTATTCGCATCACAGTTTCATTCGCATAACCCCATATATTTTGGATACCCTAATTACTAACAAGAGCTCACAATTTAACATCACATATGGGGATTTGAAAACAAGGATGAGAATTTGAAAACTGAAACATGGCTGGACTGGGAGCCTATGTAAGTCAGCGAGCACAGGAGTGATGGGTGACCAGGATTTGGTGGGAGTTGGGATGTGGGCATTAGAATTTTGGATAAGCTCAAGTTTATGTAGTGTGGAAGATGGGAGGCGGGCCAGGAGAGCTTTGGAATAATCAAGTCTAGAGGTAACAAAGGTATGGAGGAGGGCCTCAGCTGCAGAGGAGCTGAGGCAGTGGTGGAGTCAGGTGATTTAATGAGGCTGTGTGCCTCTAATATAAGAAGACTATTACTTTTGAAACCTGCAGGCTGGATTTCCCGTGGCCAGGGAAACCTGACAGCTGAAGGGAGGTGAGAAGGACTGGTTCTATCAGGTAAGTGCCTTTGTGACTGCTTGTGGTTCAGAAGGATCAGGAATGCTTCCCCTTGGTCCTCCAAGCTTACCTGCTTCCCTCCATGCATTCAGACCCCACGATCGGCCGCCCCGCAATTGGACACCCTGGCGATTGGATCCTCCCATGCGATCAGACCACCCTCGCGATCAGAAACCCCCACGGTTGGACTCCCTGCAATTAGACCCGCCCCATGATCAGATCACCCTGCGTTTGGAATCCCCCGCAATTGAACCCCCACCCCCGCGATCAGACCCACCCATGTGATTGGACGCCACCCGCGATCGGACCCCTGTTGTCCGATCTCCAACTCCTTCTCCAATCTCCAATTCTCTCCCCAACCTCCAATCCCCTTGATGGCCGAGCTCCATGCCCCGGTGTCCGAGCTTCCCGATGTCCAATCCCCTCGATGTCCGACACCTTCCGATGCCCAACCCTCCACCTCTTCTCTGGTCCCCAGCTGCATTCCCACCCGACAGCCAGTCAACCTCTCAATCTGGCTGGGTGTGGCCGAGAAACCCATGCAAAAAAAATTAATCAGGCCCTGCCATTAAATTCGACTGGATCTCCAGGAAACCCATAATTCCGGGTTTCTTAGGGACTAAATCTACCCCCACATCAAAGTTTTCAATAAATAACTGGAATGTGTTAAACAGACCATACTCAGCAACCTGAGCAATGAGAACATGAATAATGTGGGAACTTATGTACTTGTGATAAGGATCGTGCATCAAAGCATCGCACCTACATGAGGATTTCTGTATAATGGAATTAATGAATAATAGTTATGATACATCAGACTTCCATCTTTGAATCAGGTCCGTTTATCTGGAGTCAACTGTTTTCCTCATGTGCATTGAGTGCTACTGGAGTTTTGGTAAGTGGGAGAAAAATCATTTAAGAGTATTTTGTGAATTTTAGTGTGTTAAAAAGTCAATTATTTGAAGTAAGTTTAATTTTTTAAGGGTATATTAAACTATTGGGCAGTTTAAACCGGAAGTAGAATCTGGGTATAAAAGGGGCAGGGCTAGTGCTGTGCACGGAGTGCTTTGTGCATTGAGTGCTACTGGAGTTTTGGTAAGTGGGAGAGTTCGGGCAAGTGGGAGGTGAGGGTGTGTTTTTTGCTCTGTTTCCCCCCCCCCACTCCCAGGCTTAGACAGCACTGTGGAGGAGGAGCAGCGAGACGAGTCAACCAAACAGGCCCCACAGACAGTATTCAAGGAGGAGGTTGGTGATCAGCTGGTTGGTTGGTTTCCTTCCTTCTCTTCTCTTTTATACCTTTAAGTTGGTAAGTCCTATTGAATAGTGGTGTGACATTATCATCTATATCCGGGCAGGGTCTTCATAACTAATAATAAGAAATTTAATTAATTATATAGAATGGAGCAGGTGATGTGTTACTGTTGCGAGATGTGGGAGCTGGTGGACCCCATTGAGGCTCACGGTGATTACATCTGCGACAAGTGTTTGCTGCTAGAGGAACTCAAGTTCCATGTTATGGAGCTTGAGACCGAGCTTCAGACACTGCGACACATCAGGGAGGGGGAGAAGTTCCTGGACTCTATGTTTCAGGAGATGGTCACACCTATGAAGTTAATTACTGCAGATGTAGTCCATGGTCAGGGACAGGACGGTGTGACTATGAGTGAGGAAGGTACAGGGATCCAGGATGTAGTGTTGAAGGAGACGCAGCCCTTGCTCTTGTCCAGCAGGATCGAGGTTCTTACTCCCTGTGAGGGCGGGAGCGGAGACTGCAGGGAGGATGAGCAACCTGGCCACAGCACCGCGGTATAGGGGGCCATTCAAGTGGAGGGAGTAAAAAGAAATGTTGTAGTGGTAGGGGATAGTGTCATTAGGGGGATAGATAGGGTTCTCTGCAGTCAAGAGCCGGAGTCCCGAAGGCTGTGTTGCCTGCCCGGTGCCAGGGTTAAGGACATCTAATCTGGGCTGGAAAGAAACTTGGAGTGGGAGGGGGAGGATCCAGTTGTCATGGTCCATGTTGGTACAAACGACGTAGATAGGACAAGGAAGACGGTTCTGTTAAAGGAGTATGAGCAGCTAGGGGTCAAATTAAAAAACAGAACCTCAAGGGTAATAATCTCTTTGGCTAGGATAAATAAAATTAAAGAGTTAAATGCGTGGCTCAAAGACTGGTGTGGGAGAAATGGGTTTTGCTTCTTGGGACACTGGCACCAGTACTGGGACAGGAGGGAGCTGTTCCATTGGGACAGACTCCACTTGGCCAGTGCTGGGACTAGAGTCCTGGCGAATCATATAAATAGGGCTGTAGAGAGGGCTTTAAGCTAATTAGTGGGGGGGAGGTTTCTAGAGAGCAACTAATAGAAATGACAACAGAGAAGGTCATAGACTTAGGTAGCAGTGGGGGAATTAAAAAACAGAACGTGTCAGGAAGGGACAGAAGGTATGGAGTAAAAAGTAAAGTACTAAAAAGGGAAAAAACAGGAACTAAGTGTTACAAAACATATTTGAAAGTTCTTTATCTGAATGCACGTAGCATTCGTAACAAAATGAATGAGTTAATGGCACAAATAACGACATATGGGTATGATCTTGTGTCAATTGCAGAAACATGGCTGCAGGGTGACCACGACTGGGAATTAAACATACCAGGTTATTTAACAATCAGGAAGGACAGGCAGGAAGGGAGAGGAGGTGGGGTGGCTATGTTAATAAAGGAAGGAATCACTATAATACAGAGAAATGATATTGGGTCAAAGGAACAGGATAGTGAAACAGTTTGGGTGGAGATAAGGAATAATAAGGGAAAAAAAACACGAGTGGGTGTAGTCGATAGGCCTCCAAACAGTTGCAACTCTGTTGGACGGAGTATTAATCAGGAAATAGTTGAGGCTTGTAATAAGGGAACAGCTATAATTATGGGGGATTTTAATTATCATATTAACTGGACAAATCAAATTGGGCAGAGCAGCCTTGAGGATGAGTTCATTGAGTGTATTAGGGATGGGTTTCTTGAGCAGTATGTAACTGAACCGACCAGGGGGCAAGCAACCATAGATTTGGTCCTGTGTAATGAGACAGGATTCATTAAAAATGTCCTAGTAAAGGATCCCCTTGGAATGAGTGACCATAACATGGTTGAATTCCATATTCAATTAGAGGGTGAGAAGGTTGGATCTCAAACATGCGTGCTGAGCTTGAATAAAGGAGACTATGAAGGTATGAGAGCGGAATTGATTAGAGTGGACTGAGAAAATAGATTAAAGGGTAAGACGGTACATGATCAGTGGTGTACATTTAAGGAGTTATTTTACAACTTCCAAAAAAAATATATTCCACTGAGGAAAAAAGGCTGTAAAAGAAAAGATAGCCATCCGTGGCTAAGTAAATTAATAAGGATAGTATCCAACTAAAAACAAGGGCATATAAGGTTGCCAAATCTAGTGGGAGGATGGAAGATTGGGAAGTCTTTAAAAGACAGCAAAAAATAACTAAAAGATTGATTAAGAAAGGGAAGATAGATTATGAAAGTAAATTAGCAAAGAATATAAAAACAGACAGCAAAATTTTCTACAGTTATATAAAAAGAAAAAGGGTGGCTAAAGTAAATGTTGGTCCCTTAGAGGATGAGACCGGGAAATTAATGGTGGGAAACAAGGAGATGGCAAAAACACTGAACAATTATTTTGTATCGGTCTTTATAGTAGAGGACACTAAGAATATCCCAACACTGGACAAACAGGGGGCTCCAGCGGGGGAGGAACTAATTACGATTAAAATCACTAAGGAAGTGGTACTTGGTAAAATAATGGGACTCAAGGCGGATAAGTCCCCTGGACCTGATGGCTTGCATCCTAGGGTCTTGAGGGAAGTGGCGGTAGGGATTGTGGATGCATTGGTAATAATTTTCCAAAACTCCCTGGACTCAGCAAAGGTCCTGGCAGATTGGAAAACTGCTAATGTAACACCCTTATTTAAAAAGGGTAGTAGGCAGAAGGCTGGAAACTATAGACCTGTTAGCCTAACATCTGTGGTTGGTAAAATGTTAGAGTCCATTAAGGAGACAGTAACGGGACATTTGGATAAACATAATTTAATAGGACAAACTCAGCATGGTTTCATTAAGGGGAAGTCATGTTTGACAAATTTACTTGAGTTTTCTGAGGAAGTAACATACCGGGTGGATAAAGGGAAACCAGTGGACGTAGTGTATTTAGACTTCCAAAAGGCATTTGACAAGGTGCCACACAAAAGAGTATTGCTCAAGATAAAAAATCACGGGATTGGGGGTAATATTCTGGCGTGGGTGGAGGATTGGCTCTCTAACAGAAAGCAGAGAGTTGGGAAAAATGGTTCGTTCTCAGATTGGCAACCAGTAACTAGTGGTGTTCCGCAGGGGTCAGTGCTGGGTCCCCAACTCTTTACAATCTATATTAACGATTTGGAGGAGGGGACCGAGTGTAACATATCAAAGTTTGCAGATGATACAAAGATGGGATGGAAAGTAGTGAGTGAGGAGGACATAAAAAACCTGCAAAGGGACATAGACAGGCTAAGTAAGTGGGCAGAGATTTGGCAGATGGAATACAATACTGGAAAGTATGAGGTTATGCACTTTGGCAGGAAAAATCATAGAGCAAGTTATTATCTTAATGGCAAGAAACTGGAAAGTACTGTAGTACAAAGGGATCTGGGGGTCCTGGTGCACGAAACTCAAAAAGTTAGTATGCAGGTGCAGCAAGTGATCAAGAAGGCCAATGGAATGTTGGCTTTTATTGCTAGGGGGATGGAATATAAAAACAGGGAGCTATTGCTGCAGTTGTACAAGGTATTGGCGAGACCGCACCTGGAATACTGCATACAGTTTTGGTGTCCATACTTAAGAAAAGACATATTTGCTCTCGAGTCAGTACAAAGAAGGTTCACTCGGTTAATCCCGGGGATGAGGGGGTGGTCATATGAGGAGAGGTTGAGTAGATTGGGACTCTACTCATTGGAGTTCAGAAGAATGAGAGGCGATCTTATTGAAACATATAGGCCCAGAAATTCCAGAACGGGGCTTGCAGCGCGTGCAAGCCCCGTATTTACACTTACCCCGCGCTACTGACGATCAGCTCCAGGGACGCCTGGACTTGGTGAATGAAAAAGAAGAATCCCGGGCAGCGTATGACGTCACGCCGCCCAGGAGTGCAGCCAGCGAGAAGCCAGGAGCGTGCAGTGTAAGTGAGACACGCCCCTTGAGGTCTCAGTTTCACTGGACACGCCCCCAATGTTTCTGTCAAGCTGCTAATCATTTTTACATGCAAAGCAGCAGTTTAAATAGGTTTTTGGAAGTTTTTTGAAGATTTTGGTAACTTTTATAAACTTTTTAAAATGTTTACATTATTTTGAGCAATCTGAAGTAGTTTTAAAGAGAATTAAAGCAATTTAAAGACTTTTAAAAGCCCTAAAAGATTTTTTTTAATTCCATTTATTTATTTAGCAATGTCGTCGTCATACGTGTCTTCACACTGTTCCCTTTGGGGAACTGTATGAAGTGGTGGAAGGATTTATGGCCGTGATTAACGCTCATTCCGTGACCGTAACCATCTTTGAACCAGCCATTAGGGCGGTTAGTCCTATGGCGGGAGGGTTTTACGGGCTCCCACAAGCTATACAAGGAGGGGGGGCCACCCACACCCACGGACGCAAATATCCCACTGGATGTGAACCCAGAATTTAGAGCCGAAGCTCCGACTCCACTTGCCGGGACTGTCTGGAGCGGGGTTCGAAACCCTACCCTGATCTGGCCCAGCGACGGGGATCCTACCGCTATGACAAAGGCCCAATCCGATTAGCAACGTGAAATGGCAGCATAGGGCTCCAGTCACGGGGAGGGAAAAGGCGCAGGAAACGTATGGGTGTCACCTTTTGTGCGGAGTGGGCCTTTTGCGTAGCAGTAAGCATCCCCGCCGCTGGGCCAGAAGGAGTAGGGTTTTGAACCCCACTCCAGACAGTCCCGGCAAGTGGAGTCGGAGTTCCAACTTTAAATTCTGGGTAGACATCCAGCGGGATACTTGCGTCCGTGGGTGTTGGTGGCCCCCCCCCTCAGATGGGTTGTGGGAGCCCGTAAAACCCTCCCGCCATAGGACTAACCACCCTAATGGCTGGTTCAAAGATGGTTACGGTCACGGAATGAGCGTTAATCACGGCCATAAATCCTTCCACCACTTCATACAGTTCCCCAAAGGGAACAGTGTGAGGATATGTACGATGATGACCTCTTGCGCAATGCACCTCCTTGGACCCTCAGTCGCAGATGCGAGGGGGCAAGTCGTGCAATTGTTAAATTTTTCATTTTATTGACATGTAAAATGTTGGCCCAGTAATTCCCTTCCAACTGCGCGAGTACGGTCGGGGTACTTATGCATCTGGCCAGATGAAGTGCCGGTTTTCAGCATGCACAGTGCTTTTGGGGAAAACCGGCATTTCCTGTCCTCTGAACGAAGGGGTTCAGAGGCAGAACGCGTGCGACTGCATAGGCAGCGCGTGCGCAGTATAATTCGCCGCTTTCATTACTGCTTTCAGTGAGGTCAAGTCCTTACAACTTACACATGAAAAAAGCATGGGTACAGTTGCTCCAGAGGCTGCGGAGGAAGATATTTCTTATCGTGGAGCTTCTGAAAGTATGTATGTCTGTATATATTCCTTTGCGTGTTATGTATATATTCCTTTACTTATGTGTATGAATGTATTATTTAATTATGACTTTCAGAGAAAGTAACTTATTGGAAAATCATAATTAAAAACATACATTCATACACATTAGTAAAGGGATATAAAACATACATACATATACGTAAAGGAATATATGTGGACATACATACATAACTCATTCTCACATTCCATTCACACAGCCACAATTGCTCCTTCTACCTACCGTTCTGAAAACCCTTTAAAAAAAAAAAAATTTTAACTTTAAAACTTACTTAAAATTTCTTAAAATAACTTCCCTCCCTTTCCCAAACAAAAATATTGCATTTCAGAAGCTCCACGATAAAATGTTTCTTCCTCCGCAGCCAATGAACCACTTTACACTTGCTTTTTTCAAGTGTAACTTCTGAGGACTTACCCTCACGGATTTCATGAATGAAATCTACGAAGTTCACTGCGCAAGCGCTGCCTGTGCAGTCGCACGCGCTCGAGGTCTGGATATGCCGGCGTTCCCCGCATGCGCTGTTCATGCTGAATGCCGGCATTTCCAACGGCCAGATGCGTGAGTACCCCAAGCGCACTCACGCCTTTGGCCGCGAATTTGTGGCCCATAAGATTGTGAATGGGCTTGATCGGGTGGATGCGGTGAGGATGTTCCCAATGAAGGGTGAAACTAGAACTAGGGGGCATAATCTTAAAATAAGGGGCTGCTCTTTCAAAACTGAGATGAGGAGAAACTTCTTCACTCAGAGGGTGGTAGGTTTGTGGAATTTGCTGCCCCAGAAAGCTGTGGAAGCTACATCATTAAATAAATTTAAAACAGAAATAGATAGTTTCCTAGAGGTAAAGGGAATTAAGGGTTCCAGGGAGCGGGCAGGAAATTGGACATGAGTCTAGGTTCGGAATGGTCATAGCCCTGTGGGTAGAGGAGTGGGCTCAGGGGCCGTGTAGCCTGGTTCTGCTCCTACTGTGCTCTAATTCTGTGTTAGATTTCAGGAGATGGTTTTATTCCTGTTCCTGGCTGGGGTGGAGATCGCCTTTACAGAAGGTAAGTACTGTAGAAAATATAGGGACAGAGTGATCTCCTGGAAGAATTTCGATCGCCTAGATGGGTCGGAGAGGAATTTCCCAGATTTTTTTCTCCCAAATTGGCCATGGGGTCTTTTATCTGGTTTTTCGCCTCTCCTGGGAGATCACATGGGTTCGGGTGGATGCAGAGTGATAGAAGATTTGAGGTTAGGATCAGATCAGCCATGATCTTATTGAATGGTGGAGCAGGCTCGAGGGGCCAATTGGCCTACTCCTGCTCCTATTTCTTATGTTCTTATGTTCTTATTGCTGAATTTGTTAATAAAATTTCAGTGCACACCAGTGTGAAGAATTTTAATGTATTGAAATCAAAAAGGATGATGAACTAATTTAATTAATTTGAAAGCTTTGTTTATTCTAAATAACAAATGGACAAAGATAAGATTATTATTAATGTTTGTTATCTGCAATTCTGACATCGCAATCATCCATCTGCATTGATGGCCTAAGCACCACAGGGATTAGAAGTTACCTAGCATGTTTCCACCTATGGCTGTGGTCATCGACTTTACAGATTGTTGGGCACTAAAGGGGTAAATTTCTGCAGGGGGTCTCCCACTCGTCCACCTTAACTTCAGCAAAAGAGCCGTGGTGCTCTCGTTTCTCTGGGCTTTCTGCGGACCTTCCACCAATGTTACGGCAAACGAATGGGAGGACCGCCTCAAAATTAATGGCGTAATGTTTTGGGAGCACAGGATAGAACATCTACTTTTTCAAAACATTTTTAAAAAGGCCTGAAAAATCCAATGGACAGCCTGAGCACTTAAACCTAGCTTGGCACTGCATTGGAGGTATACGCCACAAGGCGTTAAACCCAGCTGGTGTGACATGGTCTGCCTAACAGATCTCACACTGTTTCGCTGAGGTCAGGTCCTGGCTCTGAAGTTATGGGGGGAGTTTTCATGGGGTCAGCGGGAGCGTTTGATGGCGGGCCGGCTGGGAAAATTTATTTTTGACAACGGGTAGGGAACCCGCCTCCACGCAAGTCTCCCAGATTTTGAGTCTGTATTCGCTAAACAGACCCGACACCAAGTAGCTGGGGAGGCAATTTAGATTATTAAGAGCTTATTAACAGGCACTTAAAAACTATTTTAAGCTCACCTTTAGATTTTTAGAGTTCGCCAACGGCTTCCCTGCTGCTTGGGGATCAGGTAAGGAGGTCGGGTGTTGTGTCAGCATGGGGTGATTTCTTAACTCGACAGTTGCAAATGGTCTATAAAAGCTCCCATTTCATAGGTCTTCAATTTCCAAGGTAAGAAGCTGTTACTTACTGCATTTGGAAGACAGATTGAGCTTTATGCAGCTTGCAAGTGTTTGGAGCAAACTCTCTATCCGGTGTCACCTCATTGGAACAACCTATCTCACCACTGACAGTGTAGGATTCGCAAAATTGGACTTTGTATTAATAAGGGTCAAATGGCAGAAGAGGCCGTGATTTTTAAAGACTGTTTTAAAAGAAGACCAGAAAAAGGGGCATACAAAATGGCCACCATACCATGTGACCAGCTTATTGGGACACTTTAAAATGGTTCCTGCGCAACCTCAGACAGCTTTGTGGATTTAACCTACAGCAAGTTCTGGAAGCCATTTCTGAGAGAACGAAACCAGACCCACACGTATGCATATGGATTAGATGCAGATCTAGTCAAGATCGGCCTGGAGACAGAGGCCATCAAAATGTTGACCCAGACAAAAGGGGACAATTTCATATTCATGAGAACAGCACCCAGGACTAGATAACGAGATCAGCAGGACATTAAAAACAATGAAGGTAATTCCAGACCAGAGATGGGCCTTTACCAGCCGTTTAAGACATTTTAAAATATAATGACTACCCCACTGTGCTCCCAGCCCGCCAAAAGTAAAACAAAGACTAACCTGATTTTGGGCTGGAGATGGAGGTTTCTAGAAGAAAGTATATCTGGAAGACATTTCGGCAGTTGGAAAGGAACGCAGACGAGCAGGCTTGGAGAGCTGGAAGCACACAGATCGAATTCGGACACCCAGAAGAAGAAGCAGGCACTCGCAGGAGGAAGAAGAAAGCCAACATCGAGAAGGCCGTCTCGAAGCCGGCGTTCCGCCCCGGGGAAACACATCGGGAGATCATCGACCATCTCCGAGCCGTTGCCGGAACGAGAGGCCATCGACCCAACTTGGGAGAAGAAACAAAAAAATAAAAACCTCAAGAGGAGAAACCTTCCAGCCACCCCGGCTCGGGAGAAGAGAGAAAAGGAACCTGAAGAAGCGATGGGAGCCAGCCCAAGGCTCCTCTAACCAGGGTCGAGCCGACGATCCTCGACCCTGCCGACATCCAGGCCCGCCGGTGTCCAGCCGCCCCCGACCCCCACCTCAGGAGAGAGGTGTGGCGCAGCTCGCAGGGGCTCCACGATCCACGTGGAGACGAAACGCCTGAAAGGACCAAACACAGACTCGATTTCAAAACGTTGCACTTCTTAGTGGGATTGGTGAGCATGTTTCTGGCCCTTCACAATCAGATCTAGATAGGTTTAATAAGGGGGTGGATTTAAGGGTACAATTAACATGAGTTGTTGTCCCTCAATGTTCCGTGTGTTTCCTTATTTCATGATGATCTTTGTAGAGTATAAGATGCCTGTATTTGCCTTAGTTAGTACTGTGTCATAATGATTTGTTTGTGTGTTTTTTTTCCCTCCCATGTACTCCCTTATCTGCTTGCATTTGATTTGATATTTTTAATTATGCAATAAAATTTCATTTTGTTTCATCAAACTTGGTCTACCAGAGTTTTCTCTACATTGTAGTTCCTGCACCTAAGTCCAGAGTACAGAATCTAAGGGGCGAGTGGGTCGAACCACTCAAGGTTTTACTGTGCAAGAGAGAGAGGCCTCTAGAGAGAGAAAGCTCAGGGAAATCTCTCAAGGAAAACCCCTTACAACAGATCGCTTCTGTCTGTTAGATCCGTGTATTTTTGATGTAGTGTGTCCTTCAATAACTAGACACGAGACTGCAGGAACAATCAACAGGTATTTACTGGATGAGGGTTACTCTAAAACTAAACGTACAGATCCCTACTCAGGGTTTATATACAGGTGTGGTCACTGCCGGTACTACAGTATACAGCAGCTGTAAAAAATAGTTCTCCCCTTAAAGGTACATACACTACAATTCCTCCCCTTTTAGATTGACAGTACCATAACATTCATTTAACAATTAATACTTTTAACATGCACATTAACTGAAAATAGTCCATTTATAAATTCAGTCTTTGGGACGGCTTCCTGATCCTTTCTGGATAGCGCCTTTCCTGAGTGTCTTGTTCTTGGTGCGGAGGCCCCCTGTCGTCAGTTGGTTCATCAGCTTCCGATGCTACTGTTTCTGGGGTAGATGCTACCTGTATGTCGGGTTCATCACCAGGTGCGCGAGACATGGGGTTGGCTCGTTCCTGTGACTCTAGGATCTGGTCGACATGGCGCCTCACAATGTTCTCCCCAACATCCACTGTGCACATTAGTGGCCCCTGCCGTGTGCATATCGTTCGTGGTTGCCATTTCTCTGTTTGGTAGTCGCGGGCCAAGACTGGTTGCCCTACATTGAAGCTCCTTGTCAGCTTCTCATTGATGTGCTGGAATTGCTTATTCTCAACATCTCTTCGTACATTTGGTCTGAGCAAATCCAGATGAGATCTCAACCTTCAGTTAAAGAACATCATGGCCGGGGTCTGGTTGGTGACTGCATGTGTCGCATTTCTGTAGGCTAACAGGAAATTGTCCACCTTATGCTGCAGTGGAATGTCGTCATCGCACATGGCCCTTACTGCTTTCTTAAAGGTTTGTACGAACCTCTCAGCCAATCCATTTGTGGCTGGATGATACGGGGCGGATGTGTAATGCCTTACCCCATTCCTTTTCATGAATCTTCGAAACTCTTCGGACACAAACTGTGGTCCGTTATCAGAGCAAATCTGCTCTGGCAAGCCGTTCCTGGCAAATATGGCCTGTAGGACTGCAATAGTTTTCTCCATGGTGGTGGACGACATTTTGATCACCTCAGGCCATTTCGAGTGCGCATCCATGAAACATTGAGTCCATGAATGGACCAGCAAAATCAATATGCACCCGTTGTCATGGAGATGAGGGCCACTCCCATGGGTGTAGAGGGGCATGTGGTGGTGCATTTTGGACCTTCTGGCATCCTGAGCAGCTCTTTGTCAGGTCCTCGATTTGCTGATCGATCCCCGGCCACCACACATAAGCCGTAGCAAAGCTTTTCACTTTCACCCCTCCCAGATGGCCTTCGTGAAGCTCATTGAGCACTCTCTCCCTTAACTTGGGTGGAATTACCACTCGGGATCTACACATCAAGGTCCCCTGGCACACTAACAGCTGTACTCTTCTGGATGAGAATGCTGGCAACAGTGAGTCGCCATGTGTTGGCCATCCCTTCACCGTCAAGTCATATACCCGAGACAGCGTCGGGTCGTTTCGGGTCTCCTTCTCTATATCAGCGTTAGTTACTGGCAAGCATTCAATTATAGTCGAATGAAATATTTCGACAGGGTCCACTGCTGGTGCTTCCTCCGCAGTAGGCGGTGGCAGGCGTGATAGCCCATCAGCGTTTCCATGCTGTTTCGTGCCCTTATACTCGATTTCATATTGGTTCGCCACTAGAAAAAACGACCATCTTTGTAGCCGTTGCGCAGTCATCACCGGCACGCCCTTCTTTGGATTAAAGATGGAGACAAGTGGTTGGTGGTTCATCAGCAAGGTGAACTTCTGCCCGTGCAGATAGTGGTTGAAGTTTTTCACTCCCCACACTAGGCTGAGGGCCTCCCTGTCAATCTGGGCGTAGTTACGCTCGGCTGAGGTTAGTGACCGAGACGCAAAGGCTACCGGCCTCTCCGAGTCGTCCGGGAACTTGTGCGACAGCACCGCTCCAATGCCATAGGGTGATGCATCACACGCCAACCGAATGGGTAGTACTGGGTTGAAATGAGCCAACACCTCTTTTGATGTGATCAATTCTTTGCACTTATGGAAAGCTCGTTTACATTCGTCATTCCACTTCCATGGTACCCCCGTTTGCAGTAGGGTGTTCAGTGGGTGTAGTACTGTAGACAAATTCAGCAAGAACTTATGGTAGTAGTTCACCAGCCCGAGGAACGACCTCAGTTGTGACACATTTTCCGGTGCTGGAGCCTTGACTACTGCCTCAATCTTTTCAGGGGACTTATGTAACCCCTCTTCATCAATAACATGGCCACCACACGAGATCTGCTTCTGGAAAAACTCGCATTTGTGGCGATTTGCTCGGAGCCCATATTCCTTCAATCTAGTGAGCACCTGCTCCAGGTTGGCAAGGTGAGCACTGTCATTTTCGCCCGTGACCAGGATGTCATCCAAATAACACTGGCTCCCTGGAATCCCTTGCAGGACTTGATCCATTGCCCTTTGCCAAATAGCCGGAGCTGATGCTACCCCAAACACCAGCCGGTTGTATTGGTAGAGACCTTTATGAGTGTTGATCGTGAGGTACTGTTTCGAGGCTTCTTCTACGCCGGGCCAGATCAATCTTAGTGAAGCGTTTCCCTCCTAATAGCAAGGGAAAAATATCTTCAATTCGCGGAAGCGGATATTGTACCGTGTGAAGGACTGGGTTCACTGTCACCTTAAAGTCCCCACAGATGCGAACTTTCTTTGGTTCCCCAGGCATATTACTCAACGACCTCTTCATTACAGGAATGATGGGTGTGGCCCACTCGCTCCAGTCCACTTTGGACAGTACTCCTGAACGTTCCAAACCTTCCAGCTCTGCTTCGACGGCTGGGCGGATCGCATAAGGCACCGGTCTGGCCTTAAAAAACTTTGGGCTTGCATTTTCCTCTATTTTGATCATCGCTCTTATGCCTTTTAGTGTTCCAAGTCCCTCCTTGAACACTTCTTGTGCGTCAGTTAGCATTTTTTACAGTCGTCCAGGTGTGGCGTCATCATCCTTTTTGGCATCTACAGTCAGTGCTTGTATGGAATGCCAATCTAGCTGTATCTTCCGGATCCATTCACGTCCTAGTAGTGGTGGTCCTCCATCTGGCAATACATATAGGTCCATTTTTGGTGTTTCCTTACTGTTATATATAACGTTCACCCTTATTTTTCCTTTGGGGTAGACTTTTTGCCCCGTGTACGTCTTCAAGACAATCTCTGTGTCTCTCAAGGGTATATGTGAGAATAGCCGCTTGTAGTCCCTTCGGTTTATCACTGTTAGGGCTGATCCTGTGTCCAATTCCATTTTCACTTGGACTCCAGCTATCTTGAGTGTGACCCAGATAGTTTGATGATCGTCCGTTTGGATCACCTTATGTAGTTTCAGACAACCCAGCTCCTTGCTTCCGGAGTCTGTATCACTTTTCTGTTCATCTGAACTACTCTCCGTCACCTTATGTACCTTCTTGTACTTCTCCTGTGGAGATTTCTTGCTGCTGGTTTTCTTTCCGGACATGCAGACTCTTGCTATGTGTTCTACTTTTCCATACTGTCTGCACACTTTGTCCTTAAACCAGCAATCATTATGGTCGTGTGTTGTTCTGCCGCAACGATAGCACTTCACTGTTCCATATGACATTTCATTTGTGCCATATTCTTGCGGTCTCCGTTGTATCTCTGCAGCGCCCCGTGCGGCTGCTTCATGTGATACTGCCATGCTGAAAGCCTTGTCTAGCATAAGATCCTTTTCTGATAGAAGCCATTTCTGGGTTCCTTCACTTTGAAGCCCACACACAAACTTGTCCCTTAAAGTATCTGCTAGTCCCGTTCCAAACTGGCAGTGTTTCGATAGCTTGCGCAGTTACGTTAAATACTCAGCATTACTTTCATCTTTATGCTGGTTCCTTTTGTGAAACTTAAATCTTTCTGCTATCAGCAGTGGTGTGGGGTTTAAGTGGTTCTGTAGGATTGACACTATGTTTCCAAAATCCTTGTCCACTGGCTTCTCTGGGGTTACTAGGTTTCGCAGTAAGCCATACATTTTTGCACCCATGGAATTCAACAATACCAGCGCTTTCCTCTCAGCTGGCACTTCATTCACCTTGCAGTACACTTCTATGCGTTCGACATATGTCGTCCAATCTTCAACTTCATTGTCGAACGCTGTGATACTGCCACTCTTCGGCATCCCTGGGTGTGGTTAGACTGGCTCAAAATGGCATTTTCCCGCACTTCCCTTCTTCTCCGCTGCGGCTCAAAATGGCGTTTTCCCGCGCTCTCCCTTCTTCTCCGCTGCAGCTCAAAATGGCGTTTTCCCGCGCTCTCCCTTCTGCTCCACTGCGGCTCAAAATGGTGTTTCCCACGCTCTCCCTTCTTCTCCGCTGTGGCTGCTCGGCCCTTGAACACCGGCTGCGCTCTGCACGTTTCCCTTTCTTCCCCGCTGACGCTGCTCGTCCCTTGAACACCGGCTGCGCTCTGCGCGTTTTCTTTCGCGCCTCTCTCTCTTCTCCCGTCGACGCCATTCGGTCCTGAACACTGGCTGCGCCCTGTGCGCTCTACCCTCTCTCTTCTCCCGTCGATGCTGCTCGGCCTTTTCTGTGCCGTCGGTCGGTTCTAGCCGCCGCTGTCCGGGAAGGGTCTGCGCCGTACCTGTTGCCAGCCCGTTTCGCTGGACCACCGTGACTGGAGAACCAAGCCCAGCTCTCAACAGCCTCTCCTGCAATGCTCAATCTCTGCTGGATGACTGGGCGGTTGCTCGTGGTCGATGCCCGTGCTTCTGGCCTCAACTTTCTTCCACTGTTCTCCAGGAGCGAATCCCTGGGAGGTAATGCAGAGTTGCAGGTAGGTTCGAATCTGCCTCGTCGCCACTGTTAGATCCGTGTATTTTTGATGTAGTGTGTCCTTCAATAACTAGACACGAGACTGCAGGAACAATCAACAGGTATTTACTGGATGAGGGTTACTCTAAAACTAAACATACAGATCCCTACTCAGGGTTTATATACAGGTGTGGTCACTGCCGGTACTACAGTATACAGGAGCTGTAAAAAGTAGATCTCCCCTTAAAGGTACATACACTACAGTAGCTATGTGTGTAGCTTGATTCCATTTCCTAGATAATGTGTGGTAGAATGACAGGCTGGAAAATATCAGAAACTGCTTAAGACAGCAGTAATGGATTTCATCCTGAAAAGGTTCATTTGAAGGAAATGAGTTTGTTGCCAGATGTGAAAAATGTCCAACCCTGCTAATGCTGTGGTAGTGTAGTTGTTATGTTATTGGACTAGTAATTCAGAGGTCTGGACTAATGATCCAGATGTCATGAGTTCACCACGGCAGTTTAAGAATTTGAATTCATTTTTTTAAAATCTGGAATTAAAGAACTGGCGACTATGAAGCTGTTGGATTGTCATAAACCCCAACTGGTTAATTAATGTCCTTTATGGAAGGAAACCTGCCAGTCCCACACAAATATCATTGGCTCTTAACTATCTGTTGAAGTGGCCCAGCAAAACAGTTGGTTGTATTATGCTGCTACCTCCACCACCTTCTCAGGGCATCTAGGGATGGACAATAAATATCGGCCTTGCCAGCGATGCCCACATCACGAGAGTGATTTTAAAATTTCTTGGAAATACTACATAATCACACTTGGTATTATGGTGAACATTTGTTTCCCTCTTCTGATCAACAAGCAAAGTCTCGAAAACATTTTTGAGAACTTAAGCTGACCAATGATGACTGCATTCCCCTGATATTTGCTAATCAGCCCAAAGTTTACGTTCTCATCACTCCCACAAATTGAAGATTTAAATCACAATTAATTTTATGATACTGAAAGTGCTTTGTTTCAATGATATAAATTATACTGGCAATAAATATTAATAATTGTGGTCATTATATGTATTTATTACTTTGCAACATTTTTTAACGCATGTATTACAGTGTTTGCAATGTCCTGGTAATTTAAGTGACTCATTGGGTTGAAGGAGCTTTGCATTTTTTCCATTTGAAATCAGCTCTGGCTTTCAGTCAATACACGCTGCTGTTGAAATTCGCTCAAAATAAAGGAATATATATAAAATAATTTCCACATGCTCATGATTACATGACCATGTGTATATCTTATTTGTTTACCAGATACTAATCAATGGACAATATCAAATGCCCTTGAAACTCTCCAAATGGAGCAACTCATTTTGTCCTTGAGAACAATAAAATAATTTTATACAGCTCGATTGGAGCAATCATTTCTGTTGTTTAGTCTTAGGGTGCAGTTATACTGCTGCTTTTGTTTTCACTGTGCACTGAGCACAGAGGGGACACATAGATCATGATTTAATCTACCGAAGCGGGTCTGGTGCGGACGGAGTTGGTGGCGAGGTGCGACCCCCCTGCTGGCTCTAGCCTGCTCTGTGAAATGAATTTTACACTGATTGGGCTTGTTAAGCCCGTCTAGTGCATTTGCCAGCCAATTGGAGGAAGCGGGTCTGATGACGTCACTTGATGACGCGTCATCAGCCGGTTTCCTTAAAGGGACCATGCCCAAATTGATTTTGACAGTTCTGCTCTCAGTGTTCTGCAACATTGAGGTGCTGCAAACACTTACAAGCACTGCACAGAGGTGCACGGCTGCACCCAGGCTCTCCCATGACTCCCTCGGGAGTCACAGCACGCAGGGAGGTTCTCTTCCCTTCACATGGGTGGAAAAGACCTCCCCCCCGCAGGAGAGCAATGCAGCCTGGTTGCACATTGCACAGGAGGACTCAAGCAGGGATGTTGTTAGAAGGACCAGGCTGCAGTGGTGCTTAGCTTTCAATAATCTCAGTAGATCACGAAACATTACTGCAAAGCCACACTCAACCTCATCCTGCTGTGCTACTCATCACATCCCCATCACTCTGCCTTCCCTATCCTACTGCTGCACATCCTTACTCACACCAACTTACCTTGCACCTCCACCCATCCCTCTCTATCTACATTATCAGTTCCCCATCTCACTAGCCACCCCTCACACTCACCCTCATCCTAGTCCAATCATACCAAGTAACAACACAAAAGGGTAGCGCACTTGGGTGTTTTAGCAGTAAGGGCCATGTGCGATGATGACATTCCACTGCAGCATAAGGTGGACAATTTCCTGTTAGCCTACAGAAATGCGACACATGCAGTCACCAACCAGACCCCGGCCATGATGTTCTTTAACCGAAGGTTGAGGTCTCGTCTGGATTTGCTCAGACCAAATGTACGAAGAGATGTTGAGAATAAGCAATTCCAGCACATCAATGAGAAGCCGACAAAGAGCTTCAATGTAGGGCAACCAGTCTTGGCCCGCGACTACCGAACAGAGAAATGGCAACCAGGAACAATATGCACATGGCAGGGGCCACTAATGTGCACAGTGGATGTTGGGGAGAACTTTGTGAGACGCCATGTCGACCAGATCCTAGAGTCACAGGAACGAGTCAACCCCATGTCTCGCGCACCTGGTGATGAACCCGACATACAGGTAGCATCTACCCCAGAAACAGTAGCACCGGAAGTTGATGAACCAACTGACGACAAGGGGCCTCCGCACCAAGAACAAGACACTCAGGAAAGGCGCTATCCAGAAAGGATCAGGAAGCCGCCCCAAAGACTGAATTTATAAATGGACTATTTTCAGTTAATGTGCATGTTAAAAGTGTTAATTGTTAAATGAATGTTATGGTACTGTCAATCTAAAAGGGGAGGAATTGTAGTATATGTACCTTTAAGGGGAGAACTACTTTTTACAGCTCCTGTATACTGTAGTACCGGCAGTGACCACACCTGTATATAAACCCTGAGTAGGGATCTGTATGTTTAGTTTTAGAGTAACCCTCATCCAGTAAATACCTGTTGATTGTTCCTGCAGTCTCGTGTCTAGTTATTGAAGGACACACATCAAAAATACACGGATCTAACAGCTACAATCTGCCCAGTGCTTTCACATCCAATATGGTAGCAGCAGGAGTAATGTTCCACTGATAATAAGTAGATGCTTATTTGGTGGTTTATTGATATCAGAAAAACAATGGCCGGATTTTTCCCCTAAAGAAATGGGTGGGTTTAGAGCGTGGGGTCAGTTAAATTGTTAAAAATGGGATTCCGACTTGATCCCGCCTCCAACCCGCCCACTTACAGTTTTGCCAGAGGCGGGGCGGGGGGGCGAGCGACCAATCTGCTCCCAGGGGGTGTTACTACAATTTAAATATTGTAATGAGGCTGGAATCCTCTTTTTCCTCATCCATTTTGTGTTTAACAGCCTGTGGACAGGTTTCACACAATTTGTTGAACCCGGCAGTTAAACAGAGGCGGGGACTGCTGCATTCAGGAGGTAAGTGGCTTTATAGCTACCTCCTGGATCCAGGGTCCTGACCAACCCACCCCCCACGATCGGAGACCCCCCCCATGAGGCCTCCGATCACCCTCACAAGCCTCCCCCCCAACGATGATGATGAGGCAGGCCAAGATCCTCTGGTGGCCAACAACGATCCTCTCTCCAGCCCACAATGTTGCCCTTTATCTCAAGGAGGCTGGAATTGAAAAGTGAGAAAGTGATGCTTCACTTGTACAGCCTTGGTCAGACCCCACCTGGAGCACTGCCTTCAGCTTTGGGCATGGAAATATATATTGCCCTTGGAAGGAGTACAGCATAGATTCACCAGAATGATACCAAGGCTTAAAGGATTAAATTATGAGGACAGGTTGCATAAAGCTGGCTTGAATTCCCCTGACTTTACAAAGTTAAGGAGTGGTCTAATAGAGGTGTTTAAAATGATAAAGGGATTTGATAGGATAGATACAGAGAAACAATTTCCTCTGGTGTGGGAATGCAGAACAAGAGGACATAATCTTTAAATTAGAGTTAGGCCATTTAGGAGTGAAATCAGGAAGTACATTTTCACACAAAGAGTAGCAGAAATGTGGAACTCTTTACCCCAAAAGGCTCTAGGTGCTGGGTCAAATGAAATATTCAAGACTGAGATCGCTAGATTTTTGTTGCATAAGGGTAGCAAGGGATATGGAGCAAAGGTAGGTAAATGAAGTTCAGATATAGATCAGACATGATCTAATTGAATGGTAAAACAGGCTCGAGGGGCTGAATGACCTACTCCAGTTTCTCAGCTGCAGTTAAAATGTTCATTGTTTGTGATCATCCTTCAGTTGTATGCTTAGTTTAATGACTGAACATCATCTTCCCTTTGGTAAACCTCATAATATCCTTATATTGCTTGTTTCTTGATATCTTACCAGCTTCCTGTGGTTTAGATTATGTTCAACTGTTGAGCTACTTCCTCGCACGCTTCCCTTCTTGGCTCGTGATTCTGGATTATTTTGTGTTCCCAAAAATGAAAGACCTCTATGCATAATTTCTTCCACCAGAAGGTTCAGATTCCATTCCATTTATCCCAACATCTTTAGTATTTTGAACATTTTCCATCCAGCTTTTCAATCAGCATTGCTGGTAGAATTTCTAAATAGCTCAATGGGATTAACAGTGTAATTTCCAGCTGGTTTCTGTACATTTGACAATGACTGCACCATTGTAAAATCAACTATATTTTTATTTTCCACTGCTGGGACCGCATGTGGTTGTATTGGAAAAGTTGAGAGGAATTACTGGATGGATTCTTTTTCCTCTAGTGCCTAAAATATGCCAGCAGTGCTTTTCTATCCAACACCTGGAAAAATCTACTAGGTTATACTGTACTTAACATTTCTTAGTGTTTGAGAGTGAAGTTACTTTCTTTGTTATATTGAATGACGTCTAGCAAATTTTAGTTAGCTATCTGAATATCTGATCCTCTTGCAGCATTGGAGGTTCCAGATTGAATCTTGGCACACATTTTTCCAGGGAAGCTGGCCTATTATTATTTAGTGAGGGCACGTGCTTCGTGCATCAGTGCATTGTTGATTGAATTATTTTACAAATATTTCCTGCTGTTGCTTGAAAGGATCCATGAGCATAAAACTTCAAGGGCTGGATTTTACCAGCCCTGAGGAGGCGGGCTTGGAGGCGGGACTGCTGGGAAAGTCAAAAAGAATGGGAGCGGGTCCCGAACCCGCTCCCAACCTGCCTCCAACCAATCTTCCCAGGAGTCAAGTCCCCAATTTGCGCAGGGACCCAACTGCTAGCAGCAGGAAGAGGATTATAGCCACTTAACTGTCTGTTAACAGGTAGTTAGCAGGCAGTTAAGAGGCTTTTTCCCATTTTGAGACTTCTGCTGCAGGCTTCCCGATGTCGGGGAACCCCACCAGGGTAAGTGAGGCATGCTGTGGGTCTGTTCTTGTATAGATGACAGCTGCAGAAGTGGTGTGAAGGATGCAATGGAACACTGGTGAGTGTCAGAGGTAAGGAAATGTTGGGAAAGTCATTTTTAACATGTTTAGATTTTTCTGTACGTGACAAGCTTTGAAGTGTTTGTGTGGCCTCACCTCAATGGGAGAAGTACAGATCACTCCTGTACCCTCACCTGCAGCTGCCATCTGTGTCACCTCAATGCTGTCAAACACTGTCAAATCATCCGTCAAAAATTTATGGTTCATGCGCCTTTAAGAAAACCGGCAGATGAAGCGTCATCAACTGACGTCAACTGACGTCATCTGACACCGGCTTTCCCTTAATTGGCCAGCAAGCCCGCAGGGCGGGCTTAACAAGGCCAATCAGGAGAAAATAGCGTCTGTGCAACGGACGTTGCTGGGGGCGGGACTAGAACCCGGAAGGCAACAGTCCTGCCCCCAACGCGTCTCGCTGAGTAAAATCCAGCCCCAAGTCTCTGATCATCTTAGCAGCCACCAGCATAGGCTGAACTGCTCTGTCCTAGATGGTGTTAAGCTTCTTGGCTGCACCCATCCAGGTGAATGGTGAGTATTCTATCACACTCCTGACTTGAGCCTTGTAGATGGTGGAGAAGTTCTGAGAGGTCAGGAGGTGAACCATTCATCACTGAGTATCCAGCCTCTGAAGTGCTCTTGTTGCTACGGTGTTGATATGGTTGGTCCAGTTAAGCTTTTGGTCAATAGTGACCCCCAGGATATTTATGGTCGGGGACTTGGTGAGGGGGTGCCATCAAAGATCAGGGGCAGGTGATTGGGCCTTTTCTTGTTTGCGATGTTCATTGTCTGGCACTTAAGTGGCATGAATGTCACCTGCCACTTGTCAGCCCACAGCTGGATGTTGTCCAGGTCCGGCTGTAGGTGATCAGCCCAAATTCTGACCTTATGACAGAGAGAAAGTCATTCACAAAGAAACTGAAAATAGCTGGGTCAAGGATGCTGCTCTGAAGAGCTCCAACAGCAATGTACCGAGGCTGCAATAATTGGCTTTCAACAATCAACACCATCTTCCTGTGTATCAGGTATGATTCCAGTCACTGATGGATTTTCCTATTGACCCCTATTGACCCCAATTTTGCTCAGGTGCCTTGGTACCATGACTGTCTCCCTAGTGAAGTATAGGTGATGAAGACAGATCTCAACAGACAGATCAAGATATCTGCTCCTTGGCCTGTACTGGGTAAGGGAAGGTGCAGGCCGTTCCATTTCAGTTGTTAACAGGCCTCCCTCTCATCTCTCCTCAAAACCCAAATTGTTCTTCCAAAAAAAAAGGGAGGTATATCAAATGGGGTGCCCTTCTTCTGAATTTGGGTTCCAGCGACCTAAACTGCAGTCAGCAACAAGCCACAGGTATAAATGATGGCCTCCCCATGAAAAAAATTACAAAAATGCAAAAAATTGGTCAAATCTAAAATAGAAGCCCATGCAGAAAAAAATAACAGGACAGGAAAAATAATTGTAATTGTGTCTATCTCTACTCTCCCTATAATATTCAAGTCTTACATCTTTTGCAATTGTCAAAAAATGCTCATTTTAATTGTAATTTATGGCCTGCTAAAAAAAATTGCAGGAATGTCAGTTTTGAAATGTATGTTCCCTGACAATGCAATTTAGATAGTGGTAATGTAAACATAGCAGCTAATCATAATGCATCTGTAAAATGAGTTTTTAGTGCTTCTTGAGCATCAAAAAAACCCCATAACAAATTTAAATGTTGAAAAGTTAATTAGTCACACTGCGGAGTGTAGAAATTCTGGAAGTCACATGCTGCAAATACACAGCAAGTGGGCCAACATCCAACAGAGAAAAGTTGGGTTTACATATTGGATAGAACCCTTCATTAGAGCTCCAGTTTAAAACAGTCCAGTCTGAGATAAAGGGGATGATTTTAACTGGGGCAGGATCGATGTGTGGCAGGGGCCACAAACAGGTAGCATCACTGGAAAACAAAATTGAAGTGAGGCTTTGCTGATTTAAACTGCCATTATAATGGCCCGTATTTTCCGATTGGAGGCTTCTTGCGTGCGGAGGCCTCCGATCTGGAAAAAATCTATGCCCTTACCTGAGTGCTCCCGAGGTCCGGCCATTTCCGCTCCTGGGCCTCTGCTCTACGAAATGCACAAGGCCCAGGTATCCCAGGGACACATGCGGTTCACAAGCGTCCCTGAGATCACGTGCGCCATGGGGAGCCAATGGGAGAAGGGAATCTCCCTTCATACTTTTGACAGCTTAGACCTGTCAAAAGCATGAATGGTGATCACTCCAAAAAGACATCAAAACATTAAATACATTTTACTTTTAAATCAGGTTTTTAAAATTAGTTAAAATTACATTAAATTAAATATTTTAAACAAAAATTTAATTTTTAAAAAAAAATAAAGTTTTTAACTAGGCTAAAAATAAACTTACCTTTTTAAAAAGTAATTTAAAATTATAAATGAGTGAACATTTTTTTTTAAACATTTTTGAACTCTTATGCTGGTAAAAGCAGGCCTTACGCCTGCTTTTATCAGGCGTAAGACTTTAAAGGGATTTCAGCGGGCGGAGGTTCTGCAGAAAGTGGAACTTGCCCCCTGCAGAGGCCCTTCTCCAGGGCAGGCATCCAATCTGTCAAGAGGATTCTTGACAGATCGGCAATGCCGGTTTTCAGCGCATGCGCTTGGCATGCCTGAAACCGGCATTTGCGAGATCCCTACGGGTGTGTACACAGCTCGTACACACCCGTAGGGATCTGAAAATATGGGCCAATATGTTTGGCAGGCTGACCGACCCAGCACATTGGCAGTAGGCCGCCCGCCCATCATTACCGCATAATTTTCAACAGCAATCCCGAGGCAGGGTATTTAAAGGGTGAATGCACCTTTAAAGGGAGGTTGCATTCACTGAATTTCTACATTGCTTCCATTTCAATTTCTTCTTGTGCTGGATGGTTAACATTGGCTGGAAGGAGGTGAAATATTTCCCCCAGGTTTTCAGACGCCTCCCTGGAGGTGTTGCTGGCAGTGGTCAGGGCCAGGACGGAACTGTTTTTCCCACAAAGTGGGACGAAGATGCCCTACAGCCTCTCAAAGAAAACCTGGTTGGGGTGGCAGAGGAAGTCAGTAGTAGGAGCTTCACCTCAAGGACCTGGATCCAGTGCAGGAAGAGATTCAATGACCTCATTAAGAAGCTCCCAAAAAAGACATCCCTCCTGAAGAAACACTGTCATGCGCTCCCAAGCACCAGCACAGAGATTCTCACCCTGAGTGGGATAGGTAGTGAGTTAGAGGGGACGGCACCTGGTGAAACACACAGCACAAGTGAGGAGGAGCACGTACTGATGGTAGTGATGCCTCAGGAAATGATTCACCAGAGCATGAAGTCTTCTCATAGTTATAAGACAGGAACAAGATTCAGGACCTTGAATGGCAGTATTATATTGTAGTGGAGCACGTCAATCTTAAACTTGTCTGCCTGTTCGGCTACCCATATCCTATCCTGCATCAGGCCCTGCTTTCCATCATCCTATCTTCGCTGATCTACATAGGCTCCTGATCTCCCAATGCATCCTTTTTTAAATTCTCATGTTGAAATCCCTTCATGACTTTGCCCCTCCCTGTCTCTGTAACCATCTACATCCCTACAATTCCCCCTGAACTCTCTGCTCCTCTGTCTCTGTTTTATGTTATGCCCATCCCTCCTCCTTTCACCCTACCATTGGCATCCTGCCTTCAGCTGCCTAGGCCCCAAGCTCTGGAATTCACTCCATAAACCCCTGCACCTCACCACCTCCCTCTCCTCCTTTAAAACCCTCCTTAAAATCCACCTCTGACCAAATGTTTGGCCACCCCTCACAATATCTTCTTCCTTGGCTCGGCACTTAAAAAAATTATTCCTCTGTGAAGTGCCTGAGAACGTTTTTGTACTTTAAAGACTCTGGCTTAGTGTTGCTGCTCGATGGCATTGTTAAAGGTGCAAAAGATCGCAAAATTTTAAGTACAAATTGCATTCAGCGCAAATCGAGTTTCCACAATCTTTTGCGCTAGTTTTAAAAACATCGCACTAGAAGCAGGCCCCGCCCAGAAAACTGGCCACGCCCCCTTGCTGAATTAATTACTATTGGGAGTTTCTGCTAATTGCGCTCGTTTGCAGGCCTTCGAGGGGGTTCCAAAAATTAAGCTGAATCTTTTGGGTGCAAGGATACTAATAGGTAGGTTTTAAAGCTATTGAATTTTTTTTTTATTTACTAAGGAACTGACTACTGTACCCCAATCTAACTAGAAAATAGTTTTGTATTTTTTTTTAAAGTAATTTTCAGTTACTCACAGGTGATGGATTGACACTGATTTAAAATGCTTATTTTTTGTGATAATCCATTTCAGCTATATTAATCAAACTTTACCAAGTTACCATTCTTGAATATATCAAGGAATATTTTCTAAAGCACAATTAAAAAAAAAAATTACGTTTTAAAATGCTGCCCGATTGCGCTGCTTCATGGCAGATTTTGCGTTCGCTGATTGCGCTCAAAGCGGAAACTCTACCCCTCAATGTAAATGTAAGTTGGTATCGTTGATCTGATCAGAATATGGGTCATCCTATTTCCACATTACACCAGCAAAAGGTGAATATATGCATATTATTGATTTTAACTTGCTTGCACTAGAAGTCAGTTCTATGCAGAAACGATTGGTGATCTTTAGAGGATCAGAATGATTCTGACAATAGAAAGATTGAGAATGGCCTGAACAATAAAGAAGGCCGCATTCATTCATAGGAGCGTAGTAACCTAAGAACAGGAGTAGGCCATTTAGCCTCTTGAGCCTGTTCCTGGCTGATTTGCAACCTTAGTCCATATACCTACCATTTGCTCCATATCCCTTACTGTAATGTCCGAGTATAAATAATACACGGACTGCAGGAGAACAATAAAACAGGTATTTACTTGAACAGAGGGTACTCTTTTTGTTTGGACCCAAAAAAAAAACCCAATTGGACTGTAAATAAACAAAAGTTCAACTAAAACTTAACAAATCAAATTAAAATTTGGTTTTCCGGGTTGATAATGCACTCCAGTCCCCGCGGCGCACACCGGTCGCGGAAATACTCAAGCGCGCCGGCGGACACCGCGTGCTCCATCTCCAGGGCCACCCGGGTGCGAACATGGCCGCGGAAGAGAGGCAGGCAATCCGGCTGGACGACCCCCTCGACCGCCCACTGCCTGGACCAATTGATGGCTCTTTTAGCCAGGCCCAGGAGCAGGCCCACAAGGAGGTCCTCCAACCTGTCCGCTCCCCTCCACACCGGGTGACCATCGATCAAGAGCGTGGGACTGAAGTGCAACCAAAAATCGAGGAGCAGCCCCTTCAAGTAGTGAAAGAGGGGCTGCAACCTCTCACACTCCATATAAACGTGAAACACGGACTCCTCCAGGCCGCAAAAAATGCAGGCGGTCTGGGAGTCCGTGAACCTACTTAAAACCTTATTGCATGGGACCGCTCCGTGCAACACCCTCCAGGCCAAGTCCCCGATGGAACAAGGGAGGACTCCCGCGTAGCGAGCCCTCCATTGGGGACCTCCGCTACCGCCAGTCGGCAAGACGCCACGCCAAGGCGTGTCCGGACGGTAGACGAAGATGGCAAAGTGGAGAGTGTGCAGGAGCAGCCCGTACAGGAAACCCCTCCGCGCGGAATGAAAAGGCACGGAGGGTATTTCCTCGAGATGGCTCAAGTTGTGAGGCGCCGGTTCCCGAGGGGAGTTTCGAGGCCGGGCGCCGATGAGGAATTCTGTCCGAACGGGGGTAAGCTCGGACGGGATCGCCCCACGTGCTTGAGCCGCCTCAATACACCTAGTGGAGTCGGGGCCCAGTGCCGCTTTCACCGATTTGATGGCTTCGACCGTGAGCTGGACGTTGGCCCAGGACAGGCGCCGCGCCAGCTCCTCCGGCGCCATCCAGCCCGCTCCTCCGCCATCGAGCAGGTCCCCGACTCTGGTCACCTTGCCAGGCACAGCCCTGCCCTCCGCCAGCTGCCCGAACCCGCGTTCGTGGAGGTGCGGATTCCTGAGCAGCGGCTCCCGAAGGAGAGCCGCCGCTCCTGACGGGGGAGAGCTCCGCCTGGAAGCGACGTAGTTCCAAACCCATAGTAGTTCCTGGTAGAAGACAGGCAGCTCCCGCAGGCCGGCACGCCTGCCGCCCACTTTCGCGAACAGGAGCTGCGTGTCGTAGTTGAGGCCGTGCAGCTGGCGGAAGAAAAACGTCGCCAGCGCACACCATCTCGGAGGATTCTCGACGTACAGGTATCTCTGCAGCGCATGAAGAGGGAAAGTCGCAGCCTGGGTGCGAAGGCACACCAGCGCCTGACCACCCTCCCTAAGTGGGAGACACAGAACCGCGGCAGAGGCCCAGTGCTTCCTTTTGTCCCAGAAGAAGTCGATGAGCTTCTTCTGCATCTTGGCGACAAACGCAGGGGGAGGGAGCAAAGTGACCAACCGGTACCACAACATGGCGGCCACCAGCTGGTTTATGACCAGCACTCGACCCCTGTAGGACAACACTTGGAGCAGTCCTGTCCAGCGTCCTAGGTGAGCGGTGACTTTGGCCTCCAGCTCTTGCCAGTTCGCCGACCAGGCGTCCTCGGCAGCGCTAAGGTAGACTCCCAAATAGAGGAGGTGCGTGGTGCTCCAGGCGAAAGGCCTGAACTCCTCCGGCAGGGAGTCCACCCGCCACTGACCCACCAGGAGTCCGGAACATTTCTCCCAGTTGATCTTGGCGGAGGATGCGTCCGAGTAAATCTGATGGCATTCCCGCATCCTCCGCAAGTCAGCGGGATCCGTGACCGTGAGGAGCACGTCATCGGCGTAAGCCGAGAGGACCACCTCCATGCCCGGCCCTTGCAGAGCCAGTCCCGTCAACCTCTTCCGCAAGAGGCGCAGAAAAGGCTCCACGCAAATGGCGTATAACTGACATGGGGCATTCCTGACGCACCCACCTCCCGAAGCGAAGGGGCACCGTCAAGGACCCGTTAACTTTAATCAGACACTCCGCGGTGGCGTACAGAAGTCGGATCCGGGCGACAAAATGCGTCCCGAACCCGAATGCGCGCAGAGTCCCGAAGAGATACTCATGATCCACCCTGTTGAACGCCTTCTCCTGATCCAGGGAAAGGAAGGCGACCGACAGACCAGCCCTCTGGGAGTGGTGGACCAGGTCCCGGACCAGATGGATGTTATCATGGATGGTCCGGCCTGGGACCGTGTAGGACTGGTCGGGGTGGATCATGTGGGCCAGCACGGTGCCAAGGCGAGCAGACATGGCCCTGGCAAAGATTTTATTGTCCGTGCTGAGGAGGGAGACCGGGCGCCAGTTCTTAAGCAGGCGGAGATCGCCCTTCTTAGGCAGCAGGACAATGACTGCCCTGCGCCAAGAGAGGGGCATCTCCCCGGTCGCCAAACTTTCCCCCAGGACCCGCGCGTAGTCGCCCCCCAAGACGTCCCAGAACGCCCTGTGGAACTCCACGGTCAGCCCATCCAGCCCCGGGGACTTTCCCCTAGAGAGCTGGCGGAGGGCGCCGGTCAGCTCTGCCAGGCTTAGCGGAGCGTCCAATTTTTTGGCGCCCTCCGGGCTGACCTTCAGCAGGTCCTCCCACAAAACTCTGCGCGCATCCTCGCTGGACAGATCCGGAGAGAACAGAGCCCTGTAATAGGCACGGGTCTCCGCAATGATTCCCTCCGGATCCGAGACCAGTGATCTGTCATCGGCCAGCAGCCCCAAGAGCTGCTTACGGACCCCCCGTCTTTTTTCCAGCGAGTAGAAGAAGGGGGAGCCGCGGTCCAGGTCCCGCAGGAGCTGGATCCGCGACCTCACGTACGCGCCTCGGGAACCGACGAGCTGCAGGTCCTTCAGCGCGCCCTTCTTCTCTTCGTACACCTTCCGCAGGGCCGGGTCCTCGATGACCTGACTGAGACGGGACTCCAGGTCGAGCACCTCCTTCTCCAACCGCCCGACCCGAGTCTCCCGCCTCTTGGTCGACCCCTTCGCGTAATCCTGACAGAAGAGACAGATGTGAGCCTTGCCCACGTCCCACCATAGCCTCAAGGAGGGGAAGCCCCCCCCTGCTTCCTGCTCCAGTCGGCCCAGAACCGCCGAAACGAATCCCGGAACCGCGCGTCCTCCAGCAGCAGGTTGTTAAAATGCCAGTACGCGGACCCCCCCCCCCGCGCGCGCAGCGGAGTGAGCTCCGCCCACACCAGGTGGTGGTCCGTGCACGGCACTGGCCGCATGGAAGCTGCCGGAACGCAGGAGACCTACGCCCGGGAAATGTAGAGGCGGTCGATTCTGGACCTTCCTCCCCCAGACCTCACGCTAGTGAAGGCGCTGGAGTCGGGGTGGAGAATTCGCCAGACGTCCACCAAGTCGAAGGACCCGACCAGGTCCCTCAACAACTCCATCGCCGCCGGGCTTCGCGGGGGACCCAAACGGTCCCTCGTTTCGAGGGTGCAGTTAAAATCCCCCCCGAGGATGACGCACTCGCCCGCGTCGACGGAGCCCAAATGAGCGGACACTTCTTCGAAGAAGCGCACTTGCTGCGCACCGGTCTGAGGGGCGTACACGTTCACTAGATGGAGCGGCACGCCCCCCAGGCGAACAGTGACCTGGAGCAAACGGCCCGGCACGTGCTCCTTGACCCCCATGATCTCCGGCTGAAAATGCGGGGCCAGCAAGATAGCCACCCCGCTAGAATTGTCGGAGTGGTGACTTATGCTGACCCCTCCTTGCCACTCCCGGAGCCATGTGGCTTTGTCTCCCGGAACGGTGTGGGTTTCTTGCAGGAAACACACCGCATACTTCCCGTCCCGAAGGACCGAGAAGTTGTTGAATCTGCAGCGCGCCTCCCTGCTGCCGTTGATGTTGAGGCTGGCTATAGTTATCTTCATGTCAGAAGCATAGTGCAACCTCTACCTACACCTAACGGGGCGAGGAAGCGCAGCCGCTGGTCAGCCGCCACTTCTTCAGCAGCCCAGTGAGAAACGTTCTGAGGAGCGGGTCCACGCCCTCGTCCGCGCCCATGATTTTAACGGTGGCGCGGACGGACACGATTAGCAGCGCCAGCTCTGACCACCTGTCGAGGGCCAGCCGGATCTTATTTTGCCGACCCCGGCACGTGGCCATAAAGCCCCGGAGTTCCCTTATGGGAATGAGGACAGACTCGGCGAGGGGCACGAGGTGTCACGGGGCCGTGCATTCACGGGGCCATTATGCTAGGGTTTTCGGTAGTGGACCCAAGCGCAGGAAACCTATCCAAGGACTCGAGACCGGGTAGAACTCGAAAGATGCTTCCTTGAGACTCGAGAACGTAGAAACAGGGTAACACTCGAAAGGAGATTCAGTAGAGACTCGAAAACACAGAGACATGGTAACACTCGAAAGGAGATTCACTTGATACTCGAAAACACAGAGAGACTCGAGAGAGCTGCTACATACAGACAGGCGAACCCAGGACTGAGCAAAGAGGACAGGAAACAGGAAGCTTAAATACAGGCCAGAGTGGTCACGTGACATAATTAATCAAATGAGACAGGAGACAAATACATTAACAACACACAGGTGAGGCCAGAGGCACAGAGGACAAGACAAGGACAAAAATGAACAACTTTATTAACTAGCCTAATTACGCTGATGAGGTCAATTACTCGAGAAACAGGTGAGGAAAGCGGCCCAAAGGCACGACAGTAGCGCACCGAAGCCTCAAAAACCGCCCTCAGGCGGCGAGCAGAGGGAAGTGCCGCTGAAGCGCCTCGTGGACGGTGGAGTCCAAATCGTCCTCCATGCCCATCACCGAGTCCCCATCCTCCTCCAGGGGGTCATCACCAGCGGCCAACCCGTCCGTCGCGCAGTGCGCAGCGAACGGCTCGGCCGCACCAGCCAGCCCCACCTCCGCCCGGATCCCACCCCCAGGATCGGCGGCAGAGGATTCCTCCCTGGGCTCCTCTAGGGGCGCCGGGCCAGAAGACGGCGGCAGTTCGGAGTCCCCCCCCGCCTCAGACACCAGAACGACTGGAGAAACTGGGGAGAGAACAATTCCCAGCTCCTCCAGTACGTCCGGCACCAGAGACGCAGCCAGGGGGCCATCCTCCTCCCCGCCACCAGCCTCCGACCCAGCGGATGGGGTGTTTTCAATTAAAACCTCCACTGGGATGAGCAGCCCCTCGGAGATGTCCGGGTCGCATTGGGTGAGCTCATTTTCCTCGAGCTCGCCCGACCCAGACCCCAGGCCGCCCAACCCGGCGAGGGTTAATGGCACCGATAAAATGTCAATAGCCGCGGGTTATTCCGCAACCCCCTCCCACGGACAGGGTCTCGTCCCCATCCCCGGGAGTCACGTGCCGGACAGACACATCTGCCTCAGCCTCCCGAGGGACAGGCGATCCCTGCCGATCGCTGGTGATGACGATAGCGGGGGGGGGGGCGCAGTACCCACGGCGGGCGACGACTCCCCCTGCTCGGAGGGACCTTCCTCCTCCCGGTTCTCCTCCTCTTCCAGGGGGTCGCGCCTTCTTTTTAGCACGGAGGGAGCGAGGGAGACCTCTATGTCTGCAGAGGCCTCCTCCTCTGCTCCCTCCGGCGGAGCAGGTTTGTCGGGTTCCTCGGGCCCGAGCCCGGCCACAGGTATTGGCGTTACCACTGCGGCGGTTGCGGCCACAGGCTCGGGCACGAGGCCCCTCCCACTTGCGTCTGCCCCGATTAACTCCGCGAGGAGCGCGGGTGTAAGGGGCGCAAGGGGCAAGGGCTGGACATCCACGGGGGGACCCGCCCTAAGGTGTTTATTTTTCCGCCGCGCCTTCTTTCCGGCCAGACGCGCTCCCTCCCCCCCGCCGGAGGCCTTGGTGGCATCGGCCCCCGACGTCGACCGCGCATCAGACGTTCCCGACGCGCGGGCAGATCCGGGGGGAGGAGCGGCGGTGGCGCCAGCCTCGGCCGCACGAGATGATCCGGCGACCTTGGAGGCGGGGCAGTTTTTCCGGATGTGCCCCACCTCCTTGCAGGCGTGGCACCGCACACCGTCCGACGTCCAGAAGACGCGATAGGCGGTCCCCTCGTGGTGGACGACGAACGCCCCGTCGGTGTCCTCCTCCCGCGCCTGCTGGATAAACAGCTGGTGCCGAAAGGAGAAGACGTGGCGAAGGCTGGCTTCGCGGAAGCCGAGCGGGATGGGCGTAATCCCCGACCTCACCTCCCCAAGTTGGCATAAATGGGGGAGGAGGAGCTCACCAGGAACATAGGGCGGGACGTTCGAGATGACGATCCTCTGCGCGGTGGCCTCGAGAGGATCCACCGGCAGGAAGGTCCCGCCCACGGTGAGCCCCTTGGCGATGGCCAGGGACACCGCCCGCTTCGACCCCAGGAAGAACACAGCCTTCCCGTACATTTTTGAGGCCGCGACGATGGCTGAGGGGCCGACAACCCCAGCCATGGCTTTAACGCAGGCCTCAATGGTCATAGTGGGGTGAGTGTAGCTCTTCACCCCAAGCTTTTTTGTCATAAGTTTAAAAGGTGGCGGGGCAGCAGAAGCAGCGGGAGCAGCTGTGGCTGTGGCTGCCACTCCCGCTTAAGTCCTGGCTGGCCCCGCCACCGGCGAAGATGCAGTCGCCATTATGGGGTGTTTTTATAGGGGCTACACTCACCCCAAGTCACAGGCCTGAAGGTGTTAATGGCCTCAGGTATTTTTGGTCCTCTATCGAGCAGAGGGAGCTGTTTAAAATGAAGACACACCTCTCCCCTTATTGATTGAAATTGGGAGAGGGGCCTTCTCCCCTCTGCTCAATAGGCAATGAATAAAAAGAGATGAAATTGAGGTGCCTCAGAGAAATAGGCAGAGAGAGACAAAGAGAGAGAGGGGGGGGTGGGAAGGAGGGAGGCCGCAAGGGCAGGGTTGCCACTCAGGATGGTGGGTGGGTGGGTGTTGGCAGGGGTGCACTCTCCGATGGGAATTTAAAGTCTTTGAAGGTGATCTTCTGGCAGGGGGAGAAGATGTCTTCACCTGGGAAAGCTGCAGATGCCCCAGGCTCAGTCCCACACCAGGTCTTAACGATGTAATTGGACTTCACCTAGGCAGCTCCAGCTGTCCCAGGTCAGGCAATTGAAGGGGTGCTTATTAGTGATGTGTGACCTAGTTTTTAACAAGAGCCACACACACACACAGACACCCCTTGATGATCCGGCCTTGTTTCTTCTTTTCTCCCCCCACCTAAAATACAATGGCCAGAAATTCGCGGCCAAAGGCGTGAGTGCGCTCGGGGTACTCACGCATCTGGCCGTTGGAAATGCCGGCATTCAGCATGAACAGCGCATGCGGGGAACGCCGGCATTTCCAGACCTCGAGCGCGTGCGACTGCACAGGCAGCGCTTGCGCAGTGAACTTCGTAGATTTCATTCATGAAATCCGTGAGGGTAAGTCCTCAGAATTTACACTTGAAAAAAGCAAGTGTAAAGTGGTTCATTGGCTGCGGAGGAAGAAACATTTTATCGTGGAGCTTCTGAAATGCAATATTTTTGTTTGGGAAAGGGAGGGAAGTTATTTTAAGAAATTTTAAGTAAGTTTTAAAGTTAAAATTTTTTTTTTTTTTAAGGGTTTTCAGAACGGTAGGTAGAAGGAGCAATTGTGGCTGTAAGAGCCATAAAAGCTTAAGAAAATACTTTAAAATAGTGGCTAAATGGCATAATACAGTTAATTTACCTGAACGACTTATTGTATTAAGAAACCCCCTATTTTCTTGCTCCAGTAGTATAGTCCGACACCCCCTTCATTCTTGCCACAATGGAACAGTCCCTAAGCCACACATGGGTGCAGCCATCTTACAGTTTTAAACTGCACGTGGTGAAAGAGGCAGAAGCTGTGAGGTTTGGAGCAGTACAGTTTTTGACCGTGTTCGTTTATACGTGTTTGCTTTGTAATTCTGTTTGTTAAGTGTTATAGTAAACCATTTAAAAGACAAAGCTACGTTTGGGAACGTTTTATTTCGACACGCGTCTACTCGATGTTAAAAGCCCCACAGCCCAGTGGCCTGCCTGTTTGGAAACTAAGAAGCGCCACTACATTAGTCAAAAACTAGCTCCCTAAGAAGGAAGGGACGGAATCGTCGGCGAACGTTTCCATGAATGGTCACGGAGCCAGACGACAATTTAAGAAAGCGAAGGTACAGTGACTGTTACTTGCTTTGTTCATTCTGTTGAGAAGCTAAATAAGAGCTGCGGGTAAAATGGCCGAGGCCTTAAGGAGCCAGGAGCTTCCCCCAGCCAGAAGGATTGCTGGCCAAAAGAGGGAAATAAAGCTCACCCCAAAGGCAAGGGAAGAGAAGTTACATAGAAGCATAGGTGCAAGGAAGGCTAAATTAGTTCAGATAACTGGAAAAATGAAGATAATTGATCGTCTCATGGAAGATAATGCTAATATTAAGAAAGCTGAAGACATGATGTATTACGATTTCTCCAAGCTGCATGAAGAATTTAATATACTCAATGAAGATGTATTAGCACTTCTGTCTGAAGAAGAGGGAAACACTGATCAGCACGACTGGTTTGATCTTAAATCAACCAGCATTAAGGACTATATCAAGGCCACGGAGCAGTGGATGTTAAAAATTCGTCAAGATGCTGATACAGCAGAGAAAGATAAGGTTGACGATGAAGTCGGACCAGATGATAGCATTTCAGAGACTTCCGCCAGACCGAGCAAAAATCGAAAAGAAGGTAGCTCTGTTTCTGGACGCAGGTCAGTCGCTTCTACCACAAGCTCGGCGCGACGCATGAGAGCGGAGGCTGAACGGGCGGCGTTGATGGCGCGCGCAGCATCTTTAGATGAGAAGCAAGCTCTTGAACGGGAAGAGGCCCAACTGCAGGTCCAAGAGGCCCAACTGCAGGCCCAACTGCAGGCCCAACAGGCCCAACTGCAGGCTCAACTGCAGGCCCAACAGGCCCAAGTGCAGGCCCAGCGGGCCCAGGTGCAGGCAAAGAAAGAACGGCTGGAGATGAAAACAGCTATCGAGGTCTCAGATGCCAGGTTGAGTGCGTATGAAGATTATGAAGGCTCACGGGACGGCGGGAGCCACTGCCAGTCAACGTTGCCACATAGAGTTGGATCCAGGGCACCTTCAAGAGTTACAACAGAGCCCGAAAGCAATTCCCCGGCATTACAGCGTGGAAGAGTGGCCTCTCCACTAACAGGAGCACGTGATGCTACCCCAGATGTCAGACGGTCTAGACTAGACCCTGCTGATGACCACCAGAGGCCTGAAGACACAGGGAGAAGCCTATACCGAGTGATGCAACGTCAGAACGAAATTACAGAGATGCTTGTAAAACAACAGAATCTGTTTCGACTCCCTCAAAGAGACATACCAGTGTTCCAAGGCGACCCACTCAAGTATAAGCCCTTCATCAGATCCTTTGAACATGCCATTGACTCCAAGACAGAGAGCAGCAGTGATAAGTTGTACTACCTGGGACAGTACACCAGTGGTAAACCACAAGACCTGGTCAGAAGCTGTGAACACATGAGACCGGACCGGGGATACATAGAAGCCAGGAAGTTGCTGCAGGAGCACTATGGTAACGAGCTGAAGATAGCCACTGCATATATCGAAAAGGCTACCAAGTGGCCACAGATCAGATCGGAAGACGGAGAGGCATTGAACGCATATGTTCTCTTCCTCATAGGATGTCGCAACACCATGGAGGATGTTGAATTCATGGAAGAGATGGACAATCCTACGACTATGAGAATCGTCATCTCTAAGCTTCCTTACAGGATGAGAGAACAATGGAGAAGAACAGCCTTTGAGATAATGGAGAGACGGAAAAGTAGAGCCAGGTTTGCAGACTTAGTGAATTTCATAGACAAACAAGCTAAAATTGCTAGGGACCCATTGTTTGGAAACATCCAGGATGTCAGCCCGACCACCGATGGAAGAGTGAAAGCCAAGCCTGCTGAATCAAAGACTCTCAGGAAAGGTGGTTCCAGGGGAAGCAGCTTTGCAACTATCGTCACTCAGGCCGAGGAAGAAAGGCCCCAGAACTCATCTCCCAAAAAGAGCAGCACAGTGACGCCTGCTAATGCCTTTCAGAAGCCATGCTTATTCTGCCAGAAGAATCATACATTGGATTCCTGCAGCGACATCAAAGCACAGCCACATAAGGACAGAATCGAATTCCTGAAGTACAACGGCCTATGTTTTGGATGTCTCTCTCAGGGGCACCTGAGTAGAAACTGTAAGCAAAGAACAACATGCAGAGAGTGCACTCGGAAACATCCCAGTCTGCTGCATATCCATAAAGAAGAACAAGTCTCTAAGAAGAGTGAAGAAAACAATACCGACGAGAAGGTTGTTTCAAGTGCTCTGGTGTCGCTAGAACCAGAGACTTGTGGACTCACTGGGGCCGGTGACAGTGACTGTATTCTTGCCATCGTACCAGTAAGGATCAAGTCTAAGAGGAGTGAGAAGCTTGTGGAGACTTATGCCTTCATGGATCCAGGTAGTTCAGCAACGTTCTGCACAGAATCACTCATGCGACAGCTGAACGTTAGAGGCAGAAGAACAGAAATCCTATTACGCACCATGGGTCATGAGAAGTCAATGCAAAGTTATATCCTGTCAGACCTAGAAGTGTGTGGACTTGAAGAGAAGGACTTCATAGACCTGCCTAATGTTTTCACACAGAGGGAGATTCCTGTTAGAATAGGGAACCTAGCCCTGCAGAAGGATGTGGATAGATGGCCCTACCTAGAAAAGGTGCGTCTCCCATACATTGAAGCAGAAATTGGCCTATTAATTGGAACCAATGCCTACAAAACTATGGAGCCATGGCAGGTGATAAACAGCAAGGATGACGGACCCTACGCCGTCAGGACAGCCCTTGGATGGGTAATCAATGGACCGGTAAGGAGAGATGATGGCCACAAGTCGAACAAGGAGGAACGACAAAACGTCACAGTTAATCGCATCTCTATCGCAAGCATTGAAGAGCTGTTGATACAGCAGTTCAACGCAGACTTCTCAGAACGCAGCTGTGAGGAAAAGACAGAGATGTCACAAGAAGACCATCAGTTCATGGGTTTGATGACAAGGTCTACACAGTTCATTGATGGCCACTATCACATTGGTTTGCCACTGAGAAGACAGACCGCGAAGATGCCGAACAATCGCTGCATAGCAGAGCAACGCGCCATCAGTCTAAAGAGAAAGCTGAACAAGAACGCCGACTTTCACGAAGACTACAAAGACTTCATGAGAAACATCATAGCGAAAGGCTATGCTGTAAAAGTGCCCGAAGAACAGTTGAACAGAGACGATGGAAGGGTCTGGTACATTCCTCATCACGGGGTGTATCACCCAAAGAAGAAAAAGATCCGTGTAGTGTTTGACTGCGCCGCCTCATTCAGAGGAACTTCATTGAATGACCAGCTGCTTCAAGGTCCTGATCTTACTAATACCCTCATTGGCGTCTTGACTAGGTTTAGACAAGAGCTCGTTGCCATGATGGCAGACATAGAATCAATGTTCTACCAAGTCAGAATCCCTGACGAAGATGCTGATCTTCTGCGTTTCCTTTGGTGGCCAGATGGCGACGTTAGTGAAGCGATGGTGGAATGTAGAATGGCCGTACACCTGTTTGGAGCCACATCATCTCCCAGCTGTGCAAGCTACGCTCTCAGAAAAACTGCAGAAGATGGCAAGGGCAAAGCACCATCCGAGGCTGTGGAGACAATCTTCAGAAACTTTATGTCGATGACTGTCTGAAGTCCGTGTCAACAGAAGACGATGCCATCGCACTGTCAAGAGACCTTAGAACTCTGTGTTCGAATGGGGGATTCCATCTGACTAAGTGGATAAGCAACAGCAGAGCAGTTCTAGCTTCTATCCCAGAAAAGGAAAGAGCCACTGAAGTCAAAGATCTGGACCTGAGCCACGATGTCCTTCCTATCGAGAGAGCTCTTGGTGTACAATTCACAATTCACAATTCAAATCGCTTTATTGGCATGATAAGTTACATCTTATGTTGCCAAAGCATCAAAATACATTTATGGTTTAGCACATAAACGCAGTTCTATTCATACATTGTATAAACAGGTATATCCCTGAGTGTATAAATATACATTCGCATTGTTTATATATATTCTTTTCTTAGTTTACTGGTTGTCCCTCTCATGGCAAGCTGTAACATAGTGTGCCGCCAGTGTTATACAGCTTCTCTCCTCTCCCAGTAGGAATGGGAGTTTTTGGTTGTCATTCAGATTTCTGAAATCAGGGCATATTTGTGAGAATTTTTGGTAGAAATTCTCCCTGATGCCCTGATATTTTCCACAAGCTGTGAGGAAGTGCATCTCTGTCTCCACCACTCCCTGACTGCAGTGAGAGCATATCCTGTCCTCTCTTGGCAGCCTGGTCTGCCTGTGTCTGCCTTTTTCGATCGCTAGGCTATGTTCGCTAAGTCTGTACCTTGTCAAGGTTCTTCTCAGTTTGTTATCCTTTACCATGGTCAGGTAATCAGCTATGTTGTATTGTCTGTTTAGGGCCAAGTAGCAATTGAGTTTGCTTTGGGTTTTTGTTGTTTCTGCCCAATATGTCAGATATTTTTCCTTTTGCTTAGCGACGATTGTGTTGGGTTGAATTCTTTGTGTTACCCTGTCACTGTCCTGGGGCTGGTTATTGTTAGTATTGTTAGTAGTTACTTCACTGAGTCCCAGGACTAGTTGACTGAGGGTATTCTTCTTTATGGTCAGCTCTTGGCATTTCAGGGCGTCGTAGTGATAGCATTGGGGATTGCTCATTTGTAGGTGATTCCAAAATTTGGTGGCTCTTTTTTGGATAGTGATTATTAATGGATATTGGCCTAGTTCTGCCCTGCATGCATTGTTTACTGTTTTCCTTTGAGTCCGGAGGATACTTTTACAGAATTCTGCATGTAGGATCTCAATTGGGTGTTTGTCCCATTTTGCAAATTCTTGTTGAGTTAGCAGTCCCCATACCTCACTGCCATAGAGTGCAATTGGTTCAATTACTGATTTGAAAATTTTGAGCCAAATGCTAATTGGGATTTCTATTTGGATTGATTTTTTGATGGCATAGAAAGCCCTTCTTGCTTTCTCTTTCAGTTCATTCACAGCCAGTTTGAAGTTTCCCGTAGAACTGATTTTTAAGCCCAAGTATGTGTAGTTAGTGGTTTGTTCAATTTTGGTTGTTCCTACTGTGAAATTTATTTTGGGTCCCTGATGTTTGGATCTTTGCTGGAACACAAGGACTTTGGTTTTTTGGGGATTTATTGTCAGGGCCCAAGTCTGGCAGTACGACTCCAGCAGGTCCAGGTTTTGCTGTAGCCCCTCTTTAGTAGGTGACAGCAGAACCAGGTCGTCTGCATAGAGGAGGAATTTAACCTTGGATTCATATAGGGTGAGGCCGGGTGCTGTAGATTGTTCAAGTAGTTTTGCCAATCCATTTATGTAAATATTAAAGAGTGTCGGTGAGATTGGCGAGCCCTGCATCACCCCCCGCCCCTGTGGGAAGTATTTTGTTTGTTTGTCTCCAATTTTAACTGCACATTTGTTGTTTGTATACATTGATTTAATTACATCATATGTTTTCCCTCCTCCCTCGGGAAGGAGGGAGGCCGCAAGGGCAGGGTTGCCACTCAGGATGGTGGGTGGGTGGGTGTTGGCAGGGGTGCACTCTCCGATGGGAATTTAAAGTCTTTGAAGGTGGTCTTCTGGCAGGGGGAGAAGATGTCTTCACCTGGGAAAGCTGGAGATGCTCCAAGCTCAGTCCCTGACCAGGTCTTAACGATGTAATTGGACTTCAGCTAGGCAGCTCCAGCTGTCCCAGGTCAGGCAATTGAAGGGGTGCTTATTAGTGGTGTGTGTGGCCTAGTTTTTAACAAGAGCCACACACACACACAGACACCCCTTGATGATCCGGCCTTGTTTCTTCTTTTCTCCCCCCACCTAAAATAGAAATTCTTTGGGAGAGTGCACCAAATAATACCCACCTGAAAGATGATGTTGAAAGAGGGGCTGCAACCTCTCACACTCTCACACTCCATATAAACGTGAAACACGGACTCCTCCAGGCCGCAAAAAATGCAGGCGGGCTGGGAGTCCGTGAACCTACTTAAAACCCTATTGCACGGGACCGCTCCGTGCAACACCCTCCAGGCCAAGTCCCCGATGGAACAAGGGAGGACCCCCGCGTAGAGAGCCCTCCATTGGGGACCTCCACCACCGCCAGTCGGCAAGACGCCACGCCAAGGCGTGTCCAGACGGTAGACGAAGATGGCAAAGTGGAGAGTGTGCAGGAGCAGCCTGTACAGGAAACCACTCCGCGCGGAATGAAAAGGCACGGAGGGTATTTCCTCGAGACGGCTCAAGTTGTGAGGCGCCGGTTCCCGAGGGGAGTTTCGGGGCTGGGCGCCGATGAGGAATTCCATCCGAACGGGGATAAGCTCGGACGGGATCGCCCCACTTGCTTGAGCCACCTCGATACACCTAGTGGAGTCGGGGCCCAGTGCCGCTTTCACCGATTCGATGGCTTCGACCGCGAGCCGGACGTTGGCCCAGGACAGGCGCCTCGCCAGCTCCTCCGGCGCCATCCAGCCCGCTCCTCCACCATCGAGCAGGTCCCTGACTCTGGTCACCTTGCCAGGCACAGCCCTGCCCTCCGCCAGCCGCCCGAACCCACGTTCGTGGAGGTGCGGATTCCGGAACAGCGGCTCCCGAAGGAGAGCCGCCGCTCCTGACGGGGGAGAGCTCCGCCTGGAAGCGACGTAGTTCCAAACCCATAGTAGTTCCTGGTAGAAGACAGGCAGCTCCCGCAGGCCGGCACGCCTGCCACCCACTTTTGCAAACAAGAGCTGTGTGTCGTAATTGAGGCCGTGCAGCTGGCGGAAGAAAAACGTCGCCAGCGCACACCATCTCGGAGGATTCTCGATGTACAGGTATCTCTGCAGCGTCTGAAGATGGAAAGTCGCAGCCTGGGTGCGAAGGCACACCAGCGCCTGACCGCCCTCCCTAAGCGGGAGACACAGAACCGCGGCAGAGACCCAGTGCTTCCTTTTGTCCCAGAAGAAGTCGATGAGCTTCTTCTGCATCTTGGCAACAAACGCGGGGGGAGGGATCAAAGTGACGAACCGGTACCACAACATGGCGGCCACCAGCTGGTTTATGACCAGCGCTCGACCCCTGTAGGACAACACTCGGAGCAGTCCTGTCCAGCTTCCTAGGCGAGCGGTGACTTTGGCCTCCAGCTCTTGCCAGTACGCCGGCCAGGCGTCCTCGGCAGGGCTCAGGTAGACTCCCAAATAGAGGAGGTGCGTGGTGCTCCAGGCGAAAGGCCTGAACTCCTCCGGCAGGGAGTCCACCCGCCACTGACCCACCAGGAGTCCGGAACATTTCTCCCAGTTGATCTTGGCGGAGGATGCGTCCGAGTAAATCTGCTGGCATTCTCGCATCCTCTGCAGGTCAGCGGGATCCGTGACCGTGAGGAGCACGTCATCGGTGTAAGCCAAGAGGACCACCTCCATGCCCGGCCCTTGCAGAGCCAGTCCCGTCAACCTCTTCCGCAAGAGGCGCAGGAATGGCTCCACGCAAACGTCGTATAACTGACCGGACATGGGTCATCCCTGACGCACCCCCCTCCCGAAGCAAAGGGGCGCCATCAAGGACCCGTTAACTTTAATCAGACACTCCGCGGCGGCGGACAGATGTCGGATCCGGGCGACGTAATGCGTCCCGAACCCGAATGCGCGCAGAGTCCCGAAGAGATACTCGTGATCCACCCTGTCGAACACCTTCTCCTGATCCAGGGAAAGGAAGGCGACCGACAGACCAGCCCTCTGGGAGTGGTGGACCAGATCCCAGACCAGATGGATGTTATCGTGGATGGTCCGGCCCGGGACCGTGTAGGACTGGTCGGGGTAAATCATGTGGGCCAGCACGGTGCCAAGGCGAGCAGACATGGCCCTGGCAAAGATTTTATAGTCCGTGCTGAGGAGGGAGACCGGGCGCCAGTTCTTAAGGAGGCGGAGATCGCCCTTCTTAGGCAGCAGGACAATGACCGCCCTGCGCCAAGAGAGGGGCATCTCCCCGGTCGCCAAACTTTCCACCAGGACCCGCACGTAGTCGCCCCCCAAGATGTCCCAGAACGCCCTGTGGAACTCCACGGTCAGCCTGTCCAGCCCCGGGGACTTTCCCCTAGAGAGCTGGTGGAGGGCGCCGGTCAGCTTCGCCAGGCTTAGCGAAGCGTCCAATTTTTCGGCGCCCTCCGGGCTGACCTTCGGCAGGTCCTCCCACAGAACTCTGCGCACACCCTCGCTGGACGGATCCGGAGAGAACAGAGCCCCGTAGTAGGTGTGGGTCTCCGCGCTGATTCCCTCTGGATCCGAGACCAGAGATCTGTCGTCGGCCAGCAGCCCCAAGAGCTGCTTATGGACCCCCAGTCTTTTTTCCAGTGAGTAGAAGAAAGGGGAGCCGCGGTCCAGGTCCCGCAGGAGCTGGATCCGCGACCACACGTACGCGCCTCGGGACCCGACGAGCTGCAGGTCCTTCAGCGCGTCCTTCTTCTCTTTGTATACCTTCCGCAGGGCCGGGTCCTCGATGACCTGACCGAGACGGGACTCCAGGTCGAGCACATCCTTCTCCAACCGCCCGACCCGGGCCTCCCGCCTCTTGGTTGACCCCTTTGCATACTCCTGACAGAAGAGACGGATGTGAGCCTTGCCGACATCCCACCATAGCCTCGAGGAGGGGAAGCCCCCCCGCTTCCAACTCCAGTCGGCCCAGAACCGATGAAATGAATCCCAGAACCGCGCATCCTCCAGCAGCAGGTTGTTAAAATGCCAGTACGCGGACCCCCCCCCGCGCGCGCAGTGGAGCGAGCTCCGCCCACACCAGGTGGTGGTCCATGCACGGCACCGGCCGCATGGAAGCCGCCGGAACGCAGGAGACGCACGCCTGGGAAATGTAGAGGTGTTCGATTCTGGACCTTCCTCCCCCAGACCTCACGCTAGTGAAGGCGCTGGAGTCGGGGTGGAGATTTCGCCAGACGTCCACCGAGTCGAAGGACCCAACCAGGTCCCTCAACTTCTCCATCGCCGCCAGGCTTCACGGGGGACCCGAACGGTCCCTCGTCTCGAGGGTACAGTTAAAATCCCCCCATGGATGACGCACTCGCCCACGTCGACGGAGCCCAAAAGAGCGGACACTTCTTCGAAGAAGCGCACTTGCTGCGCAATGGTCTGAGGGGCGTACACGTTCACTAGATGGAGCGGCACGCCCCCCAGGCGAACAGTGACCTGGAGCAAATGGCCCGGCACGTGCTCCTTGACCCCCAAGATCTCCGGCTGAAAATTCGGGGCCAGCAAGATAGCCACCCCGCTGGAATTGTTGGAGAGGTGACTCATGCTGACCCCTCCTTGCCACTCCAGGAGCCACGTGGCTTTATCTTCCGGAATGGTGTGGGTTTCTTGCAGGAAGCACACCGCATACTTCCCGTCCCGAAGGACCGAGAAGTTATTGAATCTGCGGCGCGCCTCCCTGCTGCCGTTGATGTTGAGGCTGGCTATGGTTATCTTCATGTCAGAAGCATAGTGCAACCTCTACCTACACCTAACGGGGGGATGAAGCGCAGCCGCTGGTCAGCCGCCACTTCCCCAGCAGCCCAGTGAGAAACGTTCTGAGCCGACGCAGCTCGAGCGGGTTCACACCCTCGTCCGCGCCCATGATCTTAACGGTGGCACGGACGGACACGATGAGCAGCGCCAGCTCCGACCACCTGTCGAGGGCCAGCCAGACCTTATTGCGCCGACCCAGGCACGTGGCCATAAAATCCCAGAGTTCCCTTACGGGAATGAGGGGAGACTCGGCAAGGGGCACGAGGTCATCCATCGCCTCGTCGGCGCTGGAGTCCGAATCATCCTCCGTGCCCATCACCGAGTCCCCATCCTCCTCCAGGGGGTCATCACCAGCGGCCGACCCGTCCGCCGCGCAGTGCGCAGCGAACGGCTCGGCCGCACCAGCCAGCCCCGCCTCCGCCCGGATCCCACCCCCAGGATCGGCGGCAGAGGATTCCTCCCTGTGCTCCCTTAGGGGTGCTGGGCCAGAAGACGGCGGCGGTTCAGAGCTCCCCTCCACCCCAGATGCCGGAACGACCGGAGAAAACGGTGAGAGAACAATTCCCAGCTCCTCCAGTACGTCCGGCACCAGAGACGCAGCCAGGGGGCCATCCTCCTCCCCGCCACCAACCTCCGACCCAGCGGATGGGGTGTTTTGAATTAAAACCTCTACCAGGTCGAGCAGCCCCTGGGAGATGTCCGGGTCGCATTGGGTGAGCTCATTATCCTCAAGCTCGCCCAACCCAGACCCCAGGCCGCCCGACCCGGCGAGGGGTAACGGCACCGATAAAATGTCAATAGCCGCGGGTTGTTCCGCGACCCCCCCCACGGGCAGGGTCTCGTCCCCATCCCCGGGAGTCACGTGCCGGACAGACACCTCCCGCGGGACAGGCGACCCCTGCCGATCGCTGGTGATGACGATAGCGGGGGGCGGGGGGCGCAGTACCCGCGGCGGGCGACGACTCCCCCTGCTCGGAGGGACCTTCCTCCTCCCGGTCCTCCTCCTCTTCCAGGGGGTCCCGCCTTCTTTTTAGCACGGAGGGAGCGAGGGAGACCTCCATGCTGGCAGAGCCCTCCTCCTCTGCTCCCTCCGGCGGAGCAGGTTTGTCGGGTTCCTCGGGCCCGAGCCCGGCCGCAGGTATTGGCGTTATCGCTGCGGCGGTTGTGGCCACAGGCTCGGGCACGAGGCCCCTCCCACTCGCGTCTGCCCCGATTAACTCTGCGAGGAGTGCGGGTGTAAGGGGCGCAAGGGGCAAGGACTGGACATCCACGGGGGGACACGCCCTAAGGTGTTTATTTTTCCACCGTGCCTTCTTTCCGGCCGGACGCGCTCCCTCCCCCCCCCGCCGGAGGCCTTGGTGGCATCGGCCCCCGACGTTGACCGCGCATCAGACGTTCCCGACGCGCGGGCAGATCCGGGGGGAGGAGCGGCGGCGGCGCCAGCCTCGGCCGCACGAGATGATCCGGCAACCTTGGACGCGGGGCAGTTTTTCCGGATGTACCCCACCTCCTTGCAGGCGTGGCACCACACACCGTCCGACGTCCAGAAGACACGATAGGCGGTCCCCTCGTGGTGGACGACGAACGCCCCGTCGGTGTCCTCCTCCCGCGCCAGCTGGATAAACAGCTGGCGCCGGAAGGAGAAGACATGGCGAAGGCTGGCTTCCTGGAAGCCGAGCGGGATGGGCGTAATCCCCGACCTCACCTCCCCAAGTTGGCATAAATGGGGGAGGAGGAGCTCACCAGGAACATAGGGCGGGACGTTCGAGATGACGATCCTCTGCGCGGTGGCCTCGAGAGGATCCACCGGCAGGAAGGTCCCGCCCACGGTGAGCCCCTTGGCGATGGCCAGGGACACCGCCCGCTTCGACCCCAGGAAGAACACAGCCTTCCCGTACATTTTTTAGGCCGCGACGATGGCTGAGGGGCCGACAACCCCAGCCATGGCTTTAACGCAGGCCTCAATGGTCATAGTGGGGTGAGTGTAGCTCTTCACCCCAAGCTTTTTTGTCATAAGTTTAAAAGGTGGCGGGGCAGCAGAAGCAGCGGGAGCAGCTGTGGCTGTGGCTGCCACTCCCGCTTAAGTCCTGGCTGGCCCCGCCACCGGCGAAGGTGCAGTCGCCATTATGGGGTGTTTTTATAGGGGCTACACTCACCCCAAGTCAGAGGCCTGAAGGTGTTAATGGCCTCAGGTATTTTTGGTCCTCTATTGAGCAGAGGGAGCTGTTTAAAATGAAGACACACCTCTCCCCTTATTGATTGAAATTGGGAGAGGGGCCTTCTCCCCTCTGCTCAATAGGCAATTAATAAAAAGAGATGAAATTGAGGTGCCTCAGAGAAATAGGCAGAGAGAGACAAAGAGAGAGAGAGGGGGTTGGGAAGGAGGGAGGCCACAAGGGCAGGGTTGCCACTCAGCATGGTGGGTGGCTAGGTGTTGGCAGGGGTGCACTCTCCGATGGGAATTTAAAGTCTTTGAAGGTGGTCTTCTGGCAGGGGGAGAAGATGTCTTCACCTGGGAAAGCTGCAGATGCCCCAGGCTCAGTCCCACACCAGGTCTTAACGATGTAATTGGACTTCACCTAGGCAGCTCCAGCTGTCCCAGGTCAGGCAATTGAAGGGGTGCTTATTAGTGATGTGTGACCTAGTTTTTAACAAGAGCCACACACACACACAGACACCCCTTGATGATCCGGCCTTGTTTCTTCTTTTCTCCCCCCACCTAAAATACAATGGCCAGAAATTCGCGGCCAAAGGCGTGAGTGCGCTCGGGGTACTCACGCAAATGGCCGTTGGAAATGCCGGCATTCAGCATGAACAGCGCATGCGGGGAACGCCGGCATTTCCAGACCTCGAGCGCGTGCGACTGCACAGGCAGCGCTTGCGCAGTGAACTTCGTAGATTTCATTCATGAAATCCGTGAGGGTAAGTCCTCAGAATTTACACTTGAAAAAAGCAAGTGTAAAGTGGTTCATTGGCTGCGGAGGAAGAAACATTTTATCGTGGAGCTTCTGAAATGCAATATTTTTGTTTGGGAAAGGGAGGGAAGTTATTTTAAGAAATTTTAAGTAAGTTTTAAAGTTAAAATTTTTTTTTTTTTTAAGGGTTTTCAGAACGGTAGGTAGAAGGAGCAATTGTGGCTGTAAGAGCCATAAAAGCTTAAGAAAATACTTTAAAATAGTGGCTAAATGGCATAATACAGTTAATTTACCTGAACGACTTATTGTATTAAGAAACCCCCTATTTTCTTGCTCCAGTAGTATAGTCCGACACCCCCTTCATTCTTGCCACAATGGAACAGTCCCTAAGCCACACATGGGTGCAGCCATCTTACAGTTTTAAACTGCACGTGGTGAAAGAGGCAGAAGCTGTGAGGTTTGGAGCAGTACAGTTTTTGACCGTGTTCGTTTATACGTGTTTGCTTTGTAATTCTGTTTGTTAAGTGTTATAGTAAACCATTTAAAAGACAAAGCTACGTTTGGGAACGTTTTATTTCGACACGCGTCTACTCGATGTTAAAAGCCCCACAGCCCAGTGGCCTGCCTGTTTGGAAACTAAGAAGCGCCACTACATTAGTCAAAAACTAGCTCCCTAAGAAGGAAGGGACGGAATCGTCGGCGAACGTTTCCATGAATGGTCACGGAGCCAGACGACAATTTAAGAAAGCGAAGGTACAGTGACTGTTACTTGCTTTGTTCATTCTGTTGAGAAGCTAAATAAGAGCTGCGGGTAAAATGGCCGAGGCCTTAAGGAGCCAGGAGCTTCCCCCAGCCAGAAGGATTGCTGGCCAAAAGAGGGAAATAAAGCTCACCCCAAAGGCAAGGGAAGAGAAGTTACATAGAAGCATAGGTGCAAGGAAGGCTAAATTAGTTCAGATAACTGGAAAAATGAAGATAATTGATCGTCTCATGGAAGATAATGCTAATATTAAGAAAGCTGAAGACATGATGTATTACGATTTCTCCAAGCTGCATGAAGAATTTAATATACTCAATGAAGATGTATTAGCACTTCTGTCTGAAGAAGAGGGAAACACTGATCAGCACGACTGGTTTGATCTTAAATCAACCAGCATTAAGGACTATATCAAGGCCACGGAGCAGTGGATGTTAAAAATTCGTCAAGATGCTGATACAGCAGAGAAAGATAAGGTTGACGATGAAGTCGGACCAGATGATAGCATTTCAGAGACTTCCGCCAGACCGAGCAAAAATCGAAAAGAAGGTAGCTCTGTTTCTGGACGCAGGTCAGTCGCTTCTACCACAAGCTCGGCGCGACGCATGAGAGCGGAGGCTGAACGGGCGGCGTTGATGGCGCGCGCAGCATCTTTAGATGAGAAGCAAGCTCTTGAACGGGAAGAGGCCCAACTGCAGGTCCAAGAGGCCCAACTGCAGGCCCAACTGCAGGCCCAACAGGCCCAACTGCAGGCTCAACTGCAGGCCCAACAGGCCCAAGTGCAGGCCCAGCGGGCCCAGGTGCAGGCAAAGAAAGAACGGCTGGAGATGAAAACAGCTATCGAGGTCTCAGATGCCAGGTTGAGTGCGTATGAAGATTATGAAGGCTCACGGGACGGCGGGAGCCACTGCCAGTCAACGTTGCCACATAGAGTTGGATCCAGGGCACCTTCAAGAGTTACAACAGAGCCCGAAAGCAATTCCCCGGCATTACAGCGTGGAAGAGTGGCCTCTCCACTAACAGGAGCACGTGATGCTACCCCAGATGTCAGACGGTCTAGACTAGACCCTGCTGATGACCACCAGAGGCCTGAAGACACAGGGAGAAGCCTATACCGAGTGATGCAACGTCAGAACGAAATTACAGAGATGCTTGTAAAACAACAGAATCTGTTTCGACTCCCTCAAAGAGACATACCAGTGTTCCAAGGCGACCCACTCAAGTATAAGCCCTTCATCAGATCCTTTGAACATGCCATTGACTCCAAGACAGAGAGCAGCAGTGATAAGTTGTACTACCTGGGACAGTACACCAGTGGTAAACCACAAGACCTGGTCAGAAGCTGTGAACACATGAGACCGGACCGGGGATACATAGAAGCCAGGAAGTTGCTGCAGGAGCACTATGGTAACGAGCTGAAGATAGCCACTGCATATATCGAAAAGGCTACCAAGTGGCCACAGATCAGATCGGAAGACGGAGAGGCATTGAACGCATATGTTCTCTTCCTCATAGGATGTCGCAACACCATGGAGGATGTTGAATTCATGGAAGAGATGGACAATCCTACGACTATGAGAATCGTCATCTCTAAGCTTCCTTACAGGATGAGAGAACAATGGAGAAGAACAGCCTTTGAGATAATGGAGAGACGGAAAAGTAGAGCCAGGTTTGCAGACTTAGTGAATTTCATAGACAAACAAGCTAAAATTGCTAGGGACCCATTGTTTGGAAACATCCAGGATGTCAGCCCGACCACCGATGGAAGAGTGAAAGCCAAGCCTGCTGAATCAAAGACTCTCAGGAAAGGTGGTTCCAGGGGAAGCAGCTTTGCAACTATCGTCACTCAGGCCGAGGAAGAAAGGCCCCAGAACTCATCTCCCAAAAAGAGCAGCACAGTGACGCCTGCTAATGCCTTTCAGAAGCCATGCTTATTCTGCCAGAAGAATCATACATTGGATTCCTGCAGCGACATCAAAGCACAGCCACATAAGGACAGAATCGAATTCCTGAAGTACAACGGCCTATGTTTTGGATGTCTCTCTCAGGGGCACCTGAGTAGAAACTGTAAGCAAAGAACAACATGCAGAGAGTGCACTCGGAAACATCCCAGTCTGCTGCATATCCATAAAGAAGAACAAGTCTCTAAGAAGAGTGAAGAAAACAATACCGACGAGAAGGTTGTTTCAAGTGCTCTGGTGTCGCTAGAACCAGAGACTTGTGGACTCACTGGGGCCGGTGACAGTGACTGTATTCTTGCCATCGTACCAGTAAGGATCAAGTCTAAGAGGAGTGAGAAGCTTGTGGAGACTTATGCCTTCATGGATCCAGGTAGTTCAGCAACGTTCTGCACAGAATCACTCATGCGACAGCTGAACGTTAGAGGCAGAAGAACAGAAATCCTATTACGCACCATGGGTCATGAGAAGTCAATGCAAAGTTATATCCTGTCAGACCTAGAAGTGTGTGGACTTGAAGAGAAGGACTTCATAGACCTGCCTAATGTTTTCACACAGAGGGAGATTCCTGTTAGAATAGGGAACCTAGCCCTGCAGAAGGATGTGGATAGATGGCCCTACCTAGAAAAGGTGCGTCTCCCATACATTGAAGCAGAAATTGGCCTATTAATTGGAACCAATGCCTACAAAACTATGGAGCCATGGCAGGTGATAAACAGCAAGGATGACGGACCCTACGCCGTCAGGACAGCCCTTGGATGGGTAATCAATGGACCGGTAAGGAGAGATGATGGCCACAAGTCGAACAAGGAGGAACGACAAAACGTCACAGTTAATCGCATCTCTATCGCAAGCATTGAAGAGCTGTTGATACAGCAGTTCAACGCAGACTTCTCAGAACGCAGCTGTGAGGAAAAGACAGAGATGTCACAAGAAGACCATCAGTTCATGGGTTTGATGACAAGGTCTACACAGTTCATTGATGGCCACTATCACATTGGTTTGCCACTGAGAAGACAGACCGCGAAGATGCCGAACAATCGCTGCATAGCAGAGCAACGCGCCATCAGTCTAAAGAGAAAGCTGAACAAGAACGCCGACTTTCACGAAGACTACAAAGACTTCATGAGAAACATCATAGCGAAAGGCTATGCTGTAAAAGTGCCCGAAGAACAGTTGAACAGAGACGATGGAAGGGTCTGGTACATTCCTCATCACGGGGTGTATCACCCAAAGAAGAAAAAGATCCGTGTAGTGTTTGACTGCGCCGCCTCATTCAGAGGAACTTCATTGAATGACCAGCTGCTTCAAGGTCCTGATCTTACTAATACCCTCATTGGCGTCTTGACTAGGTTTAGACAAGAGCTCGTTGCCATGATGGCAGACATAGAATCAATGTTCTACCAAGTCAGAATCCCTGACGAAGATGCTGATCTTCTGCGTTTCCTTTGGTGGCCAGATGGCGACGTTAGTGAAGCGATGGTGGAATGTAGAATGGCCGTACACCTGTTTGGAGCCACATCATCTCCCAGCTGTGCAAGCTACGCTCTCAGAAAAACTGCAGAAGATGGCAAGGGCAAAGCACCATCCGAGGCTGTGGAGACAATCTTCAGAAACTTTATGTCGATGACTGTCTGAAGTCCGTGTCAACAGAAGACGATGCCATCGCACTGTCAAGAGACCTTAGAACTCTGTGTTCGAATGGGGGATTCCATCTGACTAAGTGGATAAGCAACAGCAGAGCAGTTCTAGCTTCTATCCCAGAAAAGGAAAGAGCCACTGAAGTCAAAGATCTGGACCTGAGCCACGATGTCCTTCCTATCGAGAGAGCTCTTGGTGTACAATTCACAATTCACAATTCAAATCGCTTTATTGGCATGATAAGTTACATCTTATGTTGCCAAAGCATCAAAATACATTTATGGTTTAGCACATAAACGCAGTTCTATTCATACATTGTATAAACAGGTATATCCCTGAGTGTATAAATATACATTCGCATTGTTTATATATATTCTTTTCTTAGTTTACTGGTTGTCCCTCTGTTCATGGCAAGCTGTAACATAGTGTGCCGCCAGTGTTATACAGCTTCTCTCCTCTCCCAGTAGGAATGGGAGTTTTTGGTTGTCATTCAGATTTCTGAAATCAGGGCATATTTGTGAGAATTTTTGGTAGAAATTCTCCCTGATGCCCTGATATTTTCCACAAGCTGTGAGGAAGTGCATCTCTGTCTCCACCACTCCCTGACTGCAGTGAGAGCATATCCTGTCCTCTCTTGGCAGCCTGGTCTGCCTGTGTCTGCCTTTTTCGATCGCTAGGCTATGTTCGCTAAGTCTGTACCTTGTCAAGGTTCTTCTCAGTTTGTTATCCTTTACCATGGTCAGGTAATCAGCTATGTTGTATTGTCTGTTTAGGGCCAAGTAGCAATTGAGTTTGCTTTGGGTTTTTGTTGTTTCTGCCCAATATGTCAGATATTTTTCCTTTTGCTTAGCGACGATTGTGTTGGGTTGAATTCTTTGTGTTACCCTGTCACTGTCCTGGGGCTGGTTATTGTTAGTATTGTTAGTAGTTACTTCACTGAGTCCCAGGACTAGTTGACTGAGGGTATTCTTCTTTATGGTCAGCTCTTGGCATTTCAGGGCGTCGTAGTGATAGCATTGGGGATTGCTCATTTGTAGGTGATTCCAAAATTTGGTGGCTCTTTTTTGGATAGTGATTATTAATGGATATTGGCCTAGTTCTGCCCTGCATGCATTGTTTACTGTTTTCCTTTGAGTCCGGAGGATACTTTTACAGAATTCTGCATGTAGGATCTCAATTGGGTGTTTGTCCCATTTTGCAAATTCTTGTTGAGTTAGCAGTCCCCATACCTCACTGCCATAGAGTGCAATTGGTTCAATTACTGATTTGAAAATTTTGAGCCAAATGCTAATTGGGATTTCTATTTGGATTGATTTTTTGATGGCATAGAAAGCCCTTCTTGCTTTCTCTTTCAGTTCATTCACAGCCAGTTTGAAGTTTCCCGTAGAACTGATTTTTAAGCCCAAGTATGTGTAGTTAGTGGTTTGTTCAATTTTGGTTGTTCCTACTGTGAAATTTATTTTGGGTCCCTGATGTTTGGATCTTTGCTGGAACACAAGGACTTTGGTTTTTTGGGGATTTATTGTCAGGGCCCAAGTCTGGCAGTACGACTCCAGCAGGTCCAGGTTTTGCTGTAGCCCCTCTTTAGTAGGTGACAGCAGAACCAGGTCGTCTGCATAGAGGAGGAATTTAACCTTGGATTCATATAGGGTGAGGCCGGGTGCTGTAGATTGTTCAAGTAGTTTTGCCAATCCATTTATGTAAATATTAAAGAGTGTCGGTGAGATTGGCGAGCCCTGCATCACCCCCCGCCCCTGTGGGAAGTATTTTGTTTGTTTGTCTCCAATTTTAACTGCACATTTGTTGTTTGTATACATTGATTTAATTACATCATATGTTTTCCCTCCGACCCCACTTTCAATAAGTTTCAGGAATAAACCGTCATGCCAGATAGAGTCGAAAGCCTTCTGGAAATCTACAAAGCATGTGTAGATTTTGCTTTTGTTATGGTGAACGTGTTTGTCAATTAGGGTCTGTAGGGTGAAGATATGATCGGATGTTCTATAGTTTGGCAGGAATCCAATTTGGCTTTTACTCAAGACATTGTGCTCCTCAAGGAAGTTTATAAGTCTTTTGTTTATGATGCTACAGAATACCTTCCCCAGGTTACTGTTTACACAGATGCCTCGATAGTTGTTTGGGTCGATTTTGTCCCCACTTTTGTATATGGGCGTTATGAGTCCTTTGTTCCAGATATCAGGGAAATAACCGACACTCAGAACCAAGTTGAAGAGTTTTAGGATAGCCAGTTTCATTTTGTTGTCTGTGTGCTTAATCATCTCGTTTAGTATGCCGTCTGTCCCGCAGGCTTTTCCTGGTCGCAGGTCCTTGAGTTTTTCAAGAAGTTCTTTTTCTGTTATTATGGCGTCCAGCGGGTTTTGGTTATCTTTTATGGCCATTTCTAGCTTTTCCAGTTTTTTGCATATTTGGTGTTGCTCTGGTCTTAGTGTGTTTTTCTGGTATAATTTTTCAAAGTGGTTTACCCATGTGTCCCCATTTTGAATGGCCAAATCGTCGTGTTGTTTTTTGTGTAGTGTTTTCAAGTTTTCCCAGAAACAATTGGAATCAATGGATTCCTCCATGGAGCTGAGTGTATTCTTAATATATTGCTCTTTTTTGGTTCTGAGTGTGTTCCTGTATTGCGTTAGTGTCTGACAATAAGTAAGGCGTAGTTCCTCGTTTTCTGGATGTCTGTGTTTTTGGTTTGATATTTTTCTAAGTTTTTTCCTCATGTTATGGCAATCTCGGTCAAACCATTTTTCATAGTTTTTTGTTTTGGGTTTGTTCTTGCGAGCTTTCAAGTTTGCATTTGTTGCCAAATTATCAAAAATATTGTTTAGTTTACTAACTGCCCGGTTTACGCCTTCTTTATTGTGAGTGTATATGTTATCCAGAAAGGTGTCTAAGAGAGCTTGAGTTGATGCATTGCTAATTGTTTTCTGGTATTTTTCCGTGTCGTTTTTGGCCCATCTGTACGATTTTTTGGTGTTGTACAGTTTACTGGGTTGTGTTTCTATGTTGTTTGTTTCTGTCTTTTTGAGGAACATAGTAATTTGACTGTGATCTGACAGTGTTGTTTGTGGTTTGACTGTGAATGCTCTGAAAGAGGATGGGTCTAAGTCTGTAATCATATAATCTACTGTGCTGCAGCCAAGAGGTGAGCAATAGGTCGATCTTCCTAGGAGGTCTCCTATGAACCTACCATTGACAATGTACAGACCCAGGTTTCGACAGAGCTGTAGTAGCTGTTTTCCGTTGGTATTTGACTGCTTGTCGCAGTTATGCCTGTATGGAAGGGAAGGGATGTCAAAGTGGTTATTCCCGAAAATGTAATTGTTTCCCTGATTATTGGTGAAGTCTGGTTCTTCGCCCGTTCTTGAATTGAGGTCCCCACAGATCAACACGTTCCCCTGGGCCTGGTATTGGATAATTTCCCCCTCCATGTTGGAGAAGGTGTCCTCTTTAAAGTACGGGGAATTGATTGGAGGGATATAAAGTGCGCAAATGTAAACATCTTGGGTGTTTGAGATAATCTCCCTCTCAAGTTTGAGCCACATATGGTTTTCGCCCTTTTTTATAAATTTGATGTAATTCTTAAGTTCTGTTTTAAACCAGATCAGTATGCCTCCGGAGTCTCTGCCTTGGGTTACACTTGGTAATTTATTGGAGGGGACCACCAGCTCAGTGTACCCTTGGGGACAGCCAGTGTGTCCTTTTCCTTTATACCAAGTTTCCTGTAAAATGATAATATCTAGATCTTTAGTTTCATCTATGAACTCTGGGGTCCTACTTTTCACTTCTCGCAGTGAAGAGCATAGACCTTGGATATTCCAGGTCGAAATATATAAGGATTTCATGTTAAGTTTGATCTTTTACTATGATAGGTTAAAGAGTGGTACGTGTTTGTCGTGTCTAAGTGTGGGGGAAAAAAAAGATCACATCAGTTGTCTACAAAAGTTAATACAATTTGGTTACAGTTCTTTCTATTAATTAGTCCTTGATCCATAAGGCGGAAGTAGATGCTGCTGCACATCTGCTTATTGTCTCTTAATGGATTGTTTCTGTCTGAGGTATTGCGTACGTCCTGTGCATCTCTCCCTCTGTCTGGCTGGGAGCAGTCCTATTCCCCTGTGGGACAGGAGTGGTGCAGGTCTGATATTGTTGTTTTGCATGGGGATCCTCTCTGGTCTCGGTTGGTGTGTTGGTGGTCCTTGTAGTGTTCCTGATATGTACCCCGCTGATCTCTGGTGGTCGGGGGGGGGGTCCTCTTGGAGTCTGGGTATGGACCCGGTTAAAAGCGACGTCCTTCAGGGCTTTAGCAAAGATCGATATTCTTTGCCTTTGGATGTGGACGTGGTCGTAAAGACATTCCTCATCGAGGGTGGGGTGTTGGGCCAGGTGTACGTTGTGGTTTGATTCGCAGTCTCTTGCTATGCTGGCATTTATCTCATGAATTGTGTTGTTGTTGAAGTCTGTTCTCGGCAATATTGTGGAAACAGTGATTCTAGTGTTTGGAAATGTACTGCTTGCTTTCCTAATCATTGCTCTGAGCGATGTTGCTACTTCTTTCTGTTGGGTCTTTAGGTCATTTGTGCCCGTGTGTATTATTATGTGTTGGGGGGAGCCTAATCTGGCTTTGGTCAGCCATCCCATGGCTCTGTTTGTTGTTGGGCACCAGATCTTTTCTACTTTACTTCTAGGGAATAGCTTTTTCTCCCATAGAAATTTCCCATTTGAGTCTATGAGTATTACGACGTCAGCCTTGTTTGTGTTTACTGTCTGGTGGCTTTCGCTTGGACTCATAGTGTGTGTGCTGGGCTGGGGTGTCTGGTGTGTGCGTACCTCTTGTGAGCAGCCCGCTTGTGGTTCCACGGTGGTGGGGGAAGATTGCGAATCAGTATGCTGGTCGGTCTGTGTGGCACCCCTTGTATTGTGTGTCTGTTGCTTTTGTTCCGTGTGGGAGTGCAGCCGTTCCGTCCGGCTCTGTCTTGTCTTATCTCTAGCCTCTGGTTGCTGGTGTAATGGTGTTATCTCTCCTCTATGGCTCTCTTCTTTTTCCTGCAGCTCTTTCACCTGATTCCTAAGTAGATTCACCTGGTTCTCAAGTAGCTTCAGCTCTCTCTTGTGTCTCTCCCTCTCCTGATTTTGATCGTCATTCATTTTGAGGAAGCCCTCTCTAAGTTTAACCATCTCTATCTCTAATTGATTAAATTTATCTTTTGGTTGTATCTGGCTGTGTGATCCCGGGGTATGTGTCTGGTCGGCCCTGGAAGGCTCACTCACTTCCTGGCTAGGCTGGTCGGCCCTGGAGGGCTCACTCACTTCCTGGCTATGCTGCTCTTCTCTTGGTGAGCTGGGAATGGTAGGGGGACTATGTGTGGCTACCTCCCTGGTAGTTATGCTGGGGTTTGTCAGTTGTATCGTGTGGCTGTGGTTCCCCGGGGTTAGTGTCTGGTTTGAACTGTGTGGCTCGTTCACCTCCTGACCAGGCAGATTTTCTCCTGGTAAGTTGTCAATGTTGGGGGGAGTGCGGGCCACTCTGGGGCTGTTCCTTCCCCCCTTAGTTAATTTTTTCAGTGTCCTGAAGGCCGTTGCAAATTTGTCGAGGTTGCCTTGCACTAATATTGTTCCGGTATTGTACGCGTTGACCGTCATAGTTGAACTGTCTCCTGGTGTGTTAATTTTCATTATGGACCCATTTGCGGTATTTTCTAGCTTAACATTGGTATAGTGTGATTTTATTGCTGTGATCCAAGCCACTGGCTGATGTGAGAAGAAAATGAGGTTACTTTTTGTCCCATTGTTGTAACAGTCAGCAAAAAGTGTTTCTGGTTTTTCTCTCATCTGCTCATGCTTGATCGCTTTTATAGCTTTTTTTGCGGAGTTGGGGGGAATCTGGAAGCGGGGCTGTTGTGGATCTTCTGATTCGCTCATTTTTGGTAAAGTATTGTTGATCTTAGAATAAGCTTTTCTGGGGCCCCGGGTTTGGTGTTTCCCTCTCCCTGTTCGCGAACTTTCCTGGTCCCCCTCTCCGACCCCGTGGTCCCTGGGCCTTGGCTTCTGGGTTCACCCTTCTCAGGTCTGGGTCTGTGAGCCGCTGTTTCCCGGTGCCTTCGGGCTGTTCCCCTCCCCCTCAGAGGTCTCTGTGCCTCTGTCTCGGCCTGGCTCCTCGGGCCTTTCCCTGGCTTCAGTCTCCCTCCCTGGGCCCTGTACTCACAGTCTTGGTTTGCTTCTGGAAGCCTTCTGGTTGCTCCCCTTCTCCTCAGAGGTCTCTGGGCCTGGCTCCTCGGGCCTTTCCCGGGCCTTCTAGCCCAGCCGCCGCTCGGGCTGTGCCTCGTTCGCCGTTCGGGTGCTGGACTGCGGTCGTCGCTCGGGTGCTGGACTGCGGCCGCCGATCGGGCCGTGTCTCGTTCGCCGCTCGGGCTCCCCGAGTCACCTCGTTCCGGCTGCTGCTGCGTCTCCGTGCGGCCTCCCCGATTCGCCTCGTTTCCCGAAGCGGCCTCCCCGAGTCTCCTCGCTCCGGCTGCCGCTGCGTCTCCGTGCGGCCTTCGCGCCTCGGTTCCCGATGCGGCCGAGTCACCTCGCTTCTGCTGCTGCTGTGGCCCCGTGCGGCCGCTGTTCTTTGGTTTGTATATTTTTTTTTTCCCTTATTTCTTTTTTTTCTTTGGATTTTTTTTTTTTCTAATTTCCTCTGGTGCATCGAGTCAGACACGTTCAACTTCAGGATAATGGTGAACGAAAGACCATCCACAAGACGAGGGATTCTCTCCATGGTCAGTTCCATCTACGACCCTCTTGGATTCCTGGCACCACTCATTCTGCCGGTGAAGCTGATGCTACGAGAGCTGTGTAGAGACAAGAGAGGATGGGATGAAGATATCCCAGAAGGTCAAGCTCAGAGATGGCACAGATGGCTGACAGATTTGCAACAACTTTCTAGCTTCAACGTCAGTAGATGCATCAAGCCCGCGAGTTTTGGAGTTACAAAGACGGCTCAACTACATCATTTCTCGGACGCCAGTGAGGACGGCTATGGCACGGCTACCTACCTCTTGCTGACAAATCAACAGGGCCAGAAACATTGTGCCTTCCTCATGGGAAAATCCAGGGTGGCTCCGCTGAAGCAGGTCACCATCCCGAGACTGGAATTGACGGCAGCGGTTGTTGCAGTTAAAGTTGACCAGGTGATGCGTAAAGAGTTACAGCTCCCATTAGAAGAATCTGTCTTCTGGACGGATAGCACGACAGTGCTGAAGTATATAGAGAATGAGAAGATACGCTTCAAGACCTTCGTAGCAAACAGAATCTCATCCATTAGAGAAGCTACACAACCATCTCAATGGAGGTATGTAAACACCTCATTAAACGCAGCAGATCAAGCCTCACGGGGATTGAAGGCTGAAAACTTCATGAGGAGTGAAACTTGGATACAAGGCCCAAGTTATCTGCTGGAAACAGAGAGATCATGGCCAGAAAGACCAGATATGCCAAGTCAGATTACTGAAGACGACGTCGAAGTCAAGAGATCAGTCACAGTAAATTTCATAACTACGAAAGAGAACTTTGACACAGTGAACAAGCTTGTTAACCATTTCTCAGGATGGCACCAGTTGAGGAAAGCAGTTGCATGGTTTCTAAGGTTGAAAGAGTTGCTGCTACACCTGAGCGGTAAGAGAAAAGAGTACCGAGCCACTATCAGTCAGTCTGAAAGTAACCCTGATAAGCAGAGAATGCTTCTACAGCAGTATATGCATCAGCACAAGACCACATTGAGCAAGAATTCATTGACCGTGGAGGATTTGGCCAAGGCTGAGAAGGAGATAGTTTGCTTCAGTCAAAGACAAAGATACTGGATTCCAGGAGCTAATTCCGTAATAAGAAAAATACTCTCTGAATGTATTGTTTGCAGATGGTTACACGCTAGAGCTGGGGAGCAGAAAATGGCAGACCTGCCTGAAGACCGTTTGTTACCAGACAAGCCCCCATTTACAAACGTAGGGGTGGACTATTTCGGGCCTTTCGAGGTAAAGCGAGGACGGAGCCTTGTCAAGAGATATGGTGTGCTTTTCACTTGTTTGACCATCAGAGCAGTTCATATTGAGGTGGCACACACGCTTGACGCTGATTCCTGTATTAACGCCTTGCGGCGCTTTGTCTGTAGAAGAGGACAGGTGTCCATTATGCGTTCTGATAATGGCACTAATTTCGTCGGAGCGGAGAGAGAACTACAGGAAGCTATTGAAGGTTGAAATCAGCTTAAAATACAGGAAGCCATGATGCAAACAGGAATTAAGCGGATCTTCAATCCTCCGGCTGCATCCCACCACGGAGGCGTCTGGGAAAGACAGATACGCACCGTAAGAAAACTACTCAGTTCTGTACTGAAGCAGCAAGCGCTGGACGACGAGGGACTCCAAACCGTTCTGTGCGAGGTCGAAGCCATCATTAATGACCGACCGATAACTAAGACATCAGATGATCCCAATGACCTCGAAGCCCTGACTCCGAACCACCTGTTGTTGTTGAAAACACAGCCAGCCATGCCCCCGGGAGTCTTCAAAAAGGAAGATCTGTATGCCCGTCGGAAGTGGAGGCAAGTTCAGTATATGTCAGACCTCTTCTGGACCAGATGGACAAGAGAATACTTACCTCTGCTACAGGAGCGTCAAAAATGGTCCAAAATAAAGAGGAACTTCATCGTCGGAGACATTGTCTTAATTGTGGATGATTCAGCCCCTAGAAATTCTTGGTTGATGGGAAAAATAATTAAGACCATGCCAGACTCCAGAGGCGTCGTTCGTCGCGTCTGTTTGCAAACCAAGACCAGTACCCTGGAGAGACCGATCACAAAGCTCTGCCTGCTACAAGAAGCAGCGTGAAAAGCTCCTGAACGAAAGAAAAAAGTGGACACTTGTATTGTAAATATGTTGAACTCATTAGTTTATGACTCTTAATGTTTGAGTAATTGATATGCTTCATGTGCCTAGTCAATTAGGGGCCGGAATGTAAGAGCCATAAAAGCTTAAGAAAATACTTTAAAATAGTGGCTAAATGGCATAATACAGTTAATTTACCTGAACGACTTATTGTATTAAGAAACCCCCTATTTTCTTGCTCCAGTAGTATAGTCCGACACCCCCTTCATTCTTGCCACAATGGAACAGTCCCTAAGCCACACATGGGTGCAGCCATCTTACAGTTTTAAACTGCACGTGGTGAAAGAGGCAGAAGCTGTGAGGTTTGGAGCAGTACAGTTTTTGACCGTGTTCGTTTATACGTGTTTGCTTTGTAATTCTGTTTGTTAAGTGTTATAGTAAACCATTTAAAAGACAAAGCTACGTTTGGGAACGTTTTATTTCGACACGCGTCTACTCGATGTTAAAAGCCCCACAGCCCAGTGGCCTGCCTGTTTGGAAACTAAGAAGCGCCACTACAGTGACTGTGTGAATGGAATGTGAGAATGAGTTATGTATGTATGTCCACATATATTCCTTTACGTATATGTATGTATGTTTTATATTCCTTTACTAATGTGTATGAATGTATGTTTTTAATTATGATTTTCCAATAAGTTACTTTCTCTGAAAGTCATAATTAAATAATACATTCACACACATAAGTAAAGGAATATATACATAACACGCAAAGGAATATATACAGACATACATACTTTCAGAAGCTCCACGATAATAAATATCTTCCTCCGCAGCCTCTGGAGCAACTGTACCCATGCTTTTTTCATGTGTAAGTTGTAATGACTTGACCTCACTGAAAGCATTAATGAAAGCGGCGAATTATACTGCGCACGCGCTGCCTGTGCAGTCGCACGCGTTCTGCCTCTGAACCCCTTCGTTCAGAGGACAGGAAATGCCGGTTTTCCCCACATGCACTGTGCATGCTGAAAACCGGCATTTCATCCAGCCAGATGCGTAAGTACCCCGACCGTACTCGCGCATTTGGAAGGGAATTACTGGGCCAACATTTTACATGTCAATAAAATGAAAAATTTAACAATTGCACGACTTGCCCCCTCGCATCTGCGACTGAGGGTCCAAGGAGGTGCATTGCGCAAGAGGTCATCATCGTATGTATCCTCACACTGTTCCCTTTGGGGAACTGTATGAAGTGGTGGAAGGATTTATGGCCGTGATTAACGCTCATTCCGTGACCGTAACCATCTTTGAACCAGCCATTAGGGTGGTTAGTCCTATGGCGGGAGGGTTTTACGGGCTCCCACAACCCATCTGAGGGGGGGGGGCCACCAACACCCACGGACGCAAGTATCCCGCTGGATGTCCACCCAGAATTTAAAGTTGGAACTCCGACTCCACTTGCCGGGACTGTCTGGAGTGGGGTTCAAAACCCTACTCCTTCTGGCCCAGCGGCGGGGATGCTTACTGCTACGCAAAAGGCCCACTCCGCACAAAAGGTGACACCCATACGTTTCCTGCGCCTTTTCCCTCCCCGTGACTGGAGCCCTATGCTGCCATTTCACGTTGCTAATCGGATTGGGCCTTTGTCATAGCGGTAGGATCCCCGCCGCTGGGCCAGATCAGGGTAGGGTTTCGAACCCCGCTCCAGACAGTCCCGGCAAGTGGAGTCGGAGCTCCGGCTCTAAATTCTGGGTTGACATCCAGTGGGATATTTGCGTCCGTGGGTGTGGGTGGCCCCCCCTCCTTGTATAGCTTGTGGGAGCCCGTAAAACCCTCCCGCCATAGGACTAACCGCCCTAATGCCTGGTTCAAAGATGGTTACGGTCACGGAATGAGCGTTAATTCTGGCCATAAATCCTTCCACCACTTCATACAGTTCCCCAAAGGGAACAGTGTGAAGACACGTATGATGACGACATTGCTAAATAAATAAATGGAATTTTAAAAATTCTTTTAGGGCTTTTAAAAGTCTTTAAATTGCTTTAATTCTGTTTAAAACTACTTCAGATTACTCAAAATAATGTAAACATTTTAAAAAGTTTATAAAAGTTACCAAAATCTTCAAAAAACTTCCAAAAACCTATTTGAACTGCTGCTTTGCATGTAAAAATGGTTAGCAGCTTGACAGAAACATTGGGGGCGTGTCCAGTGAAACTGAGACCTCAAGGGGCGTGTCTCACTTGCACTGCACGCTCCTGGCTTCGCGCTGGCTGCACTCCTGGGCGGCGTGACGTCATACGCTGCCCGGGATTCTTCTTCTGGAAACACCAATTCCAGGCGTCCCTGGAGCTGATCGGCAGTAGCGCGGGGTAAGTGTAAATACGGGGCTTGCACGCGCTGCAAGCCCCGTTCTGGAATTTCTGGGCCATTGTCTTTGGGAGAGTGCACCAAATAACACCCACCTAAAAGATGATGTTGTTCTTCCCTCCTTCCAAACAGTTGGTGGTTGTTGGTTGTTTCTCTCCCCTCTCTCCTTCTCCTGAAGTGGAGGCCAATTTGGGGAGGCAGTAATGGAAAGGCCTCTCCCCTGGTTGGTGTTGTTGCTGGCCTCCCTTCTCCTTCTCCCCCTCTGTCCTCTCTCTCCAGGCACCTCAGTTGCTGTGATGATGGTGGAGGTGGAGGTGGAGGTGGTGGTGGTCTATCGATATCCTCCTCTTCCTGGTCAGGAGACCACCACTTTCCACTCTCCTGGTTTGGCTGCTCCTTCTCCTCCTGCTGACTGAGGCAGCTGCACAGCCAGAAATGCTGGAACAGAGGGTACTCTTTTATTTGGACCCAAAAAAAAAACCCAATTCGACTGTAAATAAACAAAAGTTCAACTAAAGCTTAACAAATCAAATTAAAATTTGGTTTTCTGTGTTGATGATGCATTCCAGTCCCCGCGGCGCCCATCGGTCGCGGAAATACTCAAGCGCACCGGCGGACACCGCGTGCTCCATCTCCAGGGCCACCCGGGCGCGAACATGGCCGCGGAAGAGATGCAGGCAATCCGGCTGGACGACCCCCTCGACCGCCCGCTGCCTGGACCAATTGATGGCTCTTTTAGCCAGGCCCAGGAGCAGGCCCACAAGGAGGTCCTCCAAACTGTCCGCTCCGCTCCGCACCGGGTGACCGTAGATCAAGAGCGTGGGACTGAAGTGCAACCAAAAATCGAGGAGCAGCCCCCTCAAGTAGTGAAAGAGGGGCTGCAACCTCTCACAATCCATATAAACGTGAAACACGGACTCCTCCAGGCCGCAAAAAATGCAGGCGGCCTGGGAGTCCGTGAACCTACTTAAAACCTTATTGCACGGGACCGCTCCGTGCAACACCCTCCAGGCCAAGTCCCCGATGGAATAAGGGAGGACTCCCGCATAGAGAGCCCTCCATTGGGGACCTCCGCTACCGCCGGTCGGCAAAACGCCACGCCAAGGCGTGTCCGGACGGTAGACGAAGATGGCAAAGTGGAGAGTGTGCAGGAGCAGCCCGTACAGGAAACCCCTCCACGCGGAATGAAAAGGCACGGAGGGTATTTCCTCGAGACGGCTCAAGTTGTGAGGTGCCGGTTTCCGAGGGGAGTTTCGGGGCCGGGCGCCGATGAGGAATTCTGTCCAAACGGGGGTAAGCTCGGACGGGACCGCCCCACGTGCTTGAGCCGCCTCGATACACCTAGTGGAGTCGCGGCCCAGTGCGGCTTTTACCGATTCGATGGTTTCGACCGCGAGCCGGACGTTGGCCCAGGACAGGCGCCGCGCCAGCTCCTCCGGCGCCATCCAGCCCGCTCCTCCACCATCGAGCAGGTCCCCGACTCTGGTCACCTTCCCAGCCACAGCCCTACCCTCCGCCAGCCGCCCGAACCCGTGTTCGTGGAGGTGCGGATTCCTGAGCAGCGGCTCCCGAAGGAGAGCCGCCGCTCCTGACGGGGGAGAGCTCCGCCTGGAAGCGACGTAGTTCCAAACCCATAGTAGTTCCTGGTAGAAGACAGGCAGCTCCCGCAGGCCGGCACACCTGCTGCCCACTTTCGCAAACAGGAGTTGCGTGTCGTAATTGAGGCCATGCAGCTGGCGGAAGAAAAACGTCGCCAGCGCACACCACCTCGGAGGATTCTCGACGTACAGGTATCTCTGCAGCGTCTGAAGACGGAAAGTCGCAGCCTGGGTGCGAAGGCACACCAGCGCCTGACCGCCCTCCCTAAGCGGGAGACACAGAACCGCGGCAGAGACCCAGTGCTTCCTTTTGTCCCAGAAGAAGTCGATGAGCTTCTCCTGAATCTTGGTGACAAACGCAGGGGGAGGGATCAAAGTGACCAACCGGTACCACAACATGGCGGCCACCAGCTGGTTTATGACCAGCGCTCGACCCCTGTAGGACAACACTCGGAGCAGTCCTGTCCAGCGTCCTAGGCGAGCGGTGACTTTGGCCTCCAGCTCTTGCCAGTTCACCGGCCAGGCGTCCTCGGCAGGGCTAAGGTAGACTCCCAAATAGAGGAGGTGCGTGGTGCTCCAGGCGAAAGGCCTGAACTCCTCCGGCAGGGAGTCCACCCGCCACTGACCCACCAGGAGTCCGGAACATTTCTCCCAGTTGATCATGGCGGAGGATGCGTCCGAGTAAATCTGCTGGCATTCCCGCATCCTCCGCAAGTCAGCGGGATCCGTGACCATGAGGAGCACGTCATCGGCGTAAGCCGAGAGGACCACCTCCACGCCCGGCCCTTGCAGAGCCAGTCCCGTCAACCTCTTCCGCAAGAGGCGCAGGAAAGGCTCCACGCAAATGGCATATAACTGACCGGACATGGGGTATCCCTGACGCACCCCCCTCCCGAAGCGAAGGGGCGCCGTCAAGGACCCGTTAACTTTAATCAGACACTCCGCGGCGGCGTACAGAAGTCGGATCCGGGCGACGAAATGCGTCCCGAACCCGAATGCGCGCAGAGTCCCGAAGAGATACTCGTGATCCACCCTGTCGAACGCCTTCTCCTGATCCAGGGAAAGGAAGGCGACCGACAGACCAGCCCTCTGGGAGTGGTGGACCAGGTCCCAGACCAGATGGATGTTATCGTGGATGGTCCGGCCCGGGACCGTGTAGGACTGGTCGGGGTGGATCATGTGGGCCAGCACGGTGCCAAGGCGAGCAGACATGGCCCTGGCAAGGATTTTATAGTCCGTGCTGAGGAGGGAGACCGGGCACCAGTTCTTAAGGAGGCGGAGATCGCCCTTCTTAGGCAGCAGGACAATGACCGCCCTGCGCCAAGAGAGGGGCATCTCCCCGGTCGCCAAACTTTCCCCCAGGACCCGCGCGTAGTCGCCCCCCAAGACGTCCCAGAACGCCCTGTGGAACTCCACGGTCAGCCCGTCCAGCCCCGGGGACTTTCCCCTAGAGAGCTGGTGGAGGGCACCGGTCAGCTCCACCAGACTTAGCGGAGCGTCCAATTTTTCGGCGCCCTCCGGGCCAACCTTCGTCAGGTCCTCCCACAAAACTCTGCACGCATCCTCGCTGGACGGATCCGGAGAGAACAGAGCCCCGTAATAGGCCCGGGTCTCCGCGCTGATTCCCTCCGGATCCGAGACCAGAGATCCGTCGTCGGCCAGCAGCCCCAAGAGCTGCATACGGACCCCCCGTCTTTTTTCCAGCGAGTAGAAGAAGGGGGAGCCACGGTCCAGGTCCCGCAGGAGCTGGATCCGCGACCTCACGTACGCGCCTCGGGACCCGACGAGCTGCAGGTCCTTCAGCGCGCCCTTCTTCTCTTCGTACACCTTCCGCAGGGCCGGGTCCTCGACGACCTGACCGAGACGGGACTCCAGGTCGAGCACCTCCTTCTCCAACCGCCCGACCCGGGCCTCCCACCTCTTGGTCGACACCGTCGCGTACTCCTGACAGAAGAGACGGATGTGAGCCTTGCCCACATCCCACCATAGCCTCAAGGAGGGGAAGCCCCCCTGCTTCCTTCTCCAGTCGGCCCAGAATCGACGAAACGAATCCCGGAACCGTGCGTCCTCCAGCAGCAGGTTGTTAAAATGCCAGTACATGGACCCCTCCCGCGCGTGCAGCGGAGCGAGCTCCGCCCACACCAGGTGGTCGTCCGTGCACGGCACCGGCCGCATTGCAGCTGCCGGAATGCAGCAGACGTACGCCCGGGAAATGTAGAGGCGGTCGATTCTGGACCTTCCTCCCCCAGACCTCACGCTAGTGAGGGCGCTGGAGTCGGGGTGGAGATTTCACCAGACGTCCACCAAGTCGAAGGACCCAACCAGGTCCCTCAACTTCTCCATCGCCGCCGGGCTTCGCGGGGGACCCGAACGGTCCCTCGCCTCGAGGGTGCAGTTAAAATCCCCCCCGAGGATGACGCACTCGCCCACGTCGATGGAGCCCAAGAGAGCGGACACTTCTTCGAAGAAGCGCACTTGCTGCGCACTGGTCTGAGGGGCGTACACGTTCACTAGATGGAGCGGCACGCCCCCCAGGTGAACAGTGACCTGGAGCAAGCGGCCCGGCACGTGCTCCTTGACCCCCAAGATCTCCGGCTGAAAATGCGGGGCCAGCAAGATAGCCACCCCGCTGGAATTGTTGGAGAGGTGACTCATGCTGACCCCTCCTTGCCACTCCAGGAGCCACGTGGCTTCGTCTCCCGGAACGGTGTGGGTTTCTTGCAGGAAGCACACCGCATACTTCCCGTCCCGAAGGACCGAGAAGTTACTGAATCTGCGGCGCGCCTCCCTGCTGCCGTTGATGTTCAGGCTGGCTATGGTTATCTTCATGTCAGAAGCATAGTGCAACCTCTGCCTACACCTAACGGGGGGAGGAAGCGCAGCCACTGGTCAGCCGCCACTTCCTCAGCAGCCCAGTGAGAAACGTTGTGAGCCGACGCAGCTCGAGCGGGTTCACACCCTCGTCCGCGCCCATGATCTTAACGGCGGCGCGGACGGAATCGATGAGCAGCGCCAGCTCCGACCACCTGTCGAGGGCCAGCCGGACCTTATTGCGCTGACCCAGGCACGTGGCCATAAAATCCCGGAGTTCCCTTACGGAAATGAGGGGAGACTCGGCAAGGGGCACGAGGTCATCCATCGCCACGTCGGCGCTGGAGTCCGAATCGTCCTCCGTGCCCATCACCGAGTCCCCATCCTCCTCCAGGGGGTCGTCACCAGCGGCCGACCCGTCCGCCGTGCAGTGCGAAGCGAACGACTCGGCTGCACCAGCCAAACCCCCCTCCGCCCGGATCCCACCCCCAGGATCGGCGGCAGAGGATTTCTCCCAGGGCTCCTCTAGGGGTGCCGGGCCAGAAGACGGCGGCGGTTCAGAGCTCCCCTCCGCCTCAGACGCCGGAACGACCGGAGAAACCGGGGAGAGAAAAATTTCCAGCTCCTCCAGTACGTCCGGCACCAGAGACGCAGCCAGGGGGCCATCCTCCTCCCCGCCACCAACCTCCGACCCAGCGGACAGGGGGTTTTGAATTAAAAGCTCTACCAGGACGAGCATCCCCTGGGAGACGTCCGGGTCGCATTGGGCGAGCTCATTATCCTCGAGCTCGCCCGACCCAGCCCCCAGGCTGCCCGACCCGGCGAGGGGTAACGGCACCGATAAAAGGTCAATTTCAATTACTGCCGCGGGTTGTTCCGCAACCCCCCTCATGGGCAGGGTCTCATCCCCATCCCCGGGAGGCACGTGCTGGACAGACACATCTGCCTCAGCCTCCCGAGGGACAGGCGACCCCTGCCGATCGCTGGTGATGACTACAGCGCTGGGGGCGGGGGGGGCGCAGTACCCGCGGCGGGCGACGACTCCCCCTGCTCGGAGGGACCTTCCTCCTCCCGGTCCTCCTCCTCATCCAGGGGGTCGCGCCTTCTTTTTAGCACGGAGGGAGCCCTCCATGTCTGCAAAGGCCTCCTCCTCGACTCCCTCCGGCGGAGCAGGTTTGTCGGGTTCCTCGGGCCCGAGGCCGGCCGCAGGTATTGGCATTACCGCTGCGGCGGTTGCGGCCACAGGCTCGGGCACGAGGCCCCTCCCGCTCACATCTGCCCTGATCAACTCCGCGAGGAGCGCGGGTGTAAGGGGCTCAAGGGGCAAGGGCTCGCCATCCACGGGGGGACCTGCCCTAAGGTGCTTCTTTTTTCCCCGCGCCTTCTTTCCGGCCGGACACGCTCCCTCCCCCCTGCCGGAGGCCTTGGTGGCATCGGCCCCCGACGTCAACCGCGCATCAGACGTACTTGACACGCGGGCAGATCCGGGGGGAAGGGCGTCGGCGGCGGCGCCAGCCTCGGCCGCACGAGATGATCCGGCGGCCTTGGAGGCAGGGCAGTTCCTCCTGATGTGCCCCACCTCCCTGCAGGCATGGCACCTCACACCGTCCGACGTCCAAAAGGCGCGGTAGGCGGTCCCCTCGTGGAGGACGACGAACGCCCCGTCAGTGTCCTCCTCCCGCGCCAGCTGGATAAACAGCTGGCGCCGGAAGGAGAAGACGCGGCGAAGGCTGGCCTCCCGGAAGCCGAGCGGGATGGGTGTGATCCCCGACCTCACCTCCCCAAGTTGTCGCAAATGGGGAAGGAGGAGCTCACCAGGAACATAGGGCGGGATGTTGGAAATAATGATCCTCTGCGCGGTGGCCTCGAGAGGATCCACCGGCAGGAAGGTCCCGCCCACGGTGAGCCCCTTGGCGACAGCCAGGGGCACCGCCCGCTCCGACCCCAGGAAGAACACAGCCTTCCCATACATTTTCGAGGCCGCGACGATGGCTGAGGGGCCGACAACCCCAGCCATGGCCTTGACGCAGGCCTCGATGGTCATAGTGGGGTGAGTGTAGCTCTTCACCCCAAGCTTTTTTGTTATTAATCGAAAAGGTGACGGGGCAGCAGGAACAGCGGGAGCAGCTGTGGCTGTGGCTACCACTCTCGCATAGGTCCCGGCTGGCCCCACCACCGGCGAAGACGCAGTCGCCATTCTGGGGTGCTTTTTTTAAGGGCTACACTCACCCCAAGTCACAGGCCTGAAGGTGTTAATGGCCTCGGTGTATATATATATTTTTTGTCCTCTATTGAGCAGAGGGAGCTGATTAAAATGAGGACACACCTCTCTCCTTATTGATTTAAATTGGGAGAGGGGCCCTCTCCCCTCTGCTCAATTGGCAATTAATAAAATAGATGAAACTAAGGTGCCTTAGAAAGACAGGCAGAGAGAGACAAAGAGAGAGAGAGAGGTGGGGGGGTGGGAAGGAGGGAGGCCGCAAAGGGCAGTGTTGCCACTCAGGATGGTGGGTGGGTGTTGGCAGGGTTGCACTCTCCGATGGAAAAAGTCTTTGGTGGTGGTGGTCTTCTGGCAGGGGGAGAAGACATCTTCACCTGGAAAAGCTGGAGAAGCCCAGGCTCAGTCCTGCAACAGGTCTTAACGATGTAATTAAATTAAATTAAAGACTTCACCTTGGGCAGCTCCAAGCTCTCCCAGGGCAGGCAATAGAAGGGATGCTAATTAATGGTGTGTGTGGCCTAGCTTTTAACAAGAGCCACACACACACACACTACACCCCTTGATGATCCGGCCTTGCTTCTTCTTTTCTCCCCCCACCTAAAATACAAAGTCTTGGGAGAGTGCCCCAAATAACACCCACCTGTAGATGTTCCGGATGAAGTTTTCTTCCCTCCTTTCAAGCAGTTGGTTTCTCTCCCCTCTCTCCCTCTCCTGAAGTGGAGGCCAAATTGGGGAGGCAGTGATAGAAAAGGCCTCTCCCCTGGTTGATGTTGATGTCGGCCTCCTTTCTCCTTCTCCTCCTCTGTCCTCTTTCTCCAGGCACCTCAGTTGATGTAATGATGGTGGAGTTGGTGGTGGTGGTGGTCCAACGTTCTCCTCCTCTTCCTGGTCAGGGGACCACCACTTTAATCCACTCTCCAAAGTCTGGCTGCTCCCTCTGCTCCTGCTTGCAGCTGAACAGAGGGTACTCTTTTATTTGGACCCAAAAAAAAACCCAATTCGACTGTAAATAAACAAAAGTTCAACTAAAGCTTAACAAATCAAATTAAAATTTGGTTTTCCGTGTTGATGATGCATTCCAGTCCCCGCGGCGCCCACCGGTCGCGGAAATACTCAAGCGCACCGGCGGACACCGCGTGCTCCATCTCCAGGGCCACCCGGGCGCGAACATGGCCGCGGAAGAGTTGCAGGCAATCCGGCTGGACGACCCCCTTGACCGCCCGCTGCCTGGACCAATTGATGGCTCTTTTAGCCAGGCACAGGAGCAGGCCCACAAGGAGGTCCTCCAACCTGTCCGCTCCCCTCCGCACCGGGTGACCGTAGATCAAGAGCGTGGGACTGAAGTGCAACCAAAAATCGAGGAGCAGCCCCCTCAAGTAGTGAAAGAGGGGCTGCAACCTCTCACAATCCATATAAACGTGAAACACGGACTCCTCCAGGCCGCAAAAAATGCAGGCAGCCTGGGATTCCGTGAACCTACTTAAAACCTTATTGCACGGGACCGCTCCATGCAACACCCTCCAGGCCAAGTCCCCGATGGAACAAGGGAGGACTCCCGCATAGAGATCCCTCCATTGGGGACCTCCGCTACCGCCGGTCGGCAAAACGCCACGCCAAGGCGTGTCCGGACGGTAGACGAAGATGGCAAAGTGGAGAGTGTGCAGGTGCAGCCCGTACAGGAAACCCCTCCTCGCGGAATGAAAAGGCACGGAGGGTATTTCCTCGAGACGGCTCAAGTTGTGAGGCGCCGGTTCCCGAGGGGAGTTTCGGGGCCGGGCGCCGATGAGGAATTCCGTCCGAAAGGGGGTAAGCTCGGACGGGATCGCCCCACGTGCTTGAGCCGCCTCGATACACCTAGTGGAGTCGGGGCCCAGTGCCGCTTTTACCGATTCGATGGTTTCGACCGCGAGCTGGACGTTGGCCCAGGACAGGCGCCGCGCCAGCTCCTCCGGCGCCATCCAGCCCGCTCCTCCGCCATCGAGCAGGTCCCCGACTCTGGTCACCTTGCCAGCCACAGCCCTACCCTCCGCCAGCCGCCCGAACCCATGTTCGTGGAGGTGCGGATTCCTGAGCAGCGGCTCCCGAAGGAGAGCCGCCGCTCCTGACGGGGGAGAGCTCCGCCTGGAAGCGACGTAGTTCCAAACCCATAGTAGTTCCTGGTAGAAGACAGGCGGCTCCCGCAGGCCGGCACGCCTGCTGCCCACTTTCGCAAACAGGAGCTGCGTGTCGTAATTGAGGCCATGCAGCTGGCGGAAGAAAAACGTCGCCAGCGCACACCATCTCGGAGGATTCTCGACGTACAGGTATCTCTGCAGCGTCTGAAGACGGAAAGTCGCAGCCTGGGTGCGAAGGCACACCAGCGCCTGACCGCCCTCCCTAAGCGGGAGACACAGAACCGCGGCAGAGACCCAGTGCTTCCTTTTGTCCCAGAAGAAGTCGATGAGCTTCTTCTGAATCTTGGCGACAAACGCAGGTGGAGGGATCAAAGTGACCATACGGTACCACAACATGATGGCTACCAGCTGGTTTATGACCAGCGCTCGACCCCTGTAGGACAACACTCGGAGCAGTCCTGTCCAGCGTCCTAGGCGAGCGGTGACTTTGGCCTCCAGCTCTTGCCAGTTCGCCGGCCAAGCGTCCTCGGCAGGGCTAAGGTAGACTCCCAAATAGAGGAGGTGCGTGGTGCTCCAGGCGAAAGGCCTGAACTCCTCCGGCAGGGAGTCCACCCGCCACTGACCCACCAGGAGTCCGGAACATTTCTCCCAGTTGATCTTGGCGGAGGATGCGTCCGAGTAAATCTGCTGGCATTCCCGCATCCTCCGCAAGTCAGCGGGATCCGTGACCGTGAGGAGCACGTCATCGGCGTAAGCCGAGAGGACCACCTCCACGCCCGGCCCTTGCAGAGCCAGTCCCGTCAACCTCTTCCGCAAGAGGCGCAGGAAAGGCTCCACGCAAATGGCATATAACTGACCGGAAATGGGGCATCCCTGACGCACCCCCCTCCCGAAGCGAAGGGGCGCCATCAAGGACCCGTTAACTTTAATCAGACACTCCGCGGCGGCGTACAGAAGTCGGATCCGGGCGACGAAATGCGTCCCGAACCCGAATGCGCGCAGAGTCCCGAAGAGATACTCGTGATCCACCCTGTCGAACGCCTTCTCCTGATCCAGGGAAAGGAAGGCGACCGACAGACCAGCCCTCTGGGAGTGGTGGACCAGGTCCCGGACCAGATGGATGTTATCGTGGATGGTCCGGCCCGGGACCGTGTAGGACTGGTCGGGGTGGATCATGTGGGCCAGCACGGTGCCAAGGCGAGCAGACATGGCCCTGGCAAGGATTTTATAGTCCGTGCTGAGGAGGGAGACCGGGCGCCAGTTCTTAAGGAGGCGAAGATCGCCCTTCTAAGGCAGCAGGACAATGACCGCCCTGCGCCAAGAGAGGGGCATCTCCCCGGTCACCAAACTTTCCCCCAGGACCCGCGCGTAGTCGCCCCCCAAGACGTCCCAGAACGCCCTGTGGAACTCCACGGTCAGCCCGTCCAGCCCCGGGGACTTTCCCCTAGAGAGCTGGCGGAGGGCGCCGGTCAGCTCCGCCGGACTTAGCGGAGCGTCCAATTTTTCGGCGCCCTCTGGGCCAACCTTCGTCAGGTCCTCCCACAAAACTCTGCGCGCATCCTCGCTGGACGGATCCGGAGAGAACAGAGCCCCGTAATAGGCGCGGGTCTCCGCGCTGATTCCCTCCGGATCCGAGACCAGAGATCCGTCGTCGGCCAGCAGCCCCAAGAGCTGCTTACGGACCCCCCGTCTTTTTTCCAGCGAGTAGAAGAAGGGGGAGCCGCGGTCCAGGTCCCGCAGGAGCTGGATCCGCGACCTCACGAACGCGCCTCGGGACCCGACGAGCTGCAGGTCCTTCAGCGCGCCCTTCTTCTCTTCGTACACCTTCCGCAGGGCCGGGTCCTCGACGACCTGACCGAGACGGGACTCCAGGTCGAGCACCTCCTTCTCCAACCGCCCGACCCGGGCCTCCCGCCTCTTGGTCGACCCCTTCGCGTACTCCTGACAGAAGAGACGGATGTGAGCCTTGCCCACATCCCACCATAGCCTCAAGGAGGGGAAGCCCCCCTGCTTCCTTCTCCAGTCAGCCCAGAATCGACGAAACGAATCCCGGAACCGTGCGTCCTCCAGCAGCAGGTTATTAAAATGCCAGTACACGGACACCCACCGCGCGCGCAGCGGAGCGAGCTCCGCCCACACCAGGTGGTGGTCCGTGCACGGCACCGGCTGCATGGAAGCTGCCGGAACGCAGGAGACGAACGCCCGGGAAATGTAGAGGCGCTCGATTCTGGACCTTCCTCCTCCAGACCTCACGCTAGTGAAGGCGCTGGAGTCGGGGTGGAGATTTCGCCAGACGTCCACCAAGTCGAAGGACCCAACTAGGTCCCTCAACTTCTCCATCGCCGCCTGGCTTCGCGGGGGACCCGAACGGTCCCTCGCCTCGAGGGTGCAGTTAAAATCCCCCCCGAGGATGACGCACTCGCCCACGTCGATGGAGCCCAAGAGAGCGGACACTTCTTCGAAGAAGCGCACTTGCTGCGCACTGGTCTGAGGGGCGTACACGTTCACTAGATGGAGCGGCACGCCCCCCAGGCGAACAGTGACCTGGAGCAAGCGGCCCGGCACGTGCTCCTTGACCCCCAAGATCTCCGGCTGAAAATGCGGGGCCAGCAAGATAGCCACCCCGCTGGAATTGTTGGAGAGGTGACTCATGCTGACCCCTCCTTGCCACTCCAGGAGCCACGTGGCTTCGTCTCCCGGAACGGTGTGGGTTTCTTGCAGGAAGCACACCGCATACTTCCCGTCCCGAAGTACCGAGAAGTTATTGAATCTGCGGCGCGCCTCCCTGCTGCCGTTGATGTTGAGGCTGGCTATGGTTATCTTCATGTCAGAAGCATAGTGCAACCTCTACCTATACCTAACGGGGCGAGGAAGCGCAGCCGCTGGTCCGCCGCCACTTCCTCAGCAGCCCAGTGAGAAACGTTGTGAGCCGACGCAGCTCGAGCGGGTTCACACCCTCGTCCGCGCCCAAGATCTTAACGGCGGCGCGGACGGAATCGATGAGCAGCGCCAGCTCCGACCACCTGTCGAGGGCCAGCCGGACCTTATTGCGCTGACCCAGGCACGTGGCCATAAAATCCCGGAGTTCCCTTACAGAAATGAGGGGAGACTCGGCAAGGGGCACGAGGTCATCCATCGCCACGTCGGCGCTGGAGTCCGAATCGTCCTCTGTGCCCATCACCGAGTCCCCATCCTCCTCCAGGGGGTCGTCACCAGCGGCCGACCCGTCCGCCGCGCAGTGCGAAGCGAACGACTCGGCCGCGCCAGCCAGCCCCGCCTCCGCCCGGATCCCACCCCCAGGATCGGCGGCAGAGGATTTCTCCCTGGGCTCCTCTAGGGGTGCCGGGCCAGAAGACGGCGGCGGTTCAGAGCTCCCCTCCGCCTCAGACGCCGGAACGACCAGAGAAACCGGGGAGAGAACAATTTCCAGCTCCTCCAGTACGTCCGGCACCAGAGACGCAGCCAGGGGGCCATCCTCCTCCCCGCCACCAACCTCCGACCCAGCGGACGGGGGGTTTTGAATTAAAAGCTCTACCAGGACGAGCATCCCCTGGGAGACGTCCGGGTCGCATTGGGCGAGCTCATTATCCGCGAGCTCGCCCGACCCAGCCCCCAGGCTGCCCGACCCGGCGAGGGGTAACGACACCGATAAAAGGTCAACTTCAATTACTGCCGCGGGTTGTTCCGCAACCCCCCCCACGGGCAGGGTCTCATCCCCATCCCCGGGAGGCACATGCTGGACAGACACATCTGCCTCAGCCTCCCGAGGGACAGGCGACCCCTGCCGATTGCTGGTGATGACGACAGCGCTGGTGGGGGGTGGGGGCGCAGTACCCGCGGCGGGCGACGACTCCCCCTGCTCGGAGGGACCTTCCTCCTCCCGGTCCTCCTCCTCATCCAGGGGGTCGCGCCTTCTTTTTAGCACGGAGGGAGCGAGGGAGACCTCCATGTCTGCAAAGGCCTCCTCCTCGACTCCCTCCGGCGGAGCAGGTTGGTCGGGTTCCTCGGGCCCGAGCCCGGCCGCAGGTATTGGCATTACCGCTGCGGCGGTTGCGGCCACAGGCTCGGGCACGGGGCCCCTCCCGCTCACATCTGCCCTGATCAACTCCGCGAGGAGCGCGGGTGTAAGGGGCTCAAGGGGCAAGGGCTCACCATCCACGGGGGGACCTGCCCTAAGGTGCTTCTTTTTTCCCCGCGCCTTCTTTCCGGCCGGACACGCTCCCTCCCCCCCGCCGGAGGCCTTGGTGGCATCGGCCCCCGACGTCAACCGCGCATCAGACGTACTTGACGCACGGGCAGATCCGGGGGGAAGGGCGGCGGCGGCGGCGCCAGCCTCGGCCGCACGAGATGATCCGGCGGCCTTGGAGGCAGGGCAGTTCCTCCTGATGTGCCCCACCTCCCTGCAGGCATGGCACCTCACACCGTCCGACGTCCAAAAGGCGCGGTAGGCGGTCCCCTCGTGGAGGACGACGAACGCCCCTTCAGTGTCCTCCTCCCGCGCCAGCTGGATAAACAGCTGGCGCCGGAAGGAGAAGACGTGGCGAAGGCTGGCCTCCCAGAAGCCGAGCGGGATGGGCCTGATCCCCGACCTCACCTCCCCAAGTTGTCGCAAATGGGGAAGGAGGAGCTCACCAGGAACATAGGGCGGGACGTTGGAAATAATGATCCTCTGCGTGGTGGCCTCGAGAGGATCCACCGGCAGGAAGGCCCCGCCCACGGTGAGCCCCTTGGCGACAGCCAGGGACACCGCCCGCTCCGACCCCAGGAAGAACACAGCCTTCCCATACATTTTCGAGGCCGCGACGATGGCTGAGGGGCCGACAACCCCAGCCATGGCCTTGACGCAGGCCTCGATGGTCATAGTGGGGTGAGTGTAGCTCTTCACCCCAAGCTTTTTTGTTATTAATCGAAAAGGTGACGGGGCAGCAGGAACAGCGGGAGCAGCTGTGGCTGTGGCTACCACTCTCGCATAGGTCCCGGCTGGCCCCGCCACCGGCGAAGATGCAGTCGCCATTCTGGGGTGCTTTTTTTAAGGGCTACACTCACCCCAAGTCACAGGCCTGAAGGTGTTAATGGCCTCGGTGTATATATATATTTTTTTGTCCTCTATTGAGCAGAGGGAGCTGATTAAAATGAGGACACACCTCTCTCCTTATTGATTTAAATTGGGAGAGGAGCCCTCGCCCCTCTGCTCAATTGGCAATTAATAAAATAGATGAAACTAAGGTGCCTTAGAAAGACAGGCAGAGAGAGACAAAGAGAGAGAGAGAGGTGGGGGGGTGGGAAGGAGGGAGGCCGCAAAGGGCAGTGTTGCCACTCAGGATGGTGGGTGGGTGTAGGCAGGGTTGCACTCTCCGATGGAAAAAGTCTTTGGTGATGGTGGTCTTCTGGCAGGGGGAGAAGACGTCTTCACCTGGAAAAGCTGGAGAAGCCCAGGCTTAGTCCTGCAACAGGTCTTAACGATGTAATTAAATTAAATTAAGGACTTCACCTTGGGCAGCTCCAAGCTCTCCCAGGGCAGGCAATAGAAGGGATGCTAATTAGTGGCGTGTGTGGCCTAGCTTTTAACAAGAGCACACACACTACACCCCTTGATGATCCGGCCTTGCTTCTTCTTTTCTCCCCCCACCTAAAATACAAAGTCTTGGGAGAGTGCCCCAAATAACACCCACCTGTAGATGTTCCGGATGAAGTTTTCTTCCCTCCTTTCAAGCAGTTGGTTTCTCTCCCCTCTCTCCCTCTCCTGAAGTGGAGGCCAATTTGGGGAGGCAGTGATAGAAAAGGCCTCTCCCCTGGTTGATGTTGATGTAGGCCTCCTTTCTCCTTCTCCTCCTCTGTCCTCTTTCTCCAGGCACCTCAGTTGATGTAATGATGGTGGAGTTGGTGGTGGTGGTGGTCCAATGTTCTCCTCCTCTTCCTGGTCAGGGGACCACCACTTTAATCCACTCTCCAAAGTCTGGCTGCTCCCTCTGCTCGTGCTTGCAGCTGAACAGAGGGTACTCTTTTATTTGGACCCAAAAAAACCCCAATTCGACTGTAAATAAACAAAAGTTCAACTAAAGCTTAACAAATCAAATTAAAATTTGGTTTTCCGTGTTGATGATGCACTCCAGTCCCCGCGGCGCCCACCGGTCGCGGAAATACTCAAGCGCACCGGCGGACACCGCGTGCTCCATCTCCAGGGCCACCCGGGTGCGAACATGGCCGCGGAAGAGATGCAGGCAATCCGGCTGGACGACCCCCTCGACCGCCCGCTGCCTGGACCAATTGATGGCTCTTTTAGCCAGGCCCAGGAGCAGGCCCACAAGGAGGTCCTCCAACCTGTCCGCTCCCCTCCGCACCGGGTGACCGTAGATCAAGAGCGTGGGACTGAAGTGCAACCAAAAATCGAGGAGCAGCCCCTTCAAGTAGTGAAAGAGAGGCTGCAACCTCTCACAATCCATATAAACGTGAAACACGGACTCCTCCAGGCCGCAAAAAATGCAGGCGGCCTGGGAGTCCGTGAACCTACTTAAAACCTTATTGCACGGGACCGCTCCATGCAACACCCTCCAGGCCAAGTCCCCGATGGAACAAGGGAGGACTCCCGCATAGAGAGCCCTCCATTGGGGACCTCCGCTACCGCCGGTCGGCAAAACGCCACGCCAAGGCGTGTCCGGACGGTAGACGAAGATGGCAAAGTGGAGAGTGTGCAGGAGCAGCCCGTACAGGAAACCCCTCCGCGCGGAATGAAAAGGCACGGAGGGTATTTCCTCGAGACGGCTCAAGTTGTGAGGCGCCGGTTCCCGAGGGGAGTTTCGGGGCCGGGCGCCGATGAGGAATTCCATCCGAACGGGGGTAAGCTCGGACGGGATCGCCCCACGTGCTTGAGCCGCCTCGATACACCTAGTGGAGTCGGGGCCCAGTGCCGCTTTTACCGATTCGATGGTTTCGACCGCGAGCTGGACGTTGGCCCAGGACAGGCGCCGCGCCAGCTCCTCCGGCGCCATCCAGCCCGCTCCTCCGCCATCGAGCAGGTCCCCGACTCTGGTCACCTTGCCAGCCACAGCCCTACCCTCCGCCAGCCGCCCGAACCCATGTTCGTGGAGGTGCGGATTCCTGAGCAGCGGCTCCCGAAGGAGAGCCGCCGCTCCTGACGGGGGAGAGCTCCGCCTGGAAGCGACGTAGTTCCAAACCCATAGTAGTTCCTGGTAGAAGACAGGCGGCTCCCGCAGGCCGGCACGCCTGCTGCCCACTTTCGCAAACAGGAGCTGCGTGTCGTAATTGAGGCCATGCAGCTGGCGGAAGAAAAACGTCGCCAGCGCACACCATCTCGGAGGATTCTCGACGTACAGGTATCTCTGCAGCGTCTGAAGACGGAAAGTCGCAGCCTGGGTGCGAAGGCACACCAGCGCCTGACCGCCCTCCCTAAGCGGGAGACACAGAACCGCGGCAGAGACCCAGTGCTTCCTTTTGTCCCAGAAGAAGTCGATGAGCTTCTTCTGAATCTTGGCGACAAACGCAGGGGGAGGGATCAAAGTGACCAACCGGTACCACAACATGGCGGCCACCAGCTGGTTTATGACCAGCGCTCGACCCCTGTAGGACAACACTCGGAGCAGTCCTGTCCAGCGTCCTAGGCGAGCGGTGACTTTGGCCTCCAGCTCTTGCCAGTTCGCCGGCCAAGCGTCCTCGGCAGGGCTAAGGTAGACTCCCAAATAGAGGAGGTGCGTGGTGCTCCAGGCGAAAGGCCTGAACTCCTCCGGCAGGGAGTCCACCCGCCACTGACCCACCAGGAGTCCGGAACATTTCTCCCAGTTGATCTTGGCGGAGGATGCGTCCGAGTAAATCTGCTGGCATTCCCGCATCCTCCGCAAGTCAGCGGGATCCGTGACCGTGAGGAGCACGTCATCGGCGTAAGCCGAGAGGACCACCTCCACGCCCGGCCCTTGCAGAGCCAGTCCCGTCAACCTCTTCCGCAAGAGGCGCAGGAAAGGCTCCACGCAAATGGCATATAACTGACCGGACATGGGGCATCCCTGACGCACCCCCCTCCCGAAGCGAAGGGGCGCCGTCAAGGACCTGTTAACTTTAATCAGACACTCCGCGGCGGCGTACAGAAGTCGGATCCGGGCGACGAAATGCGTCCCGAACCCGAATGCGCGCAGAGTCCCGAAGAGATACTCGTGATCCACCCTGTCGAACGCCTTCTCCTGATCCAGGGAAAGGAAGGCGACCGACAGACCAGCCCTCTGGGAGTGGTGGACCAGGTCCCGGACCAGATGGATGTTATCGTGGATGGTCCGGCCCGGGACCGTGTAGGACTGGTCGGGGTGGATCATGTGGGCCAGCACGGTGCCAAGGCGAGCAGACATGGCCCTGGCAAAGATTTTATAGTCCGTGCTGAGGAGGGAGACCGGGCGCCAGTTCTTAAGGAGGCGGAGATCGCCCTTCTTAGGCAGCAGGACAATGACCGCCCTGCGCCAAGAGAGGGGCATCTCCCCGGTCGCCAAACTTTCCCCCAGGACCCGCGCGTAGTCGCCCCCCAAGACGTCCCAGAACGCCCTGTGGAACTCCACGATCAGCCCGTCCAGCCCCGGGGACTTTCCCCTAGAGAGCTGGCGGAGGGCGCCGGTCAGCTCCGCCAGACTTAGCGGAGCGTCCAATTTTTCGGCGCCCTCCGGGCCAACCTTCGTCAGGTCCTCCCACAAAACTTTGCGCGCATCCTCGCTGGACGGATCCGGAGAGAACAGAGCCCTCTAATAGGCGCGGGTCTCCGCGCTGATTCCCTCCGGATCCGAGACCAGAGATCCGTCGTCGGCCAGCAGCCCCAAGAGCTGCTTACGGACCCCCCGTCTTTTTTCCAGTGAGTAGAAGAAGGGGGAGCCACGGTCCAGGTCCCGCAGGAGCTGGATCCGCGACCTCACGTACGCGCCTCGGGACCCGACGAGCTGCAGGTCCTTCAGCGCGCCCTTCTTCTCTTCGTACACCTTCCGCAGGGCCGGGTCCTCGACGACCTGACCGAGACGGGACTCCAGGTTGAGCACCTCCTTCTCCAACCGCCCGACCCGGGCCTCCCGCCTCTTGGTCGACCCCTTCGCGTACTCCTGACAGAAGAGACGGATGTGAGCCTTGCCCACATCCCACCATAGCCTCAAGGAGGGGAAGCCCCCCTGCTTCCTTCTCCAGTCGGCCCAGAATCGACGAAACGAATCCCGGAACCGTGCGTCCTCCAGCAGCAGGTTGTTAAAATGCCAGTACACGGACCCCCCCCGCGCGCGCAGCGGAGCGAGCTCCGCCCACACCAGGTGGTGGTCCGTGCACAGCACCGGCCGCATGGAAGCTGCCGGAACGCAGGAGACGAACGCCCGGGAAATGTAGAGGCGGTCGATTCTGGACCTTCCTCCCCCAGACCTCACGCTAGTGAAGGCGCTGGAGTCGGGGTGGAGATTTCGCCAGACGTCCACCAAGTCGAAGGACCCAACCAGGTCCCTCAACTTCTCCATCGCCGCCGGGCTTCGCGGGGGACCCGAACGGTCCCTCGCCTCGAGGGTGCAGTTAAAATCCCCCCCGAGGATGACGCACTCGCCCACGTCGATGGAGCCCAAGAGAGCGGACACTTCTTCGAAGAAGCGCACTTGCTGCGCACTGGTCTGAGGGGCGTACACGTTCACTAGATGGAGCGGCACGCCCCCCAGGCGAACAGTGACATGGAGCAAGCGGCCCGGCACGTGCTCCTTGACCCCCAAGATCTCCGGCTGAAAATGCGGGGCCAGCAAGATAGCCACCCCGCTGGAATTGTTGGAGAGGTGACTCATGCTGACCCCTCCTTGCCACTCCAGGAGCCACGTGGCTTCGTCTCCCGGAACGGTGTGGGTTTCTTGCAGGAAGCACACCGCATACTTCCCGTCCCGAAGGACCGAGAAGTTATTGAATCTGCGGCGCGCCTCCCTGCTGCCGTTGATGTTGAGGCTGGCTATGGTTATCTTCATGTCAGAAGCATAGTGCAACCTCCACCTACACCTAACGGGGCGAGGAAGCGCAGCCGCTGGTCCGCCGCCACTTCCTCAGCAGCCCAGTGAGAAACGTTGTGAGCCGACGCAGCTCGAGCGGGTTCACACCCTCGTCCGCGCCCAAGATCTTAACGGCGGCGCAGACGGAATCGATGAGCAGCGCCAGCTCCGACCACCTGTCGAGGGCCAGCCGGACCTTATTGCGCTGACCCAGGCACGTGGCCATAAAATCCCGGAGTTCCCTTACGGAAATGAGGGGAGACTCGGCAAGGGGCACGAGGTCATCCATCGCCACGTCGGCGCTGGAGTCCGAATCGTCCTCCGTGCCCATCACCGAGTCCCCATCCTCCTCCAGGGGGTCGTCACCAGCGGCCGACCCGTCCGCCGCGCAGTGCGAAGCGAACGACTCGGCCGCGCCAGCCAGCCCCGCCTCCGCCCGGATCCCACCCCCAGGATCGGCGGCAGAGGATTTCTCCCTGGGCTCCTCTAGGGATGCCGGGCCAGAAGACGGCGGCGGTTCAGAGCTCCCCTCCGCCTCAGACGCCGGAACGACCGGAGAAACCGGGGAGAGAACAATTTCCAGCTCCTCCAGTACGTCCGGCACCAGAGACGCAGCCAGGGGGCCATCCTCCTCCCCGCCACCAACCTCCGACCCAGCGGACGGGGGGTTTTGAATTAAAAGCTCTACCAGGACGAGCATCCCCTGGGAGACGTCCGGGTCGCATTGGGCGAGCTCATTATCCGCGAGCTCGCCCGACCCAGCCCCCAGGCTGCCCGACCCGGCGAGGGGTAACGACACCGATAAAAGGTCAACTTCAATTACTGCCGCGGGTTGTTCCGCAACCCCCCCCACGGGCAGGGTCTCATCCCCATCCCCGGGAGGCACATGCTGGACAGACACATCTGCCTCAGCCTCCCGAGGGACAGGCGACCCCTGCCGATCGCTGGTGATGACGACAGCGCTGGTGGGGGGTGGGGGCGCAGTACCCGCGGCGGGCGACGACTCCCCCTGCTCGGAGGGACCTTCCTCCTCCCGGTCCTCCTCCTCATCCAGGGGGTCGCGCCTTCTTTTTAGCACGGAGGGAGCGAGGGAGACCTCCATGTCTGCAAAGGCCTCCTCCTCGACTCCCTCCGGCGGAGCAGGTTGGTCGGGTTCCTCGGGCCCGAGCCCGGCCGCAGGTATTGGCATTACCGCTGCGGCGGTTGCGGCCACAGGCTCGGGCACGGGGCCCCTCCCGCTCACATCTGCCCTGATCAACTCCGCGAGGAGCGCGGGTGTAAGGGGCTCAAGGGGCAAGGGCTCACCATCCACGGGGGGACCTGCCCTAAGGTGCTTCTTTTTTCCCCGCGCCTTCTTTCCGGCCGGACACGCTCCCTCCCCCCCGCCGGAGGCCTTGGTGGCATCGGCCCCTGACGTCAACCGCGCATCAGACGTACTTGACGCGCGGGCAGATCCGGGGGGAAGGGCGGCGGCGGCGGCGCCAGCCTCGGCCGCACGAGATGATCCGGCGGCCTTGGAGGCAGGGCAGTTCCTCCTGATGTGCCCCACCTCCCTGCAGGCATGGCACCTCACACCGTCCGACGTCCAAAAGGCGCGGTAGGCGGTCCCCTCGTGGAGGACGACGAACGCCCCTTCAGTGTCCTCCTCCCGCGCCAGCTGGATAAACAGCTGGCGCCGGAAGGAGAAGACGTGGCGAAGGCTGGCCTCCCGGAAGCCGAGCGGGATGGGCCTGATCCCCGACCTCACCTCCCCAAGTTGTCGCAAATGGGGAAGGAGGAGCTCACCAGGAACATAGGGCGGGATGTTGGAAATAATGATCCTCTGCGCGGTGGCCTCGAGAGGATCCACCGGCAGGAAGGCCCCGCCCACGGTGAGCCCCTTGGCGACAGCCAGGGACACCGCCCGCTCCGACCCCAGGAAGAACACAGCCTTCCCATACATTTTCGAGGCCGCGACGATGGCTGAGGGGCCGACAACCCCAGCCATGGCCTTGACGCAGGCCTCGATGGTCATAGTGGGGTGAGTGTAGCTCTTCACCCCAAGCTTTTTTGTTATTAATCGAAAAGGTGACGGGGCAGCAGGAACAGCGGGAGCAGCTGTGGCTGTGGCTACCACTCTCGCATAGGTCCCGGCTGGCCCCGCCACCGGCGAAGATGCAGTCGCCATTCTGGGGTGCTTTTTTTAAGGGCTACACTCACCCCAAGTCACAGGCCTGAAGGTGTTAATGGCCTCGGTGTATATATATATTTTTTTGTCCTCTATTGAGCAGAGGGAGCTGATTAAAATGAGGACACACCTCTCTCCTTATTGATTTAAATTGGGAGAGGAGCCCTCGCCCCTCTGCTCAATTGGCAATTAATAAAATAGATGAAACTAAGGTGCCTTAGAAAGACAGGCAGAGAGAGACAAAGAGAGAGAGAGAGGTGGGGGGGTGGGAAGGAGGGAGGCCGCAAAGGGCAGTGTTGCCACTCAGGATGGTGGGTGGGTGTAGGCAGGGTTGCACTCTCCGATGGAAAAAGTCTTTGGTGATGGTGGTCTTCTGGCAGGGGGAGAAGACGTCTTCACCTGGAAAAGCTGGAGAAGCCCAGGCTTAGTCCTGCAACAGGTCTTAACGATGTAATTAAATTAAATTAAGGACTTCACCTTGGGCAGCTCCAAGCTCTCCCAGGGCAGGCAATAGAAGGGATGCTAATTAGTGGCGTGTGTGGCCTAGCTTTTAACAAGAGCACACACACTACACCCCTTGATGATCCGGCCTTGCTTCTTCTTTTCTCCCCCCACCTAAAATACAAAGTCTTGGGAGAGTGCCCCAAATAACACCCACCTGTAGATGTTCCGGATGAAGTTTTCTTCCCTCCTTTCAAGCAGTTGGTTTCTCTCCCCTCTCTCCCTCTCCTGAAGTGGAGGCCAATTTGGGGAGGCAGTGATAGAAAAGGCCTCTCCCCTGGTTGATGTTGATGTAGGCCTCCTTTCTCCTTCTCCTCCTCTGTCCTCTTTCTCCAGGCACCTCAGTTGATGTAATGATGGTGGAGTTGGTGGTGGTGGTGGTCCAACGTTCTCCTCCTCTTCCTGGTCAGGGGACCACCACTTTAATCCACTCTCCAAAGTCTGGCTGCTCCCTCTGCTCGTGCTTGCAGCTGAACAGAGGGTACTCTTTTATTTGGACCCAAAAAAAACCAATTCGACTGTAAATAAACAAAAGTTCAACTAAAGCTTAACAAATCAAATTAAAATTTGGTTTTCCGTGTTGATGATGCACTCCAGTCCCCGCGGCGCCCACCGGTCGCGGAAATACTCAAGCGCACCGGCGGACACCGCGTGCTCCATCTCCAGGGCCACCCGGGCGCGAACATGGCCGCGGAAGAGATGCAGGCAATCCGGCTGGACGACCCCCTCGACCGCCCGCTGCCTGGACCAATTGATGGCTCTTTTAGCCAGGCCCAGGAGCAGGCCCACAAGGAGGTCCTCCAACCTGTCCGCTCCCCTCCGCACCGGGTGACCGTAGATCAAGAGCGTGGGACTGAAGTGCAACCAAAAATCGAGGAGCAGCCCCTTCAAGTAGTGAAAGAGGGGCTGCAACCTCTCACAATCCATATAAACGTGAAACACGGACTCCTCCAGGCCGCAAAAAATGCAGGCGGCCTGGGAGTCCGTGAACCTACTTAAAACCTTATTGCACGGGACCGCTCCGTGCAACACCCTCCAGGCCAAGTCCCCGATGGAACAAGGGAGGACTCCCGCATAGAGAGCCCTCCATTGGGGACCTCCGCTACCGCCGGTCGGCAAAACGCCACGCCAAGGCGTGTCCGGACGGTAGACGAAGATGGCAAAGTGGAGAGTGTGCAGGAGCAGCCCGTACAGGAAACCCCTCCGCGCGGAATGAAAAGGCACGGAGGGTATTTCCTCGAGACGGCTCAAGTTGTGAGGCGCCGGTTCCCGAGGGGAGTTTCGGGGCCGGGCGCCGATGAGGAATTCCGTCCGAACGGGGGTAAGCTCGGACGGGATCGCCCCACATGCTTGAGCCGCCTCGATACACCTAGTGGAGTCGGGGCCCAGTGCCGCTTTTACCGATTCGATGGTTTCGACCGCGAGCCGGACGTTGGCCCAGGACAGGCGCCGCGCCAGCTCCTCCGGCGCCATCCAGCCCGCTCCTCCGCCATCGAGCAGGTCCCCGACTCTGGTCACCTTGCCAGCCACAGCCCTACCCTCCGCCAGCCGCCCGAACCCGTGTTCGTGGAGGTGCGGATTCCTGAGCAGCGGCTCCCGAAGGAGAGCCGCCGCTCCTGACGGGGGAGAGCTCCGCCTGGAAGCGACGTAGTTCCAAACCCATAGTAGTTCCTGGTAGAAGACAGGCAGCTCCCGCAGGCCGGCACGCCTGCTGCCCACTTTCGCAAACAGGAGCTGCGTGTCGTAATTGAGGCCATGCAGCTGGCGGAAGAAAAACGTCGCCAGCGCACACCATCTCGGAGGATTCTCGACGTACAGGTATCTCTGCAGCGTCTGAAGACGGAAAGTCGCAGCCTGGGTGCGAAGGCACACCAGCGCCTGACCGCCCTCCCTAAGCGGGAGACACAGAACCGCGGCAGAGACCCAGTGCTTCCTTTTGTCCCAGAAGAAGTCGATGAGCTTCTTCTGAATCTTGGCGACAAACGCAGGGGGAGGGATCAAAGTGACCAACCGGTACCACAACATGGCGGCCACCAGCTGGTTTATGACCAGCGCTCGACCCCTGTAGGACAACACTCGGAGCAGTCCTGTCCAGCGTCCTAGGCGAGCGGTGACTTTGGCCTCCAGCTCTTGCCAGTTCGCCGGCCAAGCGTCCTCGGCAGGGCTAAGGTAGACTCCCAAATAGAGGAGGTGCGTGGTGCTCCAGGCGAAAGGCCTGAACTCCTCCGGCAGGGAGTCCACCCGCCACTGACCCACCAGGAGTCCGGAACATTTCTCCCAGTTGATCTTGGCGGAGGATGCGTCCGAGTAAATCTGCTGGCATTCCCGCATCCTCCGCAAGTCAGCGGGATCCGTGACCGTGAGGAGCACGTCATCGGCGTAAGCCGAGAGGACCACCTCCACGCCCGGCCCTTGCAGAGCCAGTCCCGTCAACCTCTTCCGCAAGAGGCGCAGGAAAGGCTCCACGCAAATGGCATATAACTGGCCGGACATGGGGCATCCCTGACGCACCCCCCTCCCGAAGCGAAGGGGCGCCGTCAAGGACCCGTTAACTTTAATCAGACACTCCGCGGCGGCGTACAGAAGTCGGATCCGGGCGACGAAATGCGTCCCGAACCCGAATGCGCGCAGAGTCCCGAAGAGATACTCGTGATCCACCCTGTCGAACGCCTTCTCCTGATCCAGGGAAAGGAAGGCGACCGACAGACCAGCCCTCTGGGAGTGGTGGACCAGGTCCCGGACCAGATGGATGTTATCGTGGATGGTCCGGCCCGGGACCGTGTAGGACTGGTCGGGGTGGATCATGTGGGCCAGCACGGTGCCAAGGCGAGCAGACATGGCCCTGGCAAAGATTTTATAGTCCGTGCTGAGGAGGGAGACCGGGCGCCAGTTCTTAAGGAGGCGGAGATCGCCCTTCTTAGGCAGCAGGACAATGACCGCCCTGCGCCAAGAGAGGGGCATCTCCCCGGTCGCCAAACTTTCCCCCAGGACCCGCGTGTAGTCGCCCCCCAAGACGTCCCAGAACGCCCTGTGGAACTCCACGGTCAGCCCGTCCAGCCCCGGGGACTTTCCCCTAGAGAGCTGGCGGAGGGCGCCGGTCAGCTCCGCCAGACTTAGCGGAGCGTCCAATTTTTCGGCGCCCTCCGGGCCAACCTTCGGCAGGTCCTCCCACAAAACTCTGCGCGCATCCTCGCTGGACGGATCCGGAGAGAACAGAGCCCCGTAATAGGCGCGGGTCTCCACGCTGATTCCCTCCGGATCCGAGACCAGAGATCCGTCGTCGGCCAGCAGCCCCAAGAGCTGCTTACGGACCCCCCGTCTTTTTTCCAGCGAGTAGAAGAAGGGGGAGCCGCGGTCCAGGTCCCGCAGGAGCTGGATCCGCGACCTCACGTACGCGCCTCGGGACCCGACGAGCTGCAGGTCCTTCAGCGCGCCCTTCTTCTCTTCGTACACCTTCCGCAGGGCCGGGTCCTCGACGACCTGACCGAGACGGGACTCCAGGTCGAGCACCTCCTTCTCCAACCGCCCGACCCGGGCCTCCCGCCTCTTGGTCGACCCCTTCGCGTACTCCTGACAGAAGAGACGGATGTGAGCCTTGCCCACATCCCACCATAGCCTCAAGGAGGGGAAGCCCCCCTGCTTCCTTCTCCAGTCGGCCCAGAATCGACGAAACGAATCCCGGAACCGTGCGTCCTCCAGCAGCAGGTTGTTAAAATGCCAGTACACGGACCCCCCCCGCGCGCGCAGCGGAGCGAGCTCCGCCCACACCAGGTGGTGGTCCGTGCACGGCACCGGCCGCATGGAAGCTGCCGGAACGCAGGAGACGAACGCCCGGGAAATGTAGAGGCGGTCGATTCTGGACCTTCCTCCCCCAGACCTCATACTAGTGAAGGCGCTGGAGTCGGGGTGGAGATTTCGCCAGACGTCCACCAAGTCGAAGGACCCAACCAGGTCCCTCAACTTCTCCATCGCCGCCGGGCTTCGCGGGGGACCCGAACGGTCCCTCGCCTCGAGGGTGCAGTTAAAATCCCCCCCGAGGATGACGCACTCGCCCACGTCGATGGAGCCCAAGAGAGCGGACACTTCTTCGAAGAAGCGCACTTGCTGCGCACTGGTCTGAGGGGCGTACACGTTCACTAGATGGAGCGGCACGCCCCCCAGGCGAACAGTGATATGGAGCAAGCGGCCCGGCACGTGCTCCTTGACCCCCAAGATCTCCGGCTGAAAATGCGGGGCCAGCAAGATAGCCACCCCGCTGGAATTGTTGGAGAGGTGACTCATGCTGACCCCTCCTTGCCACTCCAGGAGCCACGTGGCTTCGTCTCCCGGAACGGTGTGGGTTTCTTGCAGGAAGCACACCGCATACTTCCCGTCCCGAAGGACCGAGAAGTTATTGAATCTGCGGCGCGCCTCCCTGCTGCCGTTGATGTTGAGGCTGGCTATGGTTATCTTCATGTCAGAAGCATAGTGCAACCTCTACCTACACCTAACGGGGCGAGGAAGCGCAGCCGCTGGTCCGCCGCCACTTCCTCAGCAGCCCAGTGAGAAACGTTGTGAGCCGACGCAGCTCGAGCGGGTTCACACCCTCGTCCGCGCCCAAGATCTTAACGGCGGCGCGGACGGAATCGATGAGCAGCGCCAGCTCCGACCACCTGTCGAGGGCCAGCCGGACCTTATTGCGCTGACCCAGGCACGTGGCCATAAAATCCCGGAGTTCCCTTACGGAAATGAGGGGAGACTTGGCAAGGGGCACGAGGTCATCCATCGCCACGTCGGCGCTGGAGTCCGAATCGTCCTCCGTGCCCATCACCGAGTCCCCATCCTCCTCCAGGGGGTCGTCACCAGCGGCCAACCCGTCCGCCGCGCAGTGCGAAGCGAACGACTCGGCCGCGCCAGCCAGCCCCGCCTCCGCCCGGATCCCACCCCCAGGATCGGCGGCAGAGGATTTCTCCCTGGGCTCCTCTAGGGGTGCCGGGCCAGAAGACAGCGGCGGTTCAGAGCTCCCCTCCGCCTCAGACGCCGGAACGACCGGAGAAACCGGGGAGAGAACAATTTCCAGCTCCTCCAGTACGTCCGGCACCAGAGACGCAGCCAGGGGGCCATCCTCCTCCCCGCCACCAACCTCCGACCCAGCGGACGGGGGGTTTTGAATTAAAAGCTCTACCAGGACGAGCATCCCCTGGGAGACATCCGGGTCGCATTGGGCGAGCTCATTATCCTCGAGCTCGCCCGACCCAACCCCCAGGCTGCCCGACCCGGCGAGGGGTAACGACACCGATAAAAGGTCAACTTCAATTACTGCCGCGGGTTGTTCCGCAACCCCCCCCACGGGCAGGGTCTCATCCCCATCCCCGGGAGGCACGTGCTGGACAGACACATCTGCCTCAGCCTCCCGAGGGACAGGCGACCCCTGCCGATCGCTGGTGATGACGACAGCGCTGGGGGGGCGGGGGGGCGCAGTACCCGCGGCGGGCGACGACTCCCCCTGCTCGGAGGGACCTTCCTCCTCCCGGTCCTCCTCCTCATCCAGGGGGTCGCGCCTTCTTTTTAGCACGGAGGGAGCGAGGGAGACCTCCATGTCTGCAAAGGCCTCCTCCTCGACTCCCTCCGGCGGAGCAGGTTTGTCGGGTTCCTCGGGCCCGAGCCCGGCCGCAGGTATTGGCATTACCGCTGCGGCGGTTGCGGCCACAGGCTCGGGCACGGGGCCCCTCCCGCTCACATCTGCCCTGATCAACTCCGCGAGGAGCGCGGGTGTAAGGGGCTCAAGGGGCAAGGGCTCACCATCCACGGGGGGACCTGCCCTAAGGTGCTTCTTTTTTCCCCGCGCCTTCTTTCCGGCCGGACACGCTCCCTCCCCCCCGCCGGAGGCCTTGGTGGCATCGGCCCCCGACGTCAACCGCGCATCAGACGTACTTGACGCGTGGGCAGATCCGGGGGGAAGGGCGGCGGCGGCGGCGCCAGCCTCGGCCGCACGAGATGATCCGGCAGCCTTGGAGGCAGGGCAGTTCCTCCTGATGTGCCCCACCTCCCTGCAGGCATGGCACCTCACACCGTCCGACGTCCAAAAGGCGCGGTAGGCGGTCCCCTCGTGGAGGACGACGAACGCCCCTTCAGTGTCCTCCTCCCGCGCCAGCTGGATAAACAGCTGGCGCCGGAAGGAGAGGACGTGGCGAAGGCTGGCCTCCCGGAAGCCGAGCGGGATGGGCGTGATCCCCGACCTCACCTCCCCAAGTTGAACACAGCCTTCCCATACACTTTCGAGGCCGCGACGATGGCTGAGGGGCCGACAACCCCAGCCATGGCCTTGACGCAGGCCTCGATGGTCATAGTGGGGTGAGTGTAGCTCTTCACCCCAAGCTTTTTTGTTATTAATTGAAAAGGTGACGGGGCAGCAGGAACAGCGGGAGCAGCTGTGGCTGTGGCTACCACTCTCGCATAGGTCCCGGCTGGCCCCGCCACCGGCGAAGATGCAGTCGCCATTCTGGGGTGCTTTTTTTAAGGGCTACACTCACCCCAAGTCACAGGCCTGAAGGTGTTAATGGCCTCGGTGTATATATATATTTTTTTGTCCTCTATTGAGCAGAGGGAGCTGATTAAAATGAGGACACACCTCTCTCCTTATTGATTTAAATTGGGAGAGGAGCCCTCGCCCCTCTGCTCAATTGGCAATTAATAAAATAGATGAAACTAAGGTGCCTTAGAAAGACAGGCAGAGAGAGACAAAGAGAGAGAGAGAGGTGGGGGGGTGGGAAGGAGGGAGGCCGCAAAGGGCAGTGTTGCCACTCAGGATGGTGGGTGGGTGTAGGCAGGGTTGCACTCTCCGATGGAAAAAGTCTTTGGTGATGGTGGTCTTCTGGCAGGGGGAGAAGACGTCTTCACCTGGAAAAGCTGGAGAAGCCCAGGCTTAGTCCTGCAACAGGTCTTAACGATGTAATTAAATTAAATTAAGGACTTCACCTTGGGCAGCTCCAAGCTCTCCCAGGGCAGGCAATAGAAGGGATGCTAATTAGTGGCGTGTGTGGCCTAGCTTTTAACAAGAGCACACACACTACACCCCTTGATGATCCGGCCTTGCTTCTTCTTTTCTCCCCCCACCTAAAATACAAAGTCTTGGGAGAGTGCCCCAAATAACACCCACCTGTAGATGTTCCGGATGAAGTTTTCTTCCCTCCTTTCAAGCAGTTGGTTTCTCTCCCCTCTCTCCCTCTCCTGAAGTGGAGGCCAATTTGGGGAGGCAGTGATAGAAAAGGCCTCTCCCCTGGTTGATGTTGATGTAGGCCTCCTTTCTCCTTCTCCTCCTCTGTCCTCTTTCTCCAGGCACCTCAGTTGATGTAATGATGGTGGAGTTGGTGGTGGTGGTGGTCCAACGTTCTCCTCCTCTTCCTGGTCAGGGGACCACCACTTTAATCCACTCTCCAAAGTCTGGCTGCTCCCTCTGCTCGTGCTTGCAGCTGAACAGAGGGTACTCTTTTATTTGGACCCAAAAAAAAAACCAATTCGACTGTAAATAAACAAAAGTTCAACTAAAGCTTAACAAATCAAATTAAAATTTGGTTTTCCGTGTTGATGATGCACTCCAGTCCCCGCGGCGCCCACCGGTCGCGGAAATACTCAAGCGCACCGGCGGACACCGCGTGCTCCATCTCCAGGGCCACCCGGGCGCGAACATGGCCGCGGAAGAGATGCAGGCAATCCGGCTGGACGACCCCCTCGACCGCCCGCTGCCTGGACCAATTGATGGCTCTTTTAGCCAGGCCCAGGAGCAGGCCCACAAGGAGGTCCTCCAACCTGTCCGCTCCCCTCCGCACCGGGTGACCGTAGATCAAGAGCGTGGGACTGAAGTGCAACCAAAAATCGAGGAGCAGCCCCTTCAAGTAGTGAAAGAGGGGCTGCAACCTCTCACAATCCATATAAACGTGAAACACGGACTCCTCCAGGCCGCAAAAAATGCAGGCGGCCTGGGAGTCCGTGAACCTACTTAAAACCTTATTGCACGGGACCGCTCCGTGCAACACCCTCCAGGCCAAGTCCCCGATGGAACAAGGGAGGACTCCCGCATAGAGAGCCCTCCATTGGGGACCTCCGCTACCGCCGGTCGGCAAAACGCCACGCCAAGGCGTGTCCGGACGGTAGACGAAGATGGCAAAGTGGAGAGTGTGCAGGAGCAGCCCGTACAGGAAACCCCTCCGCGCGGAATGAAAAGGCACGGAGGGTATTTCCTCGAGACGGCTCAAGTTGTGAGGCGCCGGTTCCCGAGGGGAGTTTCGGGGCCGGGCGCCGATGAGGAATTCCGTCCGAACGGGGGTAAGCTCGGACGGGATCGCCCCACGTGCTTGAGCCGCCTCGATACACCTAGTGGAGTCGGGGCCCAGTGCCGCTTTTACCGATTCGATGGTTTCGACCGCGAGCTGGACGTTGGCCCAGGACAGGCGCCGCGCCAGCTCCTCTGGCGCCATCCAGCCCGCTCCTCCGCCATCGAGCAGGTCCCCGACTCTGGTCACCTTGCCAGCCACAGCCCTACCCTCCGCCAGCCGCCCGAACCCGTGTTCGTGGAGGTGCGGATTCCTGAGCAGCGGCTCCCGAAGGAGAGCCGCCGCTCCTGACGGGGGAGAGCTCCGCCTGGAAGCGACGTAGTTCCAAACCCATAGTAGTTCCTGGTAGAAGACAGGCAGCTCCCGCAGGCCGGCACGCCTGCTGCCCACTTTCGCAAACAGGAGCTGCGTGTCGTAATTGAGGCCATGCAGCTGGCGGAAGAAAAACGTCGCCAGCGCACACCATCTCGGAGGATTCTCGACGTACAGGTATCTCTGCAGCGTCTGAAGACGGAAAGTCGCAGCCTGGGTGCGAAGGCACACCAGCGCCTGACCGCCCTCCCTAAGCGGGAGACACAGAACCGCGGCAGAGACCCAGTGCTTCCTTTTGTCCCAGAAGAAGTCGATGAGCTTCTTCTGAATCTTGGCGACAAACGCAGGGGGAGGGATCAAAGTGACCAACCGGTACCACAACATGGCGGCCACCAGCTGGTTTATGACTAGCGCTCGACCCCTGTAGGACAACACTCGGAGCAGTCCTGTCCAGCGTCCTAGGCGAGCGGTGACTTTGGCCTCCAGCTCTTGCCAGTTCGCCGGCCAAGCGTCCTCGGCAGGGCTAAGGTAGACTCCCAAATAGAGGAGGTGCGTGGTGCTCCAGGCGAAAGGCCTGAACTCCTCCGGCAGGGAGTCCACCCGCCACTGACCCACCAGGAGTCCGGAACATTTCTCCCAGTTGATCTTGGCGGAGGATGCGTCCGAGTAAATCTGCTGGCATTCCCGCATCCTCCGCAAGTCAGCGGGATCCGTGACCGTGAGGAGCACGTCATCGGCGTAAGCCGAGAGGACCACCTCCACGCCCGGCCCTTGCAGAGCCAGTCCCGTCAACCTCTTCCGCAAGAGGCGCAGGAAAGGCTCCACGCAAATGGCATATAACTGACCGGACATGGGGCATCCCTGACGCACCCCCCTCCCGAAGCGAAGGGGCGCCGTCAAGGACCCGTTAACTTTAATCAGACACTCCGCGGCGGTGTACAGAAGTCGGATCCGGGCGACGAAATGCGTCCCGAACCCGAATGCGCGCAGAGTCCCGAAGAGATACTCGTGATCCACCCTGTCGAACGCCTTCTCCTGATCCAGGGAAAGGAAGGCGACCGACAGACCAGCCCTCTGGGAGTGGTGGACCAGGTCCCGGACCAGATGGATGTTATCGTGGATGGTCCGGCCCGGGACCGTGTAGGACTGGTCGGGGTGGATCATGTGGGCCAGCACGGTGCCAAGGCGAGCAGACATGGCCCTGGCAAAGATTTTATAGTCCGTGCTGAGGAGGGAGACCGGGCGCCAGTTCTTAAGGAGGCGGAGATCGCCCTTCTTAGGCAGCAGGACAATGACCGCCCTGCGCCAAGAGAGGGGCATCTCCCCGGTCGCCAAACTTTCCCCCAGGACCCGCGCGTAGTCGCCCCCCAAGACGTCCCAGAACGCCCTGTGGAACTCCACGGTCAGCCCGTCCAGCCCCGGGGACTTTCCCCTAGAGAGCTGGCGGAGGGCGCCGGTCAGCTCCGCCAGACTTAGCGGAGCGTCCAATTTTTCGGCGCCCTCCGGGCCAACCTTCGTCAGGTCCTCCCACAAAACTCTGCGCGCATCCTCGCTGGACGGATCCGGAGAGAACAGAGCCCCGTAATAGGCGCGGGTCTCCGCGTTGATTCCCTCCGGATCCGAGACCAGAGATCCGTCGTCGGCCAGCAGCCCCAAGAGCTGCTTACGGACCCCCCGTCTTTTTTCCAGCGAGTAGAAGAAGGGGGAGCCGCGGTCCAGGTCCCGCAGGAGCTGGATCCGCGACCTCACGTACGCGCCTCGGGACCCGACGAGCTGCAGGTCCTTCAGCGCGCCCTTCTTCTCTTCGTACACCTTCCGCAGGGCCGGGTCCTCGACGACCTGACCGAGACGGGACTCCAGGTCGAGCACCTCCTTCTCCAACCGCCCGACCCGGGCCTCCCGCCTCTTGGTCGACCCCTTCGCGTACTCCTGACAGAAGAGACGGATGTGAGCCTTGCCCACATCCCACCATAGCCTCAAGGAGGGGAAGCCCCCCTGCTTCCTTCTCCAGTCGGCCCAGAATCGACGAAACGAATCCCGGAACCGTGCGTCCTCCAGCAGCAGGTTGTTAAAATGCCAGTACACGGACCCCCCCCGCGTGCGCAGCGGAGCGAGCTCCGCCCACACCAGGTGGTGGTCCGTGCACGGCACCGGCCGCATGGAAGCTGCCGGAACGCAGGAGACGAACGCCCGGGAAATGTAGAGGCGGTCGATTCTGGACCTTCCTCCCCCAGACCTCACGCTAGTGAAGGCGCTGGAGTCGGGGTGGAGATTTCGCCAGACGTCCACCAAGTCGAAGGACCCAACCAGGTCCCTCAACTTCTCCATCGCCGCCGGGCTTCGCGGGGGACCCGAACGGTCCCTCGCCTCGAGGGTGCAGTTAAAATCCCCCCCGAGGATGACGCACTCGCCCACGTCGATGGAGCCCAAGAGAGCGGACACTTCTTCGAAGAAGCGCACTTGCTGCGCACTGGTCTGAGGGGCGTACACGTTCACTAGATGGAGCGGCACGCCCCCCAGGCGAACAGTGACATGGAGCAAGCGGCCCGGCACGTGCTCCTTGACCCCCAAGATCGCCGGCTGAAAATGCGGGGCCAGCAAGATAGCCACCCCGCTGGAATTGTTGGAGAGGTGACTCATGCTGACCCCTCCTTGCCACTCCAGGAGCCACGTGGCTTCGTCTCCCGGAACGGTGTGGGTTTCTTGCAGGAAGCACACCGCATACTTCCCGTCCCGAAGGACCGAGAAGTTATTGAATCTGCGGCGCGCCTCCCTGCTGCCGTTGATGTTGAGGCTGGCTATGGTTATCTTCATGTCAGAAGCATAGTGCAACCTCTACCTACACCTAACGGGGCGAGGAAGCGCAGCCGCTGGTCAGCCGCCACTTCCTCAGCAGCCCAGTGAGAAACGTTGTGAGCCGACGCAGCTCGAGCGGGTTCACACCCTCATCCGCGCCCAAGATCTTAACGGCGGCGCGGACGGAATCGATGAGCAGCGCCAGCTCCGACCACCTGTCGAGGGCCAGCCGGACCTTATTGCGCTGACCCAGGCACGTGGCCATAAAATCCCGGAGTTCCCTTACGGAAATGAGGGGAGACTCGGCAAGGGGCACGAGGTCATCCATCGCCACGTCGGCGCTGGAGTCCGAATCATCCTCCGTGCCCATCACCGAGTCCCCATCCTCCTCCAGGGGGTCGTCACCAGCGGCCGACCCGTCCGCCGCGCAGTGCGAAGCGAACGACTCGGCCGCGCCAGCCAGCCCCGCCTCCGCCCGGATCCCACCCCCAGGATCGGCGGCAGAGGATTTCTCCCTGGGCTCCTCTAGGGGTGCCGGGCCAGAAGACGGCGGCGGTTCAGAGCTCCCCTCCGCCTCAGACGCCGGAACGACCGGAGAAACCGGGGAGAGAACAATTTCCAGCTCCTCCAGTACGTCCGGCACCAGAGACGCAGCCAGGGGGCCATCCTCCTCCCCGCCACCAACCTCCGACCCAGCGGACGGGGGGTTTTGAATTAAAAGCTCCACCAGGACGAGCATCCCCTGGGAGACGTCCGGGTCGCATTGGGCGAGCTCATTATCCTCGAGCTCGCCCGACCCAGCCCCCAGGCTGCCCGACCCGGCGAGGGGTAACGACACCGATAAAAGGTCAACTTCAATTACTGCCGCGGGTTGTTCCGCAACCCCCCCCACGGGCAGGGTCTCATCCCCATCCCCGGGAGGCACGTGCTGGACAGACACATCTGCCTCAGCCTCCCGAGGGACAGGCGACCCCTGCCGATCGCTGGTGATGACGACAGCGCTGGGGGGGCGGGGGGGCGCAGTACCCGCGGCGGGCGACGACTCCCCCTGCTCGGAGGGACCTTCCTCCTCCCGGTCCTCCTCCTCATCCAGGGGGTCGCGCCTTCTTTTTAGCACGGAGGGAGCGAGGGAGACCTCCATGTCTGCAAAGGCCTCCTCCTCGACTCCCTCCGGCGGAGCAGGTTTGTCGGGTTCCTCGGGCCCGAGCCCGGCCGCAGGTATTGGCATTACCGCTGCGGCGGTTGCGGCCACAGGCTCGGGCACGGGGCCCCTCCCGCTCACATCTGCCCTGATCAACTCCGCGAGGAGCGCGGGTGTAAGGGGCTCAAGGGGCAAGGGCTCACCATCCACGGGCGGACCTGCCCTAAGGTGCTTCTTTTTTCCCCGCGCCTTCTTTCCGGCTAGACACGCTCCCTCCCCCCCGCCGGAGGCCTTGGTGGCATCGGCCCCCGACGTCAACCGCGCATCAGACGTACTTGACGCGCGGGCAGATCCGGGGGGAAGGGCGGCGGCGGCGGCGCCAGCCTCGGCCGCACGAGACGGTCCGGCGGCCTTGGAGGCAGGGCAGTTCCTCCTGATGTGCCCCACCTCCCTGCAGGCATGGCACCTCACACCGTCCGACGTCCAAAAGGCGCGGTAGGCGGTCCCCTCGTGGAGGACGACGAACGCCCCTTCAGTGTCCTCCTCCCGCGCCAGCTGGATAAACAGCTGGCGCCGGAAGGAGAAGACGTGGCGAAGGCTGGCCTCCCGGAAGCCGAGCGGGATGGGCGTGATCCCCGACCTCACCTCCCCAAGTTGTCGCAAATGGGGAAGGAGGAGCTCACCAGGAACATAGGGCGGGACGTTGGAAATAATGATCCTCTGCGCGGTGGCCTCGAGAGGATCCACCGGCAGGAAAGTCCCGCCCACGGTGAGCCCCTTGGCGACAGCCAGGGACACCGCCCGCTCCGACCCCAGGAAGAACACAGCCTTCCCATACATTTTCGAGGCCGCGACGATGGCTGAGGGGCCGACAACCCCAGCCATGGCCTTGACGCAGGCCTCGATGGTCATAGTGGGGTGAGTGTAGCTCTTCACCCCAAGCTTTTTTGTTATTAATCGAAAAGGTGACGGGGCAGCAGGAACAGCGGGAGCAGCTGTGGCTGTGGCTACCACTCTCGCATAGGTCCCGGCTGGCCCCGCCACCGGCGAAGATGCAGTCGCCATTCTGGGGTGCTTTTTTTAAGGGCTACACTCACCCCAAGTCACAGGCCTGAAGGTGTTAATGGCCTCGGTGTATATATATATTTTTTTGTCCTCTATTGAGCAGAGGGAGCTGATTAAAATGAGGACACACCTCTCTCCTTATTGATTTAAATTGGGAGAGGAGCCCTCGCCCCTCTGCTTCAATTGGCAATTAATAAAATAGATGAAACTAAGGTGCCTTAGAAAGACAGGCAGAGAGAGACAAAGAGAGAGAGAGAGAGAGGTGGGGGGGGTGGGAAGGAGGGAGGCCGCAAAGGGCAGTGTTGCCACTCAGGATGGTGGGTGGGTGTAGGCAGGGTTGCACTCTCCGATGGAAAAAGTCTTTGGTGATGGTGGTCTTCTGGCAGGGGGAGAAGACGTCTTCACCTGGAAAAGCTGGAGAAGCCCAGGCTTAGTCCTGCAACAGGTCTTAACGATGTAATTAAATTAAATTAAGGACTTCACCTTGGGCAGCTCCAAGCTCTCCCAGGGCAGGCAATAGAAGGGATGCTAATTAGTGGCGTGTGTGGCCTAGCTTTTAACAAGAGCACACACACTACACCCCTTGATGATCCGGCCTTGCTTCTTCTTTTCTCCCCCCACCTAAAATACAAAGTCTTGGGAGAGTGCCCCAAATAACACCCACCTGTAGATGTTCCGGATGAAGTTTTCTTCCCTCCTTTCAAGCAGTTGGTTTCTCTCCCCTCTCTCCCTCTCCTGAAGTGGAGGCCAATTTGGGGAGGCAGTGATAGAAAAGGCCTCTCCCCTGGTTGATGTTGATGTAGGCCTCCTTTCTCCTTCTCCTCCTCTGTCCTCTTTCTCCAGGCACCTCAGTTGATGTAATGATGGTGGAGTTGGTGGTGGTGGTGGTCCAACGTTCTCCTCCTCTTCCTGGTCAGGGGACCACCACTTTAATCCACTCTCCAAAGTCTGGCTGCTCCCTCTGCTCGTGCTTGCAGCTGAACAGAGGGTAACCTAAGACTGAAATGCAGAAGCCTGCTATGGCTTTATATACAGGGGTGGTCACTGCCGGTACTGCAGTATAGAATCAGTTCTTCTCTTAAAGGCACATACACAACACTTACTACCTCTGGTTAACAAAAATGTATCAATCTCAGAAGGAAAATTAACGATTGATTTAGCATCAATTGCCATTTGTGGAATTGAGTTCCAAACTTCTACCACCCTTTGTGTATAGAAGTGTTTCCTAATTTCACTCCTGAAAGGTCTGGCTCTAATTTTTAGACTATGGCCCCCTAGTCCTAGGATCACCAACAAGCAGAAATAGTTTCACTCTATCTACCCTATCTGTTCCCCTTAATATCCTGAAAACATCAATCAAATCGCCCCTTAACCTTCTAAATTCTAGGGAATACAAACCTAATTTGTGTAATCACGCCTCATAATTTAACCCTTGGACTCCAGATATCATTCTGGTAAACCTACGCTGCACTCCCTCCAAGGCCAATATATCCTTCATGAGGTGTAGTGCCCAGAACTGCTCACAGTATTCCAGGTGTGGTCTAGCCAGGATTTTGTACAGCTGTAGCATAACTTCTTGTATTCTAGTCTTCTAGAAATAAAGGCCAACATTCCATTCACCTTTTTGATTATTTTCTGTACCTGTTCATGACATTTCAATTATCTATCTACCTGGACCCCCAAGTCTTTTTGGACCTCCACTGGATTTAGCTTTTCACCATTTAGAAAGTACTGTATTCTATACTTTTTAGGTCCAAAGTGGATGACCTCACATTTGCCTACATTGAAATCCATTTGCCACAGTTTTGCCCATTCACTTAATCTATCAGCATCTCTTTGTAGTTTTATGCTTTCAGCTACACTGCCTACAATGTCGTCTATCTTTGTGTCTTCGGCAGATTTGGATATGTGGCTTTCTATCAAGATCAAATTGCTGTCTAATCTAAATTGTGAGTTAGTTGCTACGGAGGAATTGCCTGACATTGATTTAATTTCTCAACATGTCAGTAAGATGGGTGAAGTTATCAGGTCCCCCAGGAACAAATAGACCTTAATTCATTAGGAGATATAGAATAGGAAAATAACTCTGATAGTAAGAATGCTGCAATGGACTTCTGGGATGTGTCTTGAGACATAATGCCTATGTGCATATCTTGGTAGCAGGTATTTTGTCAGGTAAATATGATTTGCTGTCAATGTAGCAGCAACATTTGCTAAGTAAGTGTTTTCAAATGTTAAGCTTCAAATTAATTAGATCTCCAATTCCAATTCCAATCCATTATAAGGAAGACTTTTGGAAAATTGTGCAATCCCATAGTTATTTGGATGATCTATGATGCTCTCTGTAAAATTACTCTCCTAATGCACAATGAGTGCGAGGCTAAGGTCTTCTGCTTTCCCAATTCTTCCTGGTAAGCACCTCTTGGGAAGTTGATCAGAGCTGTACCTGAACCCAAGCCATGAGAGTGTCCTAATTAACTGCATCACCAAGTTTCTACTTCCAAACAGAGACTTGTTTTTGTACTTGTGATAGCATTTCCCAAAGAGACCTTTCTATCTACCCTATCTGCATGATTTTTTGCTTGAGAGTTCATTGATTTATATAGATTGATTATAATTGCCTGGCCTAATGCCACTTGCTACAGATCTTGTAGTGGATAAAATACTTTTTATAGTACCATGAAAATAATATAATGTTCTGTTTGTCTAATGAATACATACACCCCTTATAAAACATGCAACATCCTTAAAAGTCATATATGTTAATTTAATGCATATTATTTCATAATACCTGTGGTATATTATCGATAACATAAGATAATTGCCTGGAAATTCCTTTGCGTTGCTCCTGCTTCGCCACCATAACTTTGCCAGAAGTGTGGCAGAGCATAGGAACAGGAGCAGGCCATTGAGCCCCTCTAGACTGCTCCACCATTCAATTAGATCATGGCTGATCTGTACCTCACCTTCATTTACCCACCTTAACTCCATATCCCTTGATACCCTTATCTAGCAAAAATCTATCAATCTCAGTCTTGAAAGTTCCAATTGTCCTAGCATCCACAACCTTTTGGGGCAGAGAATTCCAACTTTCTACTAACCTTTACATGAAAAAGTGCTTTCTAATGTCCTTCCTAAATGGCCAAGCTCCAATATTAAGATTATGTCCCCTTGTTCTTGATTGCCCCATCAAAGGAAATAGTTTTTCTGTATCTACCCTATTGAATTATTTCAAACACCTCAATCAGATCACCCCTCAATCTTCTATTCTCAAGGAAATACCAGCCAAATTTATGCAACCTGTCCTCATAATTTAGCTCTCTGAGCCCTGGTATCATTCTGGTAAATCTGCACTGTACCCTCTCCAAGGCTAATATATCCTTTCTGAGGTGTGGTGCCCAAAACTGAATGCAGTGCTCCAGATAGGGTCTGACCAAGGCTCAAAACAACTGAAGCATAACTTCCTCCCCATTTACGTGTGTAAACAAAGTTTCTGCCACACTTCGCGGGTAATTTTAACTTTTGGTGGTGGCATCCACCTCGCCCGATTTTGCTTCCATTGAAGGCAATGGAAAGGAAAATTGGATGTGGTGTATAATGGGCGGCCAATCTGTTATCGCTCGTTTTACACCACCGCCAAAAGTTTCAAATTACCCCCTTCCTGCAAAGTTACAGTGGCGGAGCAGGAGTAACTCCAAGGAATTTCCCAGCTAATATGTAGACATATAATGGATTGCTTTAGAAGCTGTCTTTCACTGTCTTGTTTTGCATTTGTTAAATTGTATTTAAGCCCCTCAGATCTTCATAAGTACATAATTATGGGGAGAATAAAAAGAGACAGTAAAAGATATTTTGTGATTTCTGAAGATTTCAGTCAGTGATACATATCTTTTGCATTTCTTTGATCAAGTCTGCTTTTCTGCTGCATACATTCCAAATCAACTAATTATTGAATGTTGTCTGTCTACTTGGGGTGATTTATCCACTGAACAATCAACAGACAAATTGACAAAATAAATGTGAACCAATTTTTACCAACAAATGACAGGTAATACATAATTAATGCCATTCAGGTAGGAGATAGGCAACATTTTAAAAATATGTTATTAGACTTAGCTATAGATGGTTTGTTGAGAGGCATAGTTTGATGTTGAACTTAATCTAAAAGCAAGCCTGAGTTGTAACCAAATAGGTATCTTTTATTTGGTTTAAATTGCAAATTACTATGAGATTGCCTTTTTATTTATTCAAATATCACAATCCAGGCCAAATTGTACTTATTATCCCCAAGAATTTCTGTATTTAAAAAAAAAGTTCACTCAAAGGTAACTGAGGCAAGGAATATGCTTTCTCTGGATCTGCAACTCTGAGTTGTGATAAATAATTGTCTGTGAATGGATGTGCTGCCAGAAAGAACATTTTGAAATGTGAAGCTAAAAAAGCAGTGCTGTTAGTTGTAGATGACAATTTGAGAGTTGGAGCCAATGAAATATTCCATAATAGACCATAATTCAACTGCACGCCACACAAAAAGTGGTGGATTCCATCATTTCTCAAAATAGTAAAAATATTGCATTAATTTTCCTCCTGGCTTGATATTGTCTCTATTGGACTATTTCTTGATTAAAATGGATCAAATATCTCTTCTAATCTAACCTCAACAAATATTCCATTCCAAAAAATGCATTCAAATTAAAATAGATGAACTGTTCATAGATGCATGTCATTTCTTATAATATACAGTGGTATAAAGTGTCTGCTCACAAATTCCAAAATGGGCTCAGGTTTATTAAACAAATATTTCTTCCTTTTAAACACCAAAAGCCTTTTCAAAACTCAATCTCTCTCTCTGTTTAGTCTTATTCTCAGAAAGCTATGCTGTTACTGAAAGAGAACAGAGTATGAGCTGAAAGGAATGCATCATCTGTAAGTGGAGTAGACAGGAGTGTACATTAGGTAGGTGCCAGTTCCTTTCCCATGACTTTTAAGCAAGACTCCTTTGCAAGATGACCACAATGATATGTGTCATAGGAACTACAGCTGTCCAGAGGAATGCATGTCTGATCCAAGTGTGAGATTGCAATATGTCAAACCAATTTATTGCATTACTTTGTTCAATCTTAAATATCACACTGATCCCAGGATAAAACATTTTGGTTAGTTTGTTACATTTGTCAAAATGTAATTATATCAACAGTGCAAAACTGCACTGTTTAGTACCTCGTTACTTTTATGCCTACCCCAGATAAATGGCCAGCATTTTCTTATATATTTTTGAAGTTTCTGCACTTTCTATTTTTCTAAGGGAATGGCATATCATAAGCCACGGACAAGTTGATTTAAAAAGAGACCATTGCTATAAGGAGGCTTTTGATAAATGTTGGGTTCATAATTCAGAAGAGAACCAAGCTGAATACAAAAATACAGGGGAGAACTGAAAAAGGAAGTAAGAGGGACAAAGAGAATGTATGAGAATAGATTAGCGCGTAACGTAAAAGGGAACCCAAAAGTCTTTTATAAACATATAAATAGTAAAATGGTAGTCAAAGAAAGGGTGGGGACAATTAGGAACCAAAAAGGAGATCTTTTTGTGGAGGCAGAGGGTATGGCTGAGGTACTAAATGAATGCTTTGCACCTGCCTTCACTAGAGAAGAGGATGCTGCCAATGTTACAGTCAAGGAGGAGGCAGTAGAGAAATTGAATAGGATAAAAATAGATAAAGAGGAGGTACTTAAAAGGTTGGTAGCGCTCAAAGTAGAAAAATCACCCGGTGAGACATAACGGTGCCTCTCCCAATGGTGATGAGAGTGCAAGGAATGGCTTAGTTATTGTAAGGATGCTTTATGGTGTTGGTGTGGGATGGTGCTAACCTGACGCATCATGCAGCAGTCAGGGTGTACAGCATCAAGTGAAGCAAATCTGGCCATGGTGAGGCCATCCCTGGCCTCTCGTGCAGCAATGTGCTTGGGTGCTGATGCCCTGTGTCCTGTGCAGCATCAGGTGATTGCGGAGAAGGTTGGTGCTGTTTTTGGTGCTGTTGGTGTGCCTGGTGATGCTGGTGCTGGGGCTGATCGTGGTGGCATTCTGAGGACCAAGGTGAGATTTTTTCAAGGGCATCGATGCTGGTGGAATAGATTGCAGCTGAAGTTGAGATGACAGAAGCGATCTGTCAATGGTGAGAGAGGTTGCTCCAAGGAGGTGACACAGGATAGCGAATTTGCTTCAAACACTTCAAACTTCCATAAAGCTGAAAAGTGTATTCCAAATCCTGAAGGCTCCAGCTTCTAAGATCGGAAATTGAACAGCTGTGAAATGGTTGCTTTTATACCACTTTTGCAGCTGTCAACTATTCACAGCAATGGAGAGTCATTGAGAACCCAACACACTTACCTGATGTGATCCCCGAGCGCCAGGAACCTCGTAAAAAACATGGAAAAATCATTAGGACCTGGTAAAATGCTTCTTAAATACCTTTAAGCAGCTTCTTACATATCTCAATTGCCTGACCCGTCGCTTAGTGCCGGGTCTGCAAACCGCAGGCAGAGCCGGCACTAGGGAAATTAACAAGGAGGTGGGTTATACATAGATACATAGAAGATAGGAGCAGGAGTAGGCCATTCGGCCCTTCGTGCCTGCTCCGCCATTCGATGAGATCATGGCTGATCCTTTAATTCAGTATCCCGTCCCCGCCTTCTCTCCGTAACCCTTAACCCCTTTTGCCCGTAGAAATATATCTAATTCCCTCTTAAATATATTTAATGAGCTGGCGTACACTGCCCTCTGTGGCAATGAGTTCCACAGGTTCACCACTCTCTGAGTGAAGAAATTCCCCCTCATCTCTGTCCTAAATGGTTTAGCCCTTATCCTTAAATTATGTCCTCTAGTTCTGTTCTCACCCGCCAAGGGAAACATTCCTTCTGCATCCAGTCTGTCTAGACCTGTCAGAATTTTATACACTTCTATGAGGTCCCCTCTCAATCTTCTAAACTCCAGTGTGTACATCCCTAAACTACATAGTCTCTCCTCATAGGTCATTCCCGCCATTCCTGGTATCAGCCTGGTGAATCGCCGCTGCACCCCCTCCATGGCAAGAACATCCTTCCTCAGATGAGGCGACCAAAACTGTACACAGTACTCGAGGTGTGGTCTCACCAGTGCCCTGTACAGCTGCAGCAAGGTATCCCTGTTCCTGTATTCTAACCCTTTTGCTATGAAGGCCAGCATACCGTTTGCCTTCTTGACCGCCTGTTGCACCTGCATGCTCGCCTTCAGTGACTGGTGTACAAGAACACCCAGGTCTCTCTGTACTTCCCCCTCTCCCAATCTATTGCCATTTAAATAATAATTTGCCCTCCCGTTCCTGCACCCAAGGTGGATAACTTCGCACTTGTCCACATTATAGTGCATCTGCCATTTATCCGCCCAATCGCCCAGTCTGTCCAAATCGCTCTGGAGCTTCCTGGTCTCTTCCTCTGAGCCCACCCCCCCTCCTAGTTTAGTGTCATCTGCAAATTTGGAAATGCTGCATCCGACTCCCTGATCCAGGTCATTAATGTAAATTGTGAACAGCTGGGGGCCCAGGACAGATCCCTGTGGTACCCCACTTGTTACTGCCTGCCATTCAGAAAATGAGCCGTTTATTCCAACTCTCTGTTTTCTATCTGACAGCCAGTTCCCTATCCACGCCAAAACTTTCCCCTTTATCCCATGAGCCTCAATTTTCCATGCTAATCTTTTATGTGGGACCTTATCGAAGGCCTTTTGGAAGTCCAGGTACACCACATCTACTGGCTCTCCCCCATCTATTCTACCAGTTACTCCCTCAAAAAATTCCAATAGATTAGTCAAGCACGATTTACCCTTTGTAAATCCATGTTGACTCTGTCCTATCCTGTCCCCATTTGCTAAGTGCTCCGCTATTTCATCCTTAATGATGGACTCCAGCATTTTGCCCACAACTGATGTAAGGCTTACAGGTCTGTAATTACCTGCTTTTTCCCTACCCCCCTTTTTGAATAGTGGGGTAACGTTAGCTACCCTCCAATCCATCGGCACTGTTCCCGAGTCTAATGAATTCTGAAAAATCATCCTTAGTGCATCCGCTATCTCTAGGGCCACCTCCTTCAGTACCCTAGGATGCATGTTATCAGGCCCTGGGGATTTGTCCACCTTCAATCCCTTTAGCTTCCTTAACACCATATCCTTAGAGATATTGATTTGCGTCAGTTCCTCCTTTGCCAATGTCCCTATTTTTCCCAATATCCCAGGGAGGTTTTTTGTGTCTTCCTTCGTAAAGACTGACCCAAAGTATGCATTTAGTTGATCTGCCATTTCCTTATTTCCCATTATATATTCCCCCGTATCTGACTGCAATGGACCAACTTTGGTTTTCACCAGTCTTTTCCTTTTGATATATTTATAAAAGCTTTTGGAGTTAGTTTTTATATTTTCCGCCAGCTTGTTTTCGTAAGCTATTTTGCCCCTCTTGATCATGCCCTTTGCCCTCCTTTGCTCTATCTTAAACTGTTCCCAATCTTCCGCTCTGGCGCTTTTTTTGGCTATTTTATACGCCCTATCTTTGGATTTTATGCTGTCTCTAATTTCCCCTGTTATCCACGGTTGAGTCACCTTTTTAGATTTCCTTTTATGCCAGATTGGTATAAACAATTTTTGCAATTTTGTCATTCTATCTTTAAATGTTTGCCATTGTTTATCTACCTCCAGTCCTCCCAGGAACGTTGTCCAATCAGACCTACTCAGTTCCCGTCTCATGGCATCATAATTCCCCTTGTTTAAATTCAGGACCTTAGTCTCTGAGTCAATTTCTTCGCTCTCCATTTCGAGTGAGAAATCGATCATGTTATGATCGCTCTGACCCAAGGGTCCCCGTACAACAAGATTACTGATTAGTCCCTTCTCATTGCACAGTACCCAGTCCAATATAGTCTGTTCCCGAGTTGGTTCCTCGACATATTGATCCAGATAACCATCCCTTAAACACTCAAGGAATTCCTCCTCCTCATTATTTTTACTGATTAGGCTAGTCCAATCTATATGTAAGTTAAAGTCACCTATGATGACAGCTGTGCGCTTATTCCATTTCAGAGTGGAATTCCGTCCCGCTGTCAATCACTGCCATTTTGACAGCAGACCCACCTCCAAACTCGCATTCGCAGCACCGGTAAGATTCCGGCCAAGTAGTGGGGAGGAAAATTGCTGTAAGTTAAAGGGAACCAATACACTGGTTGTAGGGCACTGATTGCAATTTTCAGGTACAAATGGGTGAAGTGTATGCCATACAGAGTCTGTCCATTTGTACCAGGTGAACGGCTTAACCAGCTGTACAACCAATATATTCTATTATTACATCTATTAAATTTGTCAGAAACAACTTGCCATTTACAGCTCCGTGTTTGCTGTCCTCAAATAACTTATGTGATAATTAATTTTATCTGGTATTATGGCCTCCAGAATCTTACCCACTTACAAATATTCGGCTGACTGGTCTATAGTTATTGGGTTTATCCTTTTCTCCTTTTTGGAACAAAAATGTTACAATGGCAGAATTTCTAGTTCTCTGGTACAACTTCCATTTCCAAGAATGTTTGAAAAATTCTGCTCAGCGCCTTTGCTATTTCCTCTCTAACTTTCCTTGGTATTTTAGGATGTATGCCATTAGGACCTAGTGCCTTTTTCACTTTAAATTCCACTAACTTGGTGAGTGCTGTCAACCAGCCTATACTGGCTGTTGATTACCCCGACATACCTAATTCCACACAATGCCACTGTAAGCATGTGATTAGTGTGCTCCTGAGGAAGCACCATCATTATGGTTATTCAAGCATTCACACTTCCTATTGGTGACATCAGATGTGTTGTTCTTTCTCTAAGCATGCACTAATTTTCTGCCAGAACAAAGGAGATGCAGATCTGTCAGTAGATAAAAACATGTTGGTAATAATCGGTGGCCACAGAATACCTCTGATGTAGCCTGACCTGCCTGCAGTCCCTCTATTGGGCCTTTTCTTCTTTCTCCAACAAGATCAAATGGGGAGGGGGAATTACTGGTTGTGATAATGGTTCTGGATGCTAAAACAAAGGACACAGCACAAAAAGAAGGAAAGGTCTTGAGAATCTAGTCATCAGAAAAAAAGACAGGAAGTAAGGAACAAAAAGAGTCAAGAGATGGCTGAAAAAAAGCATCAAAAATACATAACAACTTGCCATTTACAGTGCCATGTTTGCTGTCCTCATATGACTTACGTGAGAATTCATTTTATCTGGTATTATGGCCTCCAGAAGCTTACCCACTTACAAATATTATGCTGACTGGTCTATAGTTATTCGGTTTATCCTTTTCTTCTTTTTGGAACAAAACTGTTACAATGGCAGAATTTCTAGTTCTCTGGTACACCTTCCAGATCCAAGGATGTTTGAAAAATTCGGGGTGCATCTAGTCAGATTCCCTGGGTAGTGCAAGTATGCACATCTCCCGCACTCCCCCACCACCCCCTCCCCTTCCTCACCCCCAGACATTTCTGCAAACTGAAGCTGGGGCATGGAGGTGCACGAGCAGATTAATTGCCCGGCATCCCCCAGTTCAGGATTTTCTGCTTAGTTTAATTGGGACACAAACCTGGCAAATCTGGGTTCCATCCCATATACTCACCTCTGCGTGGAAATAATCTGGATCATTTAATTTCTGGGCTCAAGTACACAGTGGATAGATGTCAAAGTTGGAAAAACACATTGTCATGATCAACCAATCACTGCAAGCACCTAATCAATATAAGGCTGTTCTCTAGCATCTGGAGAAGATGTGGTTAGAATTGAGAACAGATCATTTCAATCCTGTATGCTCCGGTGGTAGGGACACATTTGGAATAATCTGTCCAATTATGGGCACCCAACATTCTTAATAATATTCATACACTGAAGGTAGTTTAGGGACTGATTCTAGGACTTAAAGCTAAGGTCCGAAAATATCAATGATCCCGCTGCACCACCGGAAGTACTGTGGAGCAGGACTTCCATTCACCCAATGGCCTGACATTGACCCTGTCAGAAATCCTGGGGTCAGCTCACTTAAATCTGGATTGCACTTAAAGCAGAACTAGCAGGCAGCAACATGTTGAAATGGCTCAAATGAGGTCTACTAAATCAAGAGCTGCAAATTTAGTATCAATAATCTGCTTATTGAAGTAAGATGCAGGAGGGATGGCAAGATACCTATGAGCATATCAGGACTCACCGGCAACGGCAGCAGCGAGAGCGGCCCTGGGTGGAGCCTGAACGAGGACAGCGAGGAGTATAAGGAGCGGGAGAGAGAGTGAGGCCCAGACACACCAGCAGCGGCAGCAGCGAGAGCGGCCCTGGGAGGAACCTGAGCGAGGACAGCGAGGCGTATAAGGAGCGGGAGAGAGAGTGAGGTCCAGACTCACCGGCAGTGGCAGCAGTGAGAGCAGCCCTGGGTGGAGCCTGAACGAGGACAGCGAGGAGTATAAGGAGTGGGAGAGAGAATGAGGCCCAGACTCACTGGCAGCGGCAGCAGCGAGAGCGGCCCTGGGAGGAGCCTGAGCGAGGACAGCGAGGAGTATAAGGAGCGGGAGAGAGAATGAGAGAATGAGGCCCAGACTCACTGGCAGCGGCAGCAACGAGAGCAGCCCTGGGAGGAGCCTGAGTGAGGACAGCGAGGCATATAAGGAGCGGGAGATAGAGTGAGGCCCAGACTCACCGGCAGCGGCAGCAGCGAGAGCAGCCCTGGGAGGAGCCTGAGCGAGGACACCGAGGCGTATAAGGAGCAGGAGAGAGTGTGAGGTCCAGACTCACCGGCAGCAGCAGCAGTGAGGGAAGAAAAACACATGGTGTGATGTCACAGGATAGCTGGTAACTGATTGGTTGGTAAAGGTCACATCGTTTTTCTTTGCTATTCAGATTCGGGGCCGGTGAGTATCACTTTATTTTTTGGTCTGTTGTCTTTTATTCTTTAACTAAGGGCAGAGAAATATACTACAAACTTTAGTTAATTAATCTAATAACTAGAGGCATGGCAGGACAGCTCAATTCCGTAATGTGCACACCCTGTGCCATGTGGGAAGTCCTGGACACTTCACGTAACCTGGATGATTAGATGTGCAGAAAGTGTCACCAGCTACAGCAACTTAAAACCCGGGATTCGGAGCTTGAGCGGCGGCTGGAGTCACTGTGGTGTATCCGTGAGGCTGAGAGTTACATGGATAGCAGGCTTCTAGAGGTGGCCACCCCACAGCTTAAGGGTATGCAGGCAGAGAGGGAATGGGTGACCACCAGACAGAAGAGGAGGACCAGGCAGGTAGTGCAGGAACCCAAGGAATGCATCGCACTCTCCAACCAGTATTCTGTTCTGAGTACTGGTGGGGGCGATGGTTCCTCTGGGGAGTGCAGCCAGAACCAAGGCCACGGCACCACAGGTGGCTCAGCTGCAGAGGGGGGGAAGAAGAAGAGTGGAAGAGCAATAGTGGTAGGGGATTCAATAGTTATGGGAGGAGACAGGCATTTCTGTGATGCAGACGTGACTCCAGGATGGTATTTTGCCTCCCTGGTGCCAGGGTCAAGGATGTCACTGAGCGGCTGCAGGGCATTCTGGGGGGAGAGCATGAACAGCCAGAGGTCGTTGTCCATATTGGTACCAACGACATAGGCAGAAAGTGGGATGAGGTCCTGCAGGCAGAGTTTATGGAGCTAGGAGAGAGATTAAAAAGCAGAACCTCAAAGGTAGTAATCTCCGGATTACTCCCGGTGCCACGTGCCAGTGAATACAGCAATAGGAGGATAGTACAGATGCATGCATGGCTGGAGAGATGGTGCAGGAGGGAAGGTTATGAATCCTTGAGGCATTGGGACCATTTCTGGGGAAGGTGGGACCTGCACAAGCTGGATGGGTTACACCTCAACAGAGCCAGGACCAATATTCTCATGGGGAGGTTTGTTAGTGCTGTTGGGGAGGGTTTAAACTAGCTTGGCAGGGGGATGGGCATCAGCATATAGGAGTAGAAAGAGGATAAGGTGCATAAAAGAATGAGTGTGTTGGATAGTGTTAGAGAAGAAAGTAGTACTAGAGGCGGAAGTAGTACCATATTAGATAGGAACAAACTAAGAAAGACTATGAAAAATTAAAAAATGGGTTTAGAATGCATGTACGTAAACGCAGAGTGTGGTGAATAAGGTTGGTGAGCTACAAGCACAATTAACCATGTGGCAATATGATGTTGTGGCAATGATGGAAATGTGGCTTAAAAATGGTGAGGACTGGGCACTTAATATTCAAGGGTACAAGGTGTTCAGAAAAGATAGAGAAAGAAAAAGGAAGGTGGGCTGGCAGTGCTGATTAAGGAAGACATTGTAGTGTTAGAAAGGGAGGATGTTCTTGAGGGGACAAGGACAGAATCCATTTGGTTAGAGTTGAGGAGCAAAAAGGGTATGATCATGCTATTGGTGGTATTCTATAGGCCTCCAAATGGTGAGAGGGAGGTAGAGGAGCAAACCTGCAGGGAAATCGCAGAGATATACAAAAGCTATAGAGTGGTGATATTGGGGGACTTTAATTACCCAAATATCGATTGGGATAGTGCTAGGGTAAAGGGAAAGGAAGGGGAGGAATTTCTGAAATGTGTTCAGGAGAATTTCCTTGACCAGTATGTTCTTGGCCCAACTAGGAAAGAGGCATTGCTGGATCTGGTGCTGGGGAATGAGGTGGGCCAGGTTGACCAAGTGTCTGTGGGCGAATGCTTGGGTACGAGTGATCATTGTATCATAAGATTTAGATTAGCAGTGGAGAGGAGCAAGAAACAATCTAGAGTGGAACTTTTAAATTGGTAGAGGGCTAACTTCAATAGGATGCGAAAGGATCTAGCCAGGGTAAAATGGAACCAACGACTGACAGGAAAAACTGTAATGGAACAATGGGTGATCTTTAAGGAGGAGATGTTTCAAGTACAGACTAGGTACATTCCAACAAGAGGTATGTAATGATCAGTAACCTGTCATTCTGGAATGGTACACTGGGTGGTGCTGTATGTATATAAGAGTGGGCTACCCACGATGCACTAGGCTACCCACAAGGCAGCAGTCAAGATGGAGGCTTCTACAGATACTCTACCTAGTCCACATGTGCTCAATAAAGTGTCTAGCAAAAGCTAGCTGTTCTTAATAAAAACGACTAGTTATTAATGAACATAACATGGTACCAGGATTGGTAAGGTCTGCTGAATATTGTGCAATGCGACATGGAGAATTTGAAGCCACCAGAGCATTTGAAACTCACAGGAAATGTCGACTACAATTGGCAGACTTTTAAACAACAATTTGAACTCTACATTGCTTCCATCGGGTACGGTACAAAGCCAGATGCAAGGAAAATAGCGTGTCTGCTCACAGTTGCAGGCCCACAGGCGATAGAGGTATTTAATACATTTGTATTTAATCAAGAGGAGAACAGAGAAAAATTAGATGATGTGCTAACGAATCACAGAATCCCCACAGTGCAGATAGAGGCCATTTCGGCCCATCGAGCCTGCACCGACACATATCCCACCCTATCCCCGTAACCCCACGTATTTAATCCCCTAACACTAAGGGTCAATTTATCATAGCCAAATCAACCTAACCCGCACATCTTTGGACTGTGGGAGGAAACCGGAGCACCCAGAGGAAACCCACGCAGACACAGGGAGAATGTGCAAACTCCACACAGACAGTCGCCCGAGGCCAGATTTGAACCCGGGTCCCTGGCGCTGTGAGGCAACAGTGCTAACCACTATGCCACCGTGCCACCAAACAAAGAAGTTTGATACACATTGTTCTCCCAAAAAGAATGAAACCTATGAGAGGTACATCTTCCGTTCTCGGACACAGCAGCAAAATGAAACTTTTGATAGCTTTTTGACTGATCTGAAACTGAAAGCACAGACATGTAATTTCTCTGAGCTGAAAACATCCATGATTCGTGACCAGATTGTGTTTGGTATTCATGATAAAAAAGTCAGGGAACGTCTGTTGAGAGAAACCGAACTAACATTGGAAATTGCTGTGAAAATATGCCAAGCTAGCGAGCTAGCTCAAAAGCATGCCAAGACTTTCAGTGAAATCAATGATGATGCGATTGCAGTAAGTGCTGCTGTCGGTGCTGTGTCCTACAAGGGGAAGAAACATGGGCAGAAAAGAAGTGAAAAGCAATCGGAGGAAGGAATTTTTAATTGTAAACGCTGTGGTTACAAACACCAGTTAAAACAATGTCCAGCGTTTGGAAAAATGTGCACAAAATGTCATGGAAAGAATCACTTTGCCAAACAATGCTTTTCAAAAGTAAAAACTAAGAAAGGGCAATGAGTTAATGTAATTGAGGACACTGATTTAAGTGAGACGTGTTTTGTAGGAATGGTGTCATGTGACAATATCAAAAAGGATACAGAAAATGTGCAGCCCTCAGGAATTAACAATGCTGAACATAAAGTTAATGCAGTAAAAGAGGACAAATGGATGATCCCACTGCAGGTAAATGGAGCATTAGTTACATTGAAACTAGACACTGGGGCAAAAGCAAACTTAATCAGTATGAGTGACATTAACAATATGAAAGAAAAGCCCAAAATACAGAAAAAGTCAGTACTGCTGAAGGACTATAATGGACAGAAAATAGATAGCTTAGGTGTATGCAGACTTAAAGTGACAGTCAAAGACAAAGTGCATCACCTCATGTTTTCTGTTGTGGCTGAAGGACTTGATTCACTACAGGGTGACAAAGCTTGTGAGGACTTAGAACTGGTCAAGAGAGTCTACCATATAAACCGTGCCATAAGCAGACCAGATGACTCAGTGGATTCTGTAGTGAATAATTTCCAGGATGTGTTCAAAGGATTTGGAGTTCTACCATTCACTTACAAGATCCAGCTAAAGGAGGATGCTCAGCCAGTGGTACATGCTCCACGAAGAGTTCCAGCACCCCTGCGTGACCGGCTCAAGAATGAACTGGACAGAATGACCACACTAGGAGTCATCAGGAAAGTCGAAGAGCCAACAGACTGGGTTAACTCCATGGTATGTGTAAAGAAAAAGAACAATGATCTAAGAATATGCATGGATCCAAAGGACTTAAATGCAAACATAAAACGTGAACACTACCAGATTCCCAAGCGAGAAGAAATCACCAGTGAAATGTCAGGTGCCAGATACTTTACAAAGCTCGATGCCTCACAAGGATTTTGGCAACTAAAACTGGATGAAGAGAGCACCAAATACTGTACCTTCAACACACCATTTGGCAGGTATTGTTTCCTCAGAATGCCTTTCGGGCTAATATCTGCATCTGAAATCTTTCATGGAGCGATGGAACACATAATTGAAGGTCTGGAAGGAGTTCGGGTCTATGTTGATGACATCATCATCTGGGGCTCCACACTGAAAGAACACAATGAGAGACTGACTAAAGTGCTACAGAGCATACGCCGGAATGGACTGAAGCTCAACAAAGCCAAGTGTCAGTTTGGCATCCAGGAAGTTACTTTCCTAGGAGATAATCTATCTGGTAAAGGAATAGAGCCAGATATGGAAAAAGTAAACACCATACTCAAAATGCCCCGACCCACTGACAAAAAAGGAGTGCTACGCATCATGGGGATGATAAATTCATTGGAAGGTTAATTCCTAACTTGTCAGCCAAGACAGCCTGTCTGCGAGACCTGCTACGTAAAACAAATGAGTTTGCATGGACAGAAAGAGATGAACAAGAGTGGATAAACCTCAAAACAGCGCTGACAACCACACCTGTACTCACCTTCTTTGACCCAACAAAAAGAATCAAAGTGTCAACGGATGCATCAAAAGATGGCCTAGGTGCGGTCTTGCTACAAGCAGAGGGTGAAGATTGGAAGCCTGTTGCCTATGCCTCCAGGTCTATGACTGATATTGAGTGTCGATACGCCCAGATTGAAAAGGAATGTCTAGGCTTGGTAGTTGGACTAGAAAAGTTTCATGGCTACATATATGGACTTCCCACCTTCACAGTTGAGACAGACCACAGCCCACTGGTTGCCATCATAAAAAAGAAGCTGAATGAGATGTCTCCAAAGATTCAACGACTCATGATGAAGCTGCAAAGATATGACTTTGAACTGATCTACACACCAGGAAAATACATAGTGTTAGCAGATGCACTATCCCGAGCACCCACAATGAGTCATGTGAGTTCTACTGAAGAAGACGTGGATGTTCATGTGAGTATGGTCACTGCTGCGCTGCCCGTGTCAGACACAAAATCAAAGCAAATAGCAGAAGAAACAGTAAACGATACAGTATTACAAACAGTAATAGAGAACATTCATCATGGTTGGCCAAAAGGTTCCTGTCCAAAATATTTTCACATAAGGTCAGAATTGAGTGTCGCAAGTGGACTATTACTAATACAGAACAGAATAGTCATTCCACAGGCTCTACATCAAGACATGCTCAAAAGGATTCATGAGGGACACCTCGGAATTGAAAAATGCAAAAGGAGAGCAAGAGACACTGTTTATTGGCCTGGCATAAATAAGGACATTGAGAACATGATAGGCAAATGTGAGACATGTTAGAAACACCAAAACAAACAAGCAAAGGAACCAATGATAGTCGCTGACATACCAACAGTACCATGGCAAAAGGTTGGTATGGACCTTTTTCATTTAAATGGTAAAGACTATCTAATAGTGATTGACTACTATTCTAACTATCCTGAGATGGCGCTGCTCTCAAGCACCACAACAAGCAGTGTCATAATGCATGTGAAATCCATCTTCGCCAGACATGGAATTCCCAGGATTGCCGTTAGCGACAATGGTCCGTGCTTCAACTGTAAGGAGTGGCAACAGTTTGCAGCACATTATGACTTTCAACACATCACATCCAGTTCTTTGTATGCTCAGTCGAATGGTAAGGCAGAGAAAGGTGTTCCAAGTTCTCAAGCAGCTACTGAAGAAAGCGACAGAAAGCAAGTCTGATCCTTATCTCGCCCTGCTGAGCTACCGAGCCTTACCTTTAGACTCTGGTTCTTCACCTGCTGAATTCCTAATGGGTCGCAAGTTGCGTACCACGCTACCCTGCTGTGCAAAAGAAAAGCAGAGTAAGGAACTGAGACAGAGACTTCAACTGTTAAAGCTGAAACAGAAATAATACTATGACAAGTCATCCAAAACTCTGAAACCATTGACAAGGGATGATGTTGTCAGGATTGAGGATCCAGATGCTTGGAACAGGAAAGCTACAGTTCTTGAGGAAGTAGGACCAAGGTCATACACTGTTAGAACTGAGGAAGGACAGATTCTCAGGAAGAACCGCCGTTCCCTCCTAAAAACACAAGAGACTATTGAAGAGCAAATCGATGACAATGCCGCAACTGAATCTTGTCACTCACCACCAGAACAATCTAACACAAATACACATACAGGCTCTCATGAAAACACATCAGACTCACCTGTGCTGAGAAGATCCACACGTGAAGTAAAAAAGCCTGATAGACTTAATCTTTGAGTACAAAGAAAACTACATTGAAAATGTATTGACTGTTGAAGATGTTTATGTTGTTATTGATTGATATTGATTGATACTGATTTTGTTTAACCTCAAAGAAAGGGGGATGTAATGATCAGTAACCTGTCATTCTGGAATGGTACACTAGGTGGTGCTGTATGTATATAAGAGTGGGCTACCCACGATGCACTAGGCTACCCACAAGGCAGCAGTCAAGATGGAGGCCTCTACAGATACTGTACCTAGTCCACATGTGCTCAATAAAGTGTCTAGCAAAAGCTAGCTGTTCTTAATAAAAATGACTAGTTATTAATGAACATAACAAGGTATGGGTAAGGAAACCAAAGCAAGGGCTCCTTGGATGATGAGGGAGATAAAGAAGGTGATGAAACAAAAAAAGAGGGTGTATGATGCATATCAGGTGAATTCTTCAAGGGAGAACCAGACCAAATACAATTAGTTGAGAGGGGAAGTGAAGATGAAAATAAGATTGGCAAAGAGAGAATATGAGAGTAGAATGGCGGTTAACATAAAAGGGAACCCAAAAATCTTCTACCGGCATGTAAACAGTAAGCGGGTAGTAAGAGGCAAGGTGGGGCCTATTAGAGATAAAGAAGACGAGAGGTGCAGGGCAAGGCTAGAATACTCAATGAGTACATTGTATCGGTGTTTATTAAGGAGTTGGATGCTGACAAAATATCGGTAGAAGTGGAAAAGTTAGAAGCAATGGAAGGGGTGAAAATTGATAGACAGGATGTACTGGAAAGGCTGGGTATGCTTAGAGTGGAGAAATCGCCTGGTCCAGATGGCTTGCATCCCAGGTTGCTAAGGGAATTGGGGGAGGAGATAGCAGAAGGGCATGCCATAATTTTCCAATCTTCCCTAGATGCGGGGGAGGTGCCTGAGGATTGGAAATGGCAAATGTGACACCATTGTTCAAGAAAGGGTGTAAGGACAATCCTAGTAACTACAGACCAGTCAGTTTAACATCAGTGGTGGGTAAAGTTTTAGAAACAATAATCAAGGAAAAAAATTAACGGGCACTTGGAGAGGTTAAGCTAATTAAGGAAAGCCAGCACAGATATGTAAAAGGCAGATCATGTTTGACTAACCTTATTGAATTTTTTGATGAAGTAACAGGGAGGATTGATGAAGGGAATGCAATGGATGTTGTCTACATGGATTTTCAGAAGGCGCTTGACAAAGAACCACATAGAAGGCTGGTTAACAAAATTGAGGCTCATGGAATAGGTGCATCAGTGGCAGCTTGGATAAGGAATTGGCTTAAGGACAGAAAACAGCGAGTTGTGGTAAATGGCTGTTTTTCAGACTGGAGGATGGTAGACAGTGGTGTTCCCCAAGGGTCAGTGCTGGGGCCACTGCTTTTTTTGATATATATAAATGACATGGATATTGGAATATTGAGTAGAATTTCTAAATTTGCTGATGACACCAAACTTGGTGGTGTGGCAAACAGTGAGGATGATACCAATCAACTGCAACAGGACATAGAAAGGCTAACAGAATAGGCAGACAAGTGGCAGATGGAATTTAATACAGAGAAGTGAGGTGATGCATTTTTGTAGATGGAGCAGGGAGAGGCAATATACACTTCATGGCACAGTTTTAAAGAGTGTGCAGGGACAGAGGGACCTGGGAAATAATGTGCATAGGTCCCTGAATGTGGCAGGACATATTAAGAGAGTGATTAGCAAAGCATTAGTGATCTTGGGTTTCATAAATAGAGGTATTGAGTACAAAAGTAGAGAAATTATACTGAACCTTTATAAAGCGCTGGTTAGGCCACAACTAGAGTATTGCGTCCAGTTCTGGTCACCACACTTTAGGAAAGATGTGAAGGCCCTTGAGAGGGTGCAAAGGAGATTTGCCAGAATGGTTCTGGGGATGGGGGATCTTAGTTACAAGGACAGGTTGGAGAAGCTGGATTTGTTTTCATTAGAGCAAAGGAGGTTGAGGGGTGATTTGATAGAGGTGTACAAGATTATGATGGGCTTGGATAGGCTAGACGGGGAAAGGCTGTTCCCACTAGTTGATGGTACAAGGACTAGGGGACACAGATTTAAGGTTTTGGGTAAGAGATACAGGGGGGACGCGAGGAAAAACTTTTTTACGCAGGACCTGGAACTCTCTGCCGACGGATGTGGTGGAAGCGGAGACACTCAGGGGGAGAAATTGAATATAGCCCCATTTGGGGCGCCAGCCTTGCCAGGGCGCTAAAAGTAGCGCCCCAGAAACATTCGCACCCCCGCACCGGAAATTGAGTGGTTGCGCCCCAAAGGGAAGCGCGGCGCTACTGGAGGCGCCCTGCATCCCTCTTGGGGCGCTGCGAGTGAATATCGTGGCGCAACATGCCGCATCGCCACACGCTGTGGCACGTCGCACTGCAGTATTGCAGGCCTTCCTCCCCTTCTTAAAGGGGAGGGGCCTTGTGCAGCGCGATCTGGGGCTCAGCTGGGCCCCCGAGGATTGGGAGTGCAGGCAAAAGAGCCCGGCACCGAGGAGAAGTGCCGGGCTCTTGGAGCGCAGCCGGCACTCCGCGGGGGGAGGGGGGTTCAGGAGGCCGGGGATGGGAGCGCAGACAGGTGCTGGCAGGCGGCCAACAACAAAAATGGCCGCCCCGCACCTCGCCTTTAATTTGCGCCTCCCCGGCCGCAGGTACGCCACCCTGACCCTGTCGGACATAGCGTCCGGTGGTAAATCAGGGGGCGCTGCCGAATATCATGGCCGGGGCATCAGCGGGGCGTTGTGCACACCGATGACATCATCGGCAGTGGCGCAGCGCTAATGGTTAGCGCCACCACTAACGTCCCAGGGAATTTAGCGGGAGGCGTGGGCAGTGCCGTGCCTGGGCGCGAGTTGGCGCAGCGAACTGAATTTCTCCCCCTCAATGTTTTCAAGGGGAGACTGGATAGGCACTTGAGGGAAATAAACTTGCAGGGCTATGTGGATAGAGCGGGGGAATGTGACCAACTGGATTGCTCTACAGAGAGCCGGCACAGACTCGATGGGCTGAATGGCCTCCTTCTGTGCCGTTATGACTCTGATTCTATCAGCCAAAACCATGTGGGAGGAAGTGCCACGGACAATAAGTGGCAACTCCTTAACTCTCAGGACCCCTCTTCAATGCATGAAGTTTAATGGCCTCACAAAGTCAATGAAGGTAATAATAATGGCAGCAAGCTGTCATTCAAGCATATTTTACAGAATACAAATCAATTTTATTTCTAAAGTGCAGTAACATACCTAAAGGTATAGCCCTGGGAACTAAATGAAATGTACAGACTCCCTGGACTGGATTTTAATTCAGGGGCGGGTTGGGGTCGTGTAATCCGCATTTTGTATTATCCACCCGAATCTAAATCGATGTGGGAGATTGATGCGAATTTAACTTAATTGGCCAATTGAGTTCCAACGTGTGGGAACCCATGGCAAATGAGTTTTTCCAGTCTGAAAGTCACCACCGATGACATCATCATTGCTGCTGCATTTAAGGTCTGCAACAAGCCTTGCTTCTTCTGCAGACTGCCAACCTTTTGGCCTTTCATGCTACAGAGACCTGGAGGAAGAATGGCCAGCGAGAGAGCTAGGGCTGCTCCGAGGTTTGATGACGTAGCCTTGCAGGCTTTAGTTGAGGGAGCAAGAGCACATAAAGAGGTGCTCTTCCCTTCTTCGTGGAGGAAGAAGCCTCCCCAGCAGACCAAGGCTGTGTGGGTCCAGGTGGCCCAGGAGGTCAACTCATTATCAGTAAACCGCAGAACCTGGATTCAATGCAGGAAAAGATTTCATGACCTTCTGAGCACTGGAAATGTGAGTATGAATTTCCCATCACCCCCAATCTGATCTCCATTGCCTTTCCTCACCAGCACTCAGCTTTAGCAATCTCTTCCTCCACATCCCACTTGACACTGACATCCATGCACCCTTACCCATTCCCTCTCCCTCTATGGTCACATTCACCTAACTATTTGACTATGCAGCCCTCACACTCCCTATCACTGTGATGCTATGAAAACAACTGACAACACACAGGGAGGGCCCTTGGTCTTGCCACCTCACTCCATCTTTGTCTCCTTCCACATATCTATGCTATGGAACCTCTACACTCACTCCTTCATTCTCACTCAACCTCCACTTGTCTCCCTTATTGCAGGAAAAGAGAGCTCACAATAAGCGAGAAAGAGCGAGGACAGGAGGAGGGCCACCCTCAGTAGCCCACCTCACCCCCTGGGAGGAGGCGGTCCTGGAGATCGTGGGAGTGGAGGACGATGCGCAAGTGGGGGACGTAAAAGGGGTGCATCACAGCAAGCTGGTGACAGAATAGTTTTCCATCTCTCTCATTGACATTGCATGAGTTGCTGATAATGACTCAGAAGCTCTAACAGATGGACTAATGATCATCTGCAATATGCAATGTACATGTAACCTTGGCATCATATCTCTGACTCTTTCCTTTACTTCCCCACAGGACCATCGCAAGCACCCATCCCCACTATCCAGGAGGAACAGCATGAGCCTCAAGACTCCTCAGAGGAAGCTGCAACCTCTGAGGGCGCAGCGTCATCAGAATTCAGCGCACCCAGTACCAGCGCAGACACGCACACCTCGGTGGGACCTTCGGGACATAGAATAGTGTTGTCACCTGGTGTATCACAGCTCACAAGTGAGCATCAGCAGATTGTGGAGACAGGGAAAGCAGGGGAGAGTCCTAGTCAGAGGGCACAGGACTCTGCCAGCTCGGCTCAGCTGCATGTCGACCCTCTGCCTCTGGGTCCATCCATAAGGTCAACGGTGCTGGAACTCCAGGAACAGATGCAGGAATCTCTGGCAGGTTTTATTTCCAGGGTCGCTGCGAGTGTGGAGTGAATGGAGGAGTCCATAGCAAACATGAGCAGAGCCTTTGTGGAGTCATTGGCGCATGAACGCATCACCATGGAAAGGATGGCAACCTCCATGAAGGTCATAAGTCGCCAGAGTGCAGAAAACATGGTGAGTGTTCAGAATAGAATGACATCTCTGGAGGAGTGATGGTCATCTATTGAACAGAGAAACCAGACCTTCATGGAAGTCCTTATGAGTAGGACTGCCAGTGTAGATACGGGTCCCCATGGCCCCCCTGATGTGCAGCAAGGTGCTCTCAAGCTATTTGCAAGCGCTGAGGGGGACCTGTCCTATGAGAGGGAAGTTGGTGGCAGACATGAAGGAAGTGGGGGCTCCTCTCCAAGCACTCACACTTCTATGCCACTGCAAAGCCCTCGGTCAGAGTCCACACCCATCTGAGGTCGGCGTCTTAACCCCTGCACAGCCGTAGGAGCAGCAGACTGTTGACGAGCCCTCACAGGTTCGCAACCCCAGAGGACGCCCGCCAAAGGTGTCAAGACAGGAGCAGCAGGAAAGTGAGCAAGGGTCCTCCACATCTGCTGAAGCCACAGGGGAAGCACCATGTAGGAGCACGCGTAAGAGAAAGATACTGCACAAATAGTCACAAGGGTAATCACTTGGTTGAAGTTTGATGTTTTCTGTGAAAAAGCCATCAGATGAATAATGTAAATAAAAAATCTGATAGCTACTGCTGTAGTTGTGGCGTGTGTCATTTCGTGAATGGGACTTACACAGTGAGGTCTTAGGATTACTTGCAATTGTCAGTATGGTGGTCAAATTGCTGGGAATCGGCTGGTCCTTGGCCATTGTCGATGCTCAGGTAAGAAGCTGTGAGGCCAAAGTGCTTGATTGGCTAGGCGAAGCAAATCTGGCCAAGATGAGTGCATTCCTTGCATTCCGGGCAGCAATATTCTCGCGTACTGCTGCCGCTGGTTGATGGGCCTCTGCAAGATGTTTGTTTTTGCTCTCATCCTCCTCCTCCTGCTCCTCCTCATCTGAGGAGGATATGTGAGGAGCCACTTGGTCCTCAGGAATCTGCAAGCCACGATGCTGTACCATGTTGTGAAGTGCACAGCAAACCACGACCATTCTGGAGACCCTGGCTGCTGAGTACTGCAGGGCTCCACCTGATCTATCCAGGCATCTGAAGCTCATCTTCAGCAAACCGATTGTTTGCTCGATTATGGCTCTGGTGGACATGTGGCTGGAGTTGTAGCTCTCCTCAGCTTTGTTGGATGGTCTCCTCAATGCCCTTGTCTCCAATTAGCCATCCATTAAGTTGGTCTGGCGAACTGAATAGCGGAGGCACACTAGACTAGCGCAGTATGAAGGAGTCATGGCAACTGCCAGGGTACTTGGCACAAACATGCAAAATTTCCTTCTTGTGGTCACACGCCAGCTGAACATTAAGGGAATGGAAGCCCTTGCGGTTGACAAAAATACCTGGATTGCGATGGGGTACTTTAAGGGCCGCATGTGAGCAGTCAACGATGCCCTGCACCCTTGGAAAGCCTGCCAGATTAGCTAATCCAACCACACGCGCTGTGACACTTGCTTGATCCTTGGAGAAATGGATGTAATTGTGCGCGATGGCAAAGAGGGCATCGGTTACCTGCGTGATGCAAGTGTGTGCGGCCGCCTGGGAGATGCCGCTGATGTCTGCTGCTGATCCCTGGAATGAGCCTGAGGCAAAAAAGTTGAGTGCGGTGGTGACTTTGACGGCCACTGGTAAGGGGTGTCCACCTGGTCCTCTGGCCTGCAGGTATTGTTGCAGCATTGCGCAGATGTCACCCACTACCTCTCGCAAAAGTTGGAGCCGCCTTTGGCACTGCTGCTCAGACATGTTGAGGTAGCTTACCCTGTGTCTGTAGACCCTGTTTGGGGGACATCTCCTGCACCGACGGGCTTCCATGCACTGGCCCCTCCTGGCCTGTGCAGCTTCAGGTGGGTGAACAGCAGCTTGGCGCTCCTGTTGTTGCTGCTGCTGTTGGTGCTGCTGCTGTTGGTGCTGCTGTTGCTCCTGGTTCTGCTGGTGCCGCGGCTGGTCTTCGTCCTCATCTAATCTCCAGAAGGGAAGGAAATAAATGGCTCGCATGCTTCTGGTATATGCCTCAGTTGAGGAAGCGATCAGTGAGGTCACACTGGAGATGGGTGTCAGGCTCCAAACTTCCACAGCTGTGGTTATGCCTTCTAAAAGTTGCCCCAGACCTGAGACTACAATGTCCTGGAACCTGCAAATGATGGCTGATTAAATCTCCTCTTTAATGGTTGAGCTGCAGCTGATAGTCAGCAATGCAATTGTGCTCCCATCAGGTTTCACCGTCGTGTTTCAGAACAGGTGTGTTTCACGTGGGAAAAGCGTTAAAATCGCAAAGGCCTTTCAAAATGGCATTATAGAGCCAATTTAGTGCTTGTTAAGGGCCTTAACGGCGTATCCCACCTCTTGGACGCGGGACGGAGACGGGACCATTAGACACGAATTAATGAAAATTGCTTGGAGGTGGGATGGAGGCGGGGTTGGGTCTGCATGCCAGTTTTTGCAACTTTAACCCCCCACACGCCTCCAATCCCGCCTCCACGGCCCAATTAAAATCCTACCCCTTCACTTGGAAGACTTAAATTAAATGACTATAGTATCCTGCAATGCATGTATGCCCTTTGAAGTCTCACTATCTGTGGGAATCCCATCAGTGAAACAATGATAATTCTTATACAGTTGGCAAATAAATCAGCATGTGACTGATGATAACATTCTTTTTTCATGCGGGAAAAAATGTCCACAATTCACAACAATGACAGACAAAAGGAGGAACTACAGGCATCCATGTATTAACCCAATAGAAGAAAACAGCAATGGAAATCTAGGGAATTCACCCAGCTGATGCATATGGAGATATGGAAGGAGCTGTACTCATGGGTGGTTTGTGTTGACCAAGTACAAATGCTCCAATTGCAAAAATGGTTACTCTATTTTGCAGCAAATGCTCTGAGGAGACTGTTAAATAAGCCTAACAGTAAGGAAAAAGTGGACAGCAGGGGACTCCTTGAATTTCTGATTCTTCTTATTTTGACAGAAATGAAAAATAAAGATGCTGCAGAGAGAGAACAGAAACCAATAGCAGAACCTTCAACATCTAAAAGTGCCAGCAGAAATTGGCCCACTCCATTATGAACTCTGGACTGCTGAAGGATGAATGAATCATGGCAGCTCACTGTCTACAGAGCATTGCGGTGTCTATAGTTACACTCAATTAAACATTAAGAGGGAGAAATCCCTTACAGTTTGCATAATGGTATGGGTTGACATTATGGGTGTTATGTGACCACACGAGAACAATCAATTCTTCCAAATTCTCATGGAAACCCAGCAATCTGATGAAAATTAATGGCTTGTAAACTAATTTTTCTTGCGCTGGCATCACATGTAATGAACTCGGGTGTTCTGGCAAACAATGTATTAATTATTTGCCTTAGGCAAGAACACTTAAGCAAATTGATGGACCCAGCAGAGGTCACTTGTTGCCCCTTAGAATAATATAGTGACCAGGAAATTAAGTGCTTTCGTAACTTCCTGCTCTTCCAGCTCTGAACTGTACCATCCATATATACAACCCCAGTGATATATTAAAATATAATATCTTCTGGGTTTGTGCACCCTGATGGCTGGGCATCTATGAGAGGGTCTGGCCTCCAGGATCCCTGCTGCTTCTGCAATTCAACCTCCTCCAACACACACACATATGTATATATATACATATATAGAGAGGTATGTATACATTAGTATATTTTAGGAATATTCCCCAAACAGAAAGCTTTAAGTGTAAGTTTCAACTTTGGCAGAGGCATGAGACTGCTGGTATCTGATCGACAACCCATTATAAACCATACCTGATTTCCCCTTCCATTGACTTCATTTGAATGTTACCTCCCATCTCAACTTTTAGTTGAAGCAAGGAGCCTCAAAAATAGGGAGCAATTTATTTCCCCAAAAATCCTTTCCAAAGTGAAGTTATGATTTTAAATATAATAGCACTATTAAATACAACAATTCTGCATTAGGAATCCAGCATATGCCTTCCTCAGCTTCTTCTCTAGATGCCTGTCTTACAGTGGCTTATCTTAGATTGGTGGTTCCTTTGGCAGAAGTGACAGAATTTAAGATTGATGATGTCATCCCACCCTAAACCCATCATTTGCTTGGCTGTACTCTTGTTAAAGCAAGTGATCCTCCTCCTACCTTCACATCTGGTGGAATTTACAATAGGACTTAAATGGTACGGAGACCTGGCGCACTTTGTGCCAAATTTCGTGCCCCCAATCAATCTACTACATTTATGGTTTACTGAAACATCTTCTTGGAGCAGAGAAAGTTAAGGGGAGATTTAATAGAGGTGTTCATGGAGTAGATAGGGAGAAACTGTTTCCACTTGCAGGAGTGACACAGAGGACACAGATTTAAGATAATTGGCAAAATATCCAGGGGGAAATGAGGAGACTTTTTTATACAGCGAGTTGTTATGATCTGGAATGCATTGCCTGAAATGGTGGTGGAAGCAAATTCAGTAGTAACTTTCAACTGGGAATTGGATATATATTTGAAAAGGAGAAATTTGCAGGGCTATGGGGAAAGAGCAGGGGAGTGGGACTAATTGCATAGCTCTTTCAAAGAATTCACTGAATGGCCTCCTTCTGTGCTGTGCCTTTGTTACCTCTAGACTCAACGATTACAATCCTCTCCTGGACAGTCTCCCAATTTGCACCGTCTGCAAACTGAAGCTCCTCCTAAACTCTGCTGCCCGTATCCTAACACGCACCAAGTCCGGTTCACCCATCACCTCTGTGCTCGCTGACCTACATTGCTTCCCGGTCCACCAACACCCCTCCTTTAAAATTATCATCCTTGTTTTCAAATCCCTCCATGGCCTCATTCCTGCCTATCTCTGTGACCTCCTTCAGCCCTACAACCCTCCAAAATCTCTGTGCTCCTCCATTTCTGGTCTCGGCAATCCTCAATTTGCATCGCTCCACCATTGGCGGCCATGCCTTCAGTTGCCTAGGCTCTAAGCTCTGGAATTCCCTACCTAAACCTCTCCCCCGCTTTACCTCTCACTTCTCCTTTAAGGTGCTCCTTAAAACCTAACTCTTTGACCAAGCTTTTGGTCACCTATCTATAGTAATCTGGGATGTAATGTTTAAGTTATCCACCAGATGGAGCCAAAGATTAAGGGATCATATTCACCAGTGTTTAAGGTAGTGTCCTGGTACACCAGTTAGTATGGTAATGTGGCATTGCATTATGGGTATGACTCAGAGGGGTTCCTCCATCTTGCATCGTGCAGTTAGAAATACTGTGTTTTGCTTGCAGCCTGTAAGAGCTATGTCTCTCTGCTACACCGTATAATTAAACAGTTAGGTTTTCTTCCTAATAGCTCGCTTCTCTCATTTGCGGACCTTACCACTCGGATATCACATATTGGCAACAAGGGTCAACAGATCACATCTTGAAGAAGAAAAAAAGAAAAGGAGCACTGAATCACCGATCATGGCTGCTATGGTAGGAAAGATCTCTGCTTTTGATGTTCAGACTCAGACCTGGGATGAGTACTGCGAGGTGCTGATGCATTTCTTTGAAGCAAATGATATAGATGATGTCGGGAAAAGGAGAGCTATTTTGCTCACTTCCGTGGGAAGTCAGACGTATAGTTTAATGAGAAACTTATGCAGTCCTGCAAAGCCGGGAGACAGTACATTTGCTGAATTAGTGGCCTTGCTGAAGGAACATTTCAATCCCAGACCGAGTGAGATTGTACAGCATTTCAAATTTAAATCACGGAACAGGAAACCGGGAGAGACTGTATTGGATTATGCAGCGGTGTTGAGAAAATTGGCACATGATTGCAATTATGGCAACAACCTGAAAGATATGCTGAGAGATAGGCTAGTTTGCGGGATAATGGATGATCGAATGCAGAGAAGATTATTGTCCGAGACTGGGCTTACGTATGAAAAAGCATTGGAACTTGCTCAAGCCATAGAGACAGCGAACCGAGATGTAAAAGAAATACAAGGTTCAGACTGGGCTACTACAAAGCAAGCTGGAAGTCAGGTTAATGTGCACAAGTTAAATATGCATCAGAAACCACAACGTGAGCATATAAAGGCATGTTATAGATGCAATGGCGATCACCTGGCGAGGGAATGCAGGTTTCTGGAGGATAAGTGCCACAAGTGTGGGAAAAAAGGACATATAAAATGTGCATGCAGGGCAAAAGCAACCGTGGAGGAATACCAACCTAAAAAGGGAGGAAAGCAAAACCTAGGAAGAGAAGTGAAAAAACAGGGAGCACATCACATCAGCGGAGAAGCTGAGAAAGAAGACGACATGTTCATAATGCATAGTATGGTAGAGAACATTCCAAAAGTGGATCCTATCACTTTGCAACTGACAGTAAATGACTCTAAGGTAAACTTTGAAGTGGATACAGGATGTGGCATAACCATAATGAACAGGGAGGAGTACTCAAAATTGTGGAACCGTGCAAAAGTTCCAGAGTTAAAGTCTTGCTCTATGCAGCTTAAAACATATACCGGTGAACGAGTGGCGACATTGGGTACAGCTACTGTAACTGTGCAACACAGGGACACCATGGAACAGCTACCTGTAGTTGTAGTACCGGGTTCTGGACCAAACTTGTTAGGTCGGGGCTGGATACAAGAACTTAAAATTAGATTGGGGAGCGATAAATCAGCTAGAGGGAGGCAAACAGTTGTCTTTGCAAGAAGTGTTGATTGAACATGAGAACATGTTCAAGGAAGAACTTGGCACATTTAATGGCCCCCTAGCTAAGATTTATGTAGACAAGGAGGCACTGCCAAGGTTTGTTAAACAACGACCTGTGCCATATGCCATGAAACCAAAGGTAGAGGCTGAGCTTGACCGTCTTTTGAGAGAGAAAATACTGGAACCCGTGAACTATCCTAATATCTCCTTAAGTAGCTCAGTGTCAATTTTTTTCTATTACTCGCCTGTGAAATGCCTGGGGAAGTTTTACTATGTTAAAGGTGCTATATAAATGTAAGTCGTTATATGATTCTATGATTGGAATTTCAGTGCCTAAGTGCCTGAAATTGTACTTTTGGCACATTGCAGGTAGAGGGCACTTTGGGTAGCGCACACTGAAGGACCCTTTGCATTGGCCTCCGACTTTGCCAGACTAACTGGAAGTGCAGAGGTTGGGGGCTGCAATTTCAAGAACAGACTCTTAAATGGGCAGGTGCAGCTCCTTAAAGGTGTACTTGCACTTCCTGTGGGACACAAACAGGTTGATTGGGAGAGCAGCTTTGGTAAAAATTCTGGAAAATGAGAACTAAGTATTAAAATTCCCAGGGTATAGGCAGGAATGCTCCCTTTACTGAGAGAGCCTGGAAAGTCATGTGGTGCAGGTAAGGAGACCTGCATTTTTGGGTATAGGGACACACTCTTCAACAAAATGCATTGACAGTTACCTGGGAAGATGTAGCAAAGTTGGTGAATGCAGACTTTGATGTTAAGAGGACAAATGTCCAGGTAAATAAGGAATACCCTCAAGAAGCTTGCTAAGGTTTATCAATCCTCTAATTAACTGTTTACAGTGGTCTGCAGTGACATGCCTGGAACACACGCATGCACTTTCACCTCTTTTACCTCTTCAGCTTGTTGGGGGCCTCTGGCTCCACCCATTGGAGCAACAGGGTGAAGCTCTGATTTTCCCCTGGCAGCTGCCAGCCTCTGTTGCATCTCTACATGGATGTCTGGACCATAAACAGTTAAGTTACCCTATCACTGAAATTGCATCTGAACAGTCAGCGGTCGGAAGTTGCATCCCACCGTACTTCCGGTCGTGGAACGGATATCCAGCAATTTTCATACCATTGATTTCACCTTTAAGGAGTTCTGAGAGCTATTGCAATTGTGGGCCCATGCTCTGCTCCATTTTCTTTTGGTGTACCAGAATGGCACTGTGCCAATGGTGCAAAGTATTGTAATTTCTGGAGAAGCCCGGGCACTCCCTAGAATGTTTCTAATAATTATTTTAATGAGGTTTGTGCAATGGAGCAGTGCAGACCTTGTGTGATCCTGATAGAAACCTTGTGCAAAACCCAGTGCTGGAAAAGATCTGGAACAGGATAAATATTGACTGGTGTTGAAAGCTCAAGGGAGCGCAATTTCAGGTTCTACGTTGCGAGTAGTCATGGAACTCAAATTGTTTTCATTGCAAAAGTTAAAAGGGAGGCAGTGGTCCTCATTTTTATAATGCTGAAAACATGAATAATGAACAGAGGAAATTATGCGTGGTTTTTTGGAATAAAATTAGCTTGATGTCCTGGATTTTTTTTTGTATTTTGTATGTTTTTATGGGTGGTAGCGCAAAACTAGTAATAGCGAATTGTGTATATAATCTTCTCTAAAGCAAATTGGGCAGGGTGTAAAATGAGTTGCTGATTCGTTATTGCCCAATTTGCACTAGCGCCCAACACAGATTTCTACCCCTATGTCTCCAAGACTCACTTCCATATTTCTGAGATAGAAACATAGGAATAGGAGTCAGCCATTCAGCTCAAGTCTGTTCCATTTTATTATTAGAACATGGCTGATCTGTACCTCAAACTGAATTTACTCGCCTTTGCTACATATCCCTTGACACCCTTGCCAAACAAAAATCTATCAATCTCTGTCCCGAAAATTGTAATTGATCCAGCATCCACGGTCTTTTCCAAATTTCCACTACCCATTGTATGAAAATGTCTTTCCTGATTTCACTCCTAAAAGGCTTAGCTCTAATTTTAAGATTATGCCTTCTTGTTCTGGATCCTCTGCTCTCTGTGAGTCCCTAACTGTCCTTGTTCTTTATGCACCTGCATAATTCTCCTTTCTGTGTAACTGAAGTTTCTTTCATTCCCCCTGTATTACAAAAATTCTTTCTCTTCAAGGTCGCCCTTCCACCCTCTCAATGGGCTGAATTTTAGCACAGAAAAATGGGTGGGTTAGGTTCAGGTCAGATGTTATACTTTTAAGGTGGAGAAATTCCCTACCATAGCGCTACCTGTTAGCGCGGCATTAAGTGAAGAAAACGGCGACCACCTCTCTTCTGCCAACTAGTGGTGGGTCCCATAGCGTCCTCCATTTCTGATGTCCCGGTAGTGCTGCCGTTCTTAAGTAGCACTCTGGAAAAAAAATGGTGGAGTGGCGACATCAGCCAACTTAATGTCACCACTGCGAATTTCGACCCTAGCACTGAGTTCCCGCTGTATCCTAAGCACGCCAGATAAACCTAGCGTGCAGCAGACTGTAGGGTTCTCAAAATTCCCACATTCCCCAAAGTTATGGATAAAGGGACCCTGCATGGACAAGTTATGAAAAGGCAGGGTACCCAAAATGGCTTCTGCAACCTCGTGACCAAAAGTACAGGATTTTAAAAGCAAGGCTCTGCAAACAGGCAGGCACCTTTTGCAAGCCTGGAACAAAACTTAAAATGCATAGACCTGTGAATAGACTTTGTGGGGCCAGACAGTTAAAGCAAACACAGAATATGCATTCCATTCGCCTTGAAACAGATCAGGTTAGAATGGGCCTCAAATCAAGGCCATCAGGTTTCTGCATATTTAATCGGTAACAGCTCACAGAAGCCATTGAGTCAGGAAACCCGATTAAGTTTCCTATATAACCAACAGCCAGGACATCGAAACCATTAAAACACAGAGACAACCATTCCAGGAGTCGTTAAAGTAAATGGCTGTAATCAGTTTAAACGAGCCCACCAAAAGTTAGACAAAGGACTGACCTGATTTGGCGCGCAGATAAGGAATGAAGAATCAGGTATAATTGTAGGCCCATCGGTAGTGATTTCTCTCTTGCTCTGGCCTCTTATCGTTTGGCTTTTGGCCTGCTGCCTCTCATTCTCGTGCCCTGGCCTCGTGGTGGGCTCTCTTCTCGCTCCCCGCGCCGCTCAACACCAAGGACGCCCATTACTACACCGAGGGCCCAACGCGGGAGGAGAACGAGACCCGAGTTCGAAACCACACAGGACACACAGGCCACAAACTGGCAGATGAGACGAAACGAGACGAAGAATATGCTAAACCGATAAGAGCAGAGAAGGGCAGCGAAAGACGCGTTGGGGAACAAACGCCTAGTTATAAGCTGGCGTTTGGTGAATAAGTTGGCGTTACATGCATGGACAGTAAAACCCCAATTTAAGAATATGCTGGTGTTCGAAGAATGGGTAGCAAAATCTAGACAAACGGCCTAGTTATAAGCTGGCGTTTGTCACATGGACAGTAATAGCCCAGTTGAAGAATAAGCTGGTGTTCCAAGCATGGATAGCAAAATCATTAGACGGTAAAGACCGCCAACCAACCCCCAGCCATCAACAATACCGTCGGCGACCGCCCGAAGGAGAAGAAGGCCCATCGCGACGAAGTACTCGACGAAGATGTTAACGGAGTAAAAGGGAGGTTGCCTTTGCACAAACAACTTCAGTGCCGTGCCCTGTGACCACATGGCGATGGGATACCCCAAGGGATGGAAAGAGTGGACCTCAAACCCCACCATCTAAAGCAACAGGTTTTGAATTGGTGAGCATGAATTCCTGGCCCCTCATAGCTTAATCTAGTTAGGTATAGGGGGTGGGATAAGGATAAGGGGATTTTTAATGTATTTGTTTCCCTCGATGTGCCGTGTGTTCCCCATTCCCATATAAGTGTATTAACTGTTTTATGCCTGTAACTATACCAGTAATTCTCAGTAGTATTGTGTTTTATTCAACCTTTTAATAAAATTTGGTTTTCTTGCACTAAGCCACTTGTCTACTCGATTTTCTGTATCGCCGCCTGTACCTAAGTCCGGTGTCTAGAACCCATGGGTGTGGAGTGATTCGAATGGCTCCGAGACAGTCAGGGCAGAGCTGACTGGGCACACATGCCAAAACCCCCTACAGAAATGGCATCCGCGGCAGGACTCCGGCAACAGGGGTGCGATACTGTAGACAATGTTTTGGATGAGCAAGCCATGATGGAGGAAAGGATTTCTGATTATGTGTTTAGAAAGGTGAATATCACAAAGAAGTGGATCACCACTCTGTTAAGGACTGGGCATCCGGTAGATGCCGCAGCTAAATGGGCAGAAGGGAGGGAGCACAAGAAATCCCTAGAGAAGGTAGTTTGGCTGATGTGCTTTAAAAAGCAGGTCCAGCTTTTGGACAGGCTCGTTGCAGCACAGGCAGCCGAGTTAAAGGAGTCAGCCCTGGAGATCCAGGACAAGGCTCTAGCAGGGGAGAAGTTAATGGTAGCATTGCAGGCCCTGAATCAGGAAAGGGTACATTTAATGGGAGAACATAAGGCCCAGTTGGAATACCTACAGTGCCAAGTCACCGAAGCCAAGGGTAACGAGTTGAGGTTGCGGGAAAGGAACGCCCGCCTGGCAAGGCAAGTTAGAGAACAGGAGGAGAAAGTAAAAGAGGTAAAGGCAGCTTACAAGCTAACGAGTGAACAGGGGTTTGAAGATGCAGATCATGGCCCCTGCAAGGAACAGATAGAAAATCTGAGCCTGGCCCTGAGGAAGGCAAAAGGCATGGTGTGCCTCATAAGCCCGAAGGCAGGCCAGGCGGATTTTATAGGGAACGAGGGGAGAACGGTTCAAACATCACTGGTAGTGCCCAGGGACGACCCGGTTGAGGAACAGGATGTCTCACGACCACCACCCGTAGTGCCAGGTTTTAGCGAGGTCTGGCAGCAAGGGGGGGTGGAGTCAGAGGTGGGAGCGGAGGTGGAACAGCCCCCGCCAGAGAGGTCGGAGCCGGGACCGATGTGCCCAGCCCGGCATCGGAGGTTTGGCCCACCCGTCAATGGCGACGACGAGCGACCCCTCCAAAACCAGTTCGTACTACCCTATAGCACCCAACAGCTTAGCGCTATGGTGAGCCATATCCCAAAGCTCTCCGAAAAAGGGAACCCCTCGATCCACTTCAGGGAAGTAGAGCAGGCAGCCAGCGTCAACGACTGCGATGGTGCTGAGCAGGCCAAAATGCTGCTATTCTCCCTGGAGAGTAGCCTCCTCCAATCCCTCTCTGACGAGTGTAAGAAGGGGTAGTGCGGTTATGAGGAGCTCAGGGATGAGGTTCTGGAGGCCATGGGGATGAATGAGGGAAGTCCTTTCTCCCATGTGGAGAAGACCGTCCAGCTCACAGGGGAAACACCACAGGCTTTCGCGGACAGGTTATGGCTGGTTTATAGGAGCGCCTGTCCTGGGGCACCTAATCGGGCGTTCCTGAACCAGGGTCAGCTGGCCCATTGGCTCCGTTGCCTGGAGGCAAACAGCTTGCCACAGGTCCGCGCCAAGGCGGAAGTCTGGTTCGACCCAAGAATCCCCAGACCACTGAACTTATGGTGATCAGACAGTTGACCCTAGCCTATAAAAATGGTAGGGGAACCAATGCACACCCACCTAAGGGGAAGGTGCGTGAGGTAAAACCCGGGCAGGGTAGGAAGGAGTGGCATCAGGAAGGGAATAACCCTTCTAGCACTAAGATGAATTGCTACGGGTGTGGGAAGGACGGCCACTGGAGGAAGGAGTGCAAAAACCCTTGGAAAGACAACAAGGGAAAGAATTCCACAGCCTCAGCCCAAAAGGCAGAGGCAGGAATCCCTCCCGCCGCAGTCCAGTCATTTTTGGACACCATGAGGTCCTTATTGACTGGCCACGGGAGAGTAACAGCTGCTACCGGTGCTCTGACCCCATCAGCCCCATCCAACCCACAGCCATGACTAGAGCCAGCGCAGCCTGTTTACCTGTGTTCCCTTCGATACGATGAATGGAAGAGACCCCTCATGGAGATGGAGGTGGAATAGGTGAAGGGGACCTATCTGTTGGACACGGGGGCATCATGCACCATGGTCCATTCAGATAACCCCACCACCTCGCCTCTACCTAACGGGGTCCCATACAGTCTGTCGGGATTCACAGGCAAAGAACAGGCCGGCTCATTTTCCAACCCGCTCGCCATTCGGTTAGGACCACTCCGCTCCAAGTGGACCTGAGTCCTGATGCGATGGGAAGTGGAGGGAGGACGAGGGGTCCTGGGAGCCGACTTTATTGTAGGCCACGGGATCCTGGTGGATTTAAGGAATCATTGCCTATGGGGGGCAAGTACAGGGAAGGACGGCAAGGTAGTGGTCATCCCAGGGAAAGAAGGGAAGGGGACCCTGTGCACCATGAAGCCCAAAGAGGGTTATAACCTCGAGCTCATGGTCAGTAAGACCCCAAAAGAGTTCCAGGCATTTGTGCGCGCCCACCTAGCCACATTTGCCATGCACAAACATGACTGCGGGAGGGTCAACGGGTTTGAGGTCAGCGTAGACGGGGACCCCATGGCCCGACCACAGAAACAGTATAACTTCCCCAGGGAAGCGGAGCCAGACATGGAAGCAGCCATGTCCTCCTTAGTGCAGCAGGGAGCCTTGAGACTGATAGCCACCCACGTAAACTCTCCACTGTGGCTGGTTAGAAAGCCGGACAATTCCTGGAGAGCCACGGTGGACTATCGGGTGCTCAACCGCAACATCCCAACCTGTGCACCCATGGTAGCAGCAGTTGCCGACCTGATAGGAAGTATCCCAGAATCCACGAACACGTTCACGGTGCTGGATATTTCCAACGGGTATTGGTCCATCCCTTTAAGGAGGGAGGATCAGTACAAGTTTGCCTTTACGTTTAAAGGGCAACAGTACACATGGGGAAAGGGCCATAGATAAGGCTAGGATGGAGGCGGTACAGGAGTTACCCATCCCCAAAACAGTCACGGGTGTGAGGTCATTTTTAGGGCTAACCGGGTACTGCAGAGACTTCACTGAAGACTATGCAGCCACAGCAGCCCCTCTGCTCCGAATCCTACACAAGGGAGTGGAGTGGGTTTGGGATGAGGGTTGCCAGGCAGCATTTGTCAGGCTCAAGGAGGATCTGCAGACCGCACCAGCTCTAGGGGCCATAAATGGGGGGAAAGAGTTCTTCCTGGAGGTAGCAGCCAGCGGGGATAGCCTGAGTGCTGTGCTGCTCCAAGAGCGGCATGGCAGGCTAAGGCCGGTGGTCTACTCCTCCAGGATACTCACGGAGGTGGAGAGGAGCTACTCCAACTGTGAGCGGCACCTCCTGGCCACACATTGGGCTGTGAAAAGGTCGCTGATCTTCACAGGTGTTGTGTCCGTGTATAATAAGACACAGACTGCAGGAGAATGGTACAACAGGTGTTTACTCAACGTGGCTCACACTGGAACTGATCTGTACAGATTACTACTCAGTGTTATATACAGGTGTGGTCACTGCTGGTACTGCAGTATACATGAGCTGTAAAAGATAGTTCCCACACATAAGCCCTGGCTAGGCTTTTCATTTTTACCCCTCCCAGATGACCCTCATGAAGCTCATTGAGCACTCTCTCCCTTAACTTGGGTGGAATTACCACTCGGGATCCACACATCAAGGTCCCCCGGCACACTGACAGCTGTTCTCTCCTTGTCAAGAAAGCTGGCAACAGTGAGTCGCCATGTGCTGGCCATTGCTTCACCGTCAAATCATATACCCGAGACAGTGTCGGGTCATTTCGGGTTTCCTTTTCGATACAAGCGTTAGTTACCGGTAGGTATTCAACTATAGTCGAATGGAATATTTCGACAGGATCCACTGCTGGTGCTTCCTCAGCAGTAGGCACTGGCAGGCGTGATAGCCCATCAGCATTTCCATGCTGTTTCGTGCCCTTATATTCAATCTCATAGCGGTGCGCCCCTAGAAAAAGTGACCATCTTTGTAGTCGTTGTGCAGTCATCACCGGAACGCCCTTCTTCGGATTAAAAATGGAGACAAGAGGCTGGTGATTGTTACGTCCGTGTATAATCAGACACAGACTGCGGAGAATGGTACAAACGGTGTTTACTCAAAGTGGCTCAGACTGCAACTGATCTGCACAGATTACTACTCAACGTTATATACAGGTGTGGTCACTGCTGGTACTGCAGTATACATAAGCTGTAAAAAGTTGTTCCCCCCCTTAAAGGTACATACATTACAATTCCTCCCCTTTTTGATTAACAGTACCATAACACTCATTTAACAATTAAATATCGAACTAATTACAATTAACACTTTTAACATGCAACATTAGTTGAAAATAGTCTATTTATAAATTCAGTCTTTGGGGAGGCTTCCTGATCCTTTCTGGATAGCGCCTTTCCCGAGTGTCTTGCTCTTGGTGCGGAGGCGATTCTGGCCCCCTGTCGTCGGTTGGTTCATCAGCTTCCGATGCTACTGTTTCTGGGGTAGATGCTACCTGTACGTCGGGTTCATCACCAGGTACGTATGGGCGAGGCATGGGGTTGACTTGTTCCTGTGACTCTAGGATCTGGTCAGCATGGCGTCTCACGATGTTCTTCCCAACGTCCACTGTGTACATTAGTGGGCCCTGCCGTGTGCATATCGTTCCTGGCTGCCATTTTTCTGTTCGGTAGTCGCGGGCCAAGACTGGTTGCCCTACATTGAAGATCCTTGTTGGCTTCTCATGGATGTGCTGGAATTGCTTACTCTCAACATCTCTTCGTACGTTTGGTCTGAGCAAATCCAGGCGAGATCTTAACCTTCGGTTAAAGAACATCATGGCTGGGGCCTGGTTGGTGACTGCATGTGTCGCATTCCGGTAGGCGAACAGGAAATTGTCCACCTTATGCTGCAGCGGAATGTTGTCATTGTACATAGCCTTTATTGCCTTCTTAAAGGTTTGTACGAACCTCTCAGCCAATCCATTTGTGGCTGGATGATACGGGGCGGATGTGTAATGCCTTACCCCATTCTTTTTCAAGAACCTCCGGAACTCTTCGGACACAAACTGTGGTCCGATGTCGGAGCAAACCTGTTCTGGCAAGCCACTCCTGGCAAAAATGGTCCGTAGGACTGCAATAGTTTTCTCCGTGGTGGTGGAGGACATTTTGATGACCTCAGGCCATTTCGAGTGCGCATCCATGGCTATTAAAAACATTGAGTCCATGAATGGACCAGCAAAATCAATATGCACCCGTTGCCATGGAGATGAGGGCCACTCCCATGGGTGTAGAGGGGCCTGTGGTGGTGCATTTTGGACTTTCTGGCATCCTGAGCAGCTCTTGGTCAGGTCCTCGATTTGTTTATCGATTCCCGGCCACCACACATAAGCCCTGGCTAGGCTTTTCATTTTTACCCCTCCCAGATGACACTCATGAAGCTCATTGAGCACTCTATCCCTTAACTTGGGTGGAATTACCACTCGGGATCCACACATCAAGGTCCCCCGGCACACTGACAGCTGTTCTCTCCTTGTCGAGAATGCTGGCAACAGTGAGTCACCATGTGCTGGCCATCCCTTCACCGTCAAATCATATACCCGAGACAGTGTCAGGTCATTTCGGGTTTCCTTTTCAATACAAGCGTTAGTTACCGGTAGGTATTCAACTATAGTCGAATGGAATATTTCGACAGGATCCACTGCTGGTGCTTCCTCCGCAGTAGGCAGTGGCAGGCGTGATAGCCCATCAGCATTTCCATGCTGTTTCGTGCCCTTATATTCAATCTCATAGCGGTGCGCCCCTAGAAAAAGTGACCATCTTTGTAGTCGTTGTGCATTCATCACCGGAACACCCTTCTTTGGATTAAAAATGGAGACAAGAGGCTGGTGATCAGTCAGCAAGGTGAATTTCTGCCCGTGCAGATAGTGATTGAACTTTTTCACTCCCCACACTAGGCTGAGGGCCTCCCTGTCAATCTGGGTGTAGTTACGCTCGGCTGAGGTTAGTGATCGTGACGCAAAGGCTATTGGCCTCTCTGAGCTGTCCGAGAATTTGTGCGACAGCAACGCTCCAATGCCGTAGGGTGATGCATCACATGCCAACCGAATTGGTAATGCTGGGTTGTAATGGGTCAATACCTCTTTCGATGTGATTAGTGTTTTGCTCTTCTGGAAAGCTCATCTACTTTCGTCACTCCACTTCCATGGCAGCCCAGTTTGCAGTAGGGTGTTCAGTGGGTGTAGTGTTGTAGACAAATTTGGCAAGAACTTATGGTAGTAGTTTACCAGCCCGAGGAACGACCTCAGTTGTGACACATTTTCCGGTGCTGGAGCCTTGACTACTGCCTCAATCTTCTCTGGGGACTTATGTAACCCCTCTGTATCGATAACGTGGCCACAATACGAGATCTGTTTTCTAAAAAACTCGCATTTGGGGTGATTTGCTCGGAGCCCATATTCCTGCAATCTAGTGAGCACCTGCTCCAGGTTGGCAAGGTGATCACTGTCATTTTCGCCCGTGACCAGGATGTCGTCCAATTAACACTGGGTCCCTGGGATCCCTTGCAGGACTTGTTCCATTGCCCTCTGCCAAATAGCCAGAGCTGATGCTACCCCGAATACCAGCCGGTTGCATTGGTAGAGACCTTTATGGGTGTTGATTGTGAGGTATTTTTTGATGCTTCTTCTACCTCCATTTGCAGATACGCCTGGGCCAGATCAATCTTAGTGAAGCGTTTCCCTCCAGATAGCGAGGCGAAAATATCTTCAATCCGCGGAAGTGGATGTTGTACGGTGTGAAGGACCGGGTTCACTGTTACCTTAAAGTCCCCACAGATGCGAACCTTCCTTGGTTCCCCAGGCGTGCTGCTCAACGACTTTTTCATCACAGGGATGATGGGTGTAGCCCTCTCGCTCCAGTCTACCTTGGACAGTACACCTGAATGTTCCAGACTCTCCAGCTCTGCTTCGACGGCTGGGCGGATCGCATAAGGTACCGGTCTGGCCTTAAAAAATTTTGGACCTGCGTTTTCTTCAATTTTAATAGTCGCTATCATGCCTTTTAGTGTTCCGAGTCCTTGCTGGAACACTTCTTTCGCGTCAGTTAGGAACTTTGACAGTCGCCCAGGTGTGACGTCGTCATCCTTTTTGTCAGCCACAGTCAGTGCCTGTATGGAATGCCAATCCAGTTGTATTTTCCGGATCCATTCATGTCCCAGTAATGGTGGTCCTCCATCTTGCAATGCATACAGGTCTAGTTTTGGTGTTTCCTTACCGTTATATATAACGGTCACCCTTACTTTTCCTTTGGGGTAGACTTTTTGCCCTGTGTACGTCTTCAAAATAATTTTTGTGTCTCTCCAGGGTATGTGTGAGAATAGCTGCTCGCAGTCCCATCGGTTTATGACTGTTAGGGCTGATCCTGTGTCCAATTCCATCTTTACCTGGACTCCTGCTAACTTGAGAGTGACCCAAATGGTTCGGTGATCCTCTGTTGTGATCACATTATGTAGTTTCAGACAACTCAGTTCCCTGCTTTCAGAGTCGTTATCACTCTTTTGTTCATCTGAACTATCCTCCGTTATCTTATGTACCTTCTTTTACTTTCCTTTGGTCGGTTTCTTATTGCTGGGTATCTTTCCCGACCTGCAGACTCGTGCTATGTGTCCTACTTTTCCACACTGTCTGCACACTTTCTCTTTGAACCAGCAATCATTCTGGTCGTGTGTTGTTCTGCCGCAGCGATAGCACTTCTCTGTTCCATATGACATTTCGTTTGTGCCATTTTCTTGCGGTCTCTGTTGTATCTCTGCAGCGCCCCATGCTGCTGCTTCATATGATACCGCAATGCTGAAAGCCTTTTTCAGCGTAAGGTCCTTTTCAGATAAAAGCCGTTTCTGGGTTCCTTCAGGTCGACTACATCGGGCCCCTACCCACCACCCAGGGAGGCTATAAAAACTGGCTAGTCCTGGTGGATGTGTTCACCAAATGGGTAGAAGCCTTCCCCTGCAGAATGGCCACAGCTCTGGGTACGGCCAGGATCCTGGTCCGGGAAGCGTTCTCGCAATGGGGGCTACCACAGTATGTGGCGTCTGACCAAGGGAGTCACTTTACCAGGCAGGTAATGCAGAATACCCTTATGCTGCTAGGCATCGAGCGGAAGTGGCACGTTGCCCACAACCCGCAGTCATCAGGGATTGTGGAGAGAATGAATAGGACCTTAAAAGAAAGGTTAAAGAAGGAGACGGTGGACTCGCCTCAAAAATGGGCAGAGGTCCTACCGTTGGTCCTCATGGGGATCCGGGCCAGCCAGTTGAAAAGCACGGGGTGCTCCCCGCACGAGCTGATGACTGGCAGGGTTATGCATACCCCCACCCATGTACTAGCCCCGGTGCTCACCGAAGGTCAGCTCAGAGAGGTAAACCGGGACAGGTTCGCCCGAAACCTCTTCAAGCACCTTAAGCAGGTCCACGGGCAGGCGGCTGGGAACATGGGAAAGCAGCATCGGCGCAACCGATTGCTGCTCGAACCCCGAAAACACCACGAGTGGGAGGTAGGAGATCAGGTCATGGTGAGGAACTATGCTCGGGTAGGAAGTTTAGAACCGCTATACATGGGGCCCTACAGCATTGTAGACAAGGCAAGCCCCATGGTATATGCCATTAAGATGCCTCGGCGCACCAAATGGTTCCATATTAATCAGTGTAAACTGTTTAAACCCGAGACAAAAAAGCAATCAGTTGGGGTAAGGTCTGAGGATAGAGATCCTCAGCCTGCAGCGGGAACAAGTTCACAGACTGCACAGGCAGGCGCTGTGGCTTGTTTAAAGGGAGGGGCCATCCTGCCCACCGATTGGGACACTCCCCCACTCTTCTGGGATCTAGAGGAGGAGGGACCTGAGGGCGAAAACCCCGCCCCTGACCCAGGTTTAGAGGAGGATGGACCCGAAGGCGAAGACCTCGCCCTGGACCCAGGTTTGGGACCTGGGGGTGGAGACTCTCAGCTTGCAACAACAGGCTGCAAAGAGTTACCTGCCCCTCCCCCAGGTTCGGGAGAGGTAAAGCCTGAGGAAGAAGATCCCCGGCCAGCGGCAGTGGTAAGCCCACAGACCGCACCGCAGGGGTCGGCAGTTCGGGTTAAAGGCCCACCAGCCAAGAAAACCCCACCCGCCAAAGTCCCTGGAAGGTCCGCACGGACGCCCCAGCCAAGGAAACCATGGTCACCGGCTCCCCATTTTAAAGGGGCAGCCTCCCGAGTCAGGGGTAAGTCCAAAGACAGAGGTCCCCAGCCAGCAGCCACAGGCTGTGAGGGACCGGAAGTGCAGTACAGTGCGGTCACGCCAAAGGGAGCGGTGTGCCGCAGCCCAAACAGGGATTAGGCTGGCCGCCCGGAGACGGGCGGCGGATGTATATAGTTTAGGTAATTTAAGTTTAGGTATTTTCAAGTTTGGGTGTTTAGCTTAAGTTAAATAAGGTGATGGGTAGTTTAAATAAGTAGTAATCTGTTAAGAATGTGTGTATTTGAGTCGAGGTCGCGGGACCCGACTATGCTTCACCCAAGCCAGAGAATCTCCTCGGGACCTGGCTATATGCTCTTGTATGTTTTGCAGAAAGAGTCTCAGGATGAAGGGGGGCGTAATCCTACTCGCCCTGATAGGACTGAGCATTGGAAAGCAAGGTGACGTGGAGGAAAATCACATCTATGGGTGCTCAGGAGAAAGAGCACCTATAGTAACCGATGGAAGTGGCGAACGGGACGTGGAGGAGACGGTCGCCTACGTTCACGAGGGAAGGTGGCCAGGGTGGCTGGGGTCCAATTCGTCTCAGTACTCCAGCCAGACCGGGTTCATGTACGGGGAGGCCTCCCTCCTGTGCCCCAGGGTACAGGTCATTACCACAAGGGTCAGCGTCACCGTAGGGAAATGTGTATGTTTAACGTGCAAGGGACAGATTCCTTTGGATAGGTGGTGGTGGCTCAGAAAGCTGATCAAAGATATGAGAAACCCCGCAGTCGAGTGGGAACGGTTGGGGAACAATATCCACCGGACGATTACAGGGACTCACGGGGGATTAAGTGTGTGTTGGGACAAGTGGTGGGATCCGGATCAAGGGATTTATGTCTGTATGTGGGGGTCAGAGAGGGTCTGCCCCACAGGCATACCCATCATTTTCCACTGGCACTGGCAAGACGCCAGGGAGGGGATGAAGTGGGATACCAGCCTGAAGGCGTGTGCGGTCCCATACTCCCCAATCCCATTCAATGCCACCGAGCTTGTGACCCGCCACCGAAAGCCCCTGCCCACGATGCAGGCAGCGAGGTCACACAGGGAAGGGTGCCCCACCACCACCAAGGTACCAGGGAATGGGCTGGTAATAGTGCCTACCGATCAGGTGCTGTACCAGGGGGTACACTACGTGGTAGCCTCCGTGATTTTAAACCTCACCGAAGTACACTTACCAGAGTGGTGCCCCAAAGAGACAGAGCAGCTATGCAAGGTCCTATTAAAGGACATGTTCAGAAAATTTTACGAGTTCGGTTTTGCCAATGTCGACAAAACCGAACTGTACACCACACACCATGAGTTTTTGGGTAATGCAGGGAGACAAAGAAGGGGAGCATGGAATGATGTTTTTACTGTGTTTAACACTGGGTCCTCTGTCATCAGCAGTTTAGATGACATAGAATTACAGACCCAGATAAACGGTTTAAAAACTCAGTTAAAGAAAATCCTAATGGATGAGAACAAAGTAGTGGGCTCGGAGTTACATGATGACCAGGCCATAGCGGTCCATTTAAAAGAAATTATAGCCGAGCTGGAGAAGCACGCAAAGACCATGAATGCCCTCATAAGGGAGGACAGAAATGCTTTTGACCAGGCTGCGCAGAACGAGGTGTGTATGCTGTATGGGGCGTGGTTGCTGGGCGAGGGCCGCAGTAATCTGGAGGATTTAAAACAGGGTTTAGTCCCCTCCTGGATCAGCAACAAGCATCTCGCAGCCCTCCATCCGTTTGAGAATGCATTAAGCCTGTGCCAACTCCGGCTAGCTTTGGAAGCCTACCCGGTCCCAGTGGATTGTGGATGGTCTAACCACATGATCATGGGTATAGTAGTTAAGATGCCAGTCATGGGTAGGACAGCCCGACCTGCGCCGGTATACAGGGTCGAGAACATTGAAGTCATTCAAGGGGGTGCACACATTCGTTTCACAGTGGTCCCACCTTACATCATAAAGTGGGAGCACGCTATGACAGGTACTGACCTCTCAGGTGCCGGAGCCGGGGAGCACACATAATCCTGTGTCCCCAGCACTTGAATGCCTATTCAAAACCACAGTGCGGGTTCAGAGCTGCTGGCGCGAAACCTATAAATTGTACCATGGAGGCAATGGCACAAGGCCATGTTCCCCCGCAGGTAGCAGATATAGGAGGTGGGAAATATTGTGTCACCACAGGAGCGCCCCACTACCAGCATGGACAGCATAGCTGGTGTCCGGTAAGTGACAGCAGTTTCTGTTTTAAACCCGAGGCAGAAGTTCAAGTGGCCCAGGAACGAATTGTCCCCATTCCTGAACCCTCCACTGTTCACCTCACTGTAAAAGAGAATTTTACCAATCTACAGAAGTATGTAGCGCATTTCGGCTACAAAATGCCCCCTCTCCCAGAACACCTTACCAAAATACCCAAAGCATTTTTACACTCTGGAGCAGAAAACAGTAAAGATAGAGGCTAAGATATTGGACATTGTCGTTCCACCCTGGTGGGACGTTTTCAATAATATAGAGGTCCCTTCGTGGATCAGACTGGCTTCCCACATTCTCATGGTTTGCCATTTGGGGATAGTATTGTACCTTGTATGCACTCAGTGCAAGGGAAAGGGTCAAATACTAGAATTCCGAAACCAAAGGACCTGGAAGGAACATTATGTTGAGGTGGAGGGAGATACACCTGTTTGAATTTGTTGTTTGCGTTATTGATTAAAGTTTGTTGTTTTTTTTAATGTCATTTTGTTGTCTTTAATAAAGATTTTCAACCTGTTGTTTGTAATAAAGATTATGTGTACCAAGTGGTGCAGGGGTGTTGGACCCCTCCATGCTTGGATGTGTGTAAATGATTGTAATTATTCTATGTATGCTTATGTACACTACATTTTACAGAATGGGAAATGCATGTGTCATGGGTATCTTAGATAATTAATTGCAGGGGAAGATTGACTGTGGAGGGTCGGAAATTTTGCTCACCTTATCAGGATGATATTTAAAGCAAGTTTAGTATCAACAGGGGGGAGTGTAGGGTTCTCAAAATTCCCACATTCCCCAAAGTAATGGATAAAGGGACCCTGCTTGGACAAGTTATGAAAAGACAGGGTACCCAAAATGGCTTCTGCAACCTCGTGACCAAAAGTACAGGATTTTAAAAGCAAGGCTCTGCAAACAGGCAGGCACCTTTTGCAAGCCTGGAACGAAACTTAAAATGCATAGACCTGTGAATAGACTTTGTGGGGCCAGAGAGTTAAAGCAAACACAGAATATGCATTCCATTTGCCTTGAAACAGGTCAGGTTAGAATGGGCCTCAATCAAGGCCATCATGTTTCTGCATTTTTAATCGTTAACAGCTCACAGAAGCCATCGAGTCAGGAAACCCGATTAAGTTTCATACATAACCAACAGCCAGGACATCAAAACCATTAAAACACAGAGACAACCATTCCAGGAGTCGTTAAAGTAAATGGCTGTAATCAGTTTAAACAAACCCGCCAAAAGTTAGACAAAGGACTGATTTGGCGCGCAGATAAGGAATGAATAATCGGGTATAATTGTAAGCCCATCGGTAGTGTTCTCTCTCTTGCTCTGGCCTCTTATCGTTTGGCTTTTGGCCTGCTGCCTCTCATTCTCGTGCCCTGGCCTCGTGGCGGGCTCTCTTCTCGCTCCCCGCGCCGCTCAACATCAAGGACGCCCATTACTACACCGAGGGCCCAACGCGGGAGGAGAACGAGACCCGAGTTCGAAACCACACAGGACACACAGGCCACAAACGGGCAGACGAGACGAGACGAAGAATACGGCAAACCGATAATAGCAGAGAAGGGCAGCGAAAGACGTGTTGGGGAGCAAACGCCTAGTTATAAGCTGGCGTTTGGTGAATAAGTTGGCGTTAACATGCATGGACAGTAAAACCCCAATTTAAGAATATGCTGGTGTTCGAAGAATGGGTAGCAAAATCTAGACAAACGGCCTAGTTATAAGCTGGCGTTTGTCACATGGACAGTAATAGCCCAGTTGAAGAATAAGCTGGTGTTCCAAGCATGGATAGCAAAATCATTAGACGGTAAAGACCGCCAACTGACCCCTGACCACAGCAATACCGTCGGCGACCGCCCGAAGGAGAAGAAGGCCCATTGCGATGAAGTACTCGACGAAGACATTAACGGAGATAAAGGGAGGGTGCCTTTGCACAAACAACTTCAACGCCGCGCCCTGTGACCACGTGGCGACGGGCTACCCCAAGGGATGGAAAGAGCGGACCTCAAACCCCACCATCTAAAGCAACAGGTTTTGAGTTGGTGAGCATGAATTCCTGGCCCCTCATATCTTAATCTAGTTAGGTATAGGGGGTGGGATAAGGATAAGGGGATTTTTAATGTATTTGTTTCCCTCATTGTGCCGTGTGTTCCCCATTCCCATATAAGTGTATTAACTGTTTTATGCCTGTAACTATACCAGTAATTCTCAGTAGTATTGTGTTTTATTCAGCCTTTTAATAAAATTTGGTTTTCTTGCACAAAGTCACTTGTCTACTCAATTTTCTGTATCGCCGCCTGCACCTAAGTCCGGTGTCTAGAACCCAGGGGGTGTGGAGTGATTCGAACCGCTCAGAGACAGTCAGGGCAGAGCTGACTGGGCACACACACCATCCCCTACACAGACTGACAGAGGTACTCTCAGCACCTCTTAAAGGGACACACACATCTTTCAGGTAAGTTTGCATTAAAACTTTTGGACTGGGTTTATTTGATTTTATTGAAGTAGTGGCTTTTTGCAATAGATGTTAAAAGTTTTTTTAAGTGTGTAGGGAGTGCTCCTGGATGCTTGCAAGGTCTCGGATGGTAAAGGAAGGCCTCTGAGAAGACAGAGAATGCTGCAAATACTCAGCAGGTCAGGCAACATCCGTGGAGAGAGAAACAGAGTTCACGTCTCAGATAAAGATGTTGCCTGACCAACTGAGTATTTGCAGCATTTTATGCTGTCATTTCAGATTTACAGCATCCGCTTGCAGAGGGAAGAGGAAGACGCAGAAGAGGAAGAAACAGAAGAGGAGGAAGCCAAGGAGGAGGAAGAAGAAGAGGAGAAAGCCTAAGAGGAGGAAGCAGAAGGAAGGATGAAACCCAGACAGTCCCTTTCTGGCTGGGATATCAAGGATGGAATCATCCGCCTGCAGTCCCAGTGACCACAACCCCAATTCCCCTTTCAACATTAGTCCCGCACATTACCTTCCCTCTGTTACTGACCATCACAGCACCCTCTTGGCCACAATACTGAAATAAAAGCCACCAAAATGCAAACTTTCCAATCCAACTTTATACATCTATCCATCCAACATGACATCAAGAAATCAACTCATCACACTTATGCATTCCCTTAGTGACTGTCTTGTGTGTGCCTTTGGCTAGCCTACTGATTTCACGCAGTGCTACTCCAGTGGCTACAGCATGGCTGGTGGAAGGCTGCTGACTTTCATTTGGGGACACTGCAAATGGCCAACCTTGAGGATCTGGTGGCTAGGAGTGTCAAATCAATCTTCTCCTTCTTCTTCTTCTTCTTCTGCTTCTTCTTATTCACTCTCCTCTCCCTCTTCATGGTCAACGGCTGGGCAGGCCGTATTTCTTGGATGTGTGAAATGAGGAAGGCACAAGGATGGAGTTGTGGTGAGGGGACGGCTGGAATACAAGAGGTGCATGCCAGAAGGAGGATAACATATGAGGATACTATTATATTGTACACTTTCTGCACCACCGCTGACCAAGGGCTCAGCCATGCCCCTGCCAAGAACAGCTTGCACCGTCTCCTCCAAGGTGGTGAGGTGAGGCTAGGAATGGGAGATGTGCCTCATGATTGGTACAGATTGTTGGTAGGCAGCCCCACAACCCCCCGAGATATCTGTGCTCCTCTAATTCTGCCCTCTTGAGCATCCCTGATTATAATCACGCAACCATTGGTGGCCGTCCCTTCTGTTGACTAGGCACTGCGTGACATCAGTAGGATAGCCAAAGGCGTACACAAGGCAGTCACTAAGGAAATGTATAAGGGTTATGAGTTGATTTCTTGATGTCATATTGGTGGATAGAAGTATAAAGTTGGATTGGAATGTGTTAGATCCGTGGTTCAGTGGATAAATAATTACACGGATGCTGTACATAAACAAATAACAGGTCTTTACTGGAGGAGGGCAATCTCTAGTTGGAGTACAGAGGCATGCGCACAGCTTATATACCGGTGTGGTTACTGCCGGTACTACAGTATACAGGAGCTGTAAAAAGTAGTTCTGACTTAAAGCACATACACTACAATTCCTCCCTTTTTAGATTAATAATACCCCCTTAATATTCAAATAACAATTACATTTTTACATGTACATTCAATAACAAAAGTCCATTTATAGATTCAGTCTTTGGGGCGGCTTCCTGACCCTTTCGGGATAGCGCCTTTCCGGAGGTTCTTGTTCTTGGTGCAGAGGCGATTCTGACCCCCTTTCATCGGGCAGTTCATCGGGTTCCACTGCTACTGGGTCTGAAGTAGATACTACCGGTATGTCGGGTTCGTCCCCAGGTACTCGAGACATGGGGTTGACGCATTCCTGTGATGCTAAGATCTGATCGACGTGGCGTCTCACAATGTTCTCCCCGACATCCACTGTGTACATTAATGACCCCTGCCTTGTACATATTGTTCCGGGTTGCCACTTCTCTGTTCGATAGTCACGGGCCAAGACTGGTTGCCCTACATTGAAGCTCCTTGTCGGCTTCTCATTGATGTGCTGGAATTGTTTGTCCTCAACATTTCTTAGCACATTTGGTCTGAGCAAGTCCTGATGAGATCGCAACCTTCGGTTAAAGAACATCATGGCCGGGGTCTGATTGGTAACTGCATGTGTCGCGTTTCGGTAGGCTAATAAGAAATTGTCCATCTTATGCTGTAGTGGAATTTCCTCATCGCACATGGCCTTTATTGCCTTCTTAAAGGTTTGTACGAACCTCTCAGCCAATCCATTGGTGGCTGGATGATACGGGGCGGATGTGTAATGCCTTACCCCATTCCTTTTCATGAATTTTTGGAACTCATCGGACACAAACTGTGGTCCATTATCAGAGCAGATCTGCTCTGGCAACCTGTTTCTGGCAAAAATGGTCCGTACGACTGCAATCGTTTTCTCTGTAGTGGTTGAAGACATCTTTATCATCTCAGGCCACTTTGAATGAGCATCCACTGCTATTAAGAACATTGAGTCTATGAATGGACCAGCAAAATCAATGTGCACCCGTTGCCATGGAGAGGAGGGCCACTCCCATGGGTGTTGAGGGGTATGTGGTGGTGCATTTTGGACCTTCAGGCATCCTAAGCAGCTCTTAGTTAGGTCTTCGATTTGTTGATCGATTCCCGGCCACCACACATAAGCCCTAGCTAGGCTTTTCATTTTCACTCCCCCCAGATGACCTTCATGTCGCTCATTTAGCACTCTCTCCCTTAACTTGGGTGGAATCACCACTCTGGATCCACACATCACTGTCCCCTGGCATACTGACAGTTGTTCTCTTCTGGATGAGAATGCTGGCAACAGTGAGTCGCCATGTGTTGGCCATCCCCTCACCGTCAATTCATATACCCGTGACAGCGTCGGATCATTGCGGGTCTCCTTCTCTATATCCGCGTTTGTTACTGGCAATCGTTCAATTATCGACGAATAAAATATCTCGATAGGGTCCACTGCTGGTGCTTCCTCCACAGTAGGCAGTGGCAGGCACGATAGCCCATCAGCGTTCCGATGCTGTCTCGTGCCTTCATATTCTATTTCATATTGATTCGCCCCTAGAAACAGGGAACATCTTTGTAACTGCTGTGCAGTCATTACTGGCACGCCCTTCTTAGGATTAAAGATGGAGACAAGTGGTTGGTGGTCAGTCAGCAAGGTGAACTTCTGTCCATGCAGATAGTGGTTGAATTTTTTTTCTCCCCATACTAGGCTGAGGGCCTCCCTGTCAATCTTGGCGTAGTTGCGCTCGGCTGAGGTTAGTGACCGAGATGCAAAGGCTACTGGCCTCTCCAAACTGTCCGGGAATTTGTGCGACAGCACCGCTCCAATGCCGTAGGGTGATGCATCACATGCCAAACGAATTGGTAGTGCTGTGTTGAAATGGGCCAACACCTCTTTTGATGTGATCAATTCTTTACACTTCTGGAAAGCTCGTCTACGTTCGTCATCCCACTTCCATGGTACCCCTGTTTGCAGTAGGGTGTTCAGCGGGTGTAATACCGTGGACAAATTTGGTAAGAACTTGTGGTAATAGTTTACCAGCCCGAGGAACGACCTCAGTTGTGACACATTTTCCGGTGCTGGAGCCTTGACTACTGCCTCTATCTTGTCAGGGGACTTATGTAACCCCTCTTCATCGATGACGTGGCCGCAATACGAGATCTGTTTCTGGAAAAACTCGCACTTGTGGCGATTAGCTCGTAGCCCATATTCCTTTAATCTGGCGAGCACCTTCTCCAGGTTAGCGAGGTAATCACCGTCATTTTCGCCCGTGACCAAGATGTCGTCCAAATAACACTGGGTCCCTGGAATCCCTTGCAGGACCTGATCCATCACCCTTTGCCAGATAGCCGGAGTCGAGGCTACTCCAAACACCAGCCGGTTGTATTGATAGAGACCTTTATGGGTGTTGATCGTAAGGTAATGTTTCGAAGCTTCTTCTACCTCCATTTGCAAGTACGCCTGGGCTAGATCAATTTTTTGAAGCATTTACCACCAGATAGCGAGGCGAAAATATCCTCAATTCGTGGAAGCGGATATTGCACCGTGGGAAGGACTGGGTTCACTGTCACCTTCAAATCCCCACGGATGCGGACCTTCTTTGGTTCCCCAGGCGTATTACTCAACGACCTCTTCATTACAGGAACGATGGGTGTAGCCCACTCACTCCAGTCCACTTTGGACAGTACTCCTGAACGTTCCAACCCTTCCAGCTCTGCTTCAACCGCTGGTCTGATCGCATAAGGCACTGGTCTGGCCTTCAGAAACTTTGGGCTTGCATTATCCTCTATTTTAATTGTTGCTGTTATTCCTTTTAGTGTTCCTAGTCCCTCCTGGAACACTTCTTTTGCTTCAGTTAGCATTTTTGACAGTCGTCCAGGTGTGACGTCGTCATCCTTTTTGGCCTCCTCCTTCAGTGCCTGTATGGAATGCCAATCTAATTGTATCTTCCAGATCCATTCACATCCTAGCAGTGGTGGTCCTCCATTTGGCAATACATATATATCCATTTTAGGTATTTCCTGACCTTTATATGTCACTTTCACCCTTATTTTTCCTTTGGGGTAGACTTTTTGCCCCGTATACGTCTTCAAGACAATCTCTGTATCTTTCAAGGGTATGTGTGAAAATAGCCGCTCGTAGTCTCTTTGGTTTATGACTGTTAGAGCTGACCCTGTGTCCAATTCCATTTCCACTTGGACTCCGTCTATCTTGAGTGTAACCCAGATAGTCTGGTAATCCTCCATTTCGGTTACATTATGTAGTTTCAGACAACCCAGCTCCTTGCTTCTGGAGTCTGTGTCACTTTTCTGTTCGTCTGAACCACTGTCCATCACCTGGTGTACCTTTTTGTACTTCTGTGGAGATTTCTTACTGTTGGTTTTCTTCCCAGACCTGCAGACTCTTGCTGTGTGTCCTGCTTTCCCACACTGTCTGCACACTTGGTCCTTGAACCAACAATCTTTCTGGTCATGTGTTGTTCTGCCGCAGCGATAGCACTTCCCTGTTCCATAGGTAATTTCGTTGGTGCCATATTCTTGCGGTCTCCGTTGTATCTCTGCAGCGCCCCTTGCAGCTGCTTCGTGTGATACTGCCATACTGAAATCTTTGTCCAGCGTAAGGTCCTTTACTGATAGAAGCCGTTTCTGGGTTCCTTCACTTTGTAGCCCACACACAAACTTGTCCCTTAACGTGTCTGCTCATCCCGCTCCAAACTGGTAGTATTTCGATAGCTTGCACAGTTCCGTTAGGTACTCAGCATTGCTTTCGTCTTTGTGTTGGTTCCTTTTATGGAACTTAAATCATTCTGCTATCAGCAGCGGTGTGGGGTTTAAGTGGTCCTGTAGGATTTCTACTATGCTTTCAAAATTCTTGTTTACCGGCTTCTCTGGGGTTATTAGATTTCGCAGTAACCCATACGTTTTTGCACCCATGGAATTTAACAGAACCAGTGCTTTATTAGCATCTGGCACTTAATTCGCCCTGCAGTACACCTCAATACGTTCCACATATGTCGCCCAATCTTCAAGTTCATTGTCGAACGTAGAGATACTGCCACTCTTCGGCATCCTTGGCTGTGCGTTAACTATCACCAATGGCGCCACCCGCGCTTCCCCTTCTTCTCTGCTGGCACAAAATGGCGTCTCCCGCGCTCTTCCTTCTTCTCCACGGCTCAATGGCGCCTCCCGCGCTCTCCCTGCTTCTCCGCGGCTCAATGGCGTCTCCCGCGCTCTCGCTGCTTCTCCGCGGCTCAATGGCGTCTCCCCTTGCTTCGCCCCGCGGACCCTGATCAGCCCGTGATCCCTGGCTGTGCTCTGCGCGTTCTTCTCTTGATATTTGTCGACGCCGCTCAGTCTAGAACCCGACTGTTTCTTACCCTCTCTCTCTCCGGTTTTGCAGTATTTTTCCTTGATGCCGCTCGGTGATCAATCCCCAGCTGCGCCCTGCTCTCTTCACCCTTTTTCTTACCCCGTCGACGCTGCCAGGCTCTCTCTCTCTGCCGTCGGTCGGCTCCAGCCGCCGCTGCTCGGGAAGGGTCTGCTCTGGACCTGTTGTCGGTCTCTTACTGCTCGTTGTGGCTGGGGAACCAAGCCTGGCTCTCCACAGTCTCCCCAGTGAAGTTGGATCTCTGCCTGACTGCTGGGCGGTTGCTCGCGGTCGACGCCCGTGTTCCTGGACTCGACTATTTTTTTTTTTGTTTAATGTTGCAGGTAGATTCGCATTAACACTCGTCGCCACTGTTAGATCCATGGTTCAGTGGGTAAATAATGACACGGATGCTGTACATAAACAAATAACAGGTCTTTACTGGAGAAGGGCAATCTCTAGACTGGAGTACAGAGGCATGCGCACAGCTTATATACCGGTGTGGTTACTGCCGGTACTACAGTATACAGGAGCTGTAAAAAGTAGTTCTGACTTAAAGCACATACACTACAGAAAGTTTGCTTTGTGGTGGCTTTTATTTCAGCATTGTGGCCTATTTCTCATCTACATGTTGTCCTTTGGCGACATCATCCGAAAACACAGCGTCATTTTCCACATGTACGCTGACGACACCCAGCTCTACCTCACTATCACTTCTCTCAACCCTTCCACGATCTCTAAATTGTCAGAATGCTTGTCCGACATCCAGTTCTGGATGAGCAGAAATTTTCTCCAATTAAATATTGGGAAGACCGAAGCCAATGTTTTCGGTCCCCGCCACAAACTCTGTTCCCTAGCCATTGACTCCATCCCTCTCCCCAACATCTGTCTGAGGCTGAACCACACTGTTTGCATCCTTGGTGATATATTTGACCCTGAATTGAGCTTCCGAACACATATCCGCAACATAATTAAGACCGCCTATTTCCACCTCCAGAACATCGCCCGTCTCCGCCTTTGCCTCAGCTCATCCGCTACTGAAACTCTCATCCATGCCTTTGTTGCCTCTGGACTTGACTATTCCAACACACTCCTGGCTGGCCTCCCACGTTCTACCCTACGTAAACTTGAGGTCATTCAAAACTCGGCTGCCCGTGTCCTAACTCGCACAAAGTCATGTTCACCCATCACTGTGCTTGCTGACCTACATTGGCTCCCAGAAAAGCAAAGCCTCGATTTCAAATCCCTCCATGGCCACGCCCCTCCCTATCTCTGTAATCTCCTTCAGCCCCACAACCCCCCGAGATATCTGCGCTCCTCTAAATCTGGCCTCTTGAGCATCCCTGATTATAATCGCTCAACCTTTGTTGGCCGTGCCTTCTGTTGCCTAGGCCCTAAGCTCTGGAATTCCCTGCCTAAACCTCTCCGCCTCTCTACCTCTCTTTCCTCCTTTAAGACGCTCCTGAAAACCTACCTCTTTGACCAATTTTTTGGCCACCTGCCCTAATTTCTCCTATTTTAATTTTTTAATACTCCTGTAAAGCACCTTGGGATGTTTACTACATTAAAGGTGCTATATAAATACAAGTTGTTGTTGTTGTGAGTGATTGGGGGTCGTGCATTGAGCATTGTGTGAGGCTAGTGGTGCAGTTGGTAGGAGATGGCTCTTGAAGATGCATTCACTGACCTTGACCAGTGGTCTGAGATCGGACACCCCCCCTCCCTCATCCCAAGGCCTGGAACCACAATGCCCCCACCCCATCACGGGGATCGCAACTCAGCCCCGGGGTCAGGGATCGGACCCCTCCCTGGGATCGCGCTCACCCCCCCACCCTGGGGTCAGGGATCGGACCCCTCCCGGGGATCAAGCTCACCCCCCCACCCTGGGGTCAGGGATCGGACCCCTCCCGGGGATCAAGCTCACCCCCCCACCCCGGGGTCGGGGATCGGACCCCTTCCGGGGATCAAGCTCAACCCCCCACCCCGGGGTCGGGGATCGGACCCCTCCCGGGGATCGCGCTCACCCCCTCACACCGGGGTCAGGGATCAGATCCCTCCCGGGGATCAAGCTCACCCCTCCACCCCGGGGTCGGGGATCGGACCCCTCCCTGGGATGGCGCTCACACCCCCACCCCGGGGTCGGGGATCGGACCCCTCCCGGGGATCGCGCTCACCCCCCTACCCCAGGGTCAGGGACCGGACCCCTCCCGGGGATCAAGCTCACCCCCCCACACCGGGGTCGGGGATCAGACCCCTCCTGGGGATCGCGCTCACACCCCCACCCCGGGGTCGGGGTTCGGACCCCTCCCAGGGATCAAGCTCACCCCCCCACCCTGGGGTCGGGGATCGGACCCCTCACAGGGATCAAGCTCACCCCCCCACCCCAGGGCCAGGGATCGGACCCATCACGGGGATCGAGCTCACACCGCACCCCGGGGTCGGGGATCGGATCCCTCCCAGGGAGCAAGCTCACCCCCCCACCCCGGGGTCAGGGATCGGATCCCTCCCGGGGATCAAGCTCACCCCCCCACCCCGGGGTCGGGGATCGGACCCCTCCCGGGGATCGCGCTCACCCCCCCTCCCCGGGGTTGGGGTTTGGACCCCTCCCGGGGATCAAGCTCACTCCCCCACCCTGGGATCAGGGATCGGACCCCTCACAGGGATCAAGCTCACCCCCCCCACCCCGGGGTCGGGGATCGGACCCCTCACGGGGATCGAGCTCACCCCGCACCCCGGGGTCGGGTTTGGACCCCGCCCAGGGATCAAGCTCACCCCCCCACCCCAGGGTCAGGGATCGGACCCCTCCCAGGGATCGCGCTCACCCCCCACCCCGGGGTCGGGGATCGGACCCCTCCCAGGGATCGCGCTCACTCCCCCACCCCGGGGTCGGGGTTCGATCCCCTCCCGGGGATCAAGCTCACCCCCCCACCCTGGGGTCGGGGATCGGACCCCTCACGGGGATCGAGCTCACCCCGCACCCCGGGGTCGGGGATCGGTCCCTCCCAGGGAGCAAGCTCACCCCCCCACCCCGGGGTCAGGGATCGGATCCCTCCCGGGGATCAAGCTCACCCCCCCCACCCCGGGGTCGGTGATCGGACCCCTCCCGGGGATCGCGCTCACCCCCCCTCCCCGGGGTTGGGGTTTGGACCCCTCCCGGGGATCAAGCTCACTCCCCCACCCTGGGGTCAGGGATCGGACCCCTCACAGGGATCAAGCTCACCCCCCCACCCCGGGGTCGGGGATCGGACCCCTCACGGGGATCGAGCTAACCCCGCACCCCGGGGTCGGGGATTGGACCCCGCCCAGGGATCAAGCTCACCCCCCCACCCCAGGGTCAGGGATCAGATCCCTCCCAGGGATTGCGCTCACCCCCCACCCCGGGGTCGGAGATCGGGCCCCTCAGGGATCGCGCTCACCCCCCCACCCCGGGGTCGGGGTTCGAACCCCTACCGGGGATCAAGCTCACCCCCCCACCCTGGGGTCAGGGATCGGACCCCTCACGGGGATCAAGCTCACCCCGCACCCCGGGGTCAGGGATCGGAACCCTCCCGGGGATCGCACTCACCCCCCCACCCCGGGGTCAGGGATCGGACCCCTCCCGGGAATCGAGCTCACCCCCCACCCCGGGGTCGGGGTTCGGACCCCTCCCAGGGATCAAGCTCCACCCCCTCCCCGGGGTCGGGGATCGGACCCCGCCTGGGGATCAAGCTCACCCCCCCCAATCCCGGGGTCGGGGATCGGACCCCTCCCGGGAATCGAGCTCACACCCTCCCCGGGGTTGGGGATCGGACCCCTCCCGGGGAACAATCTCACCCCCCCCACCCCGGGGTCTGGGTCTTGGACCTCTCTCCCATCCTGGGCCCAGTGGCCTTCTTCTTTGCGTTCCTCGCATGACTGGAAGCTAGCCTGTGAATCAGGCTGACTTCCGGGTGGGGACCCACGCCTGACGTCGCATGCACGCTGAAAAACTCCACAGCTTGCCGGGAAACCCAAACTTCCAGGTTTCCTGCTGTCTCCCGGGTACCCCTGCACCGTACGGGTGGGACCTGGCACAATCCAGCCCCTTGACTTCAGCATATAATCTAGGCTAAGTGGGTGCTGCCTTTTGAATGGACTGTAAAACCAAGGGCCCTTCTGCCTGTCAAGTGGATATAAAAGATGCCATCGCACCATTCAAATAGGAGCTGGAAAGTTGTCCAGGCCAACATGTACCCCTGAATCAAAATAGATTAACTGATCATTTACCTCATTGCTGTTAGATCTTGCCATGTGCAAATTAGCTGCTGTGTTTACCTATAAAACAACAGTGACTGCACTTCAAAAGTAATTCACTGGTTGAGAAGTACTTTGGGATTTCTGGAGGACATGGAGGGTTCCATATAATTGCAAGCTTTTTTCTTAGAAGTACTCTGTTTCAGCTTCTCCATATCTTTAATTTTTCAATATCTCCATTAGCTGATGATTTTTGGTACTTGCACAAGAAAGTAATTCTAAAGAGAGTATTTGTTTATGGCAGGGATTATTATCAAATGAGCAATTCAGTCACTGACATTTTCCTTACATCTCTGTACGTTTAACTTCCTAACATGCACAATCCTCAAGGGAGAATAATGCTAACCATAATAATCAAGATAATTGTGAGAAATTAATTTAAAAATATTGTACAACAAGCTTAGTTATTTAGTAAAATACCTGAATTTCCAGATAAATATCAGGATTGAGGGAATTCTACAATGTTATAATGATATAGATTTTGAACTGTCCTACTTACACGATCAGGATTAAATTCTGTTACTGTGATGTCTCCACTCACAATTTGATCAGCTGTGTCTTTGTTTTATGTTATTTTTAAGGTATGGGGAGATCCTTGTGCTTTGTCAGAGCCATTTTTTTTTACAATCGATGAAGAGGAGAATCATTGAGCAGCAGTAGACAATGTGCAATGTACTGCCAGGCCTTCAAAGTGGACGCACCATGATTACAGAGAGATTGGAGGACTCCACCTCAATCATGAGGGGAATGATGTTGCAGGCCACTGAGATGATGTCTTCGTCCATGGATAGAATGGCCAGTGCCATGGATCATCATACACTGCAACCAAATGAGTCCATGCATGCCTTCAACACCACTGTGCAGACTTTGGATGCCAATATGTCTGCCACCTTAAATAGTTTGGCAGATACCTTAGCCTTGGCCTTACAGGGCCACACTGATCTGCACCAAAATGTTCTCCAGCACAGTGGCAGCAGTGAAGTGTGGCTGGGCCATGAGAGAGATGATGGCGAAAGGATCATGGAAGTATGGACTTCACTCAAACCGCTTCCACTTCTCACCCACAGCCCACCGCTCAATTAGTAGCCCACATGCTGCCTCATCTCCCAATGGCCGAGTCTGCCCCTTCACAGGTGCAGATGGAACAGTCTTTGGCTCATGGACTCCAACACCTAGGGGACATCAGCCAAGAGCCTCTCGGCAGTCAGAGCAGGGATCTGAGCAGCCTGCCTCTACCTCTGCTGATGCTTCAGGTTGCACTATGTAGGAGTAGGAGAAAAAGGAAGAGTTAGCCTTTGTAGTTGCACAAGGGTAGTCACATGGGTGTCTGAGAAAATGTTGTATTGATAATTTTCTGTTCTTTATTTACATCACATAAATGTTATTATTTTTCATCACTTTCCATCTTTTCTATTCTTGGGTGCTGGGTGGTAAGTGGCCTTCTAAGTTGTTTGATGATGAATGTGAGGACATGCATTGATGGGGACCAATGGAGGATTGTTAAAGGGTGGTCGGTTGGTTGTAGGACTGCTTTGTGTCAGTGGCATTGGTTGGGTGGTGGAGGAGCAGGGAGAGTGGCTGTTGCATTTCCTTGTGATGTGGAGCCACTGGTGCAGCCTAAGTGAACATTGCATTAATAAGGGCATCCCTGGCAACCCAGGCAGCAATGTGAGCAGTTGGGGGTGCATTTCCCTCATCATCTTCTTCCTCTTCTTCTTCCTCCTCCCCCTCGCAATCATCCGAGGAGGATCTGAGCTCATCACCTTGTTCCTCCTGCAGGCCCAAGTCATGCAGCTGCGCAATGTTGTGCAGAGCACAGAAAACCACGACAATTCTAGAGACCCTGGCTGGTGCATACTAAAGGGGGCCTCCAGATCTGTCCAGGCACTGGAAGTGCATCTTCAGCATACCGTTGGGCCTGTTCAGTCACATGTCTGGTGGTGGTATGGCATTCATTGAAGCACTTTTGTGCTTCAGTGGTCGGGCTTCTAACGGGTGTCATGAGCCAACTTTGCAGGTACCCCTTGTCACCTAGCAGCCACCCTTTAAATCTGCTTCCAGGTCTGAAGAGATCAAGGAGCTTGGGCTGCCTCAGGACAAAAGCATCATGGCAGCTGCCCAGGAATCTTGTGCACACCTGCATAAAGATCTTTTTGTGGTTGCACAGCAGCTGCACATTGATGGAGTGGAAGCCCTTGCAGTTGACGAATACTCCTGGTTGTTCTGGGGATGTGCAGATTGCCACATGTGTGCAGTCAATGTTGCCCAGCTCCTGTGGGAAGACAGCCAGAGGTGCAAAGCTAAGCGCCCACTCATTCTGACTGGCATTATCGCTGGCAAAGTTGACATAATTGCCGACCCTGGCAAACAACCCATCAGCCACCTGTCTTAAGCATTTTTGGGTGGTCGACTGGGAGATCCTGGATATGTCTGCGACAAAGCCCTGAAAAGATCCGGAGGCAAAAAGGTTGAGGGCGGTGGTGATTTGAGAGCCACTGGTAACACGTGGCCACCAGGCCCAGCAGGTATCAGGTCTTCTTCTTGGAGGCTGCAGGTGTCTGCCACCATGTGATGTGACATCCTGAGCCTTCTGATACACTGGTATTCAGATAGGAGCAGCAGCAGCAGCGGGAGCGGTGGACCTGCGATGGAGCAGCGGCTGTGGGTGAAAATAAAGGTCGGTGATTTTCAGACCAAGTCGAGTAGTGGCAGCAGCGGGAGTGGCAGACCTGTGAGGGAGCAGCGGGAGCGGTGGCAAAATTCGAGAGTGACGTCACAGTACAGAAAGTGACGCCGGTGCAGGGGAAGCAGCTGATTGGGTGAGTACGGCCAGGTGAGTATTTATGCTACTCTATAGTTTGACAGTTAAGGTTAATAGTTTATTAAGTTTAAAAGGTCTTAATTTTGTGGTTTACAGTTGCTACGGTCTCTGTTGTGTAGCGGGGAGTGCTAGGAAACAAGGGCCTTTGAGTATATCATTTAATTGTAGTGTAATTAGTGGTATTGATTTGATTTAATTTAATTTGAATTAATTAAAGGGTAAGTCATGGCAGAACAGCTCGGCCCCATGGCATGCTCCTCCTGCACTATGTGGGAAATCAGGGACACTTCATGTGTCCCTGACGACCATGTGTGCGGGAAGTGTATCCAGCTGCAGCTACTGGCAGACCGCATTGTGGCACTGGAGCTGCGAATGGATACATACTGGAGCATTCACAATGCTGAGGACGTCGTGGATATCATGCTTAATCAGTTGCTCACACCGCAGGTAAAGGTTGCACAGGCAGGAAGGGAATGGGTGACCGCCAGGCAGAGTAGCAGGCACAGGCAGGTAGTGCAAGGGTCCCCTGTGGCCATCCCGCTCTCAAACAGATATACCGCTTTGGATATTGTTGAGGGAGATGGCTTATCGGGGGAAGGCAGCAGCAGCCAACTCCCTGACACCGTGGGAGGTTCTGCTGCACAGGACGGGAGGAAAAAGAGTGGAAGAGCTATAGTAATAGGGGATTCTATTGTAAGGGGAATAGATAGGCATTCCTGCAGCTGCAAACAAGACTCCAGGATGGTATGTTGCCTCCCTGGTGCAAGGGTCAAGGATGTCTCGGAGCGGCTGCAGGGCATTCTGGCGGGGGGAGGGTGGACAGCCAGTTGTCGTGGTGCATATAGGTACCAGCGATATAGGTAAAAACCAGGATGAGGTCCTAAAAGCTGAATATAGGGAGTTAGGAGGTAAATTAAAAAATAGGACCTCAAAGGTAGTAATCTCAGGATTGCTACCAGTGCCACGTGCTAGTCAGAGTAGAAATAGAAGGATATTTCAGATGAATACGTGGCTAGTGGAATGGTGCAAGGGGGAGGGATTCAAATTCCTGGGACATTGGAACCGGTTCTGGGGGAGGTGGGACCAGTACAAACTGGACAGTTTGCACCTGGGCAGGACCGGGACCGATGTCCTTGGGGGAGTATTTGCTAGTGCTGTTGGGGAGGGTTTAAACTAAAATGGCAGGGGGTTGGGAACCTGTGCAGGGAGACAGAGGAAAGGGAAACTAAGATAGAAGCAAAAGACAGGAAGGAGAAAAGCAAAAGTGGCAGTCAGAGAAATCAAGGGTTTAAATCAAACATGGCCACAGTAAATAATAATTCTAAAAGGTCTAAGGGAGAAAAATTCAATATCGCCCCATTTGGGGTGCCATCATTGGCCGTGCGCAAAGTTTAGCGCCTGGCGCTAATTATCGCCTCTGATGGCAAAGTTGGCTTTTATCACCCCTGGAGATGATTGGAGCGCTAAATCAGGCGCTTCACACCTGTCTTGAGGCACAAAGTCTGAGGAGCGAGGCACTACCTCAGAGCGCTGGCGAAGCAAGGAAGTGCATATCAAAATAAATCTGCAAAGTGCTGCTCAGTACCCAAAACTCCTTCACACAGCGTTCAATCTCTCCAGAAGTCTCTCTCTCTCTCTCTCAGAATGCATGGTGCACAAATGTCACCAACAAAAAAAGGCAGGAAGCGGTCACCTTTAAATTGCGCTCCCCCAGTCCCTTTCTGACTGCAAAACGCTCCCCTCAACCTGTCGTTGCTAGCGGCAGGTGGTAAGGCAGGGGGTGCCACTCAATATCCGGTCCACTGCGCTACCAGGGCGTTGCACACTCGACTGACGTCAAGATCTGCCGACGCAAGAGATCGTGGCAGCAGTGTTTAACGCCACCGCAAAATGTCTAGTTAATTTCATGAGCGGCGCAAACATCGCCGCGCCCGGGCTTTAGTTGCTTTGCGCCCCATTAGTACCCTCTTAAGGCACTAACGGGAGGCGCAAACAACTGAATTTTCCCCCCTAAGACTGATAAAAAAATAAGCCTGAAGGCTTTGTGTCTTAATGCGAGGAGTATTCATAATAAGGTGGATGAATTAGCTGCGCAAAAAGATGTAAATGGATATGATATGATTGGGATTATGGAAACATGACTCCAGGGTGGCCAAGGCTGGCAACTCAACATCCAGGGGTATTCAATATTCAGGAAAGACAGGCAAAAAGGAAAAGGAGGTGGGATAGCATTGCTGGTTAAAGAGGAGATTAACACTATAGTAAGGAATGATATTAGCTCTGATGATGTGGAATCTGTATGGGTAGAACTGAGAAATACCAAGGGGCAGAAAATGTTAGTGGGAGTTGTATACAGACCCCCAAACTGTAATGCTAATGTTGGGGATGGCATTAAATGGGAAATTAGAGATGCGTGCAATAAGGGCACAGCAGTTATCATGGGTGACTTTAATCTACATATAGATTGGGCTAACCAAATTAATAACAATATTGTGGAAGAGGAATTCCTGGAGTGTATACGGGATGGTTTCCTGGACCAATATGTCGAGGAACCAACTAGAGATCAGGCCATCTTAGACTGGGTATTATGTAATGAGAAAGGGTTAATTAGCAATCTTGTTGTTTGAGGCCCCTTGGGGCGGAGTGATCATAATATGATAGAATTCTTCATTAAGATGGAGAGTGAAGTATTTGACTCAAAGACTTGGGTCCTGAATTTAAATAAAGGAAACTATGATGGTATGAGGTGCGAGTTGGGTAGGATGGATTGGGGAACATTACTTAAAGGGTTGACAGTGCATAGGCAATGGCAAACATTTAAAGATCGCATGGATGAACTATAGAATTTGCTCATCTCTGCTTGGCTTAAAAATAAAACAAAAAAGTTGACTCAACCGTGGCTAACAGGGGAAATTAAGGATAACATAAGATCCAAGGAGAGGACATATAAATTGGCCAGGAAAGCAGCAAACCTGAGCATTGGGAGCAGTTTAGGATACAACAAAGCAGGACAAAGGGATTAATTAAGAGGGGGAAAATAGAGTATGAGAGTAAGCTTGCTGGGAACATAAAAACTGACTGTAAAAGTTTCTATAGATATGCGAAGAGAAAAAGATTGGTGAAGTCAAGCGTAGGTCCTTTGCAGTCAGAATCAGGGGAATTTATAATGGGAACAAAGAAATGGCAACCAATCAAAGGAGGACACAAATAACCTCCCAGAGATGTTGGGGAACATTGGGTCTAATGAGAGGGAGGAACTGAGTGAAATCAGTATTTGTAGGGAAATGGTGTTAGGGAAATTGACGGGATTGAAGACCGATAAATCCCCAGGGCCTGATAACCTACATCCTAGGGTACTTAAGGAAGTGGCCCTAGAAATATTAGATGCATTGCTGGTCATCTTCCAAAATTCATAGACTCTGGAACAGTTCCCATGGATTGGAGGGTAGCTAATTTTAGCCCACTATTCAAAAAAGGTGGTAGAGAGAAAATGGGGAATTATAGACCGGTAAACCTAACATGGGTAGTGGAGAAAATGCTAGAGTCCATTATAAAAGATGTAATAGCAGAGCACTTGGAAAGCAGTGACAGGATCTGACAAAGTCAACATGGATTTACAAAAGGTAAATCGTGCTTGACTAATCTACTGGAATATTTTGAGGATGTAACTGGTAGAATAGATAAGGGAGAACCAGTGGATGTGGTATATTTGGACTTTCAGAAGGCTTTCGATAGGTCCCGCATAAGAGATTAACATGTAAAGTTAAAGCACAATGGATTGGGGGCAAGGTACTGATTTGGATAGAGAACTGGCTGGCAGACAGGAAGCAAAGAGTTGGAATAAACGGCTCTTTTTCCAAGTGGCAGGCAGTGACTAGTGGGGTACCGCAGGGATCGGTTCTAGGACCCCAGCTATTCACAATATATATAAATGATCTAGACGAGGGAACTAGATGTAATATCTCCAAGTTTGCAGATGACACAAAGCTGGGTGTGTGTGTGTGCTGTGAGGAGGATGCCGAGAAACTCCAGTATGATTTGGACAGGCTGGGTGATTGGGCAGATGCATGGCAAATACAGTGTAATGTGGATAAATGCGAGGTTATCCACTTTGATGGCAAAAACAGGAAGGCAGATTATTATCTGAATGGCAATAGATTGGGAGAAGGGGAAGTGCAACGAGACCTGGGTGTCCTTGTGCACCAGTCGCTGAAGGTAAGCATGCAGCTGCAGCAGGCGGTTAAGAAGGCAAATGGTATTTTGGCCTTCGTAGCGAGAGGATTCGAGTACAGGAACAAGGATGTCTTGCTGCAGTTGTACAGGGCCTTGGTGAGACCACACCTTGAGTATTGTGTGCAGTTTTGGTCGCCTTATCTGAGGAAGGATGTTCTTGCCATGGAGGGAGTGCAGCGAAGATTCACCAGACTGATACCTGGGATGGCAGGAATGACGTATGAGAAGAGATTGGGTCGATTGGGCTTATACTCGCTAGAGTTTAGAAGAATGAGAGGGGATCTCATTGAAACTTATAAAATTCTAACAGGACTAGACAGACTAGATGCAGGAAGGATGTTCCTGATGGCGGGGGAGTCCAGAACCAGGGGGCACAGTCTAAGCCATTTAGGACAGAGATGAGGAGGAATTTCTTCTCCCAGAGAATGGTAAACCTGTGGAATTCTCTACCACACAAGGCAGTTGAGGCCAATTCATTAAATATATTCAAGAAGGAGTTAGATATATTTCTTAAGGGTAAAGGGATCAAGGGATATGGGGAGAAGGCAGGACAGGGTACTGAAGTTGGATGATCAGCCCTGATCTCATTGAATGGCGGAGCAGGCTCGAGGGGCCGAATGACCTACTCCTGCTCCTATCTTCTATGTTTCTATGTTTCTATATCTCAAGGAAACTGAGCCTCTGCCTGTAGCCAGTTTCATGGGTAGTGCCTCTTGCAAGCTGCACCTCTCTGCGGCTCCCCTCTCTGCTGGCCCCCTCTCTGCTGGTTCCCTCTCTGCTGGTCCCCTCTCTGCTAGTCGCATCTCCGCTGTTGCCCTCTCCGTTGCTGCTCTCTGTCCTGTGGAGCTACAGGTCTGTGAACAGCAGGCTGCTGTAGGAGCTGTTGCTGGTGCTGTAGCTGGTCATCTTGGTCCTGATCTGAGGTCTAATCTAAGATGGCATAAGTGGCACCCTTCCTGATGTGGTAGAGCCAACTGCCAAAGGGCAGAAAGTAACCTCCAAAGTGTAGAGATTAACCTCTCAGCAAAGGTACTGTGAACAAACCCTTTCCCACAAGCAGGTAAGAAAGCAGTTGTCAGTACTGAGTATTTATTGGCATCTTTCCCTGAGATTCACTCAGCCCCTCAATTGGTGCTGTGTACTCACCTTGCTTTCACTGCTGAGTTTCAGGAAGCCCAGGAAACCCGTGGGCCCGATGTTAAAGTCAAAAGTGTGTGTTAATATAACTCTAATTGAGTGAATAACACATGGTAATTAGCAACCCGCCTCTCCCGAGGGGATTGCACGCACAAGGCCTAACACGCTTGTGTTAAATGCGGAAGTCGCCGGGATGGAGCCGGCTTCCAGACGCACCAACATTTTTCCGAGTTTTAACCCCCCACCCGCACCCAAACGCATGCGCTATTCCAGGTTAAAATTCAGCCTGCAGATTCTAAACCAGGAAGTGTAAGTTAGAATATTTAATTCAATGATAAATTATGTACAGAAAGCAAAATAAAGAGAGGACAATCACAGCTTTCAAAAGGGAGTTGGATAAGTAGCTGAAGGAAACAAATTTGCAGGGCTACGGGGAAAGGTCGGGGGAGTGGGACTAGCTGAAGTGCTCTTACAGAGAGCCAGCATATGCTCGACGGGCTAAAAGGCCTTCTTCCATGCTCTAACCATTCTATGATTCTAAGAAAGATGGGATTAACAGAGAGAGAGAGATGAAAGAGACAGAAAGAAAAAGTTTTAAAAATTGTTTAATTTTTTAAAAATCTCCAATAATAATTAAAATCTGAAGTAATGAGATTCCATGCTTTTAAAAGTAAATTTCAATGCCAGACAGGTTATTTTGACAGCAATTAAAACTTACCACACTGTTAAAAATTCACTTACACTTGAATGGACAAGCCCTAACTTTTTCTGGCGAGTTTAGTGTGTATCTAGTGGTTAAGTACTACAACTTCATGCACTTCATGAATATGATTGCCAAGTCTCTCTGCGAGATACTGTTAGAAACATAGGAACATGAGTAGGCATTTAGCCCCTCGAGCCTGTTCTGCCATTCAATGAGATCATGGTTAATCTGAAACCTAACTCCAGATACTTGCCCTTGGCCCATATCCCTTAATACCTTTGGTCAACAAAAATCTATCAATCTCAGATTTAAAATTAACAATTGATCCAGCATCAATTGCCATTTGCGGAAGAGAGTTCCAAACTTCTACCACCCTTTGTGTGTAGAAGTGTTTCCTAATTTCACTCCTGAAAGGTCTGGCTCTAATTTTTAGACTATGCCCCCTAGACTTACCAACTAGCGAAAATAGTTTCTCTCTATCTACCGTATCTGTTCCTCTTAATATCATGAAAACTTCAATCAAATTACCCCTTAACCTTCTAAATTCCAGGGAATACAACCCTAATTTGTGTAATCTCTCCTCGTAATTCAACCCTTGAAGTCCAAGTATCATTCTGGTAAACCTACGCTACATTCCTTCCAAGGCCAATATATCCTTCCTAAGGTGTAGTGCCCAGAACTGCTCACAGTACTCCAGGTGTTGTGTAACCAGGGCTTTGTATAGATGCAGCATGACTTCTATCCCTTTGTATTCTAGTCCTCTAGATATAAAGGCCAGCATTCCATTAGTCTTTTTGATTACTTTCTGTACCTGTTCATGACATTTGAATGATCTATGTACCTGAACCCCACGTCTCTTTGGACCTGCACTGTTTTAGCTTTTCACCACTTAGAAAGTACCCTGTTCTATCCTTTTTAGGTCCAAAGTGGATGATCTCATAATTGCATATATTGAAATCCATTTGCTACCGTTTTGCCCATTCACTTAATCTATCAATATCCCTTTTTTAATTTTATGCTTCCATCTATACTGCTTACAATGCCACTTATTTTTGTGTCATTGGCAAATTTGGATATATGGTTTTTTATCCTTTCATCTAAATCTTTAATAAATACTGTGAGTAGTTGAAGCCCCAACACAGATCCCTGCGGGACACCACTAGTCACATCCTGCGAATTAGAGTACCTGCCTATTATCCCTACTCTCTGTCTCCTGCCGCTCAGCCATTTCCTCACCAGCTCAATAATTTGCCCTCAATTCCATCGGCTTCAACTTTAGTTAACAGTCTCTTAAGAGGGACTTTATCAAATGCCTTCTGGAAGTCCATGTATATAACATCCATAGACAGTCCCCTGTCCACTACTTTAGTCACCTCTTCAAAAAAATCCCTGTGTTTATCTGCATAAACATTTTTCCGGCCTTCTGCGCATGTGTATGTTATGCTGTAGCCGCACGCATGCACACCTGATTCCCTTCTGTGCATGCGTGCTGTTTACAGAACCCATGCATGCGCATTACCCAAGCATTGCAGCCTGCAGTGGGCCACGCTTTCCTCGGCTCCGTGGGAGAACTGGATCCGTGCTGGTCAGGGGGGAAGAGAGAGGATCGAAAGGGGAGAGAGAGGGAATCGGAGAGGGGAGAGAAAGAGAGAGGGGGAGCGTGAGAGGGGGAGAGAGCGAGGGGGAGAGAGAGAGGGGATCGGAGGGGGGAGAGAGAGAGGGGGGAGCGTGAGAGGGGGAGGGAGAGAGGGGGAGAGAGAGAGGTGGGGAGAGAGAGGGGATCGGAGGGGGAGAGAGAGAGGGGGAGCATGAGAGGGGAGAGAGAGGGGGAGAGAGAGGGGATCGGAGGGGGGAGAGAGAGAGAGGGGGAGAGAGAGAGGGGGGGCGTGAGAGGGGGAGATAGAGAGGATCGGAGGGGGGAGAGAGAGAGAGGGAATCAGAGGGGGAGAGAGAGAAAGGGGGAGAGAAAGAGGGGAGGGAGAGGGGGCGAGAGAGAGGGAATTGGAGGGTGGAGAGAGAGAGGGGGAGCAAGAGAGGGGGAGAGAAAGAGGGGAGAGAGAGGGGGAGAGAGAGAGGGAATCGGAGGGGGAGAGAGAGAATCAGAGGGAGGAGCGAGAGAGAGGGGGAGCGTGAGAGGGGGAGAGAGAGAGGGGATCGGAGGGGGGAGAGAAAGAGAGGGGGAGCATGAGAGGGGGAGAGTGAGAGGGGATCGGAGGGGGAGGGAGAGGGGAGAGAGTGAGGGCGAGAGAGAGGGGGAGAGAGAGGGATTCGGAGGGGGGAGAGAGAGAGGAGAGGGGGGGAGCGTGAGAAGGGGAGAGAGAGAGGGGGAGAGAGAGGGGGGATCAGAGGGGGGAGAGAGAGAGAGGGGGAGCGTGACGGGGAGAGAGAGGGGGGAGCATGAGAGGGGGAGAGAGAGAGGATCGGAGGGGGAGAGAGACAGGGAATCAGAGGGGGGAGAGAGAGAGGGGGGAGAGAGAATGGGGGAGAGAGAGAGTGAAGAGAGAGGGGGAGAGGGAGAGGGTATCAGAGGGGGAGAGAGAGAGGCGATCGGAGGGGGGAGCGAGAGGGGATCGGAGGGGGGAGAGAGAGAGGGAATCAGAGGGGGGAGAGAGACGGGGGAGCGTGAGAGGTGGAGAAAGAGGGAATCGGAGGGGGGAGAGAGAGAGGGAATCAGAGGGGGGGAGCGTGAGAGGGGGAGTGTTGTGTATGTACCTTTAAGAGAATAACTGGTCTCAGACTGCAGTACCGGCAGTGACCACCCCTGTATAAAAGGCGCTAGTGAGCCTCTGTTGTTTCAGTTTCACTATTGACTTCCACCAGTAAAGACTTATTTTGTTCCACTCCTGCTGTCCGTGTCTCAATTATTCACGGGCGTAATACTGGCGACGAGCAGATACGAACCTACCTACAGTCTGCACCACCTCCTGGGATCCATTCCTACAGCGAAGTGAGCAGAGGTCGAGGCCAGAAAGAAAAGAAAGTAAGAAGCAGTAGAAACGGGCGTCGACCGTGGGCATCCGCCCTGTGTTGCGGAGTTGAAGATTGCTGGAGAAGCTGTCGGAAGCGGGGCCTGGTTCCTGTCGACGGTGCTTCAGCTAATCGGGCTGGTGGCAGGTAGTGCACTGATCCTTCCTGGGCTGCGGCGGTCGCGAACTCGAGCGGGTGGTTTGCAACGGGGCCGAGCAGCGTTGTCGGGAAGAAGAGAGAGAGAGGGTGGAGCACACAGGGCGCGGCCGGTGCTACGAAGCCGGGTTGCGTATAGACCCGCGAAGAGGGAGGCAAGAGTCCCACAGGGTTGTTCCACGACGGGAAAATAATTTTTTTTTTAAATATTAAACGCACAAGAAACCGCGGAAAGCAGCGCTAACAACAGCGGGGAAGAAGGCAAAGCGCGGGAGGTGCCATTTTCATCAGCGGGGAAGAAGGCAAAGCGCGGGAGGCACCATCTTCATCAGCGGGGAAGAAGGCAAAGCGCGGGAGGCGCCATTTTGTTAAATCGGGAAAGAAGGCAGAGCGCGGGAGGCGCCATTTTAGATTTGCAAGATGCCGAAGACTGGCTGTATCACTGCTTTTGATAATACAATAGAGGACTGGACCACATATGTGGAAAGAGTCGAGGTATATTTCGAGGCAAACGAAATAGCGGAGGAGAAAAAGGCATCGATATTGCTAAACTTAATGGGCGCTAGAACGTACGGCCTATTGCGGGACCTGATTACTCCAGCCAAACCGAAGGCGAAGCATTTTAACGAAATTGTTGCTGTCCTACAGGAACACCTAAACCCTGCACCGCTGTTGATAGCAGAAAGATTTAAATTCCACAGGAGAACTCAGCATAAAGATGAGAGCAATGCTGAGTACCTTACGGAACTACGCAAGCTATCAAAGCACTGCCAGTTTGGAGCAGGACTGGCAGATACCCTACGGGACAAATTTGTCTGTGGACTCCTGAGTGAAGGAACACAGAAGAAGTTACTCTCAGAGAAAGAGCTGACGCTAGATAAGGCTTTCAGCATGGCAGTATCGTATGAAGCAGCAGCCAGGGGAGCTGCAGAAATTCAACAAAAAACACAGGAATACGGCACCCACGAAATGACACGGGGATTTGCAAAATGTTATTGCTGCTGCAGAACTAACCATGACCAGAAGGACTGCTGGTCCAAAGACAAAATATGCAAGCAATGCGGGAAGATGGGACACATTGCACGAGTTTGCAGGTCTGGGAAGAAGACCAGCGACAACAAAAAGGCTACTAAGGAACCATACAAGAAAGTACAAAAGATGACGGACAGTAGTTCCGAAGACCAGATGAGCGATAGTGTATCCGGGGACAGGAGACTAAGCTGTCTCAAACTTCACAATGTAATCGCAAAAGAGGATCACCGAACCATTTGGGTCACCCTCACGATAGCAGGGTCCCAAGTTAAAATGGAATTGGATACAGGATCAGCGCTAACCGTCATGAATCGACGAGACTACGAGCGGCTATTTTCACACATACCCTTGAGAGAGACATCCATCGTCTTGACGACGTATACAGGGCAAAAAGTATACCCCAGAGGAAAAATAAGGGTGCCTGTCGAATACAACGGCAAGAAAATACGGAAATTGTATCTTTACATACTGCCAAATGGTGGACCACCGTTATTGGGACGGGAATGGATCAGGAGGATAAACTTAGATTGGCACTCCATTCATGCAATGACGGTGGACGGTAAAAAAGATGAAGACGTCACTCCTGGACGATTGTCAACAATCTTAGCTAACGCCAAAGAGGTATTTCAACAAGAACTGGGCACGCTTAAATGCGTAACCGCCTCGATAAAAATAGAAGAGAATGCAGTTCCCAAGTTTTTCAAAGCAAGACCGGTACCATATGCAATTCGCCCAGCCGTCGAGGCAGAGCTGGAGAATCTGGAGAAGGCAGGCGTGTTGTCTAAGGTCGACTGGAGCGAGTGGGCGACACCCATCGTTCCTGTCATGAAGAAAACATTAAGCAATAAGTCCGGGGAGCCAAGGAAGATTCGCATCTGTGGGGATTTCAAGGTGACGGTGAACCCAGTCCTTCACACAGTACAATATCCTCTTCCAAGGATAGAAGACATCTTCGCCTCACTGTCTGGAGGGAAGCGTTTTACAAAAATTGACCTAGCACAAGCATATTTGCAGATGGAGGTTGAAGAGTCCTCTAGGAAGTGTCTCACGATAAACACTCACAAAGGTCTTTACCAGTATCATCGATTGGTATTCGAAGTAGCATCGGCTCCGGCGATATGGCAAAGAGCGATGGAACAAGTCCTGCAAGGGATTCCGGGGACTCAGTGTTACTTGGACGACATCCTTGTGACAGGTGAAGATGACGGTGAACACCTTAACAACCTAGAACAGGTGCTCACTAGACTACGGGAACATGGGCTGCGAGTCAACCGCCCCAAGTGCGAATTTTTTAAGAAACAGTTATCGTATTGTGGCCACGTGATTGATGAAGAGGGGTTACATAAGTCCCATGACAAAATTGAAGCGGTTGTTAAGGCCCCAGCGCCTGAAAATGTGTCGCAACTGAGGTCATTCCTCGGATTGGTGAATTACTATCATAAGTTTTTGCCGAATTTGTCGACAATTCTGCACCCACTGAACGCCCTGCTACGAACGGGGGTAGCATGGAAATGGAGCGATGATTGTAAGCGTGCCTTTCAGAAGAGTAAGGACTTAATCACTTCAAGGGAAGTATTGGCTCACTACAACCCAGCACTGCCGATCAGACTGGCGTGTGATGCGTCTCCCTACGGTATTGGGGCGGTACTGTCACATAAATTCCTTGATGGTTTAGAGAGGCCGATAGCTTTTGCGTCACGCTCGTTAACTTCTGCCGAGCGTAACTACGCCCAGATTGACAGAGAGGCCCTCAGCCTAGTGTGGGGGGTGAAGAAGTTCAATCACTACCTGCACGGTCAAAAATTTACTCTACTAACCGATCATCAACCTCTTGTCTCCATTTTCAACCCTCAGAAGGGCGTACCGATAATGACAGCACAACGGCTGCAGAGATGGTCCCTTTTCCTAGGGGCACACCAATATGACATCGAGTACAAAGGAAGTAAACAGCATGGAAATGCTGATGGATTGTCACGCCTACCGTTGCCGATGGTGGAAGAAGAAGACCTTGCAGTGGATCCAATGGAGTTATTCCACTCGACCATAGTCGAATGTCTCCCTGTGACGAATGCAAACATAGAAAAGGAAACACGGAATGACCCGACACTATCACGGGTCTATGATTTAACGGTGAAGGGATGGCCAGCACATGGCAAACCACTGCTGCCAGCATTCTCGCCGAGAAGAGAACAGCTGTCAGTGTGCAGAGGAACCTTGATGTGTGGATCCAGAGTAGTAATTCCACCTAAGTTGACGGATAGAGTGCTCAATGAGCTTCATGAAGGTCATCTGGGTGGGGTAAAAATGAAGAACTTAGCCAGGGCGTTTGTGTGGTGGCCGGGAATTGATAGAGAAATCGAAGAGATGACCAAGAGCTGTGCAGGATGCCAGAAAGTCCAAAACGCCTCACCACAAGCTCCTCTGCATCCATGGGAGTGACCCTCATCTCCATGGCAAAGGGTGCACATTGATTTTGCTGGTCCCTTCATGGACTCGATGTTTTTAATTGCGGTGGATGCACATTCAAAGTGGCCAGAGGTCATAAAAATGTCCTCAACCACCATGGAGAAAACTATCACAGTTTTATGAACCATATTCGCCAGGAATGGGCTGCCTGAACAGATTTGCTCTGACAATGGACCACAGTTTGTGTCTGAAGAGTTCCGGAGGTTCTTAAAGAACAATGGTGTTAAGCATTACACATCTGCCCCATTTCATCCAGCCACTAATGGATTGGCCGAGAGGTTTGCCCAAACATTCAAGAAGGCTATCAAGGCAATGTGTAATGAAGATATACCCCTACAACACAAGGTGGACAACTTCTTGTTTGCCTACCGGAATGCGACACATGCGGTTACCAACCAAACTCCAGCCATGATGTTCTTCAATCGAAGACTACGATGCCGCTTGGATTTGGTTAAGCCAAATGTCCGAAGAGATGTGGAGAACAGGCAGTTTCAGAATATGAATGAAAGGCCGACCAGGAGTTTTAAGATAGGTCAACCAGTTTTGGCCCGGGACTACCGCACTGAGAAATGGCAGCCAGGAACGATTTGTACACGACAAGGACCTCTCATGTATACCGTGGACGTTGGGGAGAGCATTGTAAGACGCCATGCTGACCAGATTCTAGAGTCACTGGAAAACGTCAACTCCACACCACGATCTGATACACCTGGTAATGAAATCGACGTTCCAATTGCAGCTACCGCAGAACCGGTAATATTGGAAGCAGATGAACCAAACAACGACATTGATCCCGACTCAACATTGCCAGAAGAACCTGATACCCCAAAGAGGCGTTATCCAGACAGAATCAGGAAGCCTCCTCAAAGACTGAACTTATAATTGCTTAAACTTAACCAATGTATCTAGCAACCGTAATTGTGATTGTAATTAGTTATCATTTAGTTGTTAAATGAATGTTATGTACTGTTTATCTAAAAGGGGAGGAATTGTTGTGTATGTACCTTTAAGAGAATAACTGGTCTCAGACTGCAGTACCGGCAGTGACCACCCCTGTATAAAAGGCGCTAGTGAGCCTCTGTTGTTTCAGTTTCACTATTGACTTCCATCAGTAAAGACTTATTTTGTTCCACTCCTGCTGTCCGTGTCTCAATTATTCACGGACGTAATAGGGAGAGAGAGAGAGGGAATCAGAGGGGGGAGAGAGAGAGGGGGAGAGAGAGAGGTGAGAGAGAGGAGAGAGAGAGGGAATTGGAGGGGGAGAGAGAGAGGGGGAAGTGTGAGAAGTGGAGAGAGAGAGAGGGTATCAGAGGGGGGAGAGAGAGAGAATCAGAGGGGGAGGGGGGAGCGTGAGAGGGGAGAGAGAGAGAGGAAATCGGAGGAGGGAGAGAGAGAGGGGGGAGCATGAGAGGGGGAGAGAGAGAGGGGATCGGAGGGGGAGAGAGAGATAGGGGGAGAGAGAGAGGGGAGAGAGAGAGAGGGGAGAGAGAGGAGAGAGAGAGGGAATTGGAGGGGGAGAGAGAGAGGGGGGAGTGTGAGAGGGGAAGAGATAGAGGGGATCGGAGGGGGGAGAGAGAGAAGGAATCAGAGGGGGAGTGAGAGAGGGAATCGGAGGGGGAGAGAGAGGGGGCGGAGCATGAGAGGGGGAGAGAGAGGGGGCGGAGCATGAGAGGGGGAGAGAGAGAGGGAATCCGAAGAGGGAGAGGGAGGGGGAACGTGAGAGGGGGAGAGAGAGGGGATCGGAGGGGGGAGAGAGAGAGGGAATCAGAGGGGGAGAGAGAGCGGGAATCAGAGGGGGAGAGAGAGAGGGAATCAGAGGGGGAGGCAGAGGGAGAGGGAGAGAGAGAGGGAATTGGAGGGGGCGAGAGCGAGGGGGAGTGAGAAAGGGGGAGAGAGAGGGAATCAGGGGGGAGAGAGAAAGGGGGAGAGAGAGGGAATTGGAGGGGGAGAGAGAGAGAGGGAGAGAGAAAGGGGAGAGAGAGGGGGAGAGAGAGAGGAGGAGATAGAGGAGGGAGAGGGGGAGAGTGAGAGGGGGAGAGAGAGAGGGAATCGGAGGGGGAGAGAGAGGGAATCAGAGGGAGAGAGAGGGAGAGGGAGAGAAAGAGAGGGAATCGGAGGGGAGCGAGAGTGGGGGGAGAGAAAAAGGGAGAGAGAGAGGGAATCGGAGGGGGAGAGAGAGAGGAGGAGAGAGAAAGGGGAGAGAGAGGGGGAGAGAGAGGAGGAGGAAATAGAGGAGGGAGAGGGGGAGAGTGAGGGGGGAGAGAGTGGGAATCGGAGGGGGGAGAGAGGAAGGGAATTGGAGGGGGGTGAGAATCAGGGGGAGTGAGAGGGGGAGAGAGAAAGGGGGAGAGAGAGAGGAGGAGATAGAGGAGGGGAGAGAGAGGCGGGGAGAGAGAGAGGAGGAGAGAAAGGAAGGAGAGAGAGTGAGGGGGAGAGAGGATCGAAGGTGAGGGGAGAGGAGGTCAGGAATTCGGGGAGAGAAGGTCAGGAACTTGGGGGGGGATAAAGAGCACGGAGAGCACAGTGGGGATGGGGGGAAGAACATGTTCCAGGTCTAAAGAGGGGGGGGGGGAAATGAGAGTGAGAATGTAATCCAGAAGGGAAGACGGATCACGTTCTTCCAACCCCACTCCCTTTACACCTGCACTACGTTCTCCCTCTCTTCCCCCTAGAACTGGTTGATTTTTCGGAAAGCTTGGTGCATGTGTGGCAAGTGACATCATTAGACTGGATGAAATCCAGAAGTCATGACACTGTCACTATTCACTTCATATCCAGGAAACCTGTTAACAATCTGTGACCCACACACAATGTCCCATCTACAGAGCGTGGGGGTGGAGGTCAGGAAATTGTTCGGGGACAAGGTCATGAATCCATGGGGGGGAGAAACTTGGGCGGGGGGGAAGGTCTGGAATCTGACAGGGGGGCGGGGGGGAAGAAGGTCAGGAACTTGGGCAGGGAAGAAGGTCAAGAACTTGTCAGGGGGAGAAGGTCAGGAGCTTGCGGGTGTGAGGCAGCTTAGGAACTTGTTGGGGGGGGTGTGCAGGAACTTGTTTGGGGGGTTGGAGGATGTCTTAACCCGTGAGGGTGAGCCCTGTCTGTTCTGTGTGAGCTCTGTTCTGTCTGGAGCATGGCAGTCAGACTGGCTCGAATTACACTTTGCAAAACCAGGGCCCCGATTTTCTCCCAGCCGCCGGGCGGGTTTTCAGGCGGGCGGGGGCTGAAAATCGCAGAAATAGGGGGTCGCGACTCCCCCCGCCTGATTCCCTGCCCCGTCCGACTTTCGGACCGCCGTTTCTCTCCGACCCGAATCAGTCCCGCCCGCCGTTGGCGGGACTGGCCGTCGGGACCCTAATCAGCAATTATTGTCATGGTTAATGCCATTTTAAGGGGCCCTTGCTATTTTCAAGGGTTTCCCATGCTAAACACGCCTGCGGGGAACCCCGCTGATGAAACCTGGTGTGAAGCATCCCGGCTTGCTTGCTCTCAGCTGCATGTCATTCAGGAAAGCTGAGATTTAATCGCAGAGCATTTGTATATTGAAGGACCTTGTTGTTGCAGGCTTGGGGCTATTTGTTCAAGGCTTAGGCACAGCTGTGGAAGGTTGGAGCCTCATACACTTCTCCAATGTGAGCTCCTGGGAAGCCCCTCTCGCCACCCTCACTCAGCGCTTCCTCAGCGGAGGCATCTACCAGAAGCATGGGACGCCTTTTTTTCCTTCCCTTCTTGCCATTAGAGGATCTCCAGCAGCAGAGGCGGCAGCAGCAGAACCAGGAACAGCAGGGTCAGCAACAGGAGCACCAGGCTGCTGCTCACTCACCTGAAGCTGCACAGGCCAGAAGGGGCCAGCACTTGGAAGTGGCTTGAGAGCACCTTGCTGCACATTAGGGGGCCATGGGGACCCATATCTGCACTGGCAGTCCTACTCAGAAGGACTTCCATGAAGCTCTGGTTTCTCTGCTCAATAGATGACCATCGCTCCTCAAGAGATGTCATTCTCTTATGAGCACTCACCATGTTTTCCATACCCTGGTGACTTATCTCCTCCATGGAGGTTGCCAACCTTTCCATGGTGATGCGTTCATACGCCAATGACTTCACAAAGGCTCTGCTCATGGTCGCTATGGACTCCTCCATTCGCTCCACACTCGCAGCGACCCTGGAGACAAAACCTTCCCGAGACTCCTGCACCTGTGCATGGAGATCCATCACCTCTTCTCTTGCGGATGGACCCAGAGGCAGAGGGTCAACATGCAGCGCAGCTGAGCTGAGCTGGCAGAGTCCTGCGCCCTTCAACAAGGACTCTCCACTGCTGTCCCTGTCTCCAGAATCTGCTGAGGCTCACTTGTGAGCTGTGAAAAACCAGGTGACAACAGTACTCTATGTCCCGAAGGTCCCCCTGAGGTGTGAGTGTCTGCGCTGGTGCTGGGTGCACTTACTTCTGCTGACGCTGCGCCCTCAGAGGTTGGAGCTTCCTCTGAGGAGTCTGGCTGCACAGCCTCTTCCTCCTCCACAGTGGGGACAGGGGATCCGGATGGTCCTGTGGGAGAGTAGAGGAAGGAGTTAGAGATGTGATGCCAAGGTTACATGCACATTGGAGTTGGCAGATATTCATAAGTCCAAATGATGTAGCTTCAGAATCATAACAGCGACTCATGCTGTCAATGAGAGAGATGGCAAACTATTCTGTCAACAGCTTGCGGGACTGCCCCCGTCTCTCCTTCCCCAACTTCCGCGGCCACATCAGCCCCAACAATTTCCAGCACTCCTTCCTCCCAGGGGGTCAGGTGGGCTACTGAGAGTGGGCTTCCTCCAGTCCTGGCTCTCTCTCTGTTGTTGTGAGTTCTCTTTTCCTGCAATGAGGGAGACAAGTGGAGTTTGAGTGAGAAGGAAGGAGTGAGTGTAGAGATTGCATAGCATAGATACTTAGAGGGAGACAAAGATGGTATGAGGCTGCAAGACCAAGGGCCCTCCCTGTGTGCTGTCAGCTGTGTTCAAAGCATCAGAGTGAGAGGGATTGTGAGGGCTGCATGGTGGAATAGTTATGTGAATGTGAGCATAGAGAGAGATGAAATGGGTAAGGGTGCATGGATGTGACTGTGAAGTGGGATGTGGAGGAAGAGAGTGCTAAAGCTGAGTGCTGGTGGGGAAAGGCAATAGGGATCAGGCTGAGGGTGTTGGAAACTTCATTCTTACTTTTCCTGTACGATGAAGGTCATGGAATCGTTTCCGACACTGTATCCAGGTTCTTCTGGTGACTCCCAGTGAGTTGACATCTGCTGACACCTGCATCCATGCAGCCTTGGTCTCAGTGGGAGGCCTCTTCCTGCCTGACCTAGGGAAGAGGACCTCCCTGTGGGCCCTAACCCCATCCAATAATGCCTGCAGTGAAGCTTCGTCGAATTTGGAGGCAGCTCGGGGTCTGGCACTGGCCACAGCTGCTGCAGGCTCCACTGCCATCCTGTATGGTTCGTTTGGAAGCCAACAGAGGAAGCAATGCTTGCTGTGGACCTTGAAAGCACCACGAATGATGACATCATACTGTGGGGCTTTCTGACTGGAAATGGACAATTAGCAAGGCTGTCCACACGCTGGAACTTAATTGGCCACTTGAGGGAAAATTGCATCCAGCTGGCTGACCCATTTTTTTTCGGGTTGGAACCCAACATTCAGGGAACCTGAAAATTTCCTGCACAATCCAGAAAATCGTGCCCCTTGTTTACTTAGACAGGCAGGATCTAATTACACATTCCAGATAAACTGCTGGGTGTGTCTTGTTTCTCCAAGGTGACCAATCAGAAATCAGGTGTTGCCTTCAAGGTGACAAATCAGAGACATGGGGGGGTGATTTTGCCAATGGGGGCACATTGGAGTCGGGACTGCTGCTTGTCGGGTCGATGTCCCGCCTCCATCGAAATGTGGCCAACCCACGCTATTTTCCCTTGATTGACCTTGTTAAGCCTGCCCAGCAGGCTTAGCAGGCCAATTAAGGGAAAGCCAGTTGCAGAGAATGTCAACGTATGACGTTTCATCTGTCAAAAATCTTTGACAGATGAATTGTCATCGTTTGACAGCTCTATGAAGCTGTCAAACACTGACATTCTCTGTAGTTTGATGAGTTCTTGAATTCAAGACCTCATCAAACCTCTTTCTTTTGCAGAAATTAGATGGTTGTTGCATTGGAGAATGCAATGGCCATCTGTCGTCTTTGCCGCCGAGGTGCGAGGCTCTCCGCATACCCAACTCTTGAAGCCTGCAGGAAGAAACAAAGTAAGTACACTTTTTCTAACACTTTTCACTTACCTCAGATACTCACCTCCCCACACTTGCACCCATCACTTACCTTCATAGCACACTTTTGGACCCCGCAGACCCCCGCAGACCCACTACTCGCCTCGGTGACCCTGGCGGGGTTCAGAGCCTTCGGGAAGCCTGCACTTTTGTGGGTAAAATGGGGATAATCCTTTTATCAGCCTGTTAACTACCTGGGACGCGGCGCGGGACGGCTACCTGCCTCCTGGCAAGATGGCACGGAGGCGGGTTGAGCACCCACCCCCAAATCCTGCCATTTTCCCCGCAGTCCAGCCTCCATACCCGCCTCCCCAGGGCTGGCAAGATTGCGCCCCTGGCATTGGAAATAAACACGACCTCAAAAAATTTATAATCAGATTCATCAGGCATCACCTACCCTTTCCAAATCCATGCTGGCTCTCTGTGATCAGCTGAAAATTTTCAAGATCGCCAGTCACCCTATCCTTAATTATAGACTCTAGTAATTTCCCGACAACAGATGTTAGGCTAACTGGTCTATAATTCCCTGGTTTCCCTCTCTCACCATTCTTAGAGTGAAGATTCTGGAGGAGCAGGGCAACTCAGACAGCAACTTCCTGATTTCCGGGTTTTACTGCATATGCACGGTTGCTGGAAGTTGGAGTCCGATTTATATTCCAATAAAATAACGGAGAGTGCTGATAGCCTCACTGTTATTCTTAACACAAAATCCAGACCATTGGCTTAGAAGTTGGATTGTGCTCTAAAGGGGCCGGTGGCAGAACTATGGTAAATTGGTCCGCTGGACTCATTTGTATTTTACCAGCAAGCGGTGGGTGCCTGAGGTAACTCTCTGGTCGTGGGAGATTTGATTGGCAGGCTGGTACTAAGTCTGGGGAGGGGGAAGGGGAAAAGGAGAAAGAAAGAAAGAAAGGCTTGCATTTATATAGCGCCTTTCACGACCACCGGACGTCTCAAAGCGCTTTACAGCCAATGAAGTACTTTTGAAGTGTAGTCACTATTGTAATGTGGGAAAAGCGGCAGCCAATTTGTGCACAGCAAGCTCCCACAAACAGCAATGTGATAATGGCCAGATAATCTGTTTTTGTTATGTTGTTTGAGGGATACATATTGGCCAGGACACAAGGGATAACTCCCCTGCTCTTCTTCGAAACAGTGCCATGGGATCTTTTAATCCACCTGAGAGAGCAGACGAGGCCTCGGTATAAAGTCTCATCGAAAAGACGGCACCTCTGACAGTGCAGCACAGAGGGGTAAGTAGGAGGAGGAAGGGGCGGGGCAAGGGGGAGGGGGAAGCTGAGGCCCACAGTTTTAATGTGGAGCCACGGGGAGCATTCCTGCTCCTTTTGGCTCTACATTCAGATTAAGTGTAAAGTTTTACTTTGCATTTTTTCAGACCAAACAATGAGTTCATAGAAATAATGATTTCCAAAGCCTCTCTTCTAATTTAATCACTGCCCCAAATAAAGTCCTAACATTCATCAGGGCTCTTACTCAGTATTGCCTAATCAGATTATGTCGAGGGATAAAAGAGGACTTGAAAGTAGTTGTAAAACCCTGGTATACTTTCCTTCAGTCAGTCTCTCAGCTTTTCAGTGAGGCATGAAAGCCATTGCTGAGTCATGCAGGAAATTGCAAACATCAATTCAACATAAATCCAAAACACTGATTACAAAATCAACAAAACTATGCAGAACGTAATGGAAGTAATGAAAAAAAAGTAGTGCATTAATCTGGGGTCTGGGCTTTGATTGGCTTTGGAAGCATTTTTAGTTTGTATTAACACACACTTTCTCATTCAGAATTGTCGACATAACCATGGGAAAATAAACTGATTAGTAACATATCCAGTTGTCAAAATTTAAATAAGAATGATGGTCTAAAAACACATCTATTAATGTAACATTTCTCTTCTCATTTAGAATGTAAATGATGTATTACTGCTGTTAGAAAGTACAATAATAACATACAGACCAAAGCAATTAGTAGTACTCTGAGTATTGATTTTTACTGTTATTGATAACCTAAGGCAAAGCCCTGGGTGACAAGGCCTACAGCAGTGGAAGTAACATGGGCTGCAACAATGGGAAGTTCATTACAGCCAATGAAGTACTTTTGAAGTGTAGTCACTGTTGTAATGTAGGAAATGCCCACAGAAATAGAGTGGGATTAGCAATGCCTGCGGCAGTAGGTGTAGCAAGGCCAGTGTCAGTGTGAGAAGGAGTCACAAGGGCTATGGCAGTGGGAATAACAAGATCTGCAGCAGTGGCAGTAGGAATAGCAATAGGGGTAATTTTAGCCTAAAACAAAAGGTGGCTTGGGGTCGTGTGGGAAGTTAAAGTGTTAAAAATCTGAATCCCGACCCCAACCCGCCTCCAACCCGCCCACTTCCGGTTTTAAGGGAGGTGGGACGGGGGTAGGGGGGCGAGCAACCAACCCGCTCCCAGAGGGCGGGTCGCCAATTTAAATATTATAATGAGGCTGGAAGCCTCTGATTTAATCTCCCTTTTGAAAGTAGCTTTAGCTGGTCGGGTTTTGCAGGCATCATGAAGCCCGCCAGCTAAAGTAAGGTGAGGACTGCTGGATCCAGGAGGTAAGTGCCTTTACTTCCTGGATCCAGTATCCCTTGATGTGCCAAATAACTGCCTGAGTCCATGAGGTTAAAGCTTTAAAACTAAAGGCTTTTATTAAGTAAGAACATGGCATCAAGTTAACACAGTCACCACCGACCCAGCCCTTGGTAGAACATTCCAGAAGAGGGGCGGGGCTAGGGAGGAGCATTAGTGGTTACACCAGTGGAACATTCCAGACATTAACAAGTACAACAACAACAACAACAACAACAATACAAATGCCAGAACACAGAGTTATTTCATCACATTCACCCCCTGCTATCGATTCAGTCTCTCAGGAGGTCTGATAATCCTCTGGGAATGATGTAACTCTTGCTGAGGCTCCTCCCGGAGTACTAACTCCGGTTCATTCGAATTCCCAGAATCATCAGTATTTTCCACACTGAGGGTTTGTGTCTCTGAAGGTCCAATAGCACGATTGAAAACTCTACTCTCAGAGTCGGACTCTTTTCGAGCTCCAGCAGGTGCAAGATCTTTAATAGAGACCGTATCCTCTCGCCCATCCGGATATTGAATATACGCATACTGGGGATTAGCATGGAGGAGTTGTACTTCCTCCACCAGTGGATCAGTCTTGTGGCCTCTCACGTGTCTGCGCAACAACACAGGGCCCGTGGTCGTCAACCATGTGGGTAACATTACTCCATTAGTAACTTTTCTTGGAAAACGAAACATCCTTTCATGAGGGGTGGCATTCATCGCTGTACACAAAAGAGACCTTATGGAATGCAGCATGTCTGGCAGGACATCCTGCCAGCGAGAGGTCGGCAGGCCTCGCGACTTCAGAGACAGTACGATAGCCTTCCACACTGTCGCATTTTCTTTCTCGACCTGCCCATTACCACGAGGATTATAGCTGGTAGTTCTACTCGTTGCAATCCCTTTCGATAGCAAAAACTGTCGCAATTCTTCGCTCATAAAGGAAGAACCCCTATCACTATGTATATAGTTAGGCATGCCAAACAAGGAAAACAGTTGGCAGAGGCATTTAATTACAACAGCACTAGTCACATCCGGACAGGGGATAACAAAAGGGAACCGAGAGTACTCGTCTATAATATTAAGAAAATAGGCATTACGGTCGCTTGATGGAAGGGGACCTTTAAAATCGAGACTCGAACGCTCAAATGGTCGAGTTCCTTTAATAAGATGAGCTGGCTCGGACGGCTTATAGAAGCGGGGTTTGCATTCAGCACAAACACGACAGGTTCTGGTCATTGTCCGGACCTCCTCAATAGAGTAGGGTAGATTGTGGGACTTAATGAAGTGGTTCATTCTGGTAACCCCAGGGTGGCAGAGTGCGTCGTGGAGACTTTGAAGCTTATCTATACCTAGACTAGCACATACTCCTCGTGACAAAGCATCCGATGGCTCATTAAATACTCCAGGCCTGTACTGAATATCATCATAGTCATATGTTGACAGCTCTATTCGCCATCTTAAAATCTTATCATTTTTGATCTTACCTCTCTGCTTAGTGTTGAACATAAAGGCCATGGACCGCTGGTCAGTAATGAGCGTAAAACGTTGGCCAGCGAGATAATGTCTCCAATACCTGACTGCTTCAATAATCGCCTGTGCCTCCTTTTCCACTGAAGAATGTCGAACTTCTGGTCCTTGCAATGTATGAGAGAAGAAAGCTACTGGTCTACCAGCTTGGTTAAGAGTTGCTGCCAATGCAAAATCAGATGCATCACTTTCCACTTGAAAAGGGATCTTCTCATCCACGGCACATACCACTGCCTTCTCAATGTCCCGTTTGATATTAAGGAAAGCCTCCTGAGCTTCTGCCGATAGCGGAAAATACGTCGACTTAAAAAGAGGTCGGACTTTATCTGAGTAGTTAGCCACCCACTGGGCATAGTACGAGAAGAATCCCAGACTCCTTCTTAAAGCTTTTACAATGTGAGGTAAAGGTAATTCCTTAAGTGGGTGTAACCTTTCAGGATCTGGCCTGATTACCCCATTCTCCACAATGCAACCAAGAATACACAAACGTGTAGTATTGAAGGTACACTTGTTTTCGTTGTAGGTCAGGTTTAACCTCTTTGCAGTCTCTAGGAACTTGACGAGATTTTGGTCATGCTCCCGTTGGTCACGTCCACAGATAGTAACATTGTCCAGTACGGGAATGTTGCTTCCAACGCATATTCATCCACCATACGATCCATCTCCTGTTGGAAGACGGATACCCCATTCGTCACTCCAAAGGGCACCCGAAGGAATTGGAACAGGCGCCCATTAGCTTCGAAGGCCGTATAAGGTCAGTCTTCTATTTTAATGGGGAGTTAATGGTAGGCAGACTTTAAATCAATGGTGGAGAACAAGCGGTACTGAGCTATCTGGTTCACCATTTCAGAAATACGAGGCAGAGGATAGGCGTCTAATTGGGTATACAAGTTTATAGTCTGGCTATAATCGACCACAAGTCTTTTCTTTTCATTAGTTTTAACCACCACCACCTGGGCATGCCACGGGCTATTACTGTGTTCGATGATTCCCTCCCGTTGAAGCCTTTCCACTTCCTCTTTTATAAATGTTTTATCTTCTGAACTATACCGTCGACTCTTAGTCGCTATAGGTCTACAATTAGGAGCAAGGTTCACAAACAAAGAAGGCGGACTTACTTTTAAAGTAGAAAGCCCGCAGACTGTGAGTGGAGGCTGAGATCCACCATACTTAAGGGTAACGCTCTCATGCTGACACTGGAAGTCCAAGCCTAAAATTAAGTTCACACACAACTGAGGTAATATGAGGGGTTTCAAGTCCTTATACTCCGTATCCTTAATGGTCAATGTGACTTTACAATATCCAGTTACCTCCGAAGTAAGGGACTTGGACGCCATCACAATTTCACTTCGAGTAGGATACACCTTCAATGAACAGGAGTTAACAAGGTTGGGGTGTATAAAACTTTCAGTACTGCCACAGTCTATCAAACACCAAACACCCAGTAGGACGACCATTAATCTTGATGTCCATCATAGACTTCGACAAGGAACACGGTATGGTCTGGTCAACCGTAGCCGAGGCTAGAGTAAAACGATGGGCGGCAGCAGAGAAGACATCGGGTACAGGATTACCCTTACACACTTTACTAAAATGTCCCCGTTTCTTACATTTAAAACAGGTAGCCTCTCTGGCTGGGCATCTTTGCCTGGGGTGTTTAGATTGGCCACAAAAATAACACTTAGACCCATGGGGTACAGCCGCAACAATAGGATTAAGTGGAGGCTCCATTGATGTTATGGATGTCTCCATACTCGGAACACACGAGGCTGAGAGAGACGCATGGGCTGATGCATACACTTCTAAATTCTTCTGGGCTACATCTAACGATCAAGCAGTAGCGACGACCATTTTTAAAACTAACGAGTTGTTCTCGAGGAGTCTCTGTCTAATATAATTAGATCGGTGGCCAGATATGAAAGAATCGCGGATGGCTTCTTCCTGATACACTATGGCAGAGACAGCCTTGTAGTTGCAATCCTTAGCCAAAGCCTTAAGGTCCTGCAGGAAATCGTCCAGAAATTCCTCGGGTAATTGCCTGCAAGTAGACAAAAGATACCTGGCGTATACTTCGTTAACCGACTTAAGGTACTGGGCCTTAAGGGCTGCAAGGGCCTCTTCATATGTAGTAATATCTTCAATTATCGAGTAAGTTTGATGACTTACCAAGTTGGTTAGAAGACCCAACTTGTTAACCGTCGAATCGACCGATGCGATGAAGTGTTCAAAACATCGAAGCCAATGCGTAAATTTCTTTGACGCGTCTGCCGAATGAGGATCGATATCCAGACGCTCTGGTTTCAAAAATCGATCCATCTTCCAAAAGTTGTTACTTAATAAAATGATGTGCCAAATAACTGCCTGAATCCATGAGGTTAAAGCTTAAAACTAAAGGCTTTTATTAAGTAAGAACATGGCATCAAGTTAACACAGTCATCACCGACCCAGCCCTTTGTAGAACATTCCAGAAGCGGGGCGGGGCTAGGGAGGAGCATTAGTGGTTACACCGGTGGAACATTCCAGACATTAACAAGTACAATAACAACAACAATACAAATGCCAGAACACAGAGTTATTTCATCACATCCTTGCCTAACCCACCCCCTGCGATTGGAGACCCCCCAGAAGGCTCCTCCAGCTGTCGCTCCTCACCTGAACCCCACCCCCTGCTAAAATCTGCTCCCAGACACCGATCCTCACCCAACAACCCCCCTGAGCTGCTATTGGCCCTCGATCCTTCCCGAGCCCCCCTGCTCCTCCAGCCCGCTCCGTGCTCCCCCAGCTGCACACCGTGCCCCCACTTGATCCCTCCCTCCCTCCTCTCTACAGCCTAGTGCCACAGGCCTACCCGCCCACAGCCAACCAGCCTCTCAATCTGGCTGCCTGCAGGTAGGAAACAGAGGTTTCCCATGCAAATCAGGCCCTGCCGTTAAATTCAGCAGGGCCTGCGGGAAACAAGTTCTGCCCAGTTTCCCAACCGCTTCAGAGTTCCCCCGCTCCCAACCCGCCTCCCCATTAAAATTCAGGCCAATATCTCTGAAAGCAGAACAAGAAAGTTAGCTTAAAATTAAAAAAAATAAAAGATTATTTTCTTTTAAAATTTACTTGTATTCTAAATCCAGCAGCAGCCCACCTTTATGATATTCCCACCTGGCATAAATACCCAATGGCTGGCAAGACTTGTGGGCAGTCTGGGTTCCCCCATTCACCCCCGCCTCCCATGCTGTAGAGTTATAACTCCACGATGTGTGATTTTTCGCTTTGACAGATTCCCCACCTGAAAGTCAGCCTGATCGGCAGGCTTGGCTCCCAGTCGGGCAGGGAGGACACCAGAGCAGGCCGCAGGATCAGGTAGGGAGTCTGCGGCTGCTCCTGGAACCCTGGGGGGTCTGATCCATGACCCCGGGGAAGTCCTGGGGGTTAAAATTCACCCAATGTGTCACTCTTAGGTTTGGTTTGTGTCTCCAAATCTTCAAAAAGTCTTTATTGGGCCATAATTTACTCTGACAGTGTATCTAATGGTGTCGGCCATTAGTTAGACTTCTCCTTGTACGTTTAGGCTTTTAAAATTTTTTGCATGGCAAGTTACTGAACATGCAAGCTGATAACATTGCAGCGAGCAAAACCGGGCATCTGGGACCTGAGGGAACAGGGAAAGCAACTGTGCATCTCCTTAACCAATCAGGTTGAAGGATTGTGAAATTAACAGTGTAAGGACTGAGAAGGAAGTGTAAGCTGGAGTGGGTGAATTCAATGTCAAATCAGGTACAGAAAGAGAAAAAATAAGAGAGAAAAAAGACAGAAAGGAGAAGTTTTTAAAAAATGTTAAATGTTACATTTTTAAAATCTCCAACAACAATTAAAATCTAAAGGAATGAGACTCCACACTTGTAATAGTTAATTTTTAGTGTCAGCGAGGATAGCAGTGGAGCGGCACATCTCAGACAGCAACTTTTGGATTTCTGCGTTTAACCTTGCATCTACCTGAAATTGCTGTACCATTTGTGTATAAATACCAACGAGCGTCATTAGCCTCGCTGTTATCTTGACAGCAAATTATTTTCTCTGCAATTTGTCCACGACATTATTCACTCATGAAACAAAGTGCTTCAAGATGTCGCCTGATGCTGCTCTTAACTCACTTTTTTAATTAATTTTTTATTCAGTTATGGGATGTGGGCGTCGCTGGAGGCCAGCATTTATTGCCCATCCTTAATTGCCCTTGAGAAGGTGGTGGTGAGCCGCCTTCTTGAACCGCTGCAGTCCATGTGGTGAAAGTACTCCCACAGTGCTGTTAGGTAGGGAGTTCCAGGATTTTGACTCAGCGACAATGAAGGATTGGTGATATATTTCTAAGTCAGGATGGTGTGTGACTTGGAGGGGTACTTGGAGGTGGTGGTGTTCCCATGCGCTTGCTGCCCTTGTCCTTCTAGGTGGAAGAGGTTGTGGGTTTGGGAGGTGCTGCCGAAGAAGCCTTGGCGAGTTGCTGCAGTGCATCTTGTAGATGGTGCACACTGCAGTCACAGTACGCCGGTGGTGGAAGGAGTGAATGTTTAAGGTGGTGGATGGGGTGCCAATCAAGCGGGCTGCTTTGTCTTGGATGGTGTCGAGCTTCTTGAGTGTTGTTGGAACTGCACTTATCCAGGCAAGTGGAGAGTATTCCATCACACTCCGGACTGATACTCTCTGATAGGGGTTGTATGAGAGCAACATCAGAGTTGTTTTTTTTAGTTCCTGCCTGAGACAAAACTCATTGGCCTGAATATTCTTGTGCTATCCCACCCAAAAATCAGGCAGGCCAGTGGCAGAATAGGAGTGAAAATCAAACAATGAGACCCACAAGGCTACCTATTCCATGATCTTCAGGGATCTTCTGCCCCTTTAAATGCCCTGCCGGGATTTTGAAGCTGGAAACTGTCGGGTTCAATTTTGGTAATAGAAGCTTACGAACATACGAACATACGAATTAGGAGCAGGAGGATGCCACTCAGCCCTTCGAACCTGCTCCGCCATTCATTAAGATCAAGGCTGATCGGATTACTCCACATTCCCGCCTACCCCCGATAACTTTTCACCCCCTTGCTTACCAGGAATCTATCTACCTCTGCCTTAAAAATATTCAAAGACTCTGCTTCCACCGCCCTCTGAGAAAGAGGGTTCCAAAGACTCATAACCCTCTGTGAGAAAAAATTTCTCCTCATCTCTGTCTTAAATGGACAACCCCTTATTTTTAAACAGTGACCCCTAGTTCTAGATTCTCCCACAAGAGGAAATATCCTTTCCACATCCACCCTGTCCAGACCCCTCAGAATCAAGTCACCTCTTACTCTTCTAAACTTCAGCGAATACAAGCCTAGCCTGTCCAACCTTTCCTCATAAGACAACGCGCCCATTCCTGGTACTAGTCTAGTAAACCTTCTCTGAATTGCTTCCAATGCATTTACATCCTTCCTTAAATAAGGAGACCATTACTGTACACAGTACTCCAGATGTGGTCTCACCAGTGTCCTGAATAACTGAAGCATAACCTCCCTACTTTTGTATTCAGTTCCCCTCAAAATAAACAATAACATTCTATTAGCTTTTCTAATTACTTGCTGTACCTGCATAGTAACTGTTATGAATCTTATGATCCACGAAGAAAGACTCATGAAATAACACTGGACGGCCAGCTGATGGCGCCGTCTAAGGAGTATAAATACTTGGGCGTGGGCCCAGCTTGCTCAGGACATTTTGTAAACAGGAACTAGTGAAAGATAACTAGACCGCCATGTTTTGAAACAAGTTGATTAAAGCCTTGCTTTATACTCAAACCAAGTGCGTAGTGAGTTTTATTACGTCAGTAACCTTTTGCGATTCATGCACTAGGACACCCAGATCCCTTTGCATCTCAGAGCACTGCAATCTCTCACCATTTAGATAATATGCTTCTTTTTTATTCTTCCTGCCAAAATGGCCAACTTCACATTTTTCCACATTTTACTCCGTTTGCCAGATCTTTGCCCATTCACTTAACCTATCTATATCCCTTTGTAGCCTCCTTATGTCCTCTTCACAATTTACTTTCCTACCTATCTTTGTGTCATCAGCAAATTTAGCAACCATACCTTCAGTCCCTTCATCCAAGTCATTTATATAAATTGTAAAAAGTTGAGGCCCCAGCACTGATCCCTGTGGCACACCACTCATTACAGGAAACTTTCGATTAACCGGCCCCTAAATAATCAGAAATGTCGGTTAACTGGCAAAATTCAGGAGTCGGTTTCAGCTAACTTTTATAACTTTTATTACTTGCACAGCAACAAATTGAGGAAGGCAAGGGTTTGGCTGCAGAGACGCTTGCAACTTGTGGATGTTCTTCTGAAGCTGTTGCTAAGCAACAGGGTTTGTTGCTTCATACGGACCTCTAAGGTCCGTATCTTTCACTATAGCATTCGGTTATCCGGAATTGTTGCTGAACCGGCACACGTCGGTCCCATCTGTGCCGGATACCAGAAAGTTTCTTGTACATCTTGCCAATCAGAAAGTGATCCATTTATGCCTACTCTCTGTTTCCAATCTTTTATCCATGCCAATATGATACCCCCTACACCATGAGCTTTTATTTTCCGCAATAACCTTTGATGTGGCACCTTATCAAATGCCTTCTGGAAATCTAAGTACCAGTTTCCCTTTATCCACAGCATATGTTCTTCATCAAAGAACTCCAATAAATTGGTTAAACATGATTTCCCTTGCACAAAACCATGTTGACTCTGCCTGATTACTTTGAACTTTTCTAAGTGCCCTGCTATAACGTCTTTAATAATAGCTTCTAACATCTTCCCTATGACAGATGTTAAGCTAACTGGCCTGTAGTTTCCTGCTTTCCGTCTCCCTCCCTTTTTGAATAAAGGAGTTACATTCTCTATTTTCCAATCTAATGGAACCTTCCCCAAACCTAGGGAATTTTGGGAAATTAAAATCAACGCATCAACTATATCATTAGCCACTTCTTTTAAGACCCTAGGATGAAGTCCATCAGGACCCTGGGACTTGTCAGCCCGCAGCTCCAACAATTTGCTCAGTACCACTTCCCTGGTGATTACAATTTTCTTGAGTTCCTCCCTCCCTTCCATTTCCTGATTTACAGCTATTTCTGGGATGTTACTTGTATCCTCTATAATGAAGACCGATGCAAAATACCTGTTCAATTCAACTGCCATCTCCTTATTTTCCATTATTAATTCCCCAGATTCACTTTTTATAGGACCAATGCTCACTTTGTTAACTCTTTTTTAAATATCTATAGAAACTCTTACTATCTGTTTTTATATTTCTAGCTAGCTTTCTCTCGTACTCTAATTTTTCTCTCCTTATTAATCTTTTAGTCATTCTTTGCTGTTTTTTATATTCTGTCCAATCTTCTGACCTGCCACCCATCTTTGCGCAATTATATGCTTTTTCTTTAAGTTTAATACTATCTTTAACTTTTTTAGTTAACCACGGATGGTAGGTCCTCCCCTTGGAATTTTTCTTTCTTGTTGGAATGTATATATTCTGTGTATTTTCAAATATCCCCTTAAATGTCTGCCACTGCAACTCTATTGACCTATCCCTTAACCTAATTTGCCAGTTCACTTTAGCTAGCTCTGCTTTCATGCCCTCATAGTCACCCTTATTTAAGTTTAAAATACTAGTCTTGGACCCACTCTTCTCTCTCTCAAACTGAATGTAAAATTCAATCATATTATGATCGCTGCTACCTAGGGGTGCCTTCACAATGAGGTCATTAATTAATCCTATCTCATTGCACAATACCAGGTCTAGTATACATGGTGTGGAGATGCCGGTGTTGGACTGGGGTGGACAAATGTAAGAAGTCACACAACACCAGGTTATAATCCAACAGTTTTATTTGAAATCACAAGCTTTCGGAGTGCTGCTCCTTCATCAGGTGAAGTGGAGAGATGCATAAAGACACAGCTTATATAGTCAGAGAATAATGCCAGATGATTACAGGTAATCTTTCTAACTGCCATTTATCACACCTCAGCAGAGAGATAATCACAGCAATCAAAGGTGTGAATGGTGTCCAAACAGGTCAGTCAGGAAATATTACCTGTAATCATCTGGCATTATTCTCTGACTATATAAGCTGTGTCTTTATGCATCTCTCCACTTCACCTGACGAAGGAGCAGTGCTCCGAAAGCTTGTGATTTCAAATAAAACTGTTGAACTATAACCTGGTGTTGTGTGACTTCTTACATTTGTCCACCCCAGTCCAACACCAGCATCTCCACACCATGGCTACTATCGACACCACAAACTGTCGGCTCAAAGTGGAGAGGATCTCCAAGAAGATCGCGCATATCGACACAGACATCAAGTTTCTACAGAGATGCAAGAAAGCAGACAAGATCCCGAAAGGACTACAGATCACGAACCCACTCCCCAGCATCTGCAACATTTGACCCCTTGTGACCCCACCTCATTGTTCTTTGATGTAATGTTTTCCTGACTGACCTGTTTGGACACCATTCACACCTTTGATTGCTGTGATTATCTCTCTGCCGAGGTGTGATAAATGGCAGTTAGAAAGATTACCTGTAATCATCTGGCATTATTCTCTGACTATATAAGCTGTGTCTTTATGCATCTCTCCACTTCACCTGATGAAGGAGCAGCGCTCCAAAAGCTTGTGATTTCAAATAAAACTGTTGGACTATAACCTGGTGTTGTGTGACTTCTTACATTTGTCCACCCCAGTCCAACACCGGCATCTCCACACCATGACTACTATCGACACCACAAACTGCCGGCTCAAAGTGTAGAGGATCTCCAAGAAGATCACGCATATCGACACAGACATCAAGTTTCTACAGAGATGCAAGAAAGCAGACAAGATCCCGAAAGGACTACAGATCATGAACCCACTCCCCAGCATCTGCAACATTTTACCCCTTGTGACCCCACCTCATTGTTCTTTGATGTAATGTTTTCCTGACTGACCTGTTTGAACACCATTCACACCTTTGATTGTTGTGATTATCTCTCTGCCGAGGTGTGATAAATGGCAGTTAGAAAGATTACATGTAATCATCTGGCATTATTCTCTGACTATATAAGCTGTGTCTTTATGCATCTCTCCACTTCACCTGACGAAGAAGCAGCGCTCTGAAATCTTGTGATTTCAAATAAAACTGTTGGACTATAACCTGGTGTTGTGTGACTTCTCACACAGGTCTAGTATAGCCTGCTCTCTGGTTGGCTCCAGAACATGCTGTTGCAAGAAGCTATCATGAAAACATTCCATGAACTCTTCATCTATGCTACCTTTGCCTATCTGATTTTTCCAGTCTATATGCAGGTTAAAATCCCCCATGATTATTGCCGTACCCTTCTGACAAGCTCCCATTATTTCTTCCTTTATACTCCATCCTACCGTGTGGTTACTGTTACGGGGCCTGTACACAACTCCCACAAGTGACTTCTTGCCATTATTATTTCTCATCTCTACCCAAACCACTTCTACATCCTGGTTTCCTAAACTTAGGTCATCCCTCTCTATTGTGAAAATACCATCATTAATTAACAGAGCCACCCCTCCACCTTTTCCCACCTTCCTGTCCTTCCTAATTGTCGTGTAGCCTTCAATATTCAGGTCCCAATCTACATCATCCTGCAGCCTGTAGGGGGTTTGTGGCATGTGCCCAGTCAGCTCTGCCCCTGACTGTCTCTGAGCGGTTCGAATCGCTCCACACTCCCTGGGTTCTAGACATCGGACTTAGGTACAGGCGGCGATATAGATAAACGAGTAGACAAGTGGGTCGGTGCAAGAAAACCGTAATTTTTATTAAAGGCAAAACAAGATCACAATACTGAGAATTACTAAGATAATTACAGGCATATAAAAATAATACACTTATTTGGGAATGGGGAACACATGGCACATCGAGGGAACAAACACATAAAAAATCCCCTTATCCTTATCCCACCCCTTATACCTAACTAGATTAAGCTATGAGTGGCCAGCGATTTATGCTCACCAATTTGAAACCTGTTGAATTTTAATGGTTGTGAGTTTTGGGATCCGTTCTTGCTGTCCTTTGGGGTACCTCATCGCCATGTGGTCGCGGGGCGTGGCGGTAGAGTTGTTTATGCGAATCACCCTCCTTTTCCTCAGCTAATGTCGTCTTCGAGTCGCGTCTTCGTCGAGTCGCAATGGGTCTTCTTCTTCTTCCTCGGGCGGTTTAATCACTGACGGGTTTTTAAAAATGGTTGGGGTACAGTTGGCGGTTTATACTGTCAAACTGATTTTCCTACCCATTCTTCGAACGCCAGTTTATTCATCATGGACGCTGCTATCCATGCTTTAAACACCAGTTTATTCATCAAACGCCAGCTTATAACTAGGCGTTTGTCCCCCATCGCGTCTTTCCGCTGCCCTTCTCTGCCTTTATCGGTTTACCATATTCTTTGTCTTGTCTCGTCTCGTCTGCCCGTTTGTGGCCCATGTGCCCTGTGTGTTTTCGAATTCGGGTCTCGTTCTCTTCCCGCGTTCGGCCCTCGGTGTAATAATGGGCATCCTTGGTGTTGAGCGGCGCGGGGAGCGAGAAGAGAGCCCGCCACGAGGCCAGGGCATGAGAGTCGAGAAGCAAACCGGAGGGGCAAGAGAGAGAGCGTCCAGCTACCAGAGACCTTGGCCACCGGTGGACCTACAATTATACCTGGTTCTTCATCCCTTATCTGCACGTCTAATCAGGTCAGTCCTTTGTCTAACTTTTGGTGGGCTCGTTTAAAATGATTACAGCCATTTACTTTAATGGCTACTGGGGTGGTTGTCTCCATGCTTAATGGCTTCGATGTCCTGGCTGTTTGTTATTTATGAAAATTTAATTGTCCTCATCCTGGCTTAATGGCTACTGTGAGCTGTTACCGATTATATATGCAGAAACCTAATGGCCTCAATTAGGTCCATTCTGACCTGACCTGTTCCCAGGTAAATGAATGCATATTCTGTGTTTGCTTAGCTGTCTGGCTCCACAAAGTCTTTTCACAGATTCATGCATTTTAGGTTTCTTTTCAGGTTTTGAAAAATTGCCTGCCTTTTTGCAGGGCCTTGCTTTTAAAATCCTGTACTTTTGGTCACGAGGTTGCAAAAGCCATTTTGGGTACCCTTTTTAACAACTTGTCCATACAGGGACCCTTTATCCATAACTTTTGGGGAATGTGGGAATTTTGAGAACCCTACACTCATCCCTTTTGATACTAAACTCGCTTTAAGTATCATCCTGACAAGGTGAGCAAAATTCCCGACCCTCCATAGTCAATCTTTCCCTGTAATTACCTATCTATGATCCCACGACACATGCATTTCCCACTCTGTAAAAATGTAGTGTACATAAGCATACATAGACAGATTACAGGCATTTAAACACATCCAAGCATGGAGGGGGTCCAACACCGCTGCACCACTTGGTACACATCATCTTTATTAACATAACACATCGAAATGTCTTTATTAAAAATAACAATAACACAAAAAAACAACAATCTTTATTCAATAACACAAAAAAATTCAAACAGGTGTATCTCCCTCCACCTTAACATAATGGGCTAGAAATTCAGTAAGGGCCCGCCAGCTTTGCACCAAGTTACCGCCCAAAGAGGGCTTCAGCGCCAATAGAGGAGTTTGCGCTGATATTCAGCGCAGCGGTAATGGCGGCGGTAGCCGGTAGCGCTGCACCGGCACCGATGACGTCATCAGTGTGCGCAGTGCCCCGGTTCTGCCCCGATACCGGCCCGACCCCCATATTTAGTTGTGGCCGCCTCTTCCGCAGCGGCTGCAAACAACGTTCTGCAACCGTGGCCGTCCTGCAGCCTTAGTGGCGCTAGTTAAGGCGGAGGTGCGGCCGGCCGCTTTTCGGCGGCCGCCTGCCCGCACCTCCTTCCCCGGCCTCCTCCACCCCCCCCCGCGGCATTGCCGGCTGCTTTCCGCGAGCCCGGCACTTCTCCGTGGTGCCGGGCTCATTTGCCGGCACTATCAAGCGGCGATCTCCCCGTTGCAGGCACCTCCCCCTTAAGAGAAGGAGGAGGTCTGCAGTACCGCAGCCTGCCGCTCCTCAGCGGGTGGTGCAGCGGCACCTACAGCGCTGAAATTCAGTTTCAGCGCCCCAAGCGGGGGCGGGCACACCCTGGAATAGCGCCCGGTTCCAACTTGGGGCGCAAAAACTGAATTTCTGACAGTCGCAACTGGCTCCGCGCGCAGCGCTAACTTTTGGGCGCAAGCGAGCTGGCGGGGCCTTACTGAATTTCTAGGCCAATGTTCTTTCCATGTCCTTTGGTTTTGGAATTCTAGTATTTGGCCTTTACCCTTGCACTGAGTGCATACTAGGTACGATACTATTCCCAGCTGGCAAACCACGAGGATGTGGGAAGCCAGTCTAATCCACGAAGGGACCTCTATATTCTCAAAAATGTCCCACCAGGGTGGAACTACAATGTCCAATATCTTGGCCCCTATCTCTACTGTCTTCTGCTCCAGAGTGTAGAAATGTTTCTGTGAGACTATTACTGCTTTGAGTATTTTGGTAAGGTGTTCTGGGAGAGGGGGAATTTCGTAGCCGAAATGCGCTACATACTTTTGTAGATTGGTGAAATTCTCTTTTACAGTGAGGTGAACAGTGGAGGGTTCAGGAATTGGGACAATCCGTTCCTGTGCCACTTGAACTTCTGCCTCGGGTTTAAAGCAGAAACTGCTGTCACTTACTGGACACCAGCTATGCTGTCCATGCTGGTAGTGGGGCGCACCTGTGGTGACACAATATGTCCCACCTCCTATATATGCTACTTGTGGGGGAACATGGTCTTGTGCCATTGCCTCCATGGTACAATTTATAGGTTTCGCGCCAGCAGCTCTAAACCCACACTGTGGTTTTGAATAGGCGTTCAAGTGCTGGGGACACAGGATTATGTGTGCTCCCCGGCTCCGGCACCCCGAGAGGTCAGTGCCTGTCATAGCGTGCTCCCACTTTATGACGTAAGGTGGGACCGCTGTGAAACGGATGTGTGCACCCCCTTGAATGACTCCAATGTTCTCTACCCTGTATACCGGTGCGGGTCGGGCTGTCCCACCCATGACCGGCATCCTAACTACTATACCCATGATCGTATGGTTTGACCGTCCACAATCTATTGGGACTGGGTAGGCCTCAGAAGCTAGCCGGAGTTGGCACGGGCTTAATGCATTCTCAAATGGATGGAGGGCTGCGAGGTGCTTGTTGCTGATCCAGGAGGGGACTAAACCCTGTTTTAAATCCTCCAGATTACTGCGGCCCTCGCCCAGCAACCATGCCCCATACAGTATGCACACCTCATTCTGTGCAGCCTGATCTGAAGCATTTCTGTCCTCTCTTATGAGGGCATTTACAGTCTTTGCGTACTTTTCCAGCTCGGCTATAATTTCTTTTAAATGGACCGTCATGGCCTCGTCCTCATGTAACTCCGAGCCCACTACTTTGTTCTCGTCCATGAAGATTTTCTTTAACTGTGTTTTTAAACCGTTCATCTGGTTCTGTAATTCTATGTCATCCAAACTGTTGATGACAGAGGACTCTGTGTTAAATGCAGCAAAAACATCATTCCATGCTCCCCTTCTTTGCCTCCCCGTATTACCCCAAAACTCATGGTGTGTGGTGTACAGTTCGGTTTTGTCGACATTGGCGAAATCGAACTCATAAAATTTTCTAAACATCTCCATTAATAGGGCCTGGTATAGCTGCTCTGTCTCTTTGGGGCACCAGTCCGGTAAGTGTACCTCGGTGAGGTTTAAAATCATGGAGTCTACCGCGTACTGTACCCCCTGGTACAGCACTTGATCCCTAGGCACTAGTATCAGCCCATTCCCTGGTCCCTTGGTGGTGGCGGGGCACCCCTCCCTGTGTATCCTCGCCACCTGGGTCGTGGGCAGGGGCTTTCGCGGGCGGGTCACAAGCTCAGTGGCATTCACTGGGATCGGGGAGTATGGGACCGCACACGCCTTCAGGCTGGTATCCCACTTTATCCCCTCCCCGGCGTCTTGCCACTGCCGGTGGAAAATGATGGATATGCCTGTGGGGCAGACCCTCTCTGACCCCCACATACAGACATAAATCCCTTGATTCGGTTCCCACCACTTGTCCCAGCACACACTCAATCCCCCTTGAGTTCCTGTAATCGTCCAGTGGGTATTGTTCCCCAACCGTTCCCACTCCACTGCAGGGTTTCTCATATCCTTGCTCAGCTTTCTGAGCCACCACCACCTATCCAAAGGAATCTGTCCCTTGCATGTTAAACATACATGTTTCCCTACGGTGACGCTGACCCTTGTGGTAACGACCTGTACCCTGGGTCACAGGAGGGAGGCCTCCCTGTATGTGAACCCGGTCTGGCTGGAGTACTGAGACGAATTGGACCCCAGCCACCCTGGCCACCTTCCCTCGTGGACGTAGACGGCGAGCTCGTCCACGTCCCTTTCGCCACTTCCATCGGTCACTATCAGTGCTCCCTCTCCTGAGCACCCATAGATGTGGGAGTCCTCCACGTCACCTCGCTTTCCAATGCTCAGTCCTATCAGGGCAAGTAGGATTACGCCCCCCTTCATCCTGAAAATCTTTCTGCAAAAGATACAAGAACACACAGCCAGGTCCCAAGGAGATTCTCTGGCTTGGGTGAAGCATAGTCGGGTCTCGTGACCTCGACTCAAATACACACACTCTTAACAGATCACTACTTATTTAAAACTACCCATCACCTTGTTTAAACTTACACTAAACACCCAAACTTAATAATACCTAAACTTAAATTACATAAACTATATACATCCGCCGCCCGTCTCCGGGTGGCCAGCCTAATCCCTGTTTGGGCTGCGGCACACCGCTCCCTTCGGTGTGACCGCACTGTCCTGTACTTTCGGTCCCTCACAGCCTGTGGCTGCTGGCTGGGGACCTCTGCCTTCGGATCGATACCTTACTCGAGGGGCGGCCCTCTTTAACTGGGGAGCTGGTGACCACGGTTTCCTTGGCTGGGGCGTCCGTGGGGACCTTCTAGGGGCTTTGGCGGGTGGGGGTTTTCTGGCTGGTGGGCCTTTAACCCGAGCCACTGCCCCCTCCGGTGCGGTTTGTGGACTTACCACTACCGCCGGCTGGGGATCTTCTTCCTCAGGCTTTACCTCTCCTGAACCTGGGCTAGGGGCAGGTAACTCTTCGCAGCCTGTTGCTGCAGGCTGAGAGTCTCCGCCCCCAGGTCCCAAATCTGGGTCCGGAGCGGGGTCTTCGCCCTCGGGTCCCTCCTCATCTAAACCTAGGTCAGGGGCGGGGTCTTCACCCTCAGGTCCCTCCTCCTCTAAACCTGGGTCCAGGGCTGGGTCTTCGCCCTCAGGTCCCTCCTCCTCTAAACCTGGGTCCGGGGCGGGGTCTTCGCCCTTGGGTCCCTCCTCTTCTGAACCTGGGTCAGGGGCGGGGTCTTCGCCCTCGGGTCCCTCCTCATCTGGATCCCAGAAGAGTGGGGAAGTGTCCCAATCAGTGGGCGGGATGGCCCCTCCCCTTAAACAAGCCACAGCGCCTGCCTGTGCTGTCTGTGAACTTGTTCCCGCTGCAGGCTGAGGATCTCTATCCTCAGACCTTACCCCAACTGACTGCTCTCTCTTCTCGGGTTTAAACAGTTTACACTGGTTAATATGGAACCATTTGGTGTGCCGAGGCATCTTAATGGCGTACACTACGGGGCTGGCCTTGTCTACAATGCTGTAGGGCCCCATGTATAGCGGTTCTAGACTTCCTACCCGAGCATAGTTCCTCACCATGACCTGATCTCCTACCTCCCCCTCGTGGTGTTTCCGGGGTTCTAACAGCAATCGGTTGCTCTGATGCTGCTTTCCCATGTTCCCAGCCGCCTGCCCGTGGACCTGCTTAAGGTGCTCGAAGAGGTTTTGGGCGAACCTGTCCCGGTTTACCTCCCTGAGCTGACCTTCGGTGAGCACCGGGGCTAGTACATGGGTGGGGGTCCGCATAACCCTGCCAGTCATCAGCTCGTGCGGGGAATACCCTGTGCTTTTCGACTGGCTGGCCCGGATCCCCATCAGGACCAACAGTAGGATCTCTGCCCATTTTCGAGGCGAGTCCACGGTCTCCTTCCTTAGCCTCTCCTTTAAGGTCCTATTCATTCTCTCCACAATCCCTGATGACTGTGGGTTGTGGGCAACGTGCCACTTCCCCTCAATGCCTAGCAGCATAAGGGTATTCTGCATTACCTGCCCGGTAAAGTGACTCCCTTGGTCGGACTCCACATACTGTGGTAGCCCCCATCGTGAGAACACTTCCTGGACAAGGATCCTGGCCATACCCAGAGCTGTGGCTGTTCTGCAGGGGAAGGTTTCTACCCATTTGGTGAACACATCTACCAGGACTAGGCAGTACTTATAGCCTCTCTGGGCGGTGGGCATGGGCCCGATGTAGTCGACCTGTATCGACTGCCATGGTCCCTCTACCCTCCTGATGTGTCCCATAGGTACCTTCCTTTTGTGGGGGTCAGAGTTATTAGCAGCGCACACCAGACAGCCGGTGCAGAACTCGCGGACATCTTCCCTGAGTCCTGGCCACCATCCCGCCTGTTCCACCCACTGCCAGGTGGTCTCAGGCCCGGGATGCCCCGCTCCTGGACCCTCATGGGCCAGTTGAAGGAATTCCCTCCGGTGCTGCTGCGGCACAACCCACTGTTCCCCCCGGAACAGCATGCCTTCTTTTACGGAGAGGGCTGCTGCGCCGTAAGGGCCCTCTACCCTTTTTCCCTCAGTCACTGCGCTGAGGACGGCCTTAAGGACGGGGTCTTGGGTTTGGACCATCTTGATGTCCGGGGCAAAAGCTGCCCCTGCACTCCCTTTTGTTCCATCCCTACCCCTCACTACTGCTATGGGTCTGGATCCATATGGGTCCCAGAAAGTGCCTGTGCGGGCACCCTCCTTAGCCAGCATGTCAGCCTGCTGGTTACCCTGACTATGGGGTTCTGTGGAGGAATGGGCCTTCACCTTGTGGATGAAAACCTCCCCTTCCTCCCCCACAGCTGCTAGGATTTTCTCCAGCAGGGGTTTTACTGTGAGGGGTCTCCCGTCGGCGGAGGTGTATCCGCAGTGGGACCAGATGGCCAGGTACTCCGTACACGAATTGCACGTAAACATGCTGTCCGAGCAAATCGTGTTCGGGGTGGGGAAGATTTCGGGGTGTGTAACAACTTACACTACCATGGACAGTTCAGCCTGCTGGGCTCTCATGGTGCTGGGGAGCCTAATCGCCAGGGCAATGTTTGCTGCTGGGTCAGAAACTCCGCACCCCGTGAGTCGCTCACCAGCAGATACCGTGCTGGAGCCGTCCACAAAGATCTCGCGGCCCGTGGGATGTATCCCGGCCTGTAAACCTATGTCCACTTCCCAAACTCCTTCTATGGAACACCGGTGGGCTGTTCCAGGATATACCAGGTTGGCTGCGAGCTTTGGCTCGCAGAGACCCTTCACCTTTAGGTCCATCTGTGAGAGAAGCAGGGTCCAGCGAGCAATGCGGGCACTGCTCACCATTCCATCCTTGATCCTCCCATCCAGGAGCACCTGGGAGAGTGTGTGATGGGTGAGGAGGGTGATGGGAAAGATGCCTGTGAAGATCAGCGATCATTTCACAGCCCAATGTGTGGCGAAAAGGTGCCGCTCACAGTTGGAGTAGCTCCTCGCCACATCCGTGAGTATCCTGGAGGAGTAGACCACCGGCCTTAGCCTGCCATGCCGCTCTTGGAGCAGCACAGCACTCAGGCTATCCCTGCTGGCTGCTACCTCCAGGAAGAACTCTTTCCCCCCAGCTATGGCCCCTAGAGCTGGTGCGGTCTGCAGATCCTCCTTGAGCCTGACAAATGCTGCCTGGCAGCCCTCATCCCAAGCCCACTCCACTCCCTTGTGTAGGAGTCGGAGCAGAGGGGCTGCTGTGGCTGCATAGTCTTCAATGAAGCCTCTGCAGTACCCGGTTAGCCCTAAAAATGACCTCACACCCGTGACTGTGTTGGGGATGGGTAACTCCTGTACTGCCTCCCTCCTAGCCTTATCTATGGCCCTTTCCCCAGCGCGTACGGTCAGGCCCAGGAATTTCACCTCCTGCTGGCCGATCTGCGCTTTCTTTGGGTTTACTTTAAAACCCTCCTGCCTGAGCAGCTCCAGTAGTTCGGCCAGTAATGGGCCATGCTCCTCTCTCAAATCGGTGAAGAGGAGCAGGTCATCCACGTACTGCACCAACTGTCTGGGCTGGCTGAAACCCTTTAAACTATTCGCCATGCACTGGTGGAAAATGCTGGGGCTGTTGTGGAAGCCCTGAGGCAAACAGTTCCACGTGTACTGTTGCCCTTTAAACGTAAAGGCAAACTTGTACTGATCCTCCCTCCTTAAAGGGATGGACCAATACCCACTGGAAATATCCAGCACCGTGAACATGGTGGTGGATGCTGGGATACTTCCTATCAAGTCGGCAACTGCTGCTACCGTGGGTGCACAGGCTGGGATGTTGCTGTTGAGCACCCAATAGTCCACCGTGGCCCTCCAGGAATTGTCCGGCTTTCTAACCGGCCACAGTGGAGAGTTTATGTGGGTGGCTATCGGTCTCAGGACCCCCTGCTGCACTAAGGAGGACATGGCTGCTTCCATGTCTGGCTCCACTTCCCTGGGGAAGTTATACTGTTTCTGTGGTCGGGCCATGGGGTTCCCCGTCTACGCTGACCTCAAACCCGTTGACCCTCCCGCAGTCATTTTTGTGCGTGGCAAATGTGGCTAGGTGGGCGTGCACAAATGCCTGGAACTCTTTTGGGGTATTACTGACCATGAGCTCGAGATTATAACCCTCTTTGGGCTTCATGGTGCACAGGGTCCCCTTCCCTTCTTTCCCTGGGGTGACTACTACTCCGCCGTCCTTTCCTGTACTTGCCCCCCATAGGCAATGATTTCTTAAATCAACCAGGATCCCGTGGCCAAAAATAAAGTCGGCTCCCAGGATCCCTTTTCCACCCTCCTGTTCTCACTTCATTAGGTTACAGGTCCACTTAGAGCGGAGCGTACCTAAACGAATGGAGAGCGGGATGGAAAACGAGCCGGCCTGTTCACTGCCTGTGAATCCCGACAGGCTGTATGGGACCCCGCTAGAGAGAGGCGAGGTGGTGGGGTTAGCTGAATGGACCACGGTGCATGATGCCCCCGTATCAAACAGATAGGTCCCCTTCACCTTTTCTACTTCCATCTCCACGAGGGGCCTTTTCCACATATCGTACTGCAGGGAACACAGGTGAACAGGCTGCGCTGGCTCTAGTCATGGCTGTGGGTTGGATGGGGCTGACGGGGTCAGAGCACCGGTAGCGGCGGCCACTCTACCCTGGCCAGTCAATAAGGACCTCATGGTGTCCAAAAATGACTCGACTGCGGCGGGTGGGATCCCTGCCTCTACCTTCTGGGTTGGGGCTGCGGAGTTCTTTCCCTTGCTATCTTTACAAGGGTTTTTACACTCCTTCCTCCAATGGCCATCCTTCCCGCACCCATAACAATTGAGCTTTGTGTTGCGGGGGGGGTTATTCCCTTCCTGATGCCACTCCTTCCTACCCTGTCCGGGTTTTACCTCATGCACCTTCCCCTTAGGTGGGTGTGCATCGCTTCCCCAACCGTTCTTATAGGCAAGGGTCAACTGTCTGATCACCGTAAGTTCAGTGGTCAGGGGATTCTTGGGGTCGAACCAGACTTCCGGCTTGGCCCGGACCTGTGGCAAGCTATTTGCCACCAGGCAACGGAGCCAGTGGGCCAGTGGATCCCCATTCAGGAATGACCGGTTAGGTGTCCCCGGACAGGCACTCCGGTACTCCGGCCATAACCTGTCCGCGAAAGCTTGCGGGGTTTCCCCTGCGAGCTGCACCGTCTTCTGCACATGGGAGAAAGGACTTCCCTCATTCATCCCCATGGCCTCCAGAACTTCATCCCTGAGCGCCTCATACTCGCCCTGCCCCCTCTTACACTCGTCAGAGAGGGATTGGAGGAGCTTACTCTCTAAAGAGAACAGCAGCATTTTGGCCCGCTCAGCATCATCGAAATCATTGATGCTGGCTGCCTGTTCCACTTCCCTGAAGTGGACCGAGGGGTCTCCTTTCTCGGTGAGCCTTGGGATATGGCTAACCATAGCCCTGAGCTGTTGGGTGCTATAGGGTAATACGAACTGGTTTTGGAGGGGTCTCTCTTCCTCGCCATCTACAGGTCTCTTCCTCGCCATCTACAGGTGGGCTGAACCTCCGATGCCGGGCTGGGCACATCAGTCCTGGTTCTAGCCTCACCTGCGGGGGTTGTTCCACCTCCGCTTCTACCCCTGACTGCGCCCCCCCTTGCTGCCAGACCTCGCTAAAACCTGGCACTACGGGTGGTAGTCGCGGGACCACCTGTTCCTCAACCAAGTCACCCCTTTGCACGACCTGCGGTGTTTGAACCGTTCTCCCCTCGTGTAGGATTTCCAAATTGAACATTGTCCTATAAGGGTCTATTGGCAGAAAAGGCCTTAATTTTAAAGACTGCTTTAAAAGAAGCCCAGAAAAAGGGGCACACAAAATGGCCACCAGACCCCATGACCTGCTTTTTGGGACATTTTAAAATGGTTCCTGCAGTCCACAGACAGCTTTTGTGGATTCAGCCCACAGTAAGTTCTGGAATGCAATTTCGGAGAATGCGAAACCAGACAGAACCCCATACATATGGATTGGATGCAGATCCAATCAGATCGGCCTGTAGATAAAGGCCATCAAAATGTTTACCCAGACAAAGGGAAACAGCCTCAAGTTCAAAGGGGGACATCAAGACCCATTAAAGACAAAGCAAGGTCATTCCAGACCAGAGATGGCAGTTACCGGCCATCCCGAAAGTACTTTAAACACAATGACTACTCCTCTGTGCTACAAGCCCGCGAAAATTTAAACAAAGACTAACCTTGATATGGCGGGAGATAAGGGCCTCCATGAGAAGTATAACTGGAGACCTGGGGTAGCCATTAGGAGAGTTTGGAGAGAGAGCAGTGCGGAAGAGCAAGAAGAGCATTGTAGAGATCATTTTCGAGAGATCGTTCAGGGGTCCGAAGAAGGTGCAGTTCGGTTAGGAGTTCAGGTTCGGTAGAGAGGCCGATCAGACTCGGAAGAAGAAGATGATTCGGTAGACGATTGGGACCGGAGACATTTTGAAGATTCAGAGTAGCCATTGGTGGTTCAGGTTGAGTCAGCGTCCAGACCCGGGGTAGCTATCGAGAGATCATCGACAAACCCCGGGCCATTGACGAGACGAGAAGACGACGACCCTCCAAGAGGAAACCTTATGAACATGGTCAAACAGATGGGCTTTCTCCACGCCGACGTCCAGGCCTGCTAACATCCAGCCTGTCCGTGTCCATTACCTCGAGGGAGAAAAGAGTGTGTCGCAGCCCGCTGCGTTCCGCTGACCACGTGGAGACAGGACGCCTGAGAGGACCAAAACGCAGACTTCAAAACCTCTTTTTTTTCTAACTGGGACTGGTGAGCATGTTTCTGGCCCCTCATAATCTAATTTAGCCAGGTTTAGGGGGTGGGCATTTTAGGGGATAATTAACAATGAGTTGTTGTCCCTCGATGTTCCGTGTGTTTCCCTATTTCATGGTGAAATATATAATATGCCTGTGGATATATTGGTTAGTATTGTATTATGATTTGTTTTTCCCTCCCATGTACCTTATTGGCTTACATTCAATTTTTCCTTTATGCAATAAAATTTCACTTTGTTTCATTAAACTTGGTCTACAGAGTATTCTCTGCATTGTAGTTCCTGCCTCAAAGTCCAGTTTACAGAACCTAAGGGGTGAGTGGGTCGAACCACTCGGTATATTACTGTGCAAAAGAGAGAGAGGTCTCACCAGAGAGAGAGACCTAGCAAAAAAAACCCTTACAGAAAATGGCGACCACGGCAGGACATTGGCAGCAGGATTGCAATGTATTAGACCCAGGTTTAAATAGATGAAATGTTATGGACGAGAGGATAGCGGATTATGTTTTTGATAAGGTAAATCTCACTAAGCAGTGGATTTCCGATCTCTTACTGGATGGACGTCCGGTAGACGCAGCCGTCAGGTGAACAGGGAGTAAAGAACATAAAAAGTCAGTAGAGAAGGCAGTGTAGCTGATGTGCTACAAAAGACAAGTCCAGATTTTGGACAGAGTCGTTGCAGCGCAGGCAGCCAAGATCAAAACCCAGGCATCAGAAATAGAGGAAAAGGCCATGGGTGGGGAAAAGCTGATTGCAACGCTTCACGCGCTGTATCAGGAATGCCAAACTGTAGCCAGCCAACATCAGGCTAAAGTAGAGTACCTGGAATGCCAGGTTACTGAGGCAAAGATTCATGAAGCAAGAGTATGGGAGAAAAGCGCCCGCCTCGCACAACAGCTAAGAGCACAGGAGGAGAAAGTAGTGGAGGTTAAGGCAGCTTACAGGCTGGCCATCGAGCAGGGGTTTGAAAGCGCAGACCACGGCCCCTGCCAGAAGTCGGTAGAAGACCTAAGAATGGCCCTGGCTAAGGCAAAATGCATGCTATGCCTAGTAAGCCCAAAGGAAAGTCACATAGACTTCCTGAAGGAATCCAAGAAACCGATTCCACGTGAAGTAGTTGTGGCACCAGCCACTGAACCCTTAGCACCGCCGAGCTATAATGAGGTTTGGCCCGAAGGGGGTTGGTAGAAGAGGAGGTAGCCGAGGTAGAACAGGAGGAAGAACAACCCCCGGTAGTGAAGCCGGAGCCGGCACCAATGTGTCCTACTCGGCACCAGAGGTACGGTCCCGCTGCCGCAAATGGCGATGACGGACCCCTCCAGAACCATCTCATACTGCCCCACAGTGCCCAACAAATCAGAGCGATGGTGAGCCACCTCCCAAAACTCTCCGAGAAGGGAGATCCCTCAGTCCATTTCAGGGAGATAGAGCAGACAGCCACCATCAATGACTGCGATGGTCCAGAACAGGCTAAGATGTTGCTATTCTCCCTGGATAGCACAATCCTTCAGTGCCTCTCAGACGGGAGTAAGAGGGGGCAGAGAGGGTATGAGGAACTCCGGGACGAGGTCCTGGAGGTTATGGGAGTGGACGATGGCAACCCGTTCCTCCGTGTGGAAGGGACTATGCAGCTAACTGGAGAGCCCCCACGGGTTTTCACAGAAAGGCTGTGGCCAGTGTATCGGCGTAGCTGTCCAGGCATGCCTGAACGGGCCGCAATGAATGATGTCCAGCGGGTTCATTGGCTCCGCTGCCTGGTTGCCAACAGCTTACCACAGATACAAGCCCAAGCCAAATCTTGGTTTGACCCCCAAGGTCCCGGTACCACAGAGGAGACAGTGTTCCAACAGCTCACCATTGCGTATAAGAATTGCAGGAGTCAGGAGGCACCTCCCTCTAAGGGAAAAGTGCATGAGGCAAAACCCGCAGCCCCAAGTAAAAAGGAGTGGCATCAGGAGGGGACTCACCCTCCCCAGGCCAAGCTCAATTGCTACAGGTGTGGGAAGGATGGACATTGGCGCAGGGACTGTAAAAATCCATGGAAGGATAATAAGGGAAAATCTCCCGCAGCCCAAGCCCAAGCCCAGACCGCTGCCCCAGCACGAGTCCAGGCCCAAGCCGCAGCCCCTGTCCCAGGAAAAGGAGCCGGTGCAGCTATAGATCCCGCTGCGATAGAGTCAATTTTAGAGACAATGCGGTCTCTTATGATCTCACAGGGGAAGATAGCAGTCACCACCGGTCCCGTCGTTCCCGCAGCCCCGACCGCTCCGCCCCAATGACTGGAGCCCGCGCAGCCCATTTACCTGTGTTCGTTGCGATATGATTTATGGAGGCGACCCCTCGTGGAGATGGAGGTAGAGAAGGTGAAAGGGACCTATCTGTTGACTACGGGGGAATTGTGCACCATGATCCACACGGCTAACCCTACCACCTCAACTCTGTCCACCGGGGTTCCATATATTCTGTCGGGCTTCACGGGCAAAGAACAGGCTGGCGCATTCTCCATCCCCCTCTCCATTCATTTAGGACCACTCCGCACCACGTGGAAGTGTGTACTGATGAAGTGGGAGGTGGAGGGTGGAAAAGGGATCCTTGGGTCCGATTTCTTAGTAGAACATGGGATCCTCATGGATCTTAGAAATCACTGTCTCTGGGGAGCGAGTACGGGTAAGAAAGGCAGAAAGGGTTCCAAGGTAAACCCAAAGAAGGCACGGATTGGCCAGCAGGAAGTAAAATTCCTGGGCCTGACCATCCGCGCTGGAGAGAGAGCCATAGACAAGGCTAGACAAGAATCGGTGCAAGACCCACCGGTCCCCACCACCGTAGCCCAGAAGTGGGAAGTAGGAGACAAGGTCATGGTAGGAAACTCTGTCTGAGTGGGGAGTTTAGAACCACTGTACATGGGGCCCTACAGTATTGTAGATAAAGCCAGTCCCATGGTATACGCAGTGAAGTTGCCCCGGCGCACTAAATGGTTTCACGTAAACCAGTGCAAACTATTTAAGCCGGGTGAAAAAGAGCCAACAACCGGGGCCAGGTCTGAGGGTAAAATCCTCAGCCTGAGGCGTGCAAAAAGTCACAGACCACACAGGCTGACGCTGCAGCCTGCTTGAGGGGAGGAGCTATCCCGCCCACCTGGGAGTTTTCCCCATTGGCCTGGGACTCGGACGGGGAAGAGCCCGAAGAACAAGGCCCTCCCCCTGACCCGAGCACAGTTAGGGGGGAGCCTGAACAGCTAGGCCCCGCCCCTGACACGATTCTGGAGGAGGTGGAGTCGGAGGACGGAGGTCCCGCCCTCGGCTCAAGCTTAGGGGAGGTAAAACTTGGGGGCGGAGATTCTCCACCTGTAGGGACAGGTAGGGAGGAGTCGTCTGCCACATACCCAAATCCCAAAGGGGCGGAGTCTGAGGGAAGGGAGCCGAAGCCGACAGTCGTGGAGAAGCCACGGGCTGTGAGGGCTAAAGTCCCAACCAAAGGTCCACTCGCAAAGGGAGCCTCACCCGAAGTACCCCCTCGCAGGTCGTCTCAGATGCCTCAGCCAATAAAACTCTGGCCAGATTCCCCCTGCTTCAGCAGACACCGATTTGGGAAATCTCTAGAAAGACGCAGTCCCCAATTGACAGCAAAAGGCTGCGGGAGACTCAAGCTACAGGTCAGTGCGGCCCCGCCACAGGGAGCGGTGAGCTGCAGTCCGAACAGGGATTAGGCAGGCCGCCCGGGGACGGGCAGCGCTGTACATAAGTTTAGTTAAGTTTAAGTATGGTTAAGTATAAGGTGTGTAAATTTTTAAGGTGATGGGTGTTATAAGAAAGAGTTTTGGAATCTGCCCAGCATGTGCGTTTGTTTTGGATCGAGGTCGAAAGACGCGATCATGCCTTCACCTAGGCCAGAATCTCTCGGGAGCCTGGCTGTATCATTTTAATCTGTTGCAGGAACCAAAGGTACCATGGAGAGGATTCTCATTGTGTTCGCGGTGATCGGGTGTAGCTTGGCCTATCGGGGCTACACCAAGGACTCCATCGTGTATGGATGCTCCGGGGACACAGCCCCCATCGCGACTGATGGGACAGGTGAACGGGACATTGAGGAAACAGCCACCTACTTCCACGAAGGGAGGTGGCCAGGATGGCTGGGGTCGAACTCTACGGAATACTCCAGCCAGTCCGGGTTTGCATACGGAGAGACTTCTCTAATGTGTCCCAGGGTGAGGATCATCATGCCCAGAGTCAGCGTAACCGTCGGGAGGAAGATTTGTTTAGTATGCAATGGACATGTTCCTTTGGACAGATGGTGGTGGCTTCGGAAGCTGAGTAAGACCATGAAAAACTCCACGGTCGAGTGGGAGCGACTGGGTAACAATACCCATCGGACTATTACGGGGACTCATGGGGGATTGAGTGTCTGTTGGGACAAGTGGTGGGAACCAGATGAGGGGATTTACATCTGCATGTGGGGTTCAGAACGCCTCTGCCCCACAGGCGTCTCCATCTTTTTCCAGAGACAGTGGCAGGATGCTGGGAAAGGGATGAGGTGGGACGTCAGCACGTGGGCGTGCGGCGTCCCATACTCTCTGATCCCGGTGAATGCCACTGAGCTCATCACCCGCCCCCGCAAGCCCCTGCCCACGATTCCAGTAGCCAAAGCCTGCAAGGAAGGGTGCCCCACCACTACCAAGGGATCCGGGAACGGACTGGTATTGGTACCCACAGGTCAGGTGCTGTACCAAGGGGTGCACTACGCGGTAGCCTCGGTGGTTTTAAACCTCACCGAGGTGCGATTGCCAGAGTGGTGCCCCAAGGAAACAGAGCAATTGTACCAGGTCCTGTTAACAAATATGTTCAGACAATTTTATGAGTTCGACTCTGTCGATGCCGAAAGAGCCGGATTGTACACCACACCACATGAGGTCTTGGACAGGGTAGAGAGACAAAGAAGGGGTACAGTCAATGACATTTTTACCACCTTTAACACAGGGACTTCCATCATCAACACTCTGGATGACGTGGAGCTGCAGACCCAGATCAATGGTTTAAAAGCGCAGTTAAGAAAGATACTGACGGACGAGAATAAGGTAGTGGGTTCTGAGTTACATGAGGGCCAGGCCGTGACACTGCACTTAAAAGAAATCATAGCTGAGCAGGAGAAACACGCTAAAATGGTAAATGCTCTCATCAGAGAGGATCGGAATGCGTCAGATCAGGCTGCGCAGAACGAGGCGTGCATGCTGTACGGGGTGTGGTTACTGGGCGAGGGCCGCAGTAATCTGGAGGATTTAAAACAAGGTTTGGTCCCCTCCTGGATCAGCAAAAAGCACCTCGCAGCCCTCCACCCTTTTGAGAACGCATTAAGTCCATGCCAGCTCAAACTAGCTTCAGAGGCCTACCCAGTCCCAGTGGACTGTGGGCGGTCTAATCACACCATTATGGGTATAGTGGTAAGAATGCCGGTGATGGGAAAGACAGCTAAACCCGCCCCGGTATACAGGGTGGAGAACATTGGAGTCATTCAAGGGGGTGCACACATTCGCTACACAGCGGTCCCACCTTACGTCATTCGATGGGAGCATGCAATGATGGGTACCGACCTCTCAGGGTGCCGGAGCCGGGGAGCACACATCATCCTGTGTCCCCAGCACTTGAATGCCTATTCAAAACCACAGTGCGGGTTCAGAACGGCTGGCGCGAAGCCTATAAATTGCACCATGGAGGCAATGGCACAAAGCCATGTGCCCCCGCAGGTGGCATATATAGGAGGTGGGACATACTGTGTCACCACTGCAGCACCCCACTACCAACATGGACAGCATGGCTGGTGTCCAGTCAGTGACAGCAGTTTCTGCTTCAAACCCAAGGCAGAAGTTCAAGTGGCCCAAGAGCGAATTGTCCCTATTCCTGAACCTTCCACTGTTCACCTCACTGTCAAGGGAAATTTCACCGATCTGCAATGATTCGTTGCACATTTTGGCTACGTCATTCCCCCTCTCCCTGAACACCTCACCAAGATACTAAAAGTCGTTGCCGTTTCACAGAAACATTTTTACATGCTGGAGCAGAAGACATTAGAAATAGGGGCAGACATATTAGATATAGTGACCCCACAGTGGTGGGACCTGTTCGCTAATATAGAAGTCCCTTCATGGATTAGGATAGCCTCCCACATCCTTGTAGTATGTCAGATTTTATTGTGATTTATTTACTCTTTGTACATTGTAAGAGGGCCAAACATTTCCAGAAGTATGAGAACAGAGGAGAATGGAGGGAGCATTATGTGCGGGTAGGCGAGGAGACATCCATTTAAATTTTGCTGCTATGTATAGAGTTAGAGTTTCCCTCCCTCCTCTATTTTTGATAGTATTCATGTGTGATTTTGTGCGTATTTTCTTTCTTTATTATTTTTATTGAAGTTTATTATGTGTGTTGTTATTAATAAAAGATAATATGTATGAACCAGCTGGTGTAGGGGTATTAGGCCCCGCTCCATGCCTGGAAATATGTGTGTCAGATTTTAACTCCAATGTATTGCCATCTATAGATGCTTAATGTACACTGTGGGTTTTCTGAAATGGGAAATGCATGTGTCGTGGGGTCATAGATAGGTAAATACAGGGTATGGATTGATTATGGAGAGTTAGAAAATTTTGCTCACCCAGAATTATGATACTTCAAGCAAGTTATAGTATCATCAGGGGGGACTGTAGGATTCGCAAAATTGAACATTGCCCTATAAGGGTCTATTGGCAGAAAAGGCCTTAATTTTAAAGACTGCTTTAAAAGAAGCCCAGAAAAAGGGGCACACAAAATGGCCAGCGGACCCCGTGACCAGCTTTTTGGGACATTTTAAAATGGTTCCTGCAGTCCACAGACAGCTTTTGTGGATTCAGCCCACAGTAAGTTCTGGAATGCAATTTCGGAGAATGCGAAACCAGACAGAACCCCATACATATGGATTGGATGCAGATCCAATCAGATCGGCCTGTAGATAAAGGCCATCAAAATGTTTACCCAGACAAAGGGAAACAGCCTCAAGTTCAAAGGGGGACATCAAGACCCATTAAAGACAATACGTCATTCCAGACCAGAGATGGCAGTTACCGGCCATCCCGAAAGTACTTTAAACACAATGACTACTCCTCTGTGCTACAATCCCGCGAAAATTTAAACAAAGACTAACCTTAATATGGCGGGAGATAAGGGCCTCCATGAGAAGTATAACTGGAGACCTGGGGTAGCCATTAGGAGAGTTTGGAGAGAGAGCAGTGCAGAAGAGCAAGAAGAGCATTGTAGAGATCATTTTCGAGAGATCATTCGGGGGTCTGAAGAAGGTACAGTTCGGTTAGGAGTTCGGGTTCGGCAGAGAGGCTGTTCAGACTCGGAAGAAGAAGACGATTCAGTAGACGATTGGGATCGGAGACGTTTTGAAGACTCAGAGTAGCCATTGGTGGTTCAGGTTGAGTCAGCGTCCAGACCCGGGGTAGCTATCGGGAGGTCATCGACAAACCCCGGGCCATTGACGAGATGAGAAGACGACGACCCTCCAAGAGGAAACCTTATGAACATGGTCAAACAGATGGGCTCTCTCCACACCGACGTCCAGGCCTGCTAACATCCAGCCTGTCCGTGTCCATTACCTCGAGGGAGAAAAGAGTGTGTCGCAGCCCGCTGCGTTCCGCTGACCACGTGGAGACAGGACACCTGAGAGGACCAAAACGCAGACGACAAAATCTCTTTTTTTTCTAACTGGGACTGGTGAGCATGTTTCTGGCCCCTCATAATCTAATTTAGCTAGGTTTAGGGGGTGGGCATTTTGGGGGATAATTAACAATGAGTTGTTGTCCCTCGATGTTCCGTGTGTTTCCCTATTTCATGGTGAACCTTGTAAAGTATAATATGCCTGTGGATATATTGGTTAGTACTGTATTATGATTTGTTTTTCCCTCCCATGTACCTTATTGGCTTACATTCAATTTTTCCTTTATGCAATAAAATTTCACTTTGTTTCATTAAACTTGGTCTACAGAGTATTCTCTGCATTGTAGTTCCTGCCTCAAAGTCCAGTTTACAGAACCTAAGGGGTGAATGGGTCGAACCACTCGGTAAATTACTGTGCAAAAGAGAGAGAGGTCTCACCAGAGAGAGAGACCTAGCAAAAAAAAACCTTACACTCGTTCCCTGTACAATCCGCCTGGCCTGCCTTCGGGCTTATGAGGCACACCATGCCCTTTGCCTTCCTTAGGGCCAGGCACAGACTTTCTATCTGTTCCTTGCAGGGGCCATTATCTGCCTCTTCAAACCCCTGTTCACTCACTAACTCATAAGCTGCTTTTACTTCCTTTACTTTCTCCTCCTGCTCCCTTACTTGTCTCGCTAGGCGGGCGTTCTTTTCCCGTAACCTCAACTCGTTACCCTTGGCTTCGGTGACTTGGCACTGTAGGTATTCCAACCTGGCCTTATGTTCTCCGATTAACTGAACCCTTTCCTGATTCAGGGCCTGCAATGCTACCAGTAACTTCTCCCCTGCTAGAGCCTTGTCCTGGATTTCCAGGGCTGACTCTTTTACCTTGGCTGCCTGTGCTGCAACGAGCCTGTCGAAAAGCTGGACCTGCTTCTTGATTTCTTGCTAGGGATTTCTTGTGCTCCTTTCCTTCTGTCCACTTGGCTGTGGCATCTACCGGACGCCCAGCCTTTAACAGAGTGGTGATCCACTTCTTTGTGATACTCACCTTACTAAACACATAATCAGAAATCCTTTCCTCCATCATGGTTTGCTCTTCCGAACCATTGTCTACTGTATCGCACCCCTGTTGCCGGTGTCCTGCCGCGGTCGCCATTTCTGTAGGGGGTTTATGGCGTGTGCCCAGTCAGCTCTGCCCATGACTGTCTCTGAGCGGTTCGAATTGCTCCACACCCCCTGGGTTCTAGACACCGGACTTAGGTACAGGCGGCGATACAGAAAAACGAGTAGACAAGTGGTTCGGTGCAAGAAAACCGTAATTTTTATTAAAGGCAAAACAAGATCACGATACTGAGAATTACTAAGATAATTACAGGCATATAAAAATAATACACTTATTTGGGAATGGGGAACACACGGCACATCGAGGGAACAAACACATTACAAATCCCCTTATCCTTATCCCACCCCCTATACCTAACTAGATTAAGCTATGAGTGGCCAGGGATTTATGCTCACCAATTCAAAACCTGTTGACTTTTAACGGTTGTGAGTTAGGGGGTCCGTTCTTGCTGTCCTTTGGGGTACCTCGTCGCCGCGTGGTCGCGGGGCGTGGCGGTAGAGTTGTTTATGCAAATCACCCTCCTTTTCCTCAGCTAATGTCGTCGTCGAGTCGCGTCTTCGTCAAGTCGCGTCTTCGTCGAGTCGCAATGTGTCTTCTTCTGCCTCCTCGGGTGGTTTAGTCGCTGACGGGTTCTTAAAAACGGTTGGGGCTCGGTTGGCAGTTTATACTGTCAAACTGATTTTTCTACCCATTCTTCGTATGCCAGTTTATTCATCATGGACACTGCTATCCATGCTTTAAACGCCAGTTTATTCATCAAATGCCAGCTTATAACTAGGCGTTTGTCCCCCAATGCGTCTTTCCGCTGCCCTTCTCTGCCTTTATCGGTTTACCATATTCTTCATCTTGTCTCGTCTCGTCTGCCCGTTTGTGGCCAGTGTGTCCTGTGTGTTTTCGAATTCGGGTCTCGTTCTCCTTCCGCGTTCGGCCCTCGGTGTAATAATGGGTGTCCTTGGTACTGAGTGGCGCGGGGAGCGAGAAGAGAGCCCGCCATGAGGCCAGGGCACGAGAGTCGAGAAGCAAGCCGGCGGGGCAAGAGAGAGAGAGTGTCCAGCTACCAGAGACCTTGGCCACCGGTGGACCTACAATTATACCCGGTTCTTCATCCCTTATCTGCGCGCCAAATCAGGTCAGTCCTTTGTCTAACTTTTGGCGGGCTTGATTGAAATAATTACAGCCATTTACTTTAACGGCTACTGGGGTGGTTGTCTCCGTGCTTAATGGCTTCGATGTCCTGGCTGTTTGTTATTTATGAAAATTTAATTGTCCTCATCCTGGCTTGATGGCTACTGTGAGCTGTTACTGATTATATCTGCAGAAACCTAATGGCCTCGATTAGGCCCATTCTGACCTGATCTGTTCCCAGGTAAACGAATGCATATTCTGTGTTTGCTTAGCTGTCTGGCTCCACAATGTCTTTTCACAGATTCATGCATTTTAAGTTTCGTGCAGGGCCTTGCTTTTAAAATCCTGCACTTTTGGTCACGAAGTTGCAGAAGCCATTTTGGTAGCCTTTTTAACAACTTGTCCATACAGGGCCCCTTTATCCATAACTTTTGGGGAATGTGGGAATTTTAAGAACCCTACAAGCCATGTTTCCGTAATGGCTATCAGATCATATTTATTTATTACTTACCATGCATGGGGGTAATGAATCCCAACCGAGGAAACTACGTCGCGTTTGCAGCAGTGTCAGAGGTCCAGGTGGACATTCCACCCACTGCAAAACTATCGCTGGGTGTATTACTACTGAAAGCCTGATCATAAATGTAAACATATTTTTTGGGTAACATGAAAGTCAACCTCTGATTTTATGCAACAGAATATTTGTGCATTACCAGAGCCCTAATTTTTCCAGTGAATATTATTTTTGCAATTCTGAAATGATTATTAGTTTGAAAAGATGAATAATGTTCAAGTATAGTCATGGATGCATATGCAAACAGTAATCCAGCCAGCAATCAATTATTACATAAAGTTATTTATGTAAATATTATCAGATTGACATGGATCACTTATTTACAAAATAAAGATATAGCACACATATTAAAGAGCATAATAATACACCAAACAAATTGTCACATAGAAACAAAGAAACATAGAAGATAGGAGCAGGAGTAGGCCATTCAGCCCCTCGAGCCTGCTCCGCCATTCAATGAGATCATGGCTGATCATCCAAACTCAGTACCCTGTCCCTGCCTTCTCCCCATATCCCTTGATCCCTTTAGCCTTAAGAAATATATCTAACTCCTTCTTGAATATATTTAATGAACGATTTGGCCTCAACTGCCTTCTGTGGTAGAGAATTCCACAGGTTCACCACTCTCTGGGTGAAGAAATTCCTCCTCATCTCTGTCCTAAATGGCTTACCCCTTATCTTTAGCCTGTGACCCCTGGTTCTGGACTCCCCCACCATCGGGAACATCCTTCCTGCATCTAGTATGTCTAGTCCTGTTAGAATTTTATAAGTTTCAATCAGATCCCCTCTCATTCTTCTAAACTCCAGCGAATATAAGCCCAATTGACCCAATCTCTCCTCATACGTCATTTCTGCCATCCCAGGTATCAGTCTGGTGAATCTTTGCTGCACTCCCTCCATGGCAAGAACATCCTTCCTCAGATAAGGTGACCAAAACTGCACACAATACTCATAGTGTGGTCTCACCAAGGCCCTGTACAACTGCAGCAAGACATCCTTGTTCCTGTACTCGAATTCTCTCGCTATGAAGGCCAACGTACCATTTGCCTTCTTAACCGCCTGCTGCACCTGCATGCTTACCTTCAGCGACTGGTGCATAAAGACACCCAGGTCTCATTGCACTTCCCCTTCTCCCAATCTATTGCCGTTCAGATAATAATCTGCCATCCTGTTTTTGCCTCACATTTATCCACATTATACTGCATCTGCCATACATCTCCCAATCACCCAACCTGTCCAAATCATCCTGGAGTTTCTCGGCATCCTCCTCACAGCACACACGCCCACCCAACTTTGTGTCCTCTGCAAATTTGGAGATATTACATCTAGTTCCCTCATCTAGATCATTAATATATATTGTGAATAGCTGGGGTCCTAGCACCGATCCCTGTGGTACCCCAGGGATCATTGGGATCATTGGCTATTTGATCTCGCAAGGAATTTTGGTTTAAACTATCTTGGCCTTGAACATCCATGACCTAACTCATTGTTACAGTTCCCAGGTTATGTCATCAAAGTATTAGATATCAGACAGTATGGGAGAATTCTTGAATATAAGGGTTGTGGATCCACTCATGGGAGTGAGTAGCATTGTTGAGCCCTAAGGCAGACCCACAATTTGTAACACCTATATAGATGCAATTTGCAGTACTGTTATGCTAGCAATGTGGCTTATCCCAGAAAGCCCATTGTACACATACAACTGATTCGATGACGGTACTTTACCAAGTACTTTGAGGGCCGGAGAAGCGCATGCGTAACAGTGACAAAAATCAACAACTTATCTACTGGCAGAAGCCACAGTGATAAGGGCTGTCAGGCTGTGTACAATAAGAAGAATGAAGAGAGGGAAAGAGTTAACTAGTAAGTAGTGTAGAGTCAGTGACTGACAGCTGTGAAAGACACGAGTGGCATGGGTGACCTACATGAGAAAAATTGAGACTGACAGCACTTTAAACACAGCTCTGCTTAGTAACACTTAGGAATCTTCTATGCCCCACACTTACTAAACCAAATGAAATTATAACATCTTAATGACACCTTTGATGAAGAAACAACAATAATAAACTCAGCCTAATTTACTTTCAATAATAGTGAGATGTTGGCAGATGCAAATAATATAAATTAATACTAGTGGAGCTCTGACTTAATTGCCATGGGAAGTCAGTAGGATTGTGTCTTATATGGAAGTGAATGTGATGTGGTGTTGGTGGTAGTGTTTGGGAGGGGGTGTTGGTTTAGTGAGGATTTGAAAAATAGTGTGAGAACAGTTTTGGGGACTGTGGAATTGAGAAATTGTGTGGGAGTAGTGAGTAGTTTGTGGCGAGTAGTTGTGGAAGGCAAGTATTGAGGATTTGGGAAGTAATGTGTACAAAGTGTGTTTGAAGGGATTGGGGTAGTGTTAGGGTAGAATCTGGGATAATGCAGTTTTTGGGAGGGACTGGCTATTAGCTGTGGGGTTAGGGAGTATGGGGTAGTGAGTAGTTGATGTGGCGGGGGGGTTATTTGTCAGAGAAGGCAACAACAGTGGAGGGGTAGGTAGTCCAATTTTTGTATCTCTAAAGTGTGTTATATTGTGCAGAACATCATCTACCTTGAAGATGCAACTGAAAGATCACAGCGGTAAGTTAGCAACAGTGCCATCTACCTTGGACAGCATGCTTGGAGAACTCAATTAGAAAATGAATATGTAAGTTTAATTGTAACTGAAAACCATGACAAATATGTGTGACAGACAGAGGTGATGAAAATAGGCATAACGGAAATTACAGCAATTGTTACTTGACAGAAAATGCTTGCATATGGAAGGCTTTTAATCTATCATAGATAATGTATATGTTTATCAAAAAAGTGGGATTGGGAGCTAACTGGCTTTCAGATACATTCTTTGCTAAAGTCCAGTTAACCTTAAAGGCATATCACTGTGATTATTTGTACGGGGTCTTCTGCGTCCTTCTGTGCATACACACTGTATGGGGGAGGAGCCTAAACACCATCCCGCCCCCACCAGAACCATGTATGCATACCCGACATTTTGGCTGCGCATGCACACCAGAGGTTCCAAACACGCATGCGCCTGGCCACAAGGCTGCAGCCTCACTCATGATTTCCTCGGCTCCCTGTGGAGGTCAGGAGATCGGAGGGGTGGGGGAGAGGTGAGGGGATCAGAGGGGGGAGAGGAGAGGAGCTCGGAGTGGAGAGAGAGGAGGTCAAAGGGGGGGGACAGAAGTTCAGGAACTCTTGCGGGGAAGAAGGTCAGGAGCATGGGAAGGGAGGAGGTCAGGAACTCGGGGGGGAAAGTAAAGGTCAGGAACTCAGCGGGGTGGAGGAGAAGGTCAGGAGCTCGGCAGGGGAGATGGGGGAAGTATGGGAAATAGGTCCAAAGGGGGGAGATGAGAGCGAGAAAGTGATCCAGATGGGAAGACAGATCACATTCTCCCCCTCTGTTAGATGTGGATCAGGGTCATCCAAATGGATGAATTAGTGAATCCCTTCCCACACACAGAGCAGGTGAACGGTCTCTCCCCAGTGTGAACTCGCTGGTGTGTCAGAAGGGTGAATGCACACATGCACCCCACAAACGGACCCCACACACACGGATCCCACACATACGCACCCCACACACGGACTCAACATTGAGTTCAATAATTTCAGATCATAACTACTGCCCCCATTTTTTCAGACAGCGGCTATTCTGCCATTTCCATTTACAGCTCCTCTAGACCCATCATTAGTTTCTTTACTTGTCTCATTACCAACCCCTTTTGCCGTGCACCCTCATCCTTTTTGTCATTTAATCACTCCTGCCTTCCACCCAATCACAGACCTTCACTTTTGTTCTTTCCTCCACTCCCTCCTTTCCCTGCTTCTTTGCTTGCTTAAAACCTGTTGGAGGAAAAATTCGGTTGATTAGCGCCTCCCATTATCGCCCTAAGAGGGCGCTAACAGGATGCAAAGCAACTAACGCCCGGGCGCGGCGATGTTTTCGCTGCTGGTAAAATTGACCAGACATTTTGCAGCGGCGCTAAACACTAGCGCCACGATCTCCTGCGCCGGCAGAGCGTGACATCAGTTGAGTGTGCAATGCCCCGGTAGTGCCCCGGGCCAGATATTGAGTGGCGCCCCCTGCCTTTCCGCCTGCTGCTAGCAACGACAGGTAGAGGGGAACATTTTGCAGTCAGGAAGGGACTGGGGGAGCACTATTTAAAGGCAGCCGCTTCCTGCCTTTCTTTGTTGGAGCCATTTTTGCACCACACATCCTGAGAGAGAGAGTGAGAGACTTCTAAGTCTAAAGGCGGAAGTCACACCCCCATCCACATCCATGGGGCTGTGGTGGAAAGGGTGGACAGCTTTAAGTTCCTCGGAGTCCACATCACGGAAGACCTCTCCTGGTCCCTCAATACCTCCTCTCTGGTGAAGAAGGCCCAGCAGCGCCTATATTTCCTAAGGAGGCTGAAGGGATGTAACCTGTCACCCCTGATCCTCTCTAACTTTTACCACTGCACAATAGAGAGCATCCTGACGAATTGTATCACAGTATGACCGGAAAGCCCTGCAGCGGGTAGTCAAAACTGACCAATGCATTACCGGCACCCGGCTACCGACCATAGAGCACATATACCAGAAACGCTGTTTACGGAGGTCACGGACCATCATCAAAGACCCTACTCACCCCAGCCACAGTCTGTTCGCCCTCCTGCCATCTGGGAGACGCTACAGATGCATTCGTACCCGTACGACCAGATTTAGGAACAGCTTCTTTCCCAGGGCTGTCATCCTACTGAACTCCACAAATAAACTATAAAGCCTGCACATCTGCCAATGCACTTTATTATGGTTATGTTTATGTTAATGTATTACAAGCCAAATGAATGTTGAATGTTTAAATGTCTTAATCTAAATGTACACTCTCGGGAGCCGCAAGCCTACATTTCGTTGTACTGCACTTGTGCACTAACAATGACAATAAAGTTGATTATGATTATGACTATGATGATTCTGGAAAGAGTCAACGCTGTGTGACGGAGCTTTGGGTACTGAGCAGCACTTTGCAGGTTTATTTTGATTTGACTTTCCTTGCATCGATTTAGAAGAGACTTTGGGGCCTGCACTGATTCGGGGCATCGTCCTTCACCTGCAGAATCGGAGGCATCAATGACGCAGAGAGAGAGTGGCAAACATGTCCAGAGGGAGGAGGGCCAACAGGCCTCTACACAGGAGACCTTACTCTACCAGGGTATTCCGGGAGCAAATCTCCTACATTCATTTGTCTGAGGAGCAGTGTTTGCGAAGGCTGCGCTTCAGCAAGGAGGTGGTCACTGAGCTCTGCCACTTGCTGCAACCAGATCTGCAGCTTCAACTGAGGACCAGGACATCTCTGTCGGTGGCAGTGAAGGTGACAGTGGCTCTGAATTTTTATGCCACCGGCTCCTTTCAAGCATCTACTGGGGACATTGCCAATATCTCCCAGTTCGCTGTCCATTGCTGTATCCGGGAGATGACAAATGCCCTCTATAAAAGGAGACACCAGCACATCTCTTTCCCCATGACCCGGGCCAAACAGCATGAACGTGCATGTGGCTTTGCTAGGATAGCGGGCCTCCCCATGGTGCAGGAGGCCATTGACTGCACGCATGTGGCATTGCGGGCACTGCATGAAAATGCAGAGGTTTTCTGAAACTGCAAGGGCTACCACTCCTTAAATGTGCAGTTGGTCTGTGACCACAGACAGCTGATACTCGCCGTCAATGCCTGCTATCCTGGCAGCAGCCACGATGCTTTCATCCTGCACCAGACTGGTGTGCCAAACCTTTTTCAGGCACCGCATCACCCAAGTGGATGGCTCCTCGGGGACAAGGGTTATCCACTCTGCACCTGGTTGATGACACCGCTCTGTAACCCCAACACCCCTGCCGAGCTGCGGTATAATGAGAGCCATATCGCCACCAGGAACATAATTGAGCAGACGATCGGCGTGCTCAAGCAACGGTTCCACTGTCCGGACCACTCAGGAGGAGCCCTGCAGCACTCTCCTGAGCGAGCCTCCCTCTTCATAGTTGAATGCTGCATGCTTCACAACCTGCCAATCCTGAGGACTCAGCCAATGCCACCAGGGATTGGTGCACCACCTGAGGAGGAGGAGGAGAAAGAGGAGGAGGAGGAGGAGGAGGAGGAGGCGGAGGAGGAGGAGGATGATCAGCAGCAGCACCAACATGGGAGGGAGGCCCACAATGTTGCCACTGCAAGGGCCATCCATCAATGGCTGATAACAAGCCGCTTCTAGGCCCCTACTCAGAAGATGGCTTCTGGCATGGAGAACATCATCATGGAAAGCAACCCGCACCCCCTATTGCCGGCCAAAGCTGGAATGGTTCCAAAGGCCAAAAATGTAAATTTTGAATACAACAACTTTTTTCTTTAACAAACTCTGTGTGTTTATTCAGGACAAACAATTAGAAACAAACACAACAAATCATGAATTAACAGAAGTGGTTCTCACAAGCTGGAGATAAATGGCAAAACAGTAAACAAATGTAATCACACGAACCTCGACCTTTACTACAAACATTCCCACCATTTATTTAGACCTCCTACTATTTGCTCTTTGAGGGTGATCTCCATCCCCTGCGCACTTCCCCCCTCCCACCCTACTGCTCCTCCGTAATGTGGCCGCAGCAAGGCTGGTGGAAGGCTGCTGAATGTCAGATGCAGAGACTACAGATGTCCTTGAAGGACGCCCTCATCCAACCCTTCCCCTCTGCTCCTCTCCAAGGAAGGCATGGTCCCAGTGTGGGCATGGGCTCCCTCGGGAGATGCAGGCGGTGAGGCTCCGGCTTCCTCTTCCTCCATGCCTGGGGCATCGCTGCCACTGGTTGGTTGAGGGACAGGCTGCTCAGCTGGTGTTTCACTATCTGAAAGCAGGGAGGTACAAGAGTGGCTTTAGCATCAGTACAGGGGGGCAGTAAGGGAGGAAGGACTGGAGAGATTTAGTAAGTTGGATTGAAATTGTGAAAGGCTGGTATTGTGTGGGGCAAGTGGACTGTAAGAGGAGAGAAAGCTGATGAACATACCATTGCTGTTCCCAAGGGGGTTGACCTCTCCAGCGGCCACGGCACCTATCACCTGGCTGGCAACAATCCTGTGCACGTGCACCTCCAAATCGCTGAGGGTCTGCAGCTCAGCCGGTCCTCCACCTGTCCGTTGCTGCTGGCGCCTGTTATTAGATAGCTTGGCCTGCAAGAAAATAGATGGCGTCTGAGTAAATGTGCAGCCATGTGCTTGCCTGATGTGCTTCCCATAGTTGAATAGCCCTTAATGTATGCAAGGTGTGGAATGTGCGTGTGTGTTTTATGAGATGGCCATAGGTCTTGGATGAGTGTTGGGCATTTGGGGTTTTTAAATCCTCTGGGCACAGAGTGAAGTTGAGATGGAGGGATGGAGGTATTGAAAAGCAGCCACTCACCGTGACCACCCGAGTGAGGTCGTTGAACTTCTTCCAACATTGGGTGTGGGTCCTGGGTACCAGGCTCCTGGAGGAGACGTGCTGAGCCACCTCCCTCCAGACTCTTCTGTATTCGCATGGCAATAGTCTCCTGCCACTCTGTGGATAGAGTACTGCCTTTTGCCGCTCCACAATGCCAACCAGAGCCACCAGAGCTAAAGCGCTGAGCTCTTTCCCTGGGCCTCTCCATTGTTCTTTCCAGGAGAATTGATGTACAGGTCTCTCTAGGCCGAGATTCAAGGCTGCAATAAGCAGGGTGTGGCTGGAGAGCAAGATCGACCCTCCCCTTTAAGAACTGGCCGGCGCCAGTCTGTCTGTGTTCCATAGCTAACTGACATCACCTGAGCTTCGACAGCGTTATGAATTAACGCCTCACTCCTCGGCATTAGCGCCTTAAGACAGGTGTGTACCACCTGATGTAGCGCTCAAATCACCTCCAGGGGCGATAAAGGCCAAGGTTGCAGTTAGAGGCGATAATTAGTGCCAGACGCTAAACTTTGCGCCCGGCCGATAATTGCGCCCCAAACGGGGCGATACCGAATTTCTCCCCCAATATTATATCTCTAACTTTTACTAGTTCTGACGAAAGGTCATCAACTTGAAATGTTTCTCTCTCCACAGATGCTGCCTGACCTGCTGAGTATTTCCAGCATTTTCTGTTCTTATTCTGCAGTATTTTGCTTTTTTCTATACTAGGATTTTAACACCAAATTTATGGCACTACGAGTGTAAATTCGACAAGTGCTTAAAGGAAGTCAGTCTTGATAAGAAACATGGCCTGAATAGATTATTGGCTAAATACTCTAGGCATTGATTGTACATTTGTAAAGGCCGATGAGAAATTCAAATAACAGCCAAGTAATGGAAAACCACTGCATCCCTGCCGAAGGGGGAAGATGTGTTGGGCTGTCAAGTAGCAGAAGTTGTTTAAACAGAATCGCACCAGCTGTTACTGAAGAGTTATGGCTGCTTCAATATGAAGAAGCAAGAAATGTGGATGAATAAACATTGTACAGAAGGACTGTTGAATCCATGTGAAAAAGATAGGCCTATAAATTCGGTGACGCCCCGCCAGCACGTTTGCGCCGGAAATTTAGCGCCCGCCGCCGAGCCAGTTGTGCCCGCCCCAAATTCACTTTCAGCGCCCCAAAGCGGAAGCGGGCGCTGGTACAGGGTGTGCCCGCCCCGCTTGGGGCGCTGAAAGTGAATTTCAGCGCTGCCGGTCCCGCTGCGCCACCCGATGCGGAGCGGCAGGCTGCTGTACTGCAGGCCTCCCCCTTCTCTTAAGGGGGAGGTGCCTGCAACGGCCGGAGCCCCGTTGAAAGTGCCGGCAAAAGAGCCCGGCACAACGGCGAAGTGCCGGGCTCCACGGAAACCAGCCGGCAATGCCGCGGGGGGTGGAGGAGGCCGGGGAAGGAGGTGCGGGCAGGCAGCCGCCGAAAAAGCGGCCGGCTGCACCTCCGCTTTAAATAGCGCCTCTAAGGCTGCAGCACGGCCAGGTTTTCAAAACGTTGTTAGCGGCCGCCAGGGAAGAGGCGGCCGCTACTGAAGATGGGGATCGGCGTGGTTTCGGGCGGTACCGGGGCGCTGCGCACACCGATGACGTCATCGGTGCCGGCGCAGCGCTACCGGCTTACGCTGATTTAAAGGCCCACCTAATTTCAGCGGCGACGCAACTTCCGGCGCAACCCACTCTTGCGCCCCTAAATGGGAGCAAACCCAAGGGAATTTCTAGGCCATAATTTCTTAGTCACCACTGAAATTAGAATGGAACCACTTCATGAGAGACGTCCCTTTCCTTTACATAATATCATTGTTTTTCAGATAAAGCAGATAAGCTGCACATGTGTAGTAATTGTAATGTGATTAGTAATGTTAGTGGAAAAGAAAATGTAAACAACACAATCTGCTGATTCCAGCTCTGTATTCTCCATCTATTTTCCTTTCTCTTTCTATGTGATTGACTCTTGTTCCCTTTCTTCTTGATCTCCCGGCCTACTGTTCCCTCTACCATTATATCTGGCTACCTCCAGCCATCTCCTACCTGATCTGCTTCTCTATTTGTCTGCCAGTCCTGCTGTTACAAGGACAGTTAGGAAATGTTGCTAATAGACAGGCCCTATAATAAATGATAGACTTGCTTCAGCTTGCAGTGAAACCTTTGATTAATAAGGTGGATCTTAACCCCACTTTCCAATAGCATTGCTTAAGTTGCAGCGAGGATCAGAGGCAAGCAGACATTTATGGAGGAAGATTGAGGACAGAGGGTGAGGAAAGTGATAGACTGGGAGAAGGACAGGGGACAAGACAGGCAAGCTGAGCAGTTGGTTGTGAGGGGCATAAAAAAGATTGAAGAGCAACAAGAGACATTTAATATAAATGATAATGGGGAGAGGAGCAAAGATGGAAACAGCTGCAAAAGAATGAAAAAAGAGAAACAGCAAAGCAATAATATAGGGCAGGTTTTCCACTTCAGAGTTTCTGGTGCATACTGAGAGCATATAACAGGAAATTGTGCACCCTCAGCCAATGACTTTCCATCTAGTTGGATGAGAATTTATGGCCTGGGAGTGTGCAATTTCTTGATATGTATTCCTGGCATGCACCAGTAGTACAGAAGCGGAAAATTTCCCATTAAAAGAGAACAGCAAAGAGCAGCCAGAGAAACAACTTCAAAAAAGAAACCAGGGAAATAGAGTTTGACAAGAAAAACAGCAAGGGGATTCATGCAACTGGGAAGAGTGTCAACAAAAAACTTGAGAATAACGCTAAGTTAGAAATATTACAATACAACTGTATGTTTAAAAAGACTATATGCATGTAAGTGAAAACAAATAATGTGCAGACGTAGCAATCAATATTTCTATACTTTCCTTTTAGAGCTTTCATAATTATATATATGGGTAATGAAAAGGGGGAAGTATGAATTACAGGAAATGTATGATCAGAATATGGTAGCTCTGAATGTATAATAGACTCTGGAAATACTGATCCTTAGAAATGAGTAGTGCAGTTACTAGAGAGAGGCCTGGTCTCACCTTATTAATACAGTTGGTGGGGCCATGCTTGGCTAAATCACACAGCATATTGTTTCCATACTGTACTGTAACTAGCAATTCCTTGCAAACCCTGCTTAGGTCCTGAACCTGTTTTTTCAATCTTAACCCATTGCCCAATCCATTTTGTGTGTTTTGATTGGTATGAAGGCATATTCAACCGCTGTCTAAAAATATCACTGTCACAGTACTAAATGTTCCAGGCTGGTCTGAGCGTGGTTATTATTCCCATTGAAGTCAATGGGAATCAAGGGGAAAACTCTCCACTGGCTGGAGTCATACCTAGCACAAAGGGAGATGGTTGTGGTAGTTGGAAGCCAATCATCTCAGCCCTAGGACAACATTGCAGGAGTTCCTCAGGGCAGCGTTCTAGGCCCAACCATCTTCAGTTGCTTCATCAATGACCTTCCCTCCATCATAAGGTCAGAAGTGGGGATGTCCATGCCCGCATACAGCAAGACCTGGATGACATTCAGGTTTGGGCTGATAAGTGGCAGGTAACATTCACACGACATGAGTGCCAGGCAATGACCATCACCAAAAAGAGAGAATCTAACCTCCTCCCCCTGACATTCAACAGCATTACCATCACCGAATCCCCCACCATCAACGTCCTGGAGGTCACCATTGACCAGAAACTTAACTGGACCAGCTACATAAATACTGTGGCTACAAGAGCAAGTCAGAGACTAGGTATTCTGTGGCAAGTTTCTCGCCTCTTGACTCCCCAAAGCCTTTCCACCATCTACAAGGTACAAGTCAGGAGTGCGAGGGAATACTCTCCACTTGCCTGGATGAGTGCAGCTCCAGCAACACTCAAGAAACTTGACAGCATCCAGGACAAAGCAGCCTGCTTGATTGGCACCCCATCCAGCACCTCAAACATTCATTCTCTCCACCATCGGCACAGTGCTCTTTTCCCTGTAGTAAGTGCAATTAGAAAGTTTTTCTTTTTATAAACTAGAAACTAAGATGAAAAAAGTAAATCTCACAGTCCTGAGCATTGGGAACTAATGCCAAAATGTAGGTTGTATTCAATGAAGGATCTGACTGGAATCACTTAAAAAAATATTAGAAACCTAAGGAACTTTCCAATGTGACTTTATTCCGGTGTGACATTTAGCACTTTCTCTGGCATGAGTCCTTTGCTAAGGAAAGTGGAAGAAGTCCTGGCTGAATAATTCCAAAGCCTCACCGAATGAAATTAATGAGCTGGTGGACATGGTTCTGGAATTATTGACGAGTGTGTTGATGCTAAAACAAATACCTTTTCCAGCGGTGGGCAGAGAGAGATGTATTACAGGTAGACTACCCTTTATGCGGACTTCCGAAAACCGAAACCCTCTAAAAACCGAAGGTTTTTTCGGTCAGCGTAAGTCTAGCGTAAATTGTACGCACGACCCCCCGCGGACCCCCGCCAGCCCCGACCCCCGCCGACCCCCCCGCGGACCCCCGCCGGCCCGACCCCCGCCGACCCCCCGCGGACCCCCGCCGACCCCGACCCCCGCCGACTTACGCTGAGCGTCAGCATAAGTCGTGCGCACGACCCCCCGCCGACCCCCCCGCCGGCCCCGACCCCCGCCGACCCCCGCTGACCCCGACCGTAAGTCGGCGGGGGTCGGGGTCGGCGGGGGTCCGCGGGGGGGTCGGCGCCGGCGGGGGTCCGCGGGGGGGTCAGCGGGGGGGTCGGCGGTGGTCGGGGCTGGCGGGGGTCCGCGGGGGGGGTCGGCAGGGGGGTCGGCGGGGGTCGGGGCCGGCGGGGGTCCGCGGGGGGGTCGGCGGGGGTCGGGGCCGGCGGGGGTCCGCGGGGGGGTCGGCGTCAGCGTAAGTCGTGCGCACGACCCCCCGCCGACCCCCCCGCGGACCCCTGCCGACCCACCTTCCGAAATCCGAAATTCTCCGAAAACCGAAACACGGCTGGTCCCGAGGTTTTCGGATAAAGGATAGTCTACCTGTATTGAAAACTATGCTGCTATGGCTCGAGGGGCTGATTGGCCTACTCCTGCTCCTGTTTCTTATGGCATAACCTAAAATGACAGTGTTTTCAGACTGTATTTTTATTAAAACCTGACGTATTTGCACATGGTTTTCATTTCTCCTCTGTATGGAATTCAGTCAGATTTTTGGAATTTAATTCAACATTGGACGTATGAGAAACCCAAAATGGATATGTTTCTGTTGCATTTCCATTCTGCTGTTGCTCCATTAAGGCAGAAACCATTACAATCAATTTATAACAAAAACAGAAAATGCTGAGTCCATACCTGAAATGTCTTGTTTGTTCTCTCCACAGATGTTGCCTGACCTGCTCAGTATTTCCAGCGGTTCCTGTTTCTTGTTTCACATTTCCAGCATCACATAAATAGTAAAATGGTAGTCAAAGGAAGGGTGGGGCCGATTAGGGACCAAAAAGGAGATCTTCCTGTGGAGGCAGAGGGCATGGCTGAGATACTAAATGAGTATTTTGTATCTGTCATCACTAGAGAAGGATGCTGCCAATTTAGCAGTAAAGCAGGAGGCAGTAGTGATATTGGATAGGATAAAAATAAAGAGGATATACTTTAAAGTTTGGCAGTGCTCAAAGTAGAACAGTTACTTAGTCCAGATGGGATGCATCCTAGGTTACTAAGGGAAGTAAAGGTGGAACTTGCGGAGCCTCTGGCCACACCTCATTGGATATTTGGGTGGTGTGAGAGGACTGGAGGATTGCAAATGTTACACTCCTGTTCAAAAAGGTGGCGAGGGATAAATCCGGCAACTACAGGCCTTTCAGACTAATGTCTGTGGCGGGGAAACTTTTAAAGACTTTAATCTGGGACAAAAGTAATTGACATTTGGAAAAGTATGGGCTAATAAATGAAATTCAGCATGGGTTTGATAAAGGAAAACCATGTTTGACTAATTTGATCGAGTTTTTTGATGATGTAATGGGGAGGGTTAATGAGGGTAATGCCATTGAAGTGTATATGTACATTCAAAAGGCATTTGACAAAGTACCACATAATAGATTTGTTAGCAAAATTAAATCCCATGTGTAGGATGTGTGGAATTACCCCTCGCCCCGTCCAACAGGTTATAGAGTTCGGACTTGAGACTTATGAGAAATTACACCAGACACACGGGTTCTGCCTTTAACCTTTTATTGTTCCTAAGACAGATTCAAAACCCCAACCACTATTCGAGCAGTTCACCAATAATGTTACAAGAAATCATGCTAACAACCACCCGCAGATGATTCGTCCAGCATTGATTGTAGGCCACTTCCTTTCGACTGCTGTAGCTCTTCGCCTTTTGACTGTAGCAGCTCTTCGCCTTTCGACTGCTGTAGCTCTTCGCCTTTCGACTGTAGCAGCTCTTCGCCTTTCGACTGCTGTAGCTCTTCGCCTTTCGACTGTAGTGTTGATATTTTTAGCCATTGTCTTTTATACAGTAAATCAATCATTCAGAGATTGAGAGGTGTTCCTTTAATGTTCGACCTGAGTTGTTTGAGCTGTCAAACTTTCACACGCACACATCCTGTATGGTTACCCGTTAGCTGCCGTTATCAAAGCCTAAATTGTTCATTCACTCATAAAAGTTTACAGAAGTGGCAGTAAACCACTTGATCACATTTCACGTGTTACATTGCGTCCTGTATTTCAGAACTCTCAAGGTTTGACTCCTCCCCTTTAGCCACCAAAAGTCATTCTACAACCCTGTGGCCTGTTCGTTGCAGACACGAAGTCTGCAAATCTAAGGGGGTTTGTTTATCTTTGTTGTCTATGACTACCCCCTGCAGTCACAACCATTTGTTCTGTCAATATCTGCTATCTGACATAACAACAGAAAATGCTGGAAAAACTCAGCAGGCCAGGCAACATCCCTGGAGAGAAAATAGAGTTGACGTTTCGGGTCTAACCCTTTTTCAAAACTGGAAAGGAAATGAAATAGATCGAAAGGCAGGGCTGGGAGAGAACAAAAGAAGTGAAGAGACATTAAGAGGTATCCAAAACAAGACGAGATGGTGATAGGACTAGTGGAGACAAAAGACGGCTTTGCGGAACACCTCCGTTCAGTCCGTAAGGGGGACCCCGAGCTTCCGGTCGCCTGTCACTTTAATTCACTGCCTGAAATAAAGAATAGATTTGCCTTTCTAATCTAGGCTTTATTAACTTTAAAAATCCAGTAGCACATCTTTCAACACCAGTCTCCAACCATGACTGGAGAGAACTGAATTTAAGATGGCCACCACAAATCGCCTGACATCCACTACCAATGAGTTTACAGCATATCTCAAGGTAGAAACAAACAACCAATTACAATACTTCTTACTAACAGAGAACAACCACCCCATTCACCAATCACAATACTTCTTATTAAACATAGGAAATAATCACCACATTCACCCCTCCTTTTAAAACATGCCCCAACCTAAAACAACCTTTACAATTTATAATTAATTTATTTACAACTAAAATACAAATATAATATTTCAACAATTTTAAAACATTACTATCAACTTAAAAGTCCATTTTTAATCGGTTGACCGGATATCTTGTTCGTGTCGACCTTCTTAACCTTGGTGAAATTCCTTGACCTCCCTCACCCGGAGACACCGAAGTATCTTCTGCAGGAAGGCTATCCATATCCCGATTATCAACGGTTTCCGGATTGGAAATCCCATCAGGAAGTAAACTAGGACGGTCATGAACATCCATCAAAGGCTGACTAATAGAAGTATAATTATCTGCAGTAGGATTGGAAATATTCGTAGTATCTATAACAACATCCACATTATCTGAATCGTAACTATTATTAGTATCCTCAGAAGAGGGCTGGCCACCACAAGGAGCCAAATCTTTAATTGAAACAGTGCTTTCTTTCCCATCTTGGAATCGAATATGAGCATATTGGGAATTTGCCTCCAACAGCTCCACCTCCTCCACTAAAGGATCATATTTTGACAATCTAACATGGCGTCGAAGCAGCACAGGTCCCTGCATAGTAAGCCATGAAGGTACCGAATAGCCCATAGTAAATCTCCGTGGGTAATTAAAGAGCCTTTCATGGGGGGTCACATTAGTAGCCGTTGAAAGCAATGATCTAATGGAATGCAGGGCATCAGGCAGTACCATTTCCCACTGTGTATTCTTAAGGTTCCGGGATGTCAAAGCCAACATAACTGCCTTCCAGATCACCCCATTGTATCGTTCGCACTGTCCATTACCCTGGGGGTTATACGGGGTAGTTCTACTAGTAGAAATTCCCCAACTCTGAAGGTATTCCTTCAACTGGGAAGACATAAAAGAACTTCCCTGATCTGAATGGATATACGCAGGCATCCCAAAGATGACAAAAAGTTGAGTCAGACGTTTGATAACTGTAGCAGCTGATACATCTGCGCAAGGAAAAGTAAAAGGAAACCTTGAAAACTCATCCACAACAGTAAATATGTATCGATTTTGAGTCGTTGAAGGAAGAGGCCCCTTAAAATCAACGCTCAGACGTTCAAAAGGAGAAGTAGCCTTTATAAGATGAGCTCGTTGAGGCTTAAAGAAATTCAGTTTACACCGAGCACAGATAGAACATGATGAAGTCATCTGCTTGACGTCTTCAACTGAAAAGGGCAAATTCTTACTGCGTACGAAGTGTTTCATCCTTGTAACCCCAGGATGACATAAGGCATTGTGAAGATTAATAAGCGTATCTCCGTGAATCACAGAACAATAAGCCCTCGACAGTGCATCAGCAGCAACATTATCCTTCCCCGGACGATAAACTATATCAAAATGGTAACATGCCAACTCAATCCTCCACCTCATTATTTTATCATTTTTGATCTTTCCAAAATGTTTAACGTCAAACATAAAGGACACAGATTTTTGATCGATTACCAACGTGAAATGTCGCCCCGATAAATAATGTCTCCATTTACGCAGTGCTTCTACTATTGCATATGCCTCTTTTTCTATTGAAGAATGTCTTTTTTCACTGTTGTTCAAGGTACGTGAGAAAAAGGCCACAGGTCTTCCATTCTGGTTCAGAGTAGCCCCAATTGCAAAATCAGAAGCATCCGTCTCAATCACAAAGGGAACCTGCTCATCAATAGAATGCACAACTGCTCCTAAGATATCCTTTTTAAAATTATCAAAACATGTCCTGGCCTCCCATGATAGAGGATATGTCGTAACCCGAATAAGGGGCCGGATCTTCTGTGAAAAGTTTGCAATCCAATTAGAATAGTAAGAAAACAGTCCAACAACTCGTTGCAAAGCCTTAGAATTAGTAGGATAAGGTAAATCGATCAATGGTCGCAAACGTTCTGGATCTGGTTTAATCTTATTTCCCGAGATAATATACCCCAGTAGATTTACCTCAGTAGTCAAAAAGATACACTTCTCTTTATTAAAAGTTAAACCAACTTTTTCCACAGCTTGAAGGAATCTTTCTAAATTAGAATCATGCTCCACCCTTGATTTACCACACACCGTGATATCATCTAAATATGAAAAGGTGTCAGAGAGAGAGTTATCACTTATAAAAGCATCCATTGCCCGTTGAAAACAAGCAACACCATTAGTAACACCAAATGGTATTCGGCAAAACTGATACAGCTTTCCACCAGCCTCAAAGGCTGTATATGGTTGATCCCTCTTAACAATAGGAATCTGATGATAAGCACTCTTTAAATCAATAGTGCTAAAAAACTTATACTGAGATACTTTGTTGATAAGCTCATCAATCTTAGGCAAAGGGTACGCATCTAATTGAGTATACCTATTAATAGTTTGAGAGTAGTCTATCACCATTCGTTTCTTATGTCTCTCGTTAGTGGTGACAACTACCTGAGCCCGCCAAGGCGAACAACTAGGTTCAATGATTCCTTCCAATAAAAGACGTTGGACTTCAGAATTAATAAATTCTCTATCCTGACTGCTATACCTTCTTAACTTGGTAGCAATTGGCTTACAATCCGGCATCAAATTGGAAAAAAGTGATAATGGAGAAATGGATAAAGAAGTTAATCCACAAATGGATAAGGGTGGCTTAGCCCCTCCAAACGAAAGACTGAGAGACTCGTGTAATTTAAGCACATCATGACCAATCAAAATATCCGCACAAAGATTAGGCAAAACAGATAGGCGTATATCAGTATACGTATTACCTAGAAGAATCATTTTCACAAGGCAACAACCAGCTACTTGTGAAGTAAGGGTCGTCTGAGCCATACACACCTGATAAGTAGCAGGCAAGATTTTCAAACACTTTTCCTTCGCAAACTGAAGACTTATAAAACTCTCGGTACTGCCCGCATCTATGAGAGCCTTCACTTCTAACCCATTAACTTGGGCCATAACTATAGCTTTGTTTAGGCCATGAGCAAACGCAGCAGAAATTGATGCAATAAACGCCCTCTCTACAGGTTGAATAGTCGCAGAAGAGGAGGTAATTGAACCTAATGATTTACAAACACGTGCATAATGACCTCTCTTTCCACATTTACTACACACAGCCTCCTGGGCAGGACACTTCAAACGAGGATGCCGGACGTTCCCACAAAAATAACACTTCTGAATCCTAGAGGCAACAGCCGCCGAAGTAGAAACTGTTTCAGAATCTAGTAAACCACTCCCATTAAGTCCACCTAATTCTTTTTCGTCCGGAACTGCCGAAACCACAGTCGCAGGTCGATTAGAAAGAGCATAAGAATCCGAACTTCTCTGAGCCATATCCAATGTAGAAGCTTGCTCAAAAGCACTCTTGAGATCCAAAGTCTTATTTTCTAACAACCGCTGATGAGTTGATCTAGACAGTAGTCCATTAATAAAAGCATCCCGTACCGATTCTTCCTTATATTCTTCGGCCTTCACGGCTTTATAATTACAGTTAGCACTAAGGTGCCGAAGTGCTTGTAAATAAGTATCCAAAGATTCTCCCACCTGCTGCCTACGGGCATATAGAAGATAACGTGCAAATACCTCATTCTTTGGTTTAACAAAAATCTTCTCCAATGTAGAAATAGCCAATTCGTAAGTTTTACAGTCCAAAATATACTTATACACATCCGGAGCAATGTAGTTGATCAGCATATTCAGCTTATTCAGCGACTCTTGTTCCAACACACCCAAAAAGTTTGTAAATGTACAATACCAATGTTTCCATTTATCATCCACTCCTGCAGAATTAGGGTCAGCATTGAATCGTTCTGGCTGAAGATATCGCTCCATTCTGATAAAAAGTTAATAAATTGAAATAAAGAATAGAGTTGCCTTTCTAATCTAGGCTTTATTAACTTTAAAAATCCAGTAGCACATCTTTCAACACCAGTCTCCAACCATGACTGGAGAGAACTGAATTTAAGATGGCCACCACAAATCACCTGACATCCACTACCAATGAGTTTACAGCATATCTCAAGGTAGAAACAAGCAACCAATTACAATACTTCTTACTAACAGAGAACAACCACCCCATTCACCAATCACAATACTTCTTATTAAACATAGGAAATAATCACCACACCGCCCCATTCCCACTCAGACCTCCCTGTACTCGGGCTCTTGCATTGTTCCACGGAAGCTCAACGTAAACTCGAGGAACAGCACCTCATCTTCCGATTAGGCACTTTATAGCCTTCTGGACTCAACATCGAGTTCAACAATTTCAGATCATAACCTCGGCACACATTACATTTTTGCTTATATTTTATCCACATCTTTGTTTTGGCCCTTTACCCCCCTCTTTTTTTTTCTCTTCCACATGGCAGCTGTCTCTTAATCTGCCAGAACATTTCACACCTAATCTAGAGCTGTCTTTTGTCTGCACTAGTCCTATCACCATCTCGTCTCGTTTTGAATACCTCTTAATGTCTCTTCACTTCTTTTGTTCTCTCCCAGCCCTGCCTTTCGATCTATTTCATTTCCTTTCCAGTTTTGAAAAAGGGTTAGACCCGAAACATCGACTCTATTTTCTCTCCACGGATGTTGCCTGGCCTGCTGAGTTTTTCCAGCATTTTCTGTTGTTATTTTGGATTTCCAGCATCTGCAGTATTTTGCTATCTGCTATCTGACACCCAGCTCTTGAAATATCTCCATCTCAAAGCAGCTCTGATTCAATAGTTTCTTTTGAAAGCACATTTGCTCAACAAATGTTTGCTGCCTTTTAGTAAAGCACATTTAAGCACATTCCATGTCTATGTATCATTGAAAGACAGACTGTTACATTCACCAGCTTTTTTCACGTCGAAAAACCTTTTGGCCTGGCAAAGCATTTTAATATATACCAAAATTAAGAATTACGGGTCTGTATATACTTACACAGGGGATTAAAGGGACAGTGGCAGCATGGATACAAAACTGGCTAAGGGATAGAAAGCAGAGAGTAGTGTTCAACGGTTGTTTCTTCAGACTGGATCACCGGGGAGCGGGGTGCCAGGAAAGCAGCCCAGCACTCAAGAGGAGTGTCGGGCTAAGCAATCGTGGCCAGCACCCCGAATAAAAAAGGGGAAGAGGGCAGGTGCTGACAGGTGGCCAAAAAAAATGGCTGCCGGACACCTGCCCTTTAATTTGCGCCGCCTCGGCTGCAAAAATGCCATCCTGACCCTGTCAGACATATCGTCCAGTGATAGGTCAGGGGGCGCAACTGAAGTTTGCCATTTCTGGAGACGCAGTCCCACAGGGCGCTACTGGCTACCACCACCGCTAACCTCCCGCTGAATTTCGCAGGAGGCGTTAGCGGCAGCGCGCCCGGGTGCTAGGGGCTTTGAGCCCCCTGGGGGTGCTATCGGGAGGTGCAAAGCAACCAAATTTTCCCCCCAAAATATTTAATTGGAAGAAGGCCAATTTCAGTGATTTGAGAATGGATCTGGCCTGGGTATCTTGGAATCAAAGATTGGCAAGCAAAACTGTAATCAAACAATGGGCTGCCTTTAAAGAAGAGATGGTTCGGGTACAGTCAGGGTACATTCCCACGAGGGGGAAAGGTAGGGCAAACAAAGTCAGAGCTCCCTGGATGAGTAAAGAGATAAAGAGTAAGATAAAGCAGAAAAAGAGTGCGCATGACAGATGTCAGGTTGAGAATACAAGTGAGAATCAGGCTGAATATAAAAAGTTCAGAGGAGAAGTGAAAAAGAAAATATAGTAATCTGGGATGTTATGATTAAGGTTATCCACCAGGTGGTGCTGTAGCTAGTGCTGCTACGAGTTAAGGAGCGAAGGTGGAATGGAAGGATGCAGGCCTGTATGTTTGTTATGCAGTTGTTTAATAAAGTACACGGACGAATTCTAATATCTCGCCTCTTCGAGTTCCTAGTTTCACTACATGGATTTATCACATTTGGCAACGAGGTAAAAGGACACTGAATAAAGAAGAGAAGTCTGACGGGACTTTTAAAAAAAACAAACTCACGAGCTAAAGTTAGCTACCAATTGGACGAGAGCATGGCTGCCACGGTAGGAACGGTCTCCGCTTTTGATATTCAAGCACAAACCTGGGAGGAATACTGTGAAGTGTGGGGTTATTTCTTCGAAGCAAATGAAATAAATGATGCCGGAGAAAGGAAAGCCATTCTGCTTAGTTCAGTGGGAAGCCAAACCTACAGTTTGATGAAGAATCTGCTCAGTCCTGAAAAGCCTGGAGACAAATCAATTGTTGAATTAGTGGCCTTGCTAAAAGAACATTTCAACCCTAAGCCTAGTGAGATTGTACAGCGGTTCAAGTTTAATTCAAGGAACAGAAAAGAGGAAGAGGGTGTAATGGACTATGTAGCGGTGTTGCGTAAATTAGCACAAGATTGCAATTATGGGAACAACCTGAAGGAAATGCTGAGAGATAGGCTAGTTTACGGAATAATGGATGACCGAATGCAACGTAGATTATTATCCGAGACTGGGCTCACTTATGAAAAAGCATTGGAACTTGCTCAAGCCATAGAGACAGCGAACCGAGATGTAAAAGAAATACAGGGTTCAGACAGGGCTAATGCTAAGCAAGTCGCAGGTTAGGTTATTGTGCACAAGTTAAACATGCGTCAGAAACCATAACGTGAGCATGTGAAGGCATGTTATAGATGCAAGGGCGATCACCTGGCGAGTGAATGCCAGTTTCTGGAGGAAAAGTGCCATAAGTGTGGGAAACAAGGACACATAAAACGAGCATGCAGGGCAAAATCACCTGTGGAGGAATCCAAACCAAAAGGGGAAGGAAAGCAAAACCAAGGAAGAGAAGTGAAAAAAACATGGAGCACACCACATCAGCGGGGAAGCTGAGGAAGAAGAGGACATGTTCATAATGTAAAGCATGTTAGAGAACATTCCAAAAGTGGCTCCTATCACATTGCAACTGACAGTAAATGACTATAAGGTGAACGTTGAAGTTGATACAAGGTGCGGTGTAACCATAATGAACAGGGCAGAGTACTCAAAATTGTGGAACTGTGCAAAAGTTCCAGAGTTAAAGTCTTGCTCTCTGCATCTTAAAACATATACAGGTGAATGAGTAGCGACATTAGGTGCAGCTAATGTAACTGTGCAACACAGGGATACTGTGGAACAGCTACCTGTAGTTATAGTATCGGGTACCGGACCAAACCTGTTAGGTCGGGGCTGGATAAAAGAACTTAAATTAGACTGGGGAGCAGTAAATCAAATAGATGAGGGCAAACAGTTGACTTTGCAAGAAGTGTTGAGTGAACATGAGAATGTGTTCAAGGAGGAACTTGACACATTTAATGGCCCCCCCAGCTAAGATTTATGGAGACAAGGAGGCACCACCAAGGTTTTTTAAACAACGACCTGTGCCTTATGCCATGAAACCAAAGGTAGAGGATGAGCTTGACCGTCTATTGAGAGAGAACATACTGGAGCCAGTGAAATGTTCAGAATGGGCAGCTCCCATAGTACCTGTTCTAAAACCGGACAATTCGGTAAGACTCTGTGGAGATTATAAATTGACAGTCAATCGGGTGTCCAAACTAGAGCAGTATCCTATTCCCAAAACAGAGGATCTCTTTGCAAACCTGGCTGGAGGAAAGAAATTCACAAAGTTGGATATGAGTCATGCATACTTGCACATTACACTGGATGACGAATCAAAGAAGTATGTTACCATAAATACACACAAGGGCTTGTTTACATATAACCGCTTACTGTTTGGTGTCTCATCTAGTCCAGCTATCTTCCAGAGGACAATCGAAGGTGTACTGCAAGGGATTCCACATGTTTCCATCTATCTGGATGACATTCTGGTGATGGGAAGAACCGGCCAGGAGCATCTGAGCACTCTGAGAGAGGTACTACAGAGATTGGAGAGGGCAGGATTACGGCTCAAGAGGAGTAAGTGCACTTTCCTGGGGAATGAGGCAGTGTTCCTGGGACACAGAGTGGACGCCACTGGGCTCCATCCAATCAAGGAGAAGGTACAAGCACTGCAGGACGCCCCTGCTCCTACCAATGTGGTTGAGTTAAAAGCTTACCTGGGACTGCTGAACTATTATAACAGGTTTTTACCAAACATGTCAACAGTGTTAGCACCTCTTCACAAACTACTGCGCAAGGAGACACAGTGGCAGTGGGGAGAGGAGCAGGGGGTTTCATTTGAACTGTCCAAGAAACTGATGCTGTCATCGGATGTGCTGGTTCACTACAATGAAGAGAAAGACATCATTCTCTCTTGTGATGCTTCACCTTATGGGGTGGGGGCAGTTCTTTCACACCGCATGAAAGATGGAACTGAAATACCAACAGGGTTTATGTCCCGAACTCTAACACCAGTGGAAAAAAACTATTCCCAGTTAGACAAAGAGGGGTTAGCAGCAATGTTTGAGTTACAGAGGTTCCACAAGTACATATATGGCAGGAAGTTTACCATATGCACCAATCATAAACCTCTTCTTTCTCTTTTCATTGAAATGAAAGCAGTTCCACAGATGGTGTCACCCCGGATCCAGAGGTGGGCAGTAACGTTGAGGGCATATGAGTATGTCATCGTCTACAAGGTGGGAAAGTACCATGGGAATGCAGATGCCGTGAGCCATCTTCCACTGCCAGGCACACCTATCCTTGCAGCTCCAGAGGACAGAGTTTTGATGTTGGAGGACACTGACATGGCACTTGTGACTGCAGAGCAAGTAAGAACATGGACAGGTAAAGATCCAGTACTGTCTAGAGTTTGAGAATATTTGGTGAGGGGATGGCCACAGCATCCGGAAGGGACTGATTTCACACCTTACAGTGTCAGGAAAACAGAGCTGAGTGTGCAGGATGGTTGCGTGTTGTGGGGAGCACGAGTGATTATTCCACAGCCAGCACGACAGTCTATCCTAGAGCAACTACATCAGTGTCATCCTGGGGTCTCACGTATGAAAGCCTTGGCTAGGAGTTACTTGTGGTGGCCAAAGCTAGATGAGGAGATAGAACATCTAGTCAAGTCATGCAGCACTTGTCAGGTACACAGGAAGGCACCAGCAGCGGCTCCTCTCCACCCCTGGGAGCGGCCAGATAAACCATGGAGAAGATTGCACTTAGATTATGCGGGTCCATTCATGGGGAAGATGTTCCTCATAATCATTGATGCACATTCCAAATGGATGGATGTTTATCCTGTTAATTCTGCTTCCTCCACTACTACTATGGACTGCCTGCATCAGAGCTTCAGTAATCAAGGGCTACCGGAGATCGTGGTAAGTGACAATGCCACTTGTTTTGTGAGTACAGAGACAAAAGAGTTCATGAGAAACAATGGCATAGTGCAGGTGACCTCGGCTCCATATCATCCGTCCTCAAATGGACTTGCGGAGAGAGCCATACAAACATTTAAAGAGATGATAAAAAAAAGTGCAGAAGGGAGTTTAGCAGCCAAAGTGTCACGGGTTCTGTTCAGCTACAGAATAACACCTCAATCCACCACAGGACTCTCTCCTGCTGAGATGTTATTAGGTCGTAGACTATGCTCCACTCTTGACCTTGTCCACCCAGACCTAAAAAGGAAAATGGAAAACAGGCAAAACAAACAAAAAGAGAACCATGACAAAAGAACAAAGAGCTGAAGTTTTGGAGAAGGAGATGCGGTCCTTACCAGGAATTTCAGTTATGGACCAAAATGGATTCCTGGCTTCATAGACTCAATGACAGGTCCAGTATCATACAAGGTCATGTTGGGAGATGGTAAGGTAGTACGCAGACATGTAGATCAGATACTTACCAGACAAACCAGACAAGGGGAAATTGAAATTGAGGTTCCAGATGAAATGGCTGAGGACAGGTTTGCCCCCAGTTATCCAAGTGCATCTGTGGTGCCACCACCATGGACAGAGACAATTCCACAGGAACCCATTCGTCAAGAGGAAACCATTGTTGCAGAGTCAGATACTCTGAGCACTGCTCAGGAGCAGCTGGTGGCTTCACCACAAACAAGCAGGGACTTTACTGTTAGACGTTCACAAAGGCCTCGCAAGCTACCAGAGAGATTTGTACTGACCTGTTAGATTCATCAAGTATTGAACATAGTGAATGGAGACTTCTTATGTGACCCTTAGGAATGGTTGTTTGTTAAGAAATTCATACTGAAATCTTAAGGGGGGAGGAATATAGTAACCTGGGATGTTATGATTAAGGTTATCCACCAGGTGGTGCTGTAGCTAGTGCTGCTACGAGTTAAGGAGTGAAGGTGGAATGGAAGGATGCAGGCCTGTATGCTTGTTACGCAGTTGTTTAATAAAGTACACAGACTAATTCTAATATCTCGCCTCTTCGAGTTCCTAGTTTCACTACATGGATTTATCACAGAAAATAAGAGGGGCAAAGAGGGTGTATGAGAATAGATTGACAGCTAACATAAAAGGGAATCCAAAGGTCTTCTATAGGCATATACATAGTAAACAGGTAGTAAGAGGAAGCGTGGGGCTGATTAGGGACAAAAAGGAGTCCTACGCATGGAGGCAGAGGGTATGATTGAGGTACTAAATGAGTACTTTGCATCTGTCTTCACCAAGGAAGAAGATGCTGCAAAAGTCATAGTGAATGAGGAGGTAGTGGAGATACTGGATGAGATAAAAATTGATAAAGAGAAGGTACTAGAAAGGCTGGCTGTACTTAAAGTAAATAAGTCACCAGGACTGGATGGGATGCATCCTAGGTTGCTGAGGGAAGTTAAGGTGGAAATCGCGGAGGTACTGGTTATAATCTTCCAATCCTCCTTAGAAACAGGAGTGGTGCCAGAGGACTGGAGAATTGTAAATGTTACACCCTTGTTCAAAAAAGAGTGTAAGGATAAACCCAGCAACTGCAGGCCAGTAGGTTTAACCTCGGTGGTGGGGAAGCTTTTAGAAACAATAAACAGTCACTTGGGCAAGTGTGGATTAATTAAGGAAAGCCAGCATGGATTTGTTAAAGGCAAATCGTGTTTAACTAACTTGATTGAGTTTTTTGATGAGGTAACAGAGAGGGTTGATGAGGGCAATGCGGTTGACATGGAGTACATGAACTTCCAAAAGGTGTTTGATAAAGGCTTGCCAGCAAAGTTGAAGCACATGGAATAAAAAGGTACAGTGGCAGCATGGACATGAAATTAGCTAAGTGACAGGAAACAGAGAGTAGTGGTGAATGGTTGTTTTTCAGACTGGAGGAAGGCATACAGTGGTGTTCCCCAGGGGTTGGTACTAGGACTGTTATAAATCTCATCATCATAAAGAAACTACTCATGAAATAACACTGGACGGCCAGCTGGTGGCGTCATCCAAGGAGTATAAATACTCGGGCGTGGGCCCAGCTTGACCAGGGACATTTTGTAAGACAGGAACTAGTGAAGTACAACTAGACCTCCATGTTCTGAAACAAGTTGATTAAAGCCTTGCTTTATGCTCAAACCAAGTGCTTTATTATGTCAAGGACCACTGCTTTTTTTTGATATATATTAATGACTTGGGTGTACAGGGCACAATTTCAAAATTTGCAGATGACACAAAACTTGGAAGTATAGTAAACAGTGAGGAGGATAGTGATAGACTTCAAGAAGACAAAGACAGGCTGGTGAAATGGACGGACACGTAGCAGATGAAATTTAACGCAGAAAAATACGAAATGATACATTTTGGTAGGAAAGAACGAGGAGAGGCAATAAACTAAAGGGTACAATTCTAAAGGGGGTGCATCAATAGAAAGACCTGGGGGTATATGTGCACAAATCATTGAAGGTGGCAAGGCAGGTTGAGAAAGTGGTTAACAAAGCATACGGGATCCTGGGATTCATAAACAGAAGCATAGAATACAAAAGCAAGGAATTTATGATAAACCTTTATAAAACACTGGTTTGGCATTATTGCATCTTGACCGAACAGTAATGAATAGAGGAGACAGAATGAACCTTTTACTATTTACTGAGTAAATGGGTGGACATTACAGCACATTGTCTGCATGGCAGAACCCGAAACTGAAAGTGAAAGCAAAGTAAAACCGAGGCCACCAGCAGCCGCTTCAGGTAACACCCGGGAACTGGGACAAACTTCATTGAAGCAAAACTCAAAACACAACACTCCTTTCCCCCAGATAAAACCCCTTAGTCCTCCAGGCGTCTGGGACGGAATCTAACCCGACTTGAGCGCCGCTGGACAGGCATAGTCGGGGTGCCACTGCTAGCCGCAGGAAAACCTTCCTCCATGGCTGATGACTCCGTGATGCCTTCTGTCGATGTGGCTTCCATCGTTGTTGCAGGAAGCAGGCCATCACTGTCTGGCAGAGGTGGCGGAGACAATGGCCTAGCCTGTGACGTCTCTGTTACTCTCACCGGAGTACGACCCCGTAGCTGGTCTATGTGGCATCTGTGTAGCTGGCCATCAGGTGTACGGACGCTGCACGACAGGGGACCCGTGGCCTGCTCCACCACGGCAGGCATCCATTTGTCTCCTCCTGCATAGCAACGGGCAAACACAGTCTCTGACGGCTCGAACTGCCTGGCGGTGCCCTGGTGCTTCTTAGTCAGCTCCTCTTGCTTTGTGTGCATCTCATCCCTGTAGTCCGAGTGTAGCCGGTCCAGTGCAGTCGCCAGCCGGCGACCCATCAGCATCTCGGCAGGACTCTTCCCCGTTGCTGAGTTTGGTGTGGTATGCTGTGATAACAGGAACCTGAGCAATCTGGTTTGCCAGTCCCCCACTGATATCCTCACCAGTGCCTCTTTTGTGGTTTGCACCATCCTCTCTGCCTGCCCATTAGAGGTGGGGTGATAGGGCGCTGTGGTCACGTGGCGGATCCAGTTTCTACCTGCAAAAGCCTTGAACTCCACTGACGTGAAGGCTGCTCCATTGTCCGAAACCAGCACGTCGGGGACCCCATGTGTGGCAAACAGCAAAGGCAATGCGTTGATCACTGCACTGGATGTCATGGAGCTCATGATAGCCACCTCCAGCCATTTTGAATGAGAATCCACCACTATCAAAAAGACTTTCCCCTGAAATGGCCCTGCAAAGTCAATGTGGAGTCTTGACCATTTATGAGTGGTCCACTCCCAGGGGTGAAGGGGAGCCTTGGATGGGCTATGGTGAGTCAGCTGACATGTCTCACAGCTCTTTACCACCTCCTCCACGTCTCGGTCCAACCCCGGCCACCAGACGTAGCTTCTCGCCAACGCCTTCATGTGCACAATCCCAGGGTGTGAGTCATGCAGCATTTTCAGCACCTCCTCTCTTGCGGCGGCAGGAACCACCACACGGCTTCCCCAGAGCACGCAGTTCTTGTGTGCAGACATTTCATGGCGCCTCTGAACGAAGGGCTTGAAATGCTCCTCCTGGACCTCGGAGGGCCAGCCATGCAGCAGCCAGCGGAGCACCCATGATAAGACTGGATCTTTCTGTGTGAGGCTGCCAATCCGCTGGGCATGGAGTGGGGCCTCCGGAACCTCCTCCAGTAGCAGCACCTCCAGGGGTGGTGGCGTCTCAGCCATCGGCCGGTTCAAAGGCAAGCGACTCAGAGCATCAGCATTAGCCAGCATCTTCCCAGGCCTGTAGCAAAGTTCATAACTGTAGGTCCCCAACATCAGACTCCACCGAAGCATATGCGGTGATATGATCTGGGGCATGGGCTTGGAGTGATGCAGGAGCCCCAAGAGTGGCTTGTGGTCTGTGTAGATGACGAACTGTCTCCCTAACAGGTACTGGCTGAACTTCTTTACCCCAAATATGATGGCTAGGGCCTCCTTGTCAATCTGGGCGTAATTACGTTCTGTTGTTGAGAGTGTTCTTGAGGCAAAACTGATAGGCGCTTCCCGGCCATCTAGCTCTATGTGACCCAACAGAGCTCCCAGCCCGTATGGTGAGGCATCACACACCAACACCAATGGCTTGTTTTCATCATAGTGTGCCAGAACCTTATCTGCTTGTAACAGTTCCTTTGCCTGTCTGTAGGCTGTTTCATGAGCTGAGGTCCAGTTCCACACTGTTGCTTGGTCTAACAACCTGTGCAGTGGCTCTAAGATTGTGGCTTTGCACTTGAGAAAACAACTGTAGAAGTTTAACAGTCCGAGGAATGCCTGCAGTTCGGTCTTGTTCTTGGAGGTGGGAGTGCTCCTGATAGCCTCCACCTTCTCCGTAGTCGGATGCACACCGTCTTTGTCCACTCGGAATCCCAAGAACTCCACCCCATTGGCAGCGAACACACATTTCTCCTTCTGAAGGCGTAGTCCTACCTCAGCCAGCTGGCGTAGTACTTCCTGCAGCCGCTCATCATGGGCTTCCTGTGTCTTGCCTGTAATCAGTATGTCATCCAAGTAAGGCTGAACTCCCGGAACACCAGCCAACAGGGTGTCCATGAACCTCTGAAAGATTGCCACAGCCGTAGACACCCCAAACTGCAGCCTTGTGGCTCGGAAAAGTCCTCTGTGGGTGTTGATTGTCAACAGCTCGGCTGACTCTTCATCCAGGACCAGTTGCTGGTATGCTTGCTTGAGATCCAGCTTGGTGAACAGAGTGCCTCCAGCCAGTGTTGAAAACAGCTCTGTAACTGTTGGTAAGGGATACACATCTGGTAACACAGCAGTATTAACCATACATCTGTAATCTCCACAGATTCGCAGGCCCCCGTCCTTCTTTGCAATGGGCACGATAGGGGTGGCCCAACGGGAGTTCTTCACTGGCAAGAGAACCCCTTGGTTCACCAGCTTATCCAGGGCCTCATCCACCTTCTTGCGCAACGCAAAAGGAACTGGTCGCGCCTTGAAGAACTTAGGCGCTACCCCTGGGTCCACTTCGATTGAGACTGGTGGTCCCCGACAGACCCCGAACTCACCAAAAACCTCTTCATTGTTCTCCAACATAGGCATTATGGGCTGTCGCTGTACCATGTGTACTCCTGTCACTTCAATACCGAGGGGCTCAAACCAATCTCTGCCCAGCAGGCTTGTGCCCTGCCTTGCCACCACATAAAGTGGAAGTGTGTCCTTGACTGCCTGATACTTAACTTCCACATGAATCATACCCAGCACCTGGAGTTGAGCTTGGGACCACTGCCGTAGCACGCCACTGACCTGAGCCATCGCCGGGGGTTCACTTGGCCACAGCCTATTTTAAGTCTCTTCACTTATCAACGAACATGCTGAGCCTGAATCCACCTCCATGCAGAGTGGTGCCCCATTCATGATCACATTTGCCGTGCATCCCCACCGTCTGTGGGGTAGCTGCTCAGCTTCCATGGTATACACTGTGTACTCATTGTTGTCCTCCAGTGTCAGGGTGTGTGTCTGCGATGCTTGTGTTGGCTCTGCTGCAGCAGCCTGAGCTTTCTTCATGCAGACACGAGCTATGTGTCCTCTTTTCTTACAGAAATGACATACCGCTGACACAAATTTGCATGTAGTGGAACCATGGCGGAAACATTTTCTTCCTGTCTCTTTAGTTGCCTCCATGTCTCTCGCAGCAGCAGCTGCATGTGTGGTCTTGTGCACCTCCTCGGCGGCCTGAGATGGTGCTGCCTCTGTACGGAGCATACGTGTGTTCATCGATGCAGCCTCTGCTGCTAAAGCCTTCTCCTCGGCCAGTTGGAACGTCAGGGCCTTCTCCGCTAACAGCTGTCTCTGCAATGCCGAGTCCAGCACTCCACACACAATCCGATCATGGAGCATATTGTCTAAATGGTCACCAAAATTACAATGTAATGAGCGTTTCCTCAACTCAGCAATGTAACTTGAAATAGATTGTCCAGGCTGTTGTTTACAATTGTGAAAATGGAAACGCTGCACAATCTCTGAGGGTTTTGGGTTAAAATGTTTCTGCAGCTTCTCAATCAAATCAGCATAATCCACCTCACTAGGTTTACGAGGAGCCACCAATGAACGCAGGACAGAGTAAGTAGCAGCTCCGCATACACTTAGCAACACTGAGCGCTTCTTCTCTTCTTTGTCAATATTATTGGCCTCAAAGAAACACCCCAGTCTTTCTGCGTATTCCTCCCATGAACTGTCCTTATCCCCAGAGAACTCTTCAATACATCCCAAGGTCGTCATAGTTTTAATGTGCACTGTCCTTTTAAGATCCACGGACATTTTTCCTTTTCTCCTCCGGCCAGAGTTACGGTAGCTACACTCACGGTAGTTGCCTGGCCTGCACAATGCTCTGTCTGCCACCTACGTCGCAGCTAGCCAACTATCAAAATGCCGTTGATGTTGCTAGCTGAGTGGCCCGCTTGTCGCAATTTCCAATATCATGGCTGTAGGTTCGCATGTCTATCTCCGTCCTTCTAGAGAGTTCAACAGCCGCCTCGTCGCCAGTATTGCATCTTGACCGAACAGTAATGAATAGAGGAGACGGAATGAACCTTTTACTATTTACTGAGTAAGTGGGTGGACATTATAGCACATTGTCTGCATGGCAGAACCCGAAACTGAAAGTGAAAGCAAAGTAAAACCGAGCCCCCAGCACCCCCTTCAGGTAACACCCAGGAACTGGGACAAACTTCATTGAAGCAAAACTCAAAACACAACAGGCATCAACTGGAGTATTATGTCCAATTCTGGACACCACCATTTAGGAAGGATGTGAAGGCCTTAGAGAGGGTGCAGAAAAGATTTATAAGAATGGCTCTAGGGATGAGGGACTTCAGTTATGTGAATAGACTAGAGAAGCTGGGATTGTTCTCCTTGGAGCAGAGAAGGCTGAGAGGAGATTTGATAGAGGTGTTCAAAATCATGATGGGTCTAGACAGCGTAGATAGAGAGAAACTGTTGCCATTGGCAGAAGGGTCGAGAACCAGAGGACACAGATTTAAGGTGATTGGCAAAAGAACCAAAGGTGACATGAGGAAAAACATTTTTACACAGTGAGTGGTTAGGATCTGGAATGCAATGCCTGAAAGGGTGGTGGAGGCAGACTCAATTGTGGCTTGCAAAAGGAAATTAGGCAAATACCTGAAGGAAAAAACTGTGCAGGACTACAGGGAAAGGGAGGGCGAGTGGGACTAGCTGAAGTGCTCTTGCAGAGAGCTGGCACGGGCTCCACAGGCCGAATGGCCTCCTCCTGTGCTGTAACCATTCTATGATTCTATGATTAATAGAGGCATAGAATACAAAAGCATGGAGGTTACCCTAAACCTTTTTAAAACACTAGCTGGAGTATTGTGTTCCATTCTGGGCACCACACTTTCAGAAGGATGTCAAAGCCTTGTAGAGGGTGCAGAAGAGATTTACTAAAATGGTACCAGGGATGAGGGACTTCAGTTATGTGGAGAGACTGGAGAAACTGGGTTTGTTCTGTTTAGAACAGAGAAGATTAAGTGATAGAGTTGTTCAAAATGATGAACGGTTTTGATAGCGTAAATAAAGAGAAGCTGTTTCCAGTGGCAGAAGGGTCAGTAACCAGAGGACACAGATTTAAGGTGATTGGCATAAGAACTAGAAGTAACACGAGGAAAAAATGTTTTACGCAGCGAGTTGTTGTGATGTGGAATGCATTGCCTGAAAGGGTGGTGGAAACAGATTCAATAGTAACATTCAAAAGAGAATTGGGATAATATTTGAAGGGAAAACATTTATAGGGCTATGGGGAAAGAGCAAGGAAGTGGAATTAATTTGATAGCTCAACCAAAGAGCCGGCACAGGCACGATGGACCGAATGGCCTCCTCCTATGCTGCATCATTCTATGATTCTATTATTCTACCAGTGGTTATTTTGCTTTTTATTCACAATAAATTTATAAATGTCTGTGCTCAAATCTGCACTCAAAATCCATCTCTAATATATGGTTACCAAGGGCTAAATAGTCAGGGGCTTTACACTACCCATTACCGGCAAAAAATAGCGAAATCTGGACGGCCACTGCTCTTTCGCCAGCTGGTGGCGGGTCCCGCGGTGTCCTCCATTTTCCCAGGCCCAGCCATGCTGCAGATAAGATCTATATCCCTGCAAATTTAAATGAGGGAGAGGTGACGGCACGTCGACTTAACATCACCATGACAAACTTGGAACTTTGCGCTGAGTTCAGCGCTGGGTCCTAAGATCAACATGTAAACCTAGCATGCAGCAGACTGACAGAGACGCTGTCAGCATCTCTTAACGGGACACATATCTTTCAGGTAAGTTGGCATTTAAGCTTTAGAAAGTTTTTTTTTATTTTATTGAAGCAGTGGCTTGCTGTAATAATGCTAAAAGTGTGTAGGGAGTGCTGCTGGATGCTTGCAAGTTCTCAGATGGTAAAGGAAGGCCACTGAGAAGCTAAAAAAAAGCTACAAATACTCAGCAGATCAGGCAGCATCTGTGGAGAGAGAAACAGAGTTCACATCTCATGTCAATATGTTGTCTGACCTGCTGAGTATTTCTAGCATTTTATGCTGTCATTTCAGATTTGCAGCATCCACTCGCAGAGGAAAGAGGAAGACACAGAAGAGGAAGAAACAGAAAAGGAAGAAGCTGAAGAGGAGGAAACAGAAGAGGAGGAAACAGAAGAGGAGGAAGCATAAAAGGAGGAAGCAGAAGGAAGGATGCAACCCAGTCAATTCTAGCTGGGATATCAGGGATGGAATCATCCGCCTGCAGTACCAATGACCATAACCCCAATTCCGCTTTCAATATTTGTCCCACACCTTACCTTCCCTCTGTTACTGACCATCACAGTGTCCTCTTGGTCACAATGCTGAAATAAAAGCCACCACAAAGCAAACTTTCCAATCCAACTTTACACATCTATCCATCCAATATGACATCAAGAAATCAACTCATCACCCTATGCATTCTCTTAATGATTGTCTTGTAGGCGCCTTTGCCTAACCTACTAATGTCACGCAGTGCTACCCCGGTGGCTGCAGCATGGCGTGTGGAAGGCTGCTGACTTTCAGTGGAGGTTACTGCAAATGGTCTTGCTGGTCAACCTTGAGGAGCTGGTGACTGGGAGTGTCAAATCAAGGAATGGTGTTTCTTCTTCTTCTTCTTCAACCTTCTCTCCCTCTTCTTGGTTAATGACTGGCTGGGCAGGCTGCAATTCTTGGGTGTATGAAATGAGGGAGGTACAAGGGTGGAGATGTGGTGACAGGAGGGCAGGAAAGCAAGAGATGCATGCGAGAAGGAGAATAACGTATGAGGATACTAGCATCTTGTATCGTTTCTGCCCTGCTGCTGGCCAAGGGCTCAGCCATGCCCCTGCCATAAATGGCCTGCACCATCTCCTCCAAGGGAGTGAGGTGAGGCTAGGAATGGGAGATGTGTCTCATAATTGGTACAGATTGTTGGTAGGTGATTGATTAGGGGTGGGGGTGGGAGTCATGCACTAAGCAGTGTATGAGGCTAGTGGTGCAGTTGGTAGGAGACGGCTTTTGAAGATGAATTCACTGACCTTGGCCAGTGGTCTGGGGCCATGAAGCTTCTTTGGGCACTGGAGCCAGGTGGTGGAGGAGACAATGCTGCCAGTGACGGCCTCGGTGATGCGGTCCCACATCGTTCTTTCTGGAGGGCCTCCTGGCCCTTTTGGGTAGATGACCTCTCTTTCAGTTTTGACCCCCTGCACAGACCTTGAGTGCGAGACCCCGGGTGCCCCTTCCCTGGCTTGTTGAGCCATTTGTGTTAGTGCTGAAGCACTTTTCCCATTTTGTGAGGTTCAGAAGGGAATTCAGTTTTAAGAGCTGAAGACTCCCATTTGGGACATCTTTTTACATTTTTTTTGAAAGGCAGTAAGAGCTGATAACTACATTTTTTCACTTCATTTTTATATTTATTAGTTCAGAATGCATTGCCCTTTTAATGTATTGCCCTTTTAATTTCCCACAATGCCTAGAGAACTCCATTGCCTCACTTTCAGAGACCGTTGGAACATCAAACTCCGGTCCTGGGCAGGAACTTCAACTCCCAAGCCTGCACTAAAGTCACCAGGAGGACGTTCCATGGTAAATTATCGCTGGGCTCAAAATCTTTAGTCCCCAACACAAATTTTTCTTGGGTAGCGCTTCGTTCATTTTCAGCGGCCGTTAACTCGAGGCCACGGTGACACCAGCAACTCTCGTGGCAGGCACGGATTTTTAGCCCCAACACTTCTCTCTGTACGATGTGGGCCAGATTCACTACTGGGAAGGAGGGAAAAACCCAACTGTTACCAATCTCCCTTACTGCTCCATCAATCTCCCTGAACTCAATGGGGCACAGCCTCAGTGTTCTGTGAGCTAATTATCCACTTCCAGAACATTGCCCACTGTTGAAACCATTATCTACACGTCATTGCCTCAATGATTTATTTTCCACCAATCCAACAGATTCATGGTCACTCTTAATGATACCAGCTCTTTATTTCCAGATTTTTTGAAACTGAATTCAAATTCTCAAACTGCCATGGTGAGATTTCAACTCACACTCACTGGATTATTAGTTCAGGCCTTTGGATTAAGTCCAGTAACACAACCACTGCACTACCATCTCTCCAAGTCCCACCACTAAAATATTTTCATGTTCTGCTCAATGTGCACCTCTCCCCCTTTGAAGTGCTCTGAGCTGTTTCTCTATGTAATTAATGTATTTTGTTGTAAATGGGGCTTAATTATCGAGACAGAGTTTATTCACTTAGTCGAAAAAAGTTGAAAAATATGTGAAGATAACCTCTTAACCACTTTGATTAAATGAATGGACAAAACTGTGGCAAATGGAATTCAATGTAGGCAAATGTGAGGGAATCCACTTTGGACCTAAAAAGTATAGAACAGGTTACTTTCTAAATGGTGAAAAGCTAAAAACAGTGGAGGTCCAAAGAGACTTGGGGGTCCAGGTACAGAAAAAAATCAAAAAGGCTAAAAATTAGAGCCAGAACTTTCAGGAGTGAAATTAGGATATACTTCTACACACAAAGGGTGGTAGAAGTTTGGAACTCTCGTCCTCAAATGACAATTTATGCTAGATCAAATGTTAATTTTAAATCTGAGATTGATAGATTTTTGTTAACCATAGGTATTAAGGGATATGGGGCAAAGGCGGGTATATGGAGTTAGGTCGCAGTTCAGCCATGATCTCATTGAATGGCGGAACAGGCACGAGGGGTTTAATGGCCTACTCCTGTTCCTATGTTACGATGTTCCTATGTTAATGTGCCAACATACTGTACACAAATACACATACACAGGGTTTTTATTTGTCATTTTTCAGTTTTTTAGTGCAAATTAGAGCCAGATACAAACTAAGTTTCAATTAATTCTGATGAAAGATCATCGACCTAAAACTTTTGTCCCAATATTTACTCCCGAGCCCCATTAAACCCAGCCTCCATGGGTTAAAATTTTTAAAAAACTTTTTAAATGCAGGCATGTAGCCTCTTTAACAGATTTTAGTAACCAACCCGCCTCCTGAGAGCGGATTGGTCACCTGGACTCCCGACTTACCGCCATTAAAACCGGACGTGGGTGCGATGGAGGCGGGTTGGGGTCGGGTGTGAGATTTATAACATTTTTACTTCCCACCTACCCCAACTCACCGTCCTTGGGGGGTTAAAATTTCCCCCTTTAACTTTGTTTCTCTCTCTGCAGATGCTGCCTGACCTGCTGAGTGTTTCCAGCATTTTCTGTTTTTATTCAAATTTTAATTAAAACCAGTTTGATGAAAGGTCAGGGCAGAAGTGGGATGGTTAAAAGCAAACAGACTAGTAATGCTGTGTTAATTTAGTGCCACAAATTTTATTGTACAGCAGGATTTTACACTTGTGATATTCAGAATAAATTGTTTTTTCTTGTGAATGGTCTAAGTTTGCAGTGGCAGGCCCAAGGGATGAAACTGGTGTTGGGCGGTAACACAAAACAGGTGTTAGTGAATTGGCAGTCCATTTTACAGCACACCCAATTATCTTGTCCATTGAAATCATGGCTGCCCATGGGCAACTGTCAGCAGCATTACAGACCACTGCAATTTCACAGGGTGCAGCATTATCTAAGGAGTCATAGATTGAACCCATGTGTACCTACATCAGCAGGAAAAGATAGGAAACGAGGTGGTTCAATGGCTTAGCCACTGGCCTTTGACCTCTGGGATTAGGTGGAAGTCTAATCCAGACAGGTGAGATGCAAGTTTCCTCTATCACTTACATGTCGCAGTGCAGTGAAAGGATGCCAGGTGGCCTTGCCTGTTGGGACAGGGGAAGGAAAATCTACCTCAGGCAGAGATGTAGCAGTCCTCCCTGCCTGATTCTTCCACTGTTTCAATTGTTATAGCACTGAACTTGGGGCTGGAGAGTGGTGTAAAATCCAGCAAAAAATTCCTTTAGCAGCTGATCCCATATTTGTTGCGAACACTACAGCAAGAGTCTGGTTTATAACATCCACATACATGTTGTTCTCTTCCTGCAAAGCATTTCAACCTGTCGTAACCTTGCTTTTATTTCAAGCCCCGATAACATGTCTACTGCAATTCATTCTCCTCCTGCTATTTGTGAGATGGCATATACATTACAGCAGAAGAAAACTTGGCTGGAATTTAAATCTGGAGGCGGGTTGGGAGCGTGGGGCTAGAAAGCGGTGGGGAAACCCAGGGGAACAGGTTTCCCGTAGGCACTGCCAAATTAACGGCAGGGCTTGAGTAACATTTCAAAGCTCTGTTTCCCACCCGTAGCCAGCCAGATGGAAAGGCTGGCTGGCTGAGAGCGGATAGGCCTGCGGCACTAGGCTGCAGAGAGAAGGGAGGGAGGGATTGGATGGGGGGTGGTTGTGGGCTGGAGGATTAGGGCCGGTAAATCGGGGTGGCGGGGGAAGCATCAGGGCTGGTTGGAGGAGCATCGTTTGGTGGGGGGGGAGAGGATCGGGGCTGGCCGGAGGAGCATCGGGGCTGGAGGGGGGAGTCCGGGAAGGCAATCGGAGGCCTCGTGGGGGGGATCAGAGGCCTCGGCGGGGTGGGGGGGGTGGGGTGGATCAGAGATGTCGTGGGGGGGATTGGAGTCCTGGGGGGGGTGCTTGGAGGCCTCGTGGGGGGTCTTCAATCGTGGGGGTGTGAGTGAAGCAGGGACGCTGGATCCAGGAGGTAAGTGTAAAGGCACTTACTGTTTGGATCCAACAGTCCTCGCCTTACTTTAGCTGGCAGGTTCTCCGAGGCCTGAGAAACCCAACCAGCCAGAGCTAAATTTGAAATAGTGGTTAAATCTGAGGCACACAGCCTCATTATAATATTTAAATAGGCAACCCACCTCCTGGGAGCGGGTTGGCTGCCCGCGCCCCTCCCGCCTCCATTGAAACCAGAAGTGGGCGGGTTGGAGGCAGATTGGGTTCGGGATTCAGTTTTTTAATACCTCCCACCCTACCCAACCCACCTGGTATTTGGGGTTAAATTTCACCCCAATATTTCGGGTATGGACCCTTTCTCAGAACTGGAAGGTAATACAAAGAAATAGAATGACTTGTAAGTGAACAGGAATGGTTAATTGGCAGAAGTGATATTAGCATGAGACAATAGGAGGCATAATGAGAAAAACCATAGAAGACATATACAAGACCCAGAGACACCGATATTTACGGGGAGACAGGGAGGGAATGAGAGGCTGGGGGTGGGTGGTGGAGATATAGTGGCCGAGAAACCCGAAAGTACAGGTTTCCTGGAAGACCTGTTGAAATTAACGGCAGGACCACATTTAAATTTTTTGTTTTCATTTCCCAGGCCTGATTTAGCAGCTGGCTGGCTGTCGGGCAAGAAGGCCTGCGGCGCCAGGCTGCAGCCGGGGAGCGAAGTGGAGGGAGGGAGGGAGAGATCGTGGGTCTGGCGAGACATCATTGGGGCAGGGGCTGTGGATAGATGGGGGCTGTGGATAAATCATGCCCCAGATAGATCTCCACCTCCCCCGAATTCCTGACCTTCTCCCCCTCTCTCTGCGCTCCTCTCTCTGAGCTCCTCTCTCCGAGCCTCTTCCCCCCCCCATCTATTGATCCCCTCTCCTCTTTCTCCCCCTTCGATCCGCTCTCCTTTCACTCACCCTTTGATTCGTTCTCCTCTCTGATATTGCGGATCTGAACTACAATACTTGGCGTAAACGCATTGATGCCCAACATTCAGCCAAGGATGGCAGTCAAAGTTTTCGCCTTTGAGTCGCTGCATGCATTTTTTGTTTCCCCCTCCCAATATCATTTTCTTCTGTGAGTGTTCAGGCCCACCGCTACCCCTTGCGCGGAACTCACATCTGCTCGTTCTGCCATTGGCAATTAGAACCAAAGTTGAGCACTCCCCAAGGCTACCACTTTGAACCCCTTTCTTCGCGCCACCCCCCCATCCACTTCTCTCTCCCTTCCATCTGATCCTCTCTCCCACTCCAATTCTCTCTCTCCCCCATCCAATCCACTCTCCCACTCTGATCCTCTCCCTGGCCCTATCAATCCTCTCTTCCCCCAAAAGATCCTCTCTCCCCATCCGAGCCCCTCTCACCCCCAACTGATCCTCTTTCTCCTATCCAATCCTCTTTACCCCACATCTGAGCCCCTCTCACCCCCAACTGATCCTCTTTCTCCTATCCAATCCTCTTTACCCCACATCTGAGCCCCTCTCACCCCCAACTGATCCTCTTTCTCCTATCTAATCCTCTCTCCCCCACATCCGATCCTCTCTGCCCCCTCCGATCCTCTCTAGCCCCCTCCAATCCTCTCTCCCACCCCGTCAGATCCTTTCTCCTACCCCACCTTCGATCTCCTCTCCCTCCCAGCCACCAACAGATCCCTGACCTTCTCCGCATGGAGCTGAGGAAAGAGTGGTGGTGCAGGCGCAGCGCCGCACCGTTGGGTACCATGCTTGCGGATTGAGTGCGTGTGCACAGTACCAAACGGGCGCACATGCGCAGAGAGTCAAAAATGCGGTCCAAATAATCACTCCGTTAAATTTAAGACACATCTAAAATGTGAGGCACCCAGCCTCATTAAAATATTTAAATTAGAGACCCGCCTCTAGAGAGCAGGTTAGTTGCACGCCACCCAACCCATCTCCGTTAAAACCAGAAGTGGCTGTGTTGGAGGCGGGTTGGGATTGGGTTTCCCATTTTTGAATTTTTAACCCACCCCTCTCCCACCCATCCTGGGGGATTAAAATTCCCCCCAGAGTATGGCTGAAGAGGGATAGCTAAGTAGGTAAGCAGTTAGAAAGGGAAACATGAAAAGCTATCAAAGCCAAACAGGTTTCTTTGAGCCCAGAGCCTAGTAGAAGAAGAAAATGTAAGTTTGGCACCACGGGTGCCGACCACCTCACTCGCACTGTGTTCCAATGGCGGCGGGAGTGGGGAGGGGGGTCTCCTTCCCTCATTCCCGGAACCACTGGAAAAACCATCCCTCAATACAACATACAAAAGCAAAATATTGCGGATGCTGGAAATCTGAAATAAATACAGAAAATGCTGGAAATACTCAGCAGGTCAAGCAGTATCTGTAAAGAGAGAAACAGAATTAACGTTTCAAGTCGATGACCCTTCATCAGAACTGGAAAAGGTTAGAGATGTAACAGATTTGTATTAAAGTGTAGGGGCAGAGAAAGGGAGGAATGGAGGAAAGAACAAAAGGGAAGGTCAGTGATAGGATGGAAGGCAGGAGAGATTAAAAGACAAAAGGGATGATGATGCAAGGCAAAAGAAGATGGTAATGGGGCAAGTTAAGAAACAAAAGATGACTCTAGATGAGGGGTAAATGGCAATGGTAGAATTATCAACAGCTGCCATGTGAGAGAGAGAAAAAATAAATAAATAAATAAATAGGGGCCTGTAGGAACGGAGGTTCCTATCCGAATAAGGTATTCGACTCGATGAATCAAATCAACAGGTTTTAATGAATAACGAAGTTAACAGGGAAACTACAGGAGAAATGGTACACAGGTCTAGACAGCTTGCTGGGCACTCGACGACTACTGGAAGATTCTGGAAGCTGACGTCATGACGTCATCGCGTTCTTCGCGCCACTGGTGGTCACATGATCGGCGTCATGACGTCATCACATGGAGTGCAGGAACACACAATGGGCCAGAAATTCGCGGCCAAAGGCGTGAGTGCGCTCGGGGTACTCACACATCTGGCCGTTGGAAATGCCGGCGTTCAGCATGAACAGCGCATGCGGGGAACGCCGGCATTTCCAGACCTCGAGCGCGTGCGACTGCACAGGCAGCGCTTGCGCAGTGAACTTCGTAGATTTCATTCATGAAATCCGTGAGGGTAAGTCCTCAGAATTTACACGTGAAAAAAGCAAGTGTAAAGTGGTTCATTGGCTGCGGAGGAAGAAACATTTTATCGTGGAGCTTCTGAAATGCAATATTTTTGTTTGGGAAAGGGAGGGAAGTTATTTTAAGAAATTTTAAGTAAGTTTTAAAGTTAAAATTTTTTTTTTTTTTAAAGGGTTTTCAGAACGGTAGGTAGAAGGAGCAATTGTGGCTGTGTGAATGGAATGTGAGAATGAGTTATGTATGTATGTCCACATATATTCCTTTACGTATATGTATGTATGTTTTATATTCCTTTACTAATGTGTATGAATGTATGTTTTTAATTATGATTTTCCAATAAGTTACTTTCTCTGAAAGTCATAATTAAATAATACATTCATACACATAAGTAAAGGAATATATACATAACACGCAAAGGAATATATACAGACATACATACTTTCAGAAGCTCCACGATAATAAATATCTTCCTCCGCAGCCTCTGGAGCAACTGTACCCATGCTTTTTTCATGTGTAAGTTGTAATGACTTGACCTCACTGAAAGCATTAATGAAAGCGGCGAATTATACTGCGCACGCGCTGCCTGTGCAGTCGCACGCGTTCTGCCTCTGAACCCCTTCGTTCAGAGGACAGGAAATGCCGGTTTTCCCCACATGCACTGTGCATGCTGAAAACCGGCATTTCATCCAGCCAGATGCGTAAGTACCCCAACCGTACTCGCGCATTTGGAAGGGAATTACTGGGCCAACATTTTACATGTCAATAAAATGAAAAATTTAACAATTGCACGACTTGCCCCCTCGCATCTGCGACTGAGGGTCCAAGGAGGTGCATTGCGCAAGAGGTCATCATCGTACGTATCCTCACACTGTTCCCTTTGGGGAACTGTATGAAGTGGTGGAAGGATTTATGGCCGTGATTAACGCTCATTCCGTGACCGTAACCATCTTTGAACCAGCCATTAGGGTGGTTAGTCCTATGGCGGGAGGGTTTTACGGGCTCCCACAACCCATCTGAGGGGGGGGGGGCCACCAACACCCACGGACGCAAGTATCCCGCTGGATGTCCACCCAGAATTTAAAGTTGGAACTCCGACTCCACTTGCCGGGACTGTCTGGAGTGGGGTTCAAAACCCTACTCCTTCTGGCCCAGCGGTGGGGATGCTTACTGCTACGCAAAAGGCCCACTCCGCACAAAAGGTGACACCCATACGTTTCCTGCGCCTTTTCCCTCCCCGTGACTGGAGCCCTATGCTGCCATTTCACGTTGCTAATCGGATTGGGCCTTTGTCATAGCGGTAGGATCCCCGCCGCTGGGCCAGATCAGGGTAGGGTTTCGAACCCCGCTCCAGATAGTCCCGGCAAGTGGAGTCGGAGCTCCGGCTCTAAATCCTGGGTTGACATCCAGTGGGATATTTGCGTCCGTGGGTGTGGGTGGCCCCCCCTCCTTGTATAGCTTGTGGGTGCCCGTAAAACCCTCCCGCCATAGGACTAACCGCCCTAATGCCTGGTTCAAAGATGGTTACGGTCACGGAATGAGCGCTAATCATGGCCATAAATCCTTCCACCACTTCATACAGTTCCCCAAAGGGAACAGTGTGAAGACACGTATGACGACGACATTGCTAAATAAATAAATGGAATTAAAAAAATTCTTTTAGGGCTTTTAAAAGTCTTTAAATTGCTTTAATTCTGTTTAAAACTACTTCAGATTACTCAAAATAATGTAAACATTTTAAAAAGTTTATAAAAGTTACCAAAATCTTCAAAAAACTTCCAAAAACCTATTTAAACTGCTACTTTGCATGTAAAAATGGTTAGCAGCTTGACAGAAACATTGGGGGCGTGTCCAGTGAAACTGAGACCTCAAGGGGCGTGTCTCACTTGCACTGCACGCTCCTGGCTTCGCGCTGGCTGCACTCCTGGGCGGCGTGACGTCATACGCTGCCCGGGATTCTTCTTCTAGAAACACCAATTCCAGGCGTCCCTGGAGCTGATCGACAGTAGCGCGGGGTAAGTTTAAATACGGGGCTTGCACGCGCTGCAAGCCCCGTTCTGGAATTTCTGGGCCAATACAGTACAGTTAACAGGCAGTTTAAAGGTGCAGTCCGCGGTTGCACTACACTGTAGTTAAAGGGATTATTACCAATTGCTCTGAGACCCTTGGTGGCTCCGCCACAGGTGCCCCCCCAGAATCCACTTTAACAGACATTGTCAACCGAGTAGGATGCTTAACGATCCTGGCCGAACGGCGACAAAATTCAGGCAGCGGAAACGGGGCATTAGTGGAAGAACCAGTGCCGGATTGCGGCAGAAGCGGCGTCTCGGGCGAGGCAGAAACGGTAGTCAGAGGTGCAGGCGCGTCAGAGGCCGAATCGGGCTGTTCGACGGTGGGCTGGTGCACGGCTGGTCTGGCGGCTAACGGCGGTCGGCCGCGGCGGGGCGGTTGGGCAGCCACGACAGGCTCACTCCGATCCAGGTGGGCTGGTTTGAGCCGGTCGATAGAGACGGTATCAGACTTTCCACCGACTTCGATTGTGAAAAACTTTTCCCCTGATGCGATGACACGAAACGGTCCGGTATACGGTGGCTTGAGTGGGTCTCTGTGACCGTCTTGTCGAATAAAGACATAGTCCGAACTCATGAGCTCTGCTGGGATGTGAGGCCTCTGCAGGTCATGGTGCGAGGTTGGGATGGGCAGGAAATTCCTAGCCGCCTCCTGATGAAGTAGGAGCTGTTGAGCTGCAGACCATGGTTCGGTGTGTGGAGGGAGAAAGTCACCTGGTACTCTGAGCGTCTGACCATAAACCAGCTCAGCCGATGAAGACTGAAGATCCTCCTTTGGTGCTGTCCGGAGGCCTAGCATCACCCATGGGAGCCTGTCCACCCAGTTGGGTCCCCTCAAGCTGGCACGGAGGGACGCTTTGAGAGACCGATGGAACCTTTCGCACAGGCCATTCGCCTGCAGATGGTACGCGGTGGTACGGTGCAGCTTGGTACCCAGGCCTTGTGCCACTGCGTTCCACAGCTCTGATGTGAATTGCGGACCGCGGTCCGAGGAGATGTCCGATGGCACCCCGAACCGAGCCACCCACGACGAAAGGAATGCCCTGGCGACGTCTGCTGCGGTGGTAGCGGCCAAGGGAATCGCCTCTGGCCACCTGGTGGTCCGGTCTATCACCGTCAGGAGGTGTGTGAATCCACGCGACCCGGGAAGGGGACCTACTAAATCCACGTGAATGTGGTCGAAACGGCGCTCAGGCACCGGGAAGTTGGCCACCAGAGCCTTGACGTGACGGTTGACTTTGGATTTTTGACAATCGACGCTATTGTTTGTCCAGTCCCGGACGTCCAAATGCATGCCTTTCCAAACGAATTTGCGGGGCAGTAGCCGTTGAGAAGCCCACATCCCCGGGTGAGATAACCCGTGGATTGCCTGGAATACCTTCTTGCGCCATTCAACCGGCACAATGTGCCGGGGCACTCCCATGGATGTGTCGCACAAGAGCGTGGTTCCTGCCGCTTGAAACGGCACGTCTGCAACCTGCCAACTGGACGGCGTGGTCCTAAGCGCTTGTACCTCTGGGTCTGCCAGTTGATCCTCTGCCAGTCCGACGAAATCGATGCCCAGGTGGACTGCCTGGACTGGAACTCGGGAAAGGCAATCTGCCACGAGATTATCCTTGCCTGACACGTGCCGCAAATCCGTTGTGAATTCGGATATAAATGTGAGGTGGCGCTGCTGCCGAGCTGACCAAGGCTCTGCCGTTTTGGCCATGGCAAAGGTGAGCAGCTTGTGGTCCACGAATGCAGTGAACGGACGGCCTTCTAGCAGGAAACGAAAATGCCGGATGGCCAAAAACAGGGCGAGCAACTCTCTGTCAAAAGTGCTATACTTTCGCTCATTCTTGCGCAGTTGGCGGCTGAAAAAGGCTAACGGCTGCCAACCCCCGTTGACCCACTGCTCTTGAACCGCTCCGATGACGTAATCGGAGGCATCCGTAGTGAGGGCAACAGTCACGCCCGGGAGTGGGTGTGCTAGCATAGTTGCATCCGCCAACGCCGCCTTGGTATCGCGGAATGCCTGGTCCATTTGCGGTGTCCAAGTGAGAACATCCTTGCCCGACTTCCCTTTTAGTGCTTCGTACAGAGGTTGCATTAACCGGGCCGCCTTGGGGACAAAACGATGATAAAAATTTACCATCCCCAAGAACTCTTGTAGGGGTTTGACCATGTGAGGCCGCGGGAATGCGGTAACTGCCTCTACCTTGGTGGCTAGCGGGACGGCGCCATCTGGGGTAATCCTATGTCTCAGGAAATCAATGCTGGATACTCCAAATGTACATTTAGCCGGACTGACAATAAGGCCGTGTTGGCTGAGTCGGGCGAAAAGTGTACGGAAATGGGCCATGTGAGCTGTCGTATCCTTGCTGGCTATTAGGATGTCGTCCAAATATACAAAAATGAAGGGCAGGTCCTGTAAGACAGAGTCCATCAACCACTGGAATGCTTGCGCTGCGTTTTTTAGACCGAATGGCATGCGGAGGAGCTCGAAAAGGCCGAACAGAGTGATGACTGCCGTTTTGGGGACGTCTGGAGAGTGCACTGGAACTTGGTGATATCCACGAACGAGATCCACTTTAGAAAATATAGCGTTGCCAGCCAGATGTGGCGAAAAATCTTGGATGTGGGGAATAGGATACCTGTCCGGTGTCGTGGCGTCGTTTAAGCGTCTGTAATCCCCGCAAGGTCACCATCCGCCGCCTGGTTTGGGTACTATATGCAGTTGGGAGGACCAAGGGCTGTCCGAACGCCGGATGATCCCAAGGCGCTCCATGGTCTGGAACTCAGCCTTTGCGGCTGCCAGCTTGCCGGCTTCTAATCGCCGCGCCCGAGCGTAAACGGGTGCTCCGGTTGTGGAGATATGGTGCTCCACCCTGTGCCGTGTGCTTGCAGCCGAAAAGTAGGCCTGGTGAGCTCCGGGAATTCGCCGAGCAGGCGCGTAAACCCGTCTTGTGATGGAACCGCACAGGCCACCGACCAGGACACAGCAGTGCTGCGGTGGCAGGGCACGGCGTGGAAAGTGGACGCATTAATGAGTCGGCAGTGTTGGACGTCGACCAGCAGACCGTTTGCACAGAAAAAATCAGCACCCAGGATGGCCTGTGAGACCTTAGCTGTAATGAAGTCGCAGACAAAACGCTGACCGGCCAAGGTTAAGTTCACCGTCCGTTTCCCGAACGTACGCATGGCAGCGCCATTTACTGCCACGAGGGAAGGCCCCTGGCCGCCGGATAGTAGGTCCAGCTTTGAAGCAGGGAGGATGCTGCACTGGGAACCAGTGTCGCACAGGAATCGTCGGCCCGTAACGGAATCCGTGACGTAAATGAGTTTGCCCGCTGAGCCCGCCGCCATAGCTAACTTGCTGTGCTTTCTAGACCTTGTCGTCCGTCCGGTAGGACGCGGGCTTGTTGGAGTTTTTTTTTCCTGAGGGAAACTGCAAGGAGGCTGGCAGCAATGAGCTTTGGCACCAAAACGGGCGTGGTACGCGCACCATCCTGCTGGGGGAGGGCTGGGCTTCGCTCGCGTGGGGGAAAGGCGCCTCGTGGCTGCACAACATTGCTGCGTAACCGTAAATATCTTGTCTACCTCTGCAGCGAGTTCAGCACCGTCTGTGATGGCAGTGTTGGCCAATGCCGCCTGAACCGGTTCGGGTAGCTGGCAGAGGAAAATCTCACGGAATAAAAAGCATTGGGGTTCCGCGCCCAACAGCGTGAGCATTTGACTCATCAGCTCTGATGGTTTTGAGTCCCCGAGGCCGGGCATGGAAATAAGCTTGCGTGCCCGCTCCAACTTATTAAGATCAAATACCTGTAGCAAACGGGCTTTAAGCGCTTCGTACTTGCCCTCCTCCGGTGGGCTTCCAAGGATGCTGACGACCCGCGAGGCCATGGCACTGTCGAGAGCGGCAACCACGTAATAATAACGGGTCGCATCCGCTGTGACCTCCTGGAGAGCGAACTGTGCTTCTGCCTGGAAAAACCATGCTGCTGGCTGCTGTTCCTAGAACTGCGGCAGTTTAAGGGCGACGGCGTTCGTGTTCATCCTCGACGAAAGTTGTCCGACGAGATCGGGGTCACCAATGTAGGAACGGAGGTTCCTATCCGAATAAGGTATTCGACTCGATGAATCAAATCAACAGGTTTTAATGAATAACAAAGTTAACAGGGAAACTACAGGAGAAATGGTGCACAGGTCTATACAGCTTGCTGGGCACTCGACGACTACTGGAAGATTCTGGAAGCTGACATCATCGCGTTCTTCGCGCCACTGGTGGTCACGTGATCGGCGTCATGACGTCATCATGTGGAGTGCAGGAAAACACAATACAGTACAGTTAACAGGCAGTTTAAAGGTGCAGTCCGCAGTTGCACTACACTGTAGTTAAAGGGATTATTACCAATTGCTCTGAGACCCTTGGTGGCTCCGCCACAGGCCGAGGTTATAGTCTGAAATTGTTGAACTCGATGTTGAGTCCAGAAGGCTGTAAAGTGCCTAATCGAAAGATGAGGTGCTGTTCCTCGAGCTTACATTGAGCTTCGTTGGAACAGTATAAGAGGCCGAGGACAGAGAGATCAGAGTGGGACTGGGGTGGTGAATTAAAGTGACAGGTGACCGGAAGCTCGGGGTCACACTTACGGACTGAATGGAGGTGTGCCACAACCTGAAACATAACTTGAAATGCTAACTCTGTTTCTCTCTCGACAGATGCTGCCTGATCTACTGAGTATTTTCAGCATTTCTGTTTTTATTCCTCAATACAATATGTTCTTTTCCAATGCTGTTTTGGACACAATGAGGGTAGTTTTCAACTTTCCCACCTGGGCGATAATCTGGTGGAGAAGATCATCTACCTGTAGTAGAACCACCCGAATTTCATTCCATTGATTCTAAAATAAAAGTGCATTTGTTACTGAACAGTCACTTTTATTTTACTGTGGTACAGTCTAACTTTGTGCGCCAGACTCGCAGGGCTGGATTTTGTCAGCCCCGAGGAGGAGGGTATGGAGGCGGGACTGCTGGTAAAGTTGCAGAATTTGGGGGCGGGTGGCAAACCCCCCCCCCCCATCCCGCCTCCGTGCCCTCTTGCCAGGAGGCGGAAAGCCGTCCTGTCCCAGGTCCCGTCTCCTCGAGGTGGGAAAGGGATTAAAGCCTATTAACTGCCTGTTAACAGGTAGATAACAGGCAGAAAATAGGATTATTCCCATTGTACCTTCCCAAGTGCAGGCTTCCCAACCTCAGGGAACCCCGCCGGGGTGGAGGAGACAAGTAGGAGGTATGCAGGGGTCGGAGGGGTCTGAAAGTGCAATGTAGAGGTGAGTGATGGGTGCAAATGTGGAGTGGTAAATATGTAAGGTGAGTGTAAAGTGTTAGAAAATATTCACTTATCTTTGTTTCTGCCTGCAGCCTTCAGCTGCTGAGGAGCTGGAGTCCTGACATCTCCATTGTAGATTTCACAGACTGGCTGTTGGATCATCCAAACCAACAGCCAGGTGATTTCTACAAAGTTGAAAGGTTTGATGAGTTCTGAACACAAGGTCTCATCAAGCTACACAGAATGTCAGTGTTAGACAGTTTCACAGAGCTGTCAAATGCTAACATTTCTTCTTTCAAAAAATCTTGACAGATGGCACGTCATACGTTGTTGTGCTCTGTCAATGACTTCCCCCAAATTGGCCTGTTGAGCCCGCTGGGCGGGCTTAACAAGGTCAATCAGAGGAAAATCCCTCTGGTTGGCCAGAAGCTGATGGAGGCGGGATTGAAAGCCGATAAGCAGCAGTCCCACCTCCAAAAGCTTCCAATTGACAAAATCCAGCCCGCAGAGTCAATGGCATTCCCCAGTGTAAATTGCCTTGTTCTGCAAGCATTAGAGACCCAGTCCTTCATAGGTCTCTGCATTTGCCACTGGAACTATCTTCTCCACGGATCCAGTTGGTCTGTAGAAGACTAGCAGATGACTTTGAATGTAAAAATGAAATTGCATGAAGGTCATTTTGGCTACTCTCTGTAGGGTTCTCAAAATTCCCACATTCCCCAAAAGTTATGGATAAAGGGACCCTGTTTGGACAAGTTATTAAAAAGGGTACCCGAAAGAAAATGGCTTCTGAAACCTCGTGACCGAGGCCAGCAGGATTTTAGAAAGCAAGGCCCTGCAAAAGGCCCATTCAAATCCTGAAACGAAACCTAATATGCATGGATCTGTGTGGAAGACTTTGTCATTTTCCTAAAGCCAGACAGCTAGGTAAACACAGAATATGCATCTTTCATCTCGAAACAGTTAACTCAGGATAGACGTAATCTTGAGGCCATTAACTTTTTGCATACATAATCGGTAACCGCTCAAAGGACCCACCAAGTCAGGAAAAGACGATTAAACATTCATAAATGACAAACAGCCAGGATATCGAAGCCATTAAAACCAGGAGACAACCGCCCCAAAAGCCGTTAAGGTGAATGACTGTAAACACTTTAGACAAGCCCGCCAAAAATCAAACAAAGAACTGACCTGATTTAGCGCGCAGATAAGGGAATGGAGGACCTGTATAAATATAGGCCCACCGGTAGATCAGGAAGCATGCACTCGGGGTATGTTGAAGAATAGAGCCAAACAGCAAGATCGAGGTTTCAGCACGGCAGAAGAGGGCCAGCCATCGGGGTACGTTGATGAATAGAGCCAAATAGCAGGTTCGAGGAACTAACTGAGGACAATTAGGCCACAACCGCAGCCTTACATGACTGAGCCGACCCTGAAGGCCACCAACCGAGCCCAGCTGCAACGAAATCCAACGACCACCGCCAGAAGACTAACCATCCTGCAAGGTAAAGTACCCAATAAAGACTTTACTCTGCAAACTGAGGAAAAAGGGGGTACTTTACCGGGCCGACTTCACCGCCATGCCCTGGGACCACGTGACGATGGCAGGCCCCAAAGGACACAAAGAGCGAACCCCAAAACCACAACCGGCTTGATCGACAGGTTTCAAATTGTCAAGGAAACCCCGTTGGTGAGCATAAATCCCTGGCCCCTCTTAGCTCAATCAAGTTAGGTATTGGGGGTGGGACAAGGGAAGGGGGATTATTAACGTGATTGTTCCCTCGTTGTGCCGTGTGTTCCCCATTCCCAACTAAGTGTAACTTTGTATGCCTGTAATTATTCTAGTGATTTTTCCAGTATTGTATTATTGTTGTGCCTTTTTAATAAAATTACGGTTTTCTTGTACCAAACCAATTGTCTACTATTTCTGTATCGCCGCCTGTACCTAAGTCCGGTGTCTAGATCCCAGGGGTGTGGGAGTGATTCGAACCGCTCAGAGACAGTCAGGGGCAGAGCTAACTGGGCACATGCCATCCCCTACATCTCCCGCATTGTAATATTGTAAAAACATTTTACATTTTACTGTTTGATTTGGAATTCACACAGCTGAATATCAGTCAGTCAATAATACTGTTTCACACCTTGTTGTTTGCTATTTAGCGTATTTAAATGCATATTCATTCAGTTCAATTGATGCTAATTGTAAGGGGTGGTGTGTGGGTTGTTTGTCAGCTTCACCTCTGACTCCTTTGAGCGGTTCGAATCGCTCCCACTCCCTTTTTGTTCTAGACTTTGGACTTATTTGGGGGTTGTAATAAACTTGCAACAGACACCTGGGTTAGTCAAAAGAATTCAGATCTTTATTTTGAGACAGGAAAATATACAATACAATAAAACTTATACTTTAAAAGGGTGGGGAATACTTGGAAATAAGCGAGGGAGAATTACAATACACAAAATCCTTACCCTCCCAACCCCACTACACTAGCTAGGCTGGAATCTAGAGGACCAGGAAATGCTCACCAAAACGACTTTCTTGACAGATGTAGAGGTTTGCGATTTCGGGGTTCTCTTTAGTTGTGGCAGTTGGAGCCTGCCGTACCTCGGACGTGGTAGAAGTCTGCACCTGCGTTGCGTCTTCAGTTTGGGTTGGTCCCCGATGCGGTTAGTCGCGCTGTTGGATCTATCGGGTAAGTGCCCAATTTTCTTTGGTTATGGCTAGTTTTAGGGTCTTTTGTGTCCAAATCTTACCCAGGGGTAAGTCAGACTAGCCTGTAGAGTGGAAATAAGTCTTTGGTTCATGAGTTTTTCAGCGGTTGGTTTCTTGTTGGTTGCAGTGGCCCAGTGTTACCTGGTTGGTGGTAATATTGGCAGTTGTTGGTTTCTGTAGGCCTTTGGTTGCCGCGATCTCTGTTTCTTCTTTCTTCCTTCGAGTCTCCGATGATGATCTCTCTCTTGAGCTGTACTGTGCTCTCGCTGACCTTCTGACGAGCTGACTGACCGACTTGTGCTGAACTTGACTCGACTGTTGAACTGAAAAGGCAGGCCTCAATTATACTAATTTGGGGCCTGGCTTATCTGACCGCCAAATCTCTGGTTTCTTTGTTAAATTTGGCGGGCTCGTTATTTTTAATGGGTTTTAAAACATTAACGAGCTTTGGGGATGGCCCATCCAAACTTAACGAGTTTAGGGGATGGCTCATCCAAACTTATTCGGCCTTTAACTGGTTTTGGGATTGCCTTGAAACCAGTTTTAAAATGCAAAACGTTTGTTAATCTTTTTAATTGACTTTGGACTGTGGTTTGTTTGTGGTAACCTGTAGGGCTAATGTTCCTTCCTTTCTATTCCTGGGGACATGTCCTGTTTATTCGATACCTGGCTCTGCAAATTCTCGGCGGGAAAACAGGCTTCATTGTTCTTATGTAAAACTGGGGCGGCCCTGGACATTCCTTAGACAGTCCAATATCCAAACTTCGGGGGCCCACCCCGCCTCCCCATTGTTCCAGCCTTTTGCAAGCCTGAACATGTCTTTTAAACCAGCCGAACTTCCTGGGATTTTTATTTTAAATCCCTTTTGCCCAATAACTCTTTAAAACAGTCCAAAAGTCTCTTCCTTAATTTAACTCTCTGAAACCTTCTGTGTGGCCCAACCACACTTTTACCCCTTTTACAGATTTCTTCTGTGATGTTCCCAAAATCCATTAAAAAAAAAAATGACTTTCCTTGTGTTCTGGGGTTGTGCAGAAATTTTCGAACCTTACACACCCCCCTGTGATACTTCATAGCACTACAGTATCATGCAGGTGTGAGCGAAATTTCTGATCCTCAGGAGCCAACCTTCCCCTGTATTATCTAAACTAATAACACCCACAAAACAAAACACTCTCCCATCCCTTTAGGTGTATTGTTTGTCAAAAATACACAAAGTTAAACTTTTACTACATTCACATCCAAGCACGGAGGGGGTCCAACACCCCTGCACCACTTGGAAAACACACACAGGAAAAATAAATTGACACACACACTCATCCAACTTTATTTTTAATCACGTTCACGGTTGTTTTTACACCTGGGCATAGCCTTTATTTTTGTTTTTGTCCCATGCTCCCTCATGCTGAGAGCGGAGCATTTGGTCCCTTCCTTTGCACTTCGCACACAACAGATAGAAAACTAGTCTCAGCTGGCAAACCACTAAAATGTGCGAAGCCAGCCTAATCCAAGAGGGGACTTCTATATTTTCAAAAATGTCCCACCAGGGTGGAACCAAAATATCCAATATCTTGGCCCCTATCTCTACTGTCTTCTGCACCAATGTATAGAAATGTTTCTGTGAGATGACCACTGCTTTTAATAGGGCGGTAAGATGTTCTGGTAGAGGGGGAATCTCATAGCCAAAATGTGTGACGTAACTTTGCAGGTTGGAGATGTTTTCCCTGACAGTGAGGTGAACAGTTGAGGGTTCAGGGATGGGCACAATCCATTCCTGGGCCACTTGAACTTCTGCCTCGGGTTTAAAACAAAAACTGCTGTCACTCACCGGACACCAGATGTACTGTCCATGCCGGTATTGGGGCGCACTTGTGGTGACACAATATGTCCCACCTCCTATGAATGCTACCTGAGGGGAAACATGGTCTTTTGCCATTACCTCCATGCTACAGTTCACAGGTCATGCACCAGCAGCTTTAAACCCGCACTGTGGTCTCGAATAAGCATTCAAGTGCTGGGGACACAGGATTATGTGTGCTCCCCGGCTCCGACACCCGGAGAGGTCTGTACCTGTCATAGCGTGCTCCCACTCTATGACATAAGGTGGGACCTCTGCAAAACGAACGTGTGCACCCCCTTGAATGATCCCAATGTTCTCCACCCTGTATACCGGTGCGGGTCGGGCTGTCCCACCCATGACCTGCATCCTCACTACTATCCCCATGATAGTGTGATTGGAACGTCCACAATCCACTGGGACAGGGTAGGCTTCAGAAGCTAGACGGAGTTGACACGGGCTCAGCGAATTACTAAACAGGTGGAGGGCTGCGAGGTGCTTGTTGCTAATCCAGGAGGGGACTAAACCTTATTTTAAATCCTCCAGGTTGCTGTGGCCCTCGGCCAGCAACCATGCCCCATATAGCACGCACACCTCATTCTGTGCAGCTTGATCCGAAGCATTCCTGTCCTCCCGTATGAGTGCATTCACTGTTTTGGCATGTCTCTTCAGCTCAGCTATTATCTCCTTTAAATGGACCATCATGGCCTGGTCCTCATGCAGCTCTGAGCCCACGAGTCTGCAGCTCTATATCATCTAGGCTGTTTATCACTGAGGACCCTGTACTATAAACTGTAAAAATATAATTCCATGTTCCCCTTCTTTGTCTCCCCACACCCATATTATGTTCAGGATGTAAACTGTACAGCTTCGCTTTGTCTACATTGGCAAAGTCGAACTCATAAAACTTTCTAAACATTTCCTTCAACAGGGCTTGGTACAACCGTTCTGTCTCTTTAGGGCACCACTCAGGTAAGTGCACCTCGGTCAGGTTCAGGATCACTGAGGCCACTGCATAGTGTACCCCCTGGTACAGCTGCTTATCTGTTGGTACTAGGACTAACCCATTCCCTGGTCCCTTGGTGGTGGTAGGACACCACTGGACACTGGTCCGTGATGTTGTGGTCATGGGCAGGGGCTTTCGGGGGTGGGTCACAAGTTCAGTGGCATTCACTGGGATCGGGGAGTATGGGACCGTGCACGCATGCAGGCTGGAATCCCACTCCACCCCCTCCCCGGCATCTTGCCATTGCCGGTGGAAAATGATGGATACGCCTGTGGGGCAGACCTTCTCTGACCCCCACATACAGACATAAATCCCCATATCCGGTTCCCACCACTTGTCCCAACACACACTCAATCCCCCTTGGGTCCCTGTAATCATCTGATGGGTATTGTTCCCCAATCATTCCCAATCAACTGCAGGGTTTCCTATGTCCTTGCTCAGCTTTCTGAGCCACCACCACCTATCCAAAGGGATCTGTCCCTTGCATGTCAAACACACACGTTTTCCCACAGTGACACTGACCCTTGTGGCAACGACCTGTACCCTGGGGCACGGAAGGGAGGCCTTCCCGTACATGAACCCGGTCTGGCTGGAGTACTGAGTCAAATTAGACCCCAGCCACCCTGGCCACCTTCCCTCGTGGAAGTAGATGGTGAGCTCCTCCACACCCCGTTCGCCTCCCCCTGCGGTAACGATCGGTGCTCTCTCTCCTGAACAGCCATAGATGTGGGAGTTCTCCACGTCTCCTCGATCACTGATGCTCACGCCTACCAGGGCGAGCAGGAGCAGAACCTTCCTCATCCCGACTTCCTCTCTGTAGGGACACACAAAAGAAATAGCCATGTCCCGAGAAGGTTCACTGGCCTGACACAGTTATCAAAATTCAAACTTCAACTTATCACAACTAAAATTAAACCACTAAAATCCCAAACTTCCAAACTGTAAAAACACACTTAAAATACTTCAGAAAGCTATATACATCCACCGCCCGTCTCCGGACAGCCAGGCTAATTCCTGATTGGCCTGCACCTTATATGGAATTTGGGCAGTTTGTACACCTGGGTGTAAGGTGACCTGCGCCACCGGACTCGGAGAGTCCTTTTTAAAACAACTGGGAGTTTTCCTGACTCCCAGTTAACCAGGGGAGTGTGTCCTCCTGAGCTGCAACACACTACCCCCTTCGGTGTGGCTGCCGAGTCCCTGTCGTGTCCTGTGGGTTCCCCGCAGCCTGATGCCGCAGGCTGGGGACCCTTCTCTCTCTCTTTGTCCAACACTACCTCTCCTGTGAGTCCCGCACCTTTGGAGGCTGTAGGCTGGGGATCCGTATCCCTAGACTTGTCCCTAACCTTTGGTTTTCCCTTCCTGCTAAGGGTTCTCGGGGGCTGGACTGTACTCTAAAATGAAACTCAGGTGACCAAGGTAGCTTAGGCTGTGGTGTGCGAGGAGACCTTCTTAAGGCTCCGACTACTGGGAGTGTACCTGAATCCCACTTTATTGGTGGGAGGGCCTCTCCAGTCACACAATTCACTGCCCCCACCTTTGCGGTCTGTGAATCAGCCACAGCTGCAGGCGGCTGCTCTCTAGCCTTAGTGCGGTTAAACCTTGCTGATTGTTCTCCACTCTCCACCTTAAACAGCTTGCACTGATTAATGTGGAACCACTTTGTGCAGCGGGGCATCTTGATGGCATACACCATGGGGCTTGCCTTGTCCACAATGCTGTATGGACCCATATACAATGGTTCGAGACTTCCTGCAGCTGTACAGGGCCTTGGTGAGACCGCACCTTGAGTATTGTGTGCAGTTTTGGTCGCCTTATCTGAGGAAGGACGTTCTTGCCATGGAAGGAGTGCAGCGAAGATTCACCAGACTGATACCTGGGATGGCAGGAATGATGTACGAGGAGAGATTGTGTCGATTGGGCTTATACTCACTGGAGTTTAGAAGATTGAGAGGGGATCTCATTGAAACCTATAAAATTCTGTCAGGCCTGGACAGACTAGATGCAGGAAGGATGTTCCCATTGGTCGGGGAGTCCAGAACCAGGGGTCACAGTCTAAGGATAAGGGGTAGGCCATTTAGGACAGAAATGAGGAGGGATTTCTTCACCCAGAGAGTGGTGAACCTGTGGAATTCTCTACCACAGAAGGCAGTAGAAGGCAATTCATTAAATATTGGATATATTTCTTAAGGCTAAAGGGATCCAGGGGTATGGGGAGAAAGCAGGGACCGGGTACTGAAATTGGATGATCAGCCATAATTGCATTGAATGGCGGAGCAGGCTCGAAGGGCCGAATGGCCTACTCCTGCTCCTATCTTCTATGTTTCTATGTTTCTATGTGCTGTTGTGGCACTACCCATTGCTCCCCCCTGAACAGCATGCCTTCCTTTACGGTGATGGCTGCTGTACCATACGGGCCCTCTACCTTCCCCCCTTTTGTGAGCACATCCAAGACGGCTCTGAGGATGGGATCCCGTACCTGGGCCTGCTTTAGGTCTGGGACCAAGGCTACCCCTTGTGTGCCTCCCTTGTCCTGAATTCCGGCTACCGACCCTGTCTGATAGGGGTCCCAAAACTCTCCTTCCCTAGCTCCCTGCTTGGCTGGTTCATCTGCCCTTTGATTCCTCTCTCTCAAGGGCTCTGTCTTCGAATGGGCCTTAACCTTAAGGATAAAGACCTTCCCTTCTTTTCCTACTGCTGTCATGACTTTCTCCAGCAGAGGCTTGATGGCCAGAGGTCTCCCGTCGGCGGAGGTGTATTCCCGACGGGACCAGATGGCCAGGTATTCCGTACACGAATTGCATGTGAACATGCTGTCCGAGCAAATCGTGTATGGGGTAGGGAATTTCTCTGGGTGTGTAACCACGTACACTACCACGGACAGTTCAGCCTGCTGGGCGCTCATGGTGCTGGGGAGTTTAATTGCCAGGGCAATGTCTGCCCATGGTCATAAACTCCACACCCTGTGAGCTGTTTCCCAGCAGATACTGTGCTGGAACCGTCCACATAGATTTCGCGGCCTGTGGGGTGTATCCCGGCCCGAAAACCTATGTCGACTTCCCATACCCCTTCAACAGAACACCTGTGGGCCGTCCCTGGATAGATCATTTTGGCTGCGAGCTTGGGCTCGCAGAGACCCTCTACCCTTAGATCCATCTGGGAGAGAAGCAGGGTCCAGCGAGCAATGCAGGCCCTGCTCACTGTCCCTTCCTTAATTCTCCCATCTAGGAGCATCTGGGTGGGCGTGTGATGGGTGAGGAGGGTGATGGGCGAGGTGCCTGTGAAGATCAATGATCTTTTCACAGCCCAGTGAGTGGCGAGGAGATGCCTCTCACAGATGGAATAGCCCTTTTCTACCTCTGTGAGTATCCTGGAGGAGTAAGCCACCGGTCTCAGCTGACTGTGCCGCTCCTGGAGCAGCACTGCACTCAGACTGTCCCTGCTGGCTGCTACCTCCAAGAAAAACTCTTTCTCCCCATCTATTGCCCCTAGAGCTGGTGCGGTCTGCAGATTTTTCTTGAGGCTTACAAATGCTGCCTTGCAACCCTCATCCGAAACCCACTCCACTCCCTTGTGTAGGAGTCGGAGCAGAGGGGCTGCTGTGGCTGCGTAATCTTCAATAAAATCCCTACAGTACCCTGTGAGCCCTAGAAAGGATCTCACTCCTGTCACTGTACTGGGGGCTGGTAACTCCTGTACTGCCTCCCTTCTTGCTTTATCTATGGCCCTTTCTCCTGCTCTTACAGCCAGCCCTAGGAACTTTACTTCCTTTTGGCTGATCTGTACCTTCTTGGGGTTTACCTTATAACCCTCCTGCTTCAGCAACTCCAGCAGTTCAGCCAGTAGTGGACCATGTTCCTCTCCTTCATCAGTGAATAGGAGCAGGTCATCCACATACTGGACTAACTGTCGGGGTCGGCTGAAGCCTTTCAAGCAATCTGCCATACACTAATGGAAGATGCTGGAGCTGTTGTGGAACCCCTGTGGTAGGCAGTTCCAAGTGTACTGTTACTGTTGGCCCTTAAACGTAAAGGTGAACTTGTACTGGTCCTCTCTCCGCAGAGGGATGGACCAAAACCCGTTGGAAGTATCCAGCACCGTGAATGTGGTCGCGGAGGTTGGAATACTTCCTATGAGGTCGGCGACGGCTGCTACCGTGGGTGCACAGGCGGGGATGTTCCTATTGAGCACCCGATAGTCCACCGTGGCTCTCCAGGAGTTGTCCGGTTTCCTAACCGGCCACAACGGAGAGTTTACATGGGTGGCTATTGGTCTCAATACCCCCTGTTTGACCAGAGAGGTCATGGCCGTTTCCATGTCCTGCTCTGCCTCTTTTGGGAAATTAAACTACTTTTGTGGTCGGGTCATGGGGTCCCCATCTACACTCACTTCGACCCCGTTCACCATCCCACAATCATGCTTGTGAGTGGCAAATGCGCCGAGATGTGCTCACACAAATGCCTGGTACTCTACTGGAGTGTTACTGACCATTTGCTCGAGGTCGTAACCCTCCTTGGGTTTTAGGGTACACAGGGTCCCCTTGCCCTGTTACCCTGGGATAACTGCCACTTCACCCTCTTTGCCGGTGCATGCTCCCCACAGACAGTGGTTCCTAAGATCCAATAGGATCCGGTGGCCTATTATAAAATCAGCCCCCAGGATCCCCTTCCCTTCCTGCTCCCACTTCATTAAAACACAAGTCCACTTGGTGTGGAGTGCTCCTAAATGAATGGACAGCGGGACAGAGAACGAGCCAACCTGCTCGTTACCTGTGAACCCCACTAAGCTGTACGGGACCCCATTAGACAGAGGTGAGACGGCGGGGTTATCTGAGTAGGCTATGGTGCTTGAAGCTCCCGTGTCCAACAGGTAGGTCCCTTTTACCTTTTCCACCTCCATCTTAACAAGCGGTCTTTTCCAGACATCATACTCAAGGGAACACAGATAGACAGGCTGTGCTGGCTCTAGTCATAAGTCTGTGTTAACTGGGGGGGCAGATGGAGTTAAAACACCCGTGACTGTGGCTACATTCCCTGGGCCAGCCAACAAAACCTGAAGTGCAGCTACTATCGAATCTACTGTGGGGGTAGAGGCCTGTGTTTCTGCCTTTGGGGCGGGAGCTGGGGCACTCTTTCCTGCAGTATCCTTCCAAGGATTTTTACAGTCCCTTCTCCAATGCCCATTCTTCCTGCACCTGAAGCAGTTACGCCTCACAACGGAAGGGATACCCCCTTCCTGGTGCCATTCCTTCTTACCCTGGCTGGGTTTAAACTCATGCACTTTCCCTTTAGTCTTCAGTTCGTCTACCCCCTACCGTTACAGTAAGCCAGGGTCAGTTGTCTGACCAGTGCCTCCTCGGTGACCTGGGGGCCGTTTGGGTCGAACCACAGCTTGGCCTTGGCTCTGATCCGTGGCAAGTTGTTTGCCACCAGACTTCGGAGCCAGTGAGCCAGCTCATCCTGGTTCAAGTTAGACCGGTCAAGATCCCCATTACAGGTACTCCTGTACACAGGCCACAGCTTGTCTGTGAAAGCCTGTGGGGTCTCCCCTGCTAACTGTGTAGTCTTCTCCACCCGGGAGAGCGGACTACCATCATTCATCCCCATCGCCTCCAGAACTTGATCCCGGAGGGCAGCGTACCCTCCCTGTCCCTTCCTGCACTCAGCAGAGAGGGACTGGTACAGCTTGCCATCCAAGGTGAAGAGGAGCATCTTGGCCATTTCTGAGTCGTCGCACTCATTAATGCCTGCTGCTTGTTCCACTTCCAAAAAGTGAACTGAGGGATCTCCCTTGTGTGTGAGCTTATTCAAGTGGCTTACCATAGCCCTAAGCTGTTGGGCCCCATGGGGAATCACAAACTGGCTTTCAAGGGGCCCCTGGCCCCCACCACCCCCTGATGGGCCAAACTTTTGCTGTCGAGTCAGGCACATCGGCCCCAGCTCCGACTTTTCCTGCAATTGTTTGCCCACTTCACCCTGCTGCCAAACCGAGTCAAATCCCGATGCCACAGGTGGCGGTGGTGTGCACTCCTCCCTGTCTTCTCTACAAATTGCTTGTCCCTCCTGCAGCCCAACCGAGTTGCTCCCCGGTGCCACAGGTGACGTCTGCACAGTTTCTACTTCTCCTTCCAGGTCTACCTGGGCCGCACCCGGGCTCACTAGGCATACCATGCCTTTTGCCCTGGACAGAGCAAGTTTTAAGCTCTCTATCCGCTTTTGACAGGGGCCGTGATCCCTCGCTTCAAACTCCCTTGTGCTTGCTACTTGATAAGCTGCCTTTATATTCCTATACTGCTCCTCCTGTTCCCTTAACTGTCTGGTTAGGCGAGCGTTCTCTTCTTTCAGTACCAGCTCATTTCCCTTTGCTTCGGTGACTTGACACCAAAACTACTCATGCCTGTTTCTGTGTTTCTCTACTAACTGCAATTTCTCTTGATTCTGCGCTTGTAATTCCTCCAATAGTTCCTTCCCCTGCTACAGCTCTTGCCTGAGACAGTTTGGCTGCCTCCCGCAGCTCTGCTGTCAAAGCTTTCACCTGCTGGTCTAAAAGCTGGATTTGTCGCAGGGCACAGACCAACCAGATGGCCTTCTCTACCGATTTCTTATGATTCTGGCTCTCAGTCCATTTGGCTGCGGCATCTATGGGATGCCCTGCACGCAACAGACTGGTCACCCACTTCTTGGTGATATTCACCTTCTCAAAAACATAAGAAGAAATCCTCTCTTCCATCTTTGTCCTTTCATCAAACACAGGGTCTATTGCATTACTTCCCTTTTGCCAAAGTCCTGCCGCGGTCGCCATGCTGTAAGGGGTGGTATGTGGGTTGTTTGTCAGCTTCTCCTCTGACTCCTTTGAGCATTCAAATCGCTCCAATTCCCTTTTTGTTCTAGACTTTGGACTTATTTGGGGGTTGTAATAAACTTGCAACAGACACCTGGGTTAGTCAAAAGAATTCAGATCTTTATTTTGAGACAGGAAAATATACAATACAATAAAACTTATTCTTTAAAAGGGTGGGGAACACTCGGAAATAAGCAAGGGAGAATTACAATACACAAAAACCCTTACCCTCCCAACCCCAGTACACTAGCTAGGCTGGAATCCAGAGGACCAGGAAATGCTCACCAAAATGACTTTCTTGACAGGTGTAGAGGTTTGCGATTTCGGGGTTCTCTTTAGTTGTGGCGGTTGGAGCCTGCTGTACCTCAGATGTGGTAGAAGACTGCACCTGCATTGGGTCTTCAGTTTGGGTTGGTCCGCTGATGCGGTTAGTCGCGCTGTTGGATCTATCGGGTAAGTGCCCAATTTTCTTTGGTTAGGGCTAGTTTTAGGGTCTTTTGTGTCCAAATCTTACCCAGGGGTAAGTCAGGCTAGCCTGTAGAGTGGAAACAAGTCTTTGGTTCGTGAGGTTTTCAGTGGTTGGTTTCTTGTTGGTCGCGGTGGCCCAATGTTACCTGGTTGGTGGTAATATTGGCGGTTGTTGGTTTCTGTAGGCCTTTGGTTGCCGTGATTTCTGTTTCTTCTTTCTTCCTTCGAGTCTCCGATGATGATCTCTCTCTTGAGCTGTACTGTGCTCTCGCTGACATTCTGACGAGCTGACTGACCAACTTGTGCTGAACTTGACTCGACTGTTGAACTGAAAAGGCAGGCCTCAATTATATTAATTTGGGGCCTGGCTTATCTGACCGCCAAATCTCTGGTTTCTTTGTTAAATTTGGTGGGCTCATTATTTTTAACATGTTTTAAATCTTTAACGAGCTTCGGGGATGGCCCATCCAAACTTAACGAGTTTAGGGGATGGCTCATCCAAACTTAATCGGCCTTTAACTGGTTTCGGGGTTGCCTTGAAACCAGTTTTAAAATGCAAAATGTTTGTTAATCTCTTTAATTGACTTTAGACTGCGGTTTGTTTGTGGTAACCTGTAGGGCTAATGTTCCTTCCTTTGTATTCCTGGGGACATGTCCTGTTTATTCGATACCTGGCTCTGCAAATTCTCGGCGGGAAAACAGGCTTCATTGTCCTTATGTAAAACTGGGGCGGCCCTGGACATTCCTTAGACAGTCCAATATCCAAACCTCGGGGGCCCACCCCACCTCCCCGCTGTTCCAGCCTTTTGCAAGCCTGAACATGTCTTTTAAACCAGCCAAACTTCCTTGGATTTTTATTTTAAATCCCTTTTGCCCAAAAGCTCTTTAAAACTGTCCAAAAGTCTCTTCCTTAATTTAACTCTCTGAAATCTTATGTGTGGCCCAACCACACTTTTACCCCTTCTTCTGTGATGTTCCCAAAATCCACTTAAAAAAAAAAGATTCTCCTTGTGTTCTGGGGTTGTGCAGAAATTTTCGAACCTTACATAATCGATGTTATTCATATTAAATTCATATTAATCAGTACTATTCAGTCTATTTACTGAAATTCATGCGTACATCACCGCAGTGAATAGCAAATCTTATTCAGCTGCACTAAAATCCTATTGAGTAGCTTGAGAGACCAAGCAGCCTATTTTTTATTTCATGTTTTATTGGCACAAATAGAGATACATAGGTTTGATTTAGCAACCATTACTGAGATGTGGTTGCAGGGTGATCAAGGTTGGGAATTAAATATTCCAGGGTACTTGACTTTTAGAAAAGACAGGCAGAATTGAAAAGGTGGCAGGGTAGCCCTGATAATAAAGGATGAGATAAAGGCAGTAATGAGAAAGGATCTTAGTGCAGAAAATCAGGAAGTTAAATCAGTTTGTTTGGAACTAAGAAATAACAAAAGGCAGAAAACACTGGTGGGAGTAGCTTATAGGTCCCCTAACAGTAATTATAGTGTTGGACAGAGTATAAATCAGGAAATTAGAGGAGCATGTAACAAGGGTAATGCAATAATCATGGGGGCCTTTAATCTTCACTGGGCAAACCAAATTGGCAAAAGTAGTTTGGAGAATGAGTTCATGGAATGTATTTGAGACAGTTTTCTCGAACAACATTGCAAGGAACCAAAAAGGGAACAGGCTATTTTAGATCTAGTTTTGTGTAATGAGACAAGGTTAATTAGTAATATAGTAAAGGATCCTCTGGGGAGGAGTGATCATAATATGATAGAATTTCATATTGAGTTTGAGAGTGATGTGGTTAAGCCCAAAGCTAGGGTCTTAAATTTAGACAAATCCAGTTACGGAGGTAGATTGGGAAATTAGATTAAAAGGTACGATGGTAGATAAGCAATGGCAAACATTTAAATAATTAATTCATAATTCTGAACGAATATACATTCCCTTAAGGAATAAAAACTCCACTGGAAAAGTGGTACAACCATGGCTAACTAGAGAAGTTAAGATAGTATTAGATTAAAAGAGAAGGCTTACAATGTTGCCAAAAAGAGTAGTAAGCCTGAGGATTGGGTGGGTTTTAAAAAAACATCAAAGGCTGACCAAGAAATTGATAAAGAGGGAGAAAATAGAATATGAGAGTAAACTAGCATGAAATATAAAAACAAATTGTAGGAGCTTCTACAAGTATGCCCTCAGATGAAATTCACAGGCAGCCTATACTCTGTTACACCGGAAGCTTTGGCCTGGATATCTGACTTAGATATTGACATTTGATTTGCATTGCTACTACCATACAAAAGAAGAAGTATGTAAAAAGGAAGAGATTAGCAAAATTAAACGTGGTTCCCTTATAGGCAGAGACAGGAGAAATTATAATGGGGAATAAGGAAATGGCAGAGACTTTAAACAAATATTTTGTATCTGTCTTCACAGTAGAAGACACAAAGAACATACTGGAAATAGTGGGGAACCAACGGTCTAATGAGAGTGAGGAATTTAAAGTAATTAATATTAGTAAAGAAAAAGTACTGGAGAATTTAATGGGACTAAATGCCAACAAATCCCTTGGACCTGATGGCCTACATTCTAGGGTTTTAAAAGAGGTGGCTGCAGAGATAGTGGATGCATTGATTTTGATCTTCCAGAATTCCCAAGATTCTAGAACGGTCCCATGGATTGGAAGGTAGTAAATGTAACACCGCTATTCAAGGAAGGAGGGAGAGAGAAAACAGGGAACTATAGGCCAGTTAGCCTGACATCAGTAATAGGAAAAATGCTACAATCTATTATTAGTAAGTCAATTCAGCAGGTCGGAATCTGCGGACTCAACTCAATTGTACTAATTAATTTTGACTTCCAAGTTTCGTGCCTCCAAGCTGCGCAGCGGGCATGATACGCACCCCAATGACTCAATCTCAACTGTGTTTAAAGGAACAGTGCACAAATGGAAATTGTAGGTGTTCAGAATGGATGGTGGATGGAGAGCAAAAGCAGCATTCAGATTCAATGATGCATCGTTGGAATTACTGCGGGTGCAGTTAGTAACAGGAAGGATATACTTTTCCCCAGCAATGAGAGGAAGAATCCTACAGCTCTCACAAGAAGGTGTGGTTGGAGGTAGCTGAGGAGGTGAGCAGCAGGAGCATGTGACCATATCTTGGATGCAATGTAGGAAGCAGTTTAATGGCCTAACCAGGTCAGGAAAAGTGAATACATTTGCAGATTAAACCATATCCTTTGGTAAGTCCTCACCCCCTTTCACTCCTCATACCTACTCAACTTTGAACAGCACCTAGCCTTCACTTTCTATGCACTTCCTCAACTCCCCATTTATCCATCCACCGTTTCCACTCACTCCAATCCTTATGCATTGTGATGTATCTGTCTCATAGTCGCCCTCACCAAATGCACTGTATCCATCGGGTGAATGCATGACCTTCACTCACTCACAGGTCTGTTTCTTCACCCTTTGTAGAAGAGAATGCAAAATGCAAGGGAGAGGGAGAGGACTGGAGGTAGCCCATCACAAATAGTCCAGCTAACAGATGCAGAGGAGGTGACCCTGGAGGTAAATGACACATCTGCATCCTTCTCAGTTGGAGATGGAGAAGCAGGGAGCTCACAGATAGCTGGTGACAGAATTACAAATATCACTGACGCATATATGCTGACTTTATTTCATCAATGACTGAACTATGAGAAGACTGAATATGGTGATTTTCAAGATTGTGACTTTTCCATGACGAAATCATAGCCCTTTAAATTTAGAGCAAAGTCAAAAGTAATTTGCAAAGACCTCACTAATGTCTCCTGTGAATGTTAATTGCACCAATAACTACCCACCCGCCTGCAACAATTAAACCCTCGACTTTGGTGAGTAGGTTTCTCAGCGGCACCCAAACGCGCCTCTGTTAAACTCAGAAGTGGCCACATTGCAGCTGGGTTGCGCTCCTGATCGAAAAATCAATAATGTAATTATAGTGCACTCACCTTCTTTATATTCCAGACATTGAAATAGTTTTGGAAATGTATGGTTGTATTTCTCTTTTGCAACGTGCACTATGTCAACTTTGCAGGTTATGCTTAGGGCACTGATTACTAGTTTTCCTAACAACATTTTTATCACTCCTTGAACAACTTGCCTTTTTTGTTCCTTCTTTTATTTATGTTCCCAGAAAGCACTCTTTCACATCTAACTGGTTTTACCCAGGGCCAAACAGAATTTAATCTAGGTGTCTGAGAGATTTTGGGGGAGAAATTCAGTATCGCCCCATTTGGGACGCAATTATTGGCCGTGCGAAAAAATTAGCGCCTGGAGCTAATTATCGCCTCTGACTGCAAACTTGGCTTTTATCGCCCCTGGAGGTGATTGGAGCGCTAAATCAGGCGCTTCACACCTGTCTTAAGGTGCAAAGGCCGAGGAGCAAGGCGCTATCTATGAGCGCTGGCGAAGCTCATGTGATGTCAGTCAGCAATGGGACACAGACACAATGGCGCCGGCCAGTTCTTAAAGGAGAGGGTTGACCTTGTTCTCCATCAACATCCTGCTCATTGCAGCCTTGAATCTTGGCCCGGGGAGACCTGTACATCAAATCTGCTGGAAAGAACAATGGAGAGACCCAGGGAAAGAACTCGAGTGCAGCCCCCACAATCTCTTCTAAATCGATACAAGGAAGGTCAAATCAAAATGAACCTGCAAAGTGCTGCTCAGTACCCAAAACTCCTTCACACAGCGTTGAATCTCTCCAGAAGTCTCTCTCTCTCTCAGAATGCGTGGTGCAAAAATGTCACCAACAAGAAAGGCAAGAAGCGGTCGCCTTTAAATAGCGCTCCCCCAGTCCCTTCCTGACTGCAAAACACTCCCCTTGACCTGTCATTGCTAGTGGCAGGCGGTAAGGCAGGGGGCGCCACTCAATTTCCGGTCAGGGGTGCTACTGGGGCGTTGCACACTCGGCTGACGTCACAATCTGCCGGCGCAGGAGATCGTGGTGTTAGTGTTTAGCGCTGTCGCAAAATGTCTAGTTAATTTCGTGAGTGGTGCAAACATCGCCTCGCACGGGCGCTAGTTGCTTTGCGCCCCATTAGCGCCCTCTTAAGGCGCTAACGGGAGGCACAAACCAACTGAATTTCCCCCCCCCTTTGTATTCTGTCTATATATGAACTTTGTTAACAGCACAGTAACATCTGCTCAGTCTCTATTTTAATATGAACTAAATAACTGTCATTCAGCAATAGGTTCACTTTAATCTGTTTCTTCTCTTGGTATTTAAGAAAGCTTGAGTTTCTTCAGACAATTACTTCTCTAAACAGCTTGATTTGCTGACATTTATGTAATGTCCCTTCTCTATAAACATTTCTGAAAATATATTGTGGCATTCTCCTCCATGATTCTACCCAAAATTGGTGAAGACTGGTGGAAAATTCAGGCAAAGGAGCTGACAGTCACCTCACTGCTCCGATCAGGATTTCCATTCCCCTGCCCCCACTGGGACTGTCAATGGCTTGTCATTCACTGCCCGCTTAAGGAAATAGTGGCAGAGTGGTGGGGCCCGGATCCCTGACAGATTTGTATTGCATCTACCCCACTTACTGCTACTACACAAGGCCACCTCATGGAAGGTGAAGGTAAGCCCTGGGAATAACAACAACACTTGCATTTATATAGCATCTTTAATATAGAAAAATGTCCTGAGGCGCTTCACAGAGACATAATAAGACAAAAATGGACGTTGGGCCAAAGAAGAGGATGTGAGGTGGGGTGATCAAAAGCTTGACCAAAGATGTGGATTTTAAAAGCATTCTAGATTGTGGGGCCTAGGCAGGTGAAGGTGGTGCACAAGGGGAGAGAGTTGGTGGAAGAGAGATTTCTGAGGGTGTTGTAGGGCTGGAGGAGGTTACAGAAATAGGAATGGGTGAGGCCATGAAAGGGTTTAAAGACAGGAATATGAATTTTAAATTGGAGGTGTTGGAGGAATGGGAGCCAATGTAGGTTAGCAAGGACAAGAGAGGTGGGTGAGCAAGATTGGAGACATGCAGCAAAGTTTTGAATGAACTAAAGTTTACAAAGCATGGAGTATGGGAGGCCAGCCAGGAGACCATTGGAATAGTCGACTGGAGGTGATAAGGCTCTAAGTTCCCTGATAAAGGGAAAGGGCCGCCTCTCCCTCCAATTCAGATCCAGCAATTACTTTTTGAAAGCCTCAGTTTAAGCTGAGGCCTTTAGTGGGAGTCTTGAATCAATCTTCTGGTTGCTTCTGAGCCTTTAAGCTGCCTCACTGTTGCAGTGCTGCTGGACTTCCCTCATCACACTGCTGGGTTCTCTCTTGAGGGTGGGAAACCCACCAGGACCCTGCCATGCCTATCGAATGATCCCTGAACCAGAGAAATGGTTGGGGTTGAGGCAGATCCAGGGGTTGTGCGGACGTCCTGCCCTACCTGGTAAGCATCAACCTTGATACGTCCAACCTGGGAAGTTCCATTAGTGAGTTACAGGATTAACTCAGTTTTGTAGACAGCCTTTCATTAGTTCCCAATAGTGAGTTTCCAATCTGAATCTGTGGAGGAAGTAATGTGTAGCTTCTTATTGAGTGACATTGAAAAAGGCTCGTCTGTTGAGAAATGTCACGTGGCATAGAAGATCGAAAGAGAGGCAGAAGAATAAAACTAAACATTTTCTTTTGGAGGGGAGGGGCCCAGAGTAAGAATAAATGGTTATAAATCAAAGTTACTGTCAATATTTCATAACATGTAAGTTCTAAATTCACAGGTAACTTACCAATCCGTGCACATTGTTATCTGTGCACAGGGATATACCTGTTTATACACTGTATGAATGGAACCGCGTTTATGTGTTCAACCATAAATGTATTTTGATGCTTTGGCAACATAAGATGTACCTTATCATGCCAATAAAGCGATTTGTATTGTATTGTATTGTTATAATCCAGTCATCCTGGGACTGGGATTTCTGCCAATACTTTCATTTCACCATGTCTCTAGGTAACATTTTTTTTTTCATTTATGGGATGTGAGTGTCACTGGCAAGGCCAGCATTTATTGGCAATCCCTAATTGCCCTTGAGACAGTGGTGGTGAGCCGCCTTCTTAAACCGTTGCAGTCCGTGTGATGAAGGTACTCCCACAGTGCTGTTAGGTAGGGAGTTCCAGGATTTTGACCCAGCGATGATGAAGGATCGGCGATATATTTCTAAGTCAGGATGGTGTGTGACTTGGAGGGGAACTTGGAGTTGGTAGTGTTTCCATGCGCCTGCTGCCCTTGTCCTTCTAGGTGGAAGAGGTCGCAGGTTTGGGAAGTGCTGCCGAAGAAGCCTTGGCGAGTTGCCGCAGTACATCTTGTAGATGGTACACACTGCAGCCACGGTGCGCCAGTGGTGGAGGGAGTGAAAGTTTATGATGGTGGATGGGGGGCCAATCAAGTTGGAACTGCACTCATCTGGGCAAGTGGAGAGTATTCCATCACACTCCTTACTTGTGCCTTGTAGCTGGTGGAAAGGCTTTGGGGAGTCAGGAGGTGAGACACTCATCGCAGAATACCTAGTCTCTGACCTCCTCTTGTTGCCACAGTATTTATGTGGTACAGTTAAGTTTCTGGTCAATGGTGACCCCAAGATGTTGATGGTGGGGGATTCGGTGATGGTAATGACACTGAATGTCAAGGGGAGGTGGTTAGACTTTTGCTTGTTGTTGATAGTCATTGCCTGGCACTTCTGTGGAGCGAATGTCATCCAGGTCTTGTTGCATGCGGGCATGGACTGCTTCATTATCTGAGGAGTTGTGAATGGCGCTGAATACTGTGCAGTCATCAGTGAACATCCCCATTTCTGACCTTATGTTGGAAGGAATATCATTGATGAAGCAGCTGGAGATGGTTGGGATATGAGGTTACAGATTGTGGTGGAATACAATTCTGCTGCTGCTGATGGCCCACAGTGCCTCATGGATGCCCAGTTTTGAGCTGCTAGATCTGTTCTGAATCTATTCCATTTAGCACGGTGGTAGTGCCACACAACAAGATGGAGGGTGTCCTCAGTGTAAAGACAGCACTTCATCTCCACAATGATCACTGCTACCAATACTGTCATGGACAGATGCATCTGTGACAGGTAGATTGGTGAGGATGAGGTCAAGTAGGTTTTTCCCTTGTGTTGGTTCTCTCACCACCTGTCACAGACAGACTGCAAAAGCTTTTATCGGTATATCAGGAGGAAAAGACTGGTAAAATCCCAAGTCGGTCCCTTGCAGTCCGATTCGGGAGAATATATAATGGAGAATAAGGAAATGGCAGACCAATTAAACTCATACTTTGGTTCTGTATTCACAAAGGAGGACACAAATAACCTCCCAGGAATATCGGCAAACATAGGGACTAATGAGAGGGAGGAGCTGACAGAAATTAGTATCTCTAGGGATATGGTGTTGGGTAAGTTGAGGGGACTGAAGGCCGACAGATCCCCGGGGCCTGATAAACTACATCCTAGGGTACTTAAGGAGGTGGCCCTGGAGATAGCAGATGCTCTAAGGATCATCTTCCGGAACTCCATTGACTCGGGAACAGTACCCGTGGATTGGAGGGTAGCTAATGTTACCCCAATATTTAAAAAGGGGGGTAGAGAGAAAGCAGGGAATTATAGACCAGTAAGCCTTACATCGGTTGTGGGCAAAATGCTAGAGTCCATTATTAAGGATAAAATAGCGGAGCACTTGACAAATGGGGAAAGGATCAGACAGAGTCAACATGGATTTACAAAGGGTAAATCGTGTTTGACTAATCTGCTGGAATTTTTTGAGGAAGTAACTGGTAAAATAGATGGGGGAGAGCCAGTGGATGTGGTGTACCTTGACTTCCAGAAAGCCTTCGATAAGGTTCCACACAAAAGATTATCATGCAAAATTAAGGCTCATGGGATTGGGGGCAAAGTATTAACGTGGATAGAGAACTGGCTGGCGGATAGAAAACAGAGAGTTGGAATAAACGGCTCGTTTTCGGAGTGGCAGGCAGTGACCAGCGGGGTGCCGCAAGGATCTGTCCTGGGACCCCAGCTGTTCACAATATATATAAATGATCTGGATCAGGGAATTGGATGCAATATTTCCAAATTCGCTGACGACACTAAACTAGGAGGAGGGGTGGGCTCTGATGAGGATGTCAGGAGGCTACAGTGCGATTTGGACAGGTTGGGGGAATGGGCGGATACGTGGCAGATGCACTATAATGTGGATAAATGCGAGGTTATCCACTTTGGGGGTAAAAACAGGAGGGTAGATTATTATCTAAATGGCAATAGATTGGGAGATGGGGAAGTGCAGAGGGACCTGGGTGTTCTTGTGCACCAGTCACTGAAGGAGAGCATGCAGGTGCAACAGGCGATTAAGAAGGCAAATGGTATGTTGGCCTTCATATCAAGGGGGTTCGAGTATAGGAATAGGGATACCTTACTACAGCTGTACAAGGTGCTGGTGAGACCGCATCTGGAGTATTGTGTACAGTTTTGGTCGCCCCATCTGCGGAAGGATGTTCTTGCCATGGAAAGAGTGCAGCGGCGATTCACCAGGCTGATACCTGGAATGGCGGGAATGACCTACGAGGAGAGATTGAATAGTTTGGGCTTGTACTCACTGGAGTTTAGAAGATTGAGAGGGGATCTCATCGAAACATATAAAATTATGGCAGGCCTGGACAGGCTGAATTCAGAGAGAATGTTTCCAATGGCAGGGGAGCACAGAACCAGGGGCCACAGTCTAAAAATAGCGGGCAAATCATTTAAAACAGAGATGAGGAAGAATTTCTTCACTCAAAGAGTGGTGAGCCTGTGGAATTCCCTGCCACAGAGGGCTGTGAAGGCTAATTCAATAAATATTTTCAAGAGAGAATTGGATATATTTCTGAAGGCTAAGGGGATTAAGGGTTACGGAGAAAAGGCGGGGACGGGGTACTGAACTGGTAAGATCAGCTAAGATCTCAGACGAAGATCAGCCATGATCTCATTGAATGGCGGAGCAGGCTCGAAGGGCCGAATGGCCTACTCCTGTTCCTATCTCTATGTTTCTATGTTTCTAAGCCCAGACTGGCAGTTATGTCTTTCAGGGCTCGGCCAGCTCGGTCAGTAGTGGTGCTACTGAGCCACTCTTGGTGATGCACATTGAAGTCCCCCACCTAGAGTACATTCTGTGCCCTTGCTCCTCTCAGTGGCTCTTCCAAGCGGTGTTCAACTTGCAGGAGTACTGATTCATCAGCTGAGGGAGGGCGGTAGGTGGTAATCAGCAGGAGGTTTCCTTGTCCATAATTTGGTAAGTCCCCCACGGGAAAATGCTGGAATCCAGGGTATTTAGAAAATCATAATATGATTAGGCAGAGTCAACATGGTTTGATGAAAGTGAAATCCTGTTTACCAAATTTATTAGAGTTTTTTTGAGGATGTAACTAGCAGGTAAGATAAAGGGGAACCAGTGGATGTAGTATATTTGGATTTCCAAAAGGCATTCGATAAGGCGCCACATAAAAGATTGCTACACAAGATAAGGGCTCATGGGGTTGGGGGTAATATATTAGCATGGATAGAGGATTGATTAACGTAAAGAAAACAGAGAATAGGGATAAACGGGTCATTTTCCGGTTGGCAGCCTGTAATTAGTAGGCTGCCGCAAGGACCAGTGCTTGGGCCTCAGCTACTTACTATCTATATTAATGACTTAGATGAAGGGGCCGAGTGCAATGTATCTAAGTTTGCTGACGATACAAAGTTGGGTGGAAAAGTAAGATGTGAGGAGGACGCAAAGAGCCTGCAAAGGGATATAGACAGGTTAAGTGAGTGGGCAATAAGGTGGCAGATGGAGTATAATGTGAGAAAATGTGATGTTAATTAAGAATATAAAAACAAAATATTTTTTAAATGGTGAGAAACTATTAAATGTTGGTGTTCAGAGAGATTTAGGTGTCCTCATACAGGAAACACAGAAAGTTAACATGCAGGTACAGCAAGCAATTTGGAAGGCAAATGGCATGTTGGCCTTTATTGCAAGGGGGTTGGAGTTCAAGAGTAAGGAAATCTTACTACAATTGTACAGGGCCTTGGTGAGACCACATCTGGAGTACTGTGCACAGTTTTGGTCTCCATATCTGAGAAAGGACATAAAAGCCTTTAGAAGCGGTGTAATGAAGGTTCGCTAGATTGATCCCTGGGATGAGAGGGTTGCGCTATGAGGAGAGATGGAGTAGATTGGGCCTATACTCTCTGGAGTTTAGAAGAATGAGAGCTGATCTCATTGAAACATCTAAGATTCTGAGGGGGATTGACAGGGTAGACGCTGAGAGGTTCTTTCCCCTGGCTGGAGAGTCTGGAACTGCGGGGCATAGGGGGAAAAATTTGGTTGGTTACGGGGAGAGGGCAGGGAAGTGGACGTGAGTCTAGATTCAGATCAGCCATTATCCTATTGAATGGCGGAGCAGGCCCGAGGGGCCGTATGGTCTACTCCTGCTCCTATTTCTTATGTTCTTATGTTCTTATTAGCGCCTTAAGAGGGCGCTAATGGGGCACAAAACAACTGGCGCCTGGGTGTGGCGATGTTTGCACCGCTTGTGAAATTGACCAGACATTTTGCGGCGACGCTAAACTCTACTGCCACGATCTCCTATGCCCGCAGATCGTGACGTCAGTCGAGCGTGCAACGCACCGGTAGCGCCCCGGGCCAGATATTGAGTGGCGTCCCCCTGCCTTACTGCCTGCCACTAGCAACGACAGGTTGAGGGGAGCGTTTTGAAGTCGGGAAGGGACTGGGGGAGTACTATTTAAAGGCGACCGCTTCCTGCCTTTTTTTGTTGGCAACCTTTTTGCACCACGCATTCTGAGTTAGAGAGAGAGACTTCTGGAGAGATTCAACGCTGTGTTGAGGAGTTTTGGGTACTGAGCAGCACTTTGCAGATTCATTTTGATTTGATCTTCCTTGCATCGATTTAGAAGAGACTATGGGGGCTGCACTCTGAGCACTTTCCCTGGGCCTCTCCATTGTTCTTTCCAGCAGATTTGATGTACAGGTCTCTCCAGGCCGAGATTCAAGGCTGCAATGAGCAAGGTGTGGATGGAGAGCAAGATCGAGCCTCCCCTTTAAGAACTGGCTGGCGCCAGTGTGTCTGTGTTCCATTGCTAACTGACATCTTATGAGCCTCGCCAGCGCTCTGAGGTAGTGCCTCGCTCCTCGGCGTTAGCGCCTTAAGAGAGGTGTGTAGCGCCTGATTTAGCGCTCCAATCACCTCCAGGGGCGATAGAAGCCAAGTTTGCAGTCGGAGGCAATAATTAGCGCCAGGCGCTAAACTTTGCGCTCGGCCGATAATTGCGCCCCAAATGGGGCGATACCGAATTTCTCCCCCATAGTCTCAGGATAGGGGGGTCAGCCATTTAAGACTGAGATGAGGAGGAATTTCTTCACTCAGAGGGTTGTGAATCTTTGGAATTCTCTATCCCAAAGGGCTGTCGATGCTCAGTCGTTGAGTATATTCAAGGCTGAGATAGATAGATTTTTGGACTCTAGGGGAATCAAGGTATATGGGGATCGGGTGGGAAAGCAGAGTTGAGTTTGAAGATCGCCATGATCTTATTGAATGGCAGAGCAAGTTCAAAGGGTCATATGGTTAACTTCTGATCGTAATTCTTATGTTCTTATGGAAAGCTGTCATGACTAGTACCTTAGCACTATCTAAAAATATTACCTTTTTGCATCAATTAGGACAAAAAAAGCATAACACAAAAATTTGCAATTGCTTTTATAATGAACTTTGTTTGAGATTTTCTGAGTACCATTGTAGTTTCTGTTATTGAGGCTAGCAGACCTCTTAGCTTGCAACGTGGCCTGTTCAATATTCAAAGTATCAGAGAAAAGTTCCATGTGGAAGGGTGCCAGATCAGGGCCTTAACTCAAGACAATAAACTATTCTGTGGGGCATGATATTGGAGGAGTCATACCCACTTGAATGCTGATGAAGAATCCCCAATTCAATAAGGAATTATCATAATAAGTTGTGACATTTCAACTAAACATCCTGTAGGATTCTAGAGTTAAAAGGAAATGGGGAAAATGCATATAGAAGTTTTCCTTTCCATAGAAAATAAATAACATCCAGAGTCAATTCTTTTCAGACTCCTTGAGGGTTGTATTATTGTTAATTAGAAGCAAATATATTTCTGAATGACCCATTTCTGAGATGACTCACTTCTGAATACAGCATCTATTTGCATGGATCAACAATGTTCTGACTCAAGCAGTTAGCTATTACAAAAGCAAAATACTGCGGATGCTGGAAATCTGAAATATAAACAGAAAATGCTGAAAATACTCAGCAGGTCAGGCAGCACCTGTGGAGAGAGAAACAGAGTTAATGTTTCAGGTCGCTGCCCTTTTGATGTAACAGGTTTTAAGCAAGTAAAGAGGCAGGGAAAGGGCAGGGAGACAGACGTAAGAACAAAAGGGAAGGTCTGTGTATGGGTGGAAGGCAGGAGTGGTTAAATGACAACAGGAATGATGGGGTGAGGCAAAAGTTTTTGGTAATGAGACAAGTAAAGAAACAAAAATAGGTCTAGAGGAGCTGTAAATGGGAGTAGCAGAATAGCTGCTGTCTGAAAAAATGGGGGCAGTGGTTGTGATCTGAAATGGTTGAACTCGATGTTGAGTCCAGAAGGCTGTAAAGTGCCTAATCGAAAGATGAGGTGCTGTTCCTCGAACTTCCACTGAGCTTCATTGGACTAGTGTAGGAGGCCAAGAACAGAAAGGTCAGTGTGGGAGTGGAATGGCGAATTGAAATGGCAAGTGGCCGGAAGCTCAGGGTTATGCTTGCAGACTGAACGGAGGCATTCAGGAAAGCGATCAATGTAGAGGAGACCGGATTGTGAGCAGTGAATGTGGTATACTAAATTGAAAGGAGTACAAGTAAAACGCTATTTCACCTGGAAGGAGTGTTTGGGGCCCTGAACAGTGGGAAGGGAAGTAATAGCTAATAGTTAACTATTACTTTGGATTGTCAAGATCACTCCATGGTTATGACATCAATGGTTAACCTCATGTGCAAAGGGAACAAAATCATATTTCCCCTCCCTTGTTGACAATCTTTACTGCTGTTAAGTTCTCAATCTCAAGACACACCACTCTTGGTTTTACACTATTTATAATCCTTGTTTGTATAAAGGAGTTCAAAGGCTTTGAACCCAATTACCTGGCATAGTGGCATCCATCCCACAACAGCGTGTTCACCACCAAACTAAGAAAAGGTAGGACAGGCAGTAACCCAAATACTAATAGATTATTTTGTTATCTCTGTCTGGATTTGACTTTCTGTCCAGGATTTCGATGAAGAGTTCTATATTTTTCTTTCAATCCCTTGCAGATTGGCATAAGTGTAGCTTGCAGCTGGCAATAGGTTGTCCTCCACTTCTTGAAGCTGCTACTCCTCCTGTTGATGCCAATGCTTCTGATGGTTCCTTTTTTATTTGGAATATCCAGGAGGAGACCATTTTTTAAGGCAAAGCTGTGCAGCATGCAACACACCACAATGTTGCTTGAGACCTTCACCAGATTATACCCCAGGTCATAACCAGATTGATCAGGGCACCTGAAGTGTACATTCATCGTCTCTATGATGTGTTCAGTGATGATTATGGTGGATGAATGGGCTCTGCTATAGTTCTGTTCAACTGGATTCCTGAGAAATCACACAGCTGCTATAGTCAAAGGCTGCAGAGAATAGCTTTTATACCCGAGGAGCCACCCAGAGACTTGCCTACTTGGGTTAAGGAGTGTTGGCAGGTGGCACTGTGGAGTATCTTAAAATAAAGGCATTATGGTAGCTGCCAGGAAGTGAATATTCACTTCCGTGATGGTGTGCTGCTGGTTGCAAACAAATTGGACATTGAGTGAATGTTATCCTTTGCTATTAATGTACATCTGGCCATTGATCAAGGGAGCACTTATCGCAATGCAGGTGCCATCTATAACTCCTTGAGAATGCCTGCCACTATGTCTTGTTAGTAGTAGCTACCCACAAGGAAGCTGATGAAATTGCTAGCTTTAGAGAACAATGTATTTGTGCCTTGCTTAATGTGTCTGTGTACAGCTGTTTGGTTCAAGTTATAGATGCAGCCTGAAATAGCCCGAGCATAGATAATAGGGCATTTGTGATGTTAGCAGTCACGTGGAGAGCAATACATATGGTATAGATGGATTTCAGGACTGCTTGCTGCATGGGGCATAACTTTGTACCAACTTCCTTCATAAAGTTGAACTTCTGCAGGCACTGCTCCTTGATCAATTGCAGGCAGTTGCACCCATACTCTGGTTGGGAGTATTGGTGGGTGGGTGTCACACTTCTGTTGTTTTGCCACACCAGCCTGACCTCCCTCTATTGCTCCTCTTCTTTTTCGAAGAAGCAAAGAAAGAAGGGAATCCTCAAGAAGAAACCCATTATGCCCTGTCTGAAAAGCAGAAGGAGTGTACAAATGGCAGCCCTTCATCAAATAGTGCTTAGTGACCCTGAACTGCAGTTTTATATTGGCACGATTAAGAATTGGCATAAATGAAGCAAAACAATGGGAGATGATGTCACCATGTCATTGACACCTCATTTCTTCCATCTGCTAAAAATGATGGTGAAAAATTAGACAGGAACTAAAGTGGGCATGGATCCCATCCACCTCCGCTTCCTGATCCCATCCAACCAACTAGTTGAAGAAGAATTGACAGAAATTGAAGCCCTTAAGATCATTGAAAAAAGATCATTGAAAAAGTACAAGACCCAACGGCCTGAGTCTCACCTATTACTATGGTACTGATGCTGAAGCATCCTGGCAAGATCAGGCTATGCGTTGCCATAAACATGCACAATGTATCAGACAAACATAAACTCTACCTGTTTGGGGTTTTTGAGTACCTTGGTGACTGTTAAGCATGTTGATGGATTTCTGTGCCTGCCAGACATTTTAGCTGAGAGTAGCTGTGGAGTCAGCATGTCAGCAGAGACACACTCTGTAATACCGGGGGTGCTCAGTATCAGGGATGCCATATTGGTATTTGACGCAAGTCGAGGAGAATATGATAACTGACTCAAAGCAGCGATCCAAAGCTAAGAGAAAGCAATCTGAATCTCTACACAAAGAAATAGGAATATAATAAGAAGACTCTAGACGGTAGATTTAGTGATCCTGTGTTTGGAACTCACCAAATTAAAGGTATGTGGCTGCATAAAAGGATATAATGCAGGTCCCTCTTCATCTTACTGCTTGCGCAAGGCTTGAGCTGCTCACAGATCACATCATATCTCATGAGCTGGTCTTGCAGCATGTGACAAGGCAACCTTATCATTCTGCTGATGTCTGGCTTGGAATCTTTGACCAGAATCACAGAATCTAGAATTCTTCAGTTACGTCTTTTCCAAAAAATGGGTATCTATAGGAGGTGGCTGACCTAAACCATGCTAGTGAGTCGAAGAACTCCACTGAAGGGGGGGTAATTTTAACCACAAAAAACGGGTGGTTGGGAGTATGTCAACATTTTTACAATCACAAACCCACCTCCAACCCGCCCCAACCTGCCTACTTATGGTTTTGACGAAGGTGGGGTGGTAGGGGTGGTTCGGGGAGAGATGGGCAACCAACCTGCTCCATGGAGAGAGTTGGTCATTTAAATATTATAATGATGTGGCGTGCCTCATATTTAACCTGTCTTCCAAGTTTAACCCTGGCCGGCCGGTTTTCCCAGGCCTCAGGAATCCTGGCAGTTGAAGGGAGGAGAGGACTGCTTCCTGCAAAAGGTAAGTGCATTTACAGCAATGCTTGTGGGCCAGGAGGAGCAGGAGTGCTTCTTCCCAGCCCACCAAGCTTACCTTCTTCCCTGCCTGCCATCGGATCCATTCTCCCGTCCAAAGGAACATAGGAACAGGGGTAGGCCATTGAGCCCCTCGAGCCTGTTCTGCCATTCAATGAGATCATGGCTGATCTGCAATCTAACTCCGCCTTTGGCCCATATCCCTTATTACCTTTAGTTAACAAAATGTTATCAATCTCCAATTTAAAATTAACAATTGATTTAGCATCAATTGCCATTTGCGGAAGAGAGTTCCAAACTTCTACCACCCTGTGTGTGTAAAAGTGTTTCCTAATTTCACTCCTGAAAGGCCTGGCTCTAATTTTTAGACTATGCCCCCTAGTCCGAGAATCCCCAACCAGCGGAAATAGTTTGGGCTGGATTTTGAAACTGGAGGCGTGATGGAGGCGGGACTACAACTTTTGGGGTTGTAGTCCCGCCTCCATCGAGTTGAGGCCAACCCACGCGATTTTCACTTGATTGACCTTGTTGAGCCTGCCCAGCAACAGGTGACATCACAGATTGACATTTCATCTGTCAAGAGCTTTTGACAGATGAAATATCAGCATTTGACAGCTCTTTGAAGCTGTCAAACACTGACAATCTGTACACTAAGTTAATTCCTTCCTCGCAGGATGATTTAGAGATCTCTCCGGAACAGAAAGCTGAATGCTGCAACTTTTGACAGCTCGCGGCCATTCTGCTTTCTGTGCCGGTGAGAAGAGGGACTCCCGAGGCCTGAAGGAAGGAAGGCTGTAAAGGTAAGTAAAGGTAAGTAAAACTTCTTTGAACACTTTACACACACCAAACACACTTACCTCTGCATTCATGCACCCATCACTCACCTGAACACCGGACATCTTGAACCCTCCAAGTCCTTCAGCCCGAAGGTCCGCCTCGCTAACTTGCCGTGGTTTGGAGCCATCGGGAATCCCACACTTCAGCAGTAAAAATAGGGATTAAGCTAAAAACTGTTAACAGTAATATTGGGTGGCGCCCCCCGACTTACCGCCGGATGCTATGTCTGCTGGGGTCAGGGGGGCCTACCTGCGACCGGGGCGGCGCTAGTTAAAGGGGAGGTGGCAGGTGCCCATTTTTGTTGCTGGCAGCACCTGCCCCCGTTGCTATCTCCGGTCCCCGTGAAACCCCCCCGCAGGGTGCCAGTATGCAGCACCCCAAGAGAGATGCAGGGCACTTCCAGTAATGCCTCTCTTCCCTCTCGGGGCGCTGCCTGGGAAAATCAGCCGCGGGGGCACTAACTTTTTCGGGGCGCCAAAGGGGGCACTACTCAATTTTTACCCCTAAGAGCCTAAATAGGGTAGAGGAGCAAAGGAATCTAGGGGTACAGATATACAAATCACTAAAAGTAGTGACGCAGGGTAATAAGGCCATGAAAAAGACAAACAAAGCACTGGGGTTCATTTCTAGAGGGATATAATTGAAAAGCAAAGAAGTTGTCTTAATCTTGTATAAAACCTTGGTTAGACCACACTTGAAGTACTGTGCACAGTTCTGGTCTCCATTTTGCTAAAAGGCTATAGAGGCACTGGAGAAGGTGCAAAAAAGATTTACACAGACCATACAAGAACTGAGAGGTTATAATTATCAGTAAAAACTGAACAGGCTGGGGCTCTTTTCTCTAGAAAAGAGAATGCTGAGAGGTGACCTGATAGAGGTCTTTAAGATTATGAAAGGTTTTGATAGGGTAGGCATAGAGAAGATGTTTCCACTTGTGGGGAGACCAAAACTAGGGGCCATAAATATAAGATAGTCACTAATAAATCCAATAGGAATTTCAGGAGAACTTTCTATACCCAGAGAGTGGTTAGAATATGGAACTTACTACCACAAGGAATAGTTGAGGTGAATAACATGAATGCATTTAAGGGGAAGCCAGATAAACACATGAGGGAGAAAGGAATAGAAGGTTATGCTGATAGGGTTAGATGAAGATGGGTAGGAGGAGGTTTGTGTGGAGCATAAATACCAACATAGACACAGACTGCTTGACCGACATCCAATACTGGATGAGCAGAAATTTGCTCCAACTAAATATTGGGAAGACCGAAGCCATTGTCTTCATCCCTGCCACAAACTCGGTTCCCTACCCACCGACTCTATCCCTCTCCCTGGCAACTGTCTGAGGCTGAACCAGACTGTTTGCAATCTTGGCTTCATATTTGACCGCGAGATGAGCTTCCGACCACATATCTGCACCATCACTAAGACCCCCTATTTCCACCTCCAGAACATCGCCCAACACTGCCCATGCTTCAGCTCATCTGCTGCTGAAACCCTCATCCATGCCTTTGTTACCTCTCAACTTGACTCTTCCAACGCACTCCTGGCCAGCCTCTCACATTCTACCCTCCATCAACTTGAGGTCATCCAAAACTCTGCTGCCCGTGTCCTAACTCGCACCAAGTCCCATTCACCCATCACCCCTGTGATCACTGACCTACAATGGCTCCTGGTTAAGCTACGCCTCAATTTTAAAAATCTCATCCTTGTTTTCAAATCCCTCCATGGTTTCACCTCTCCCTATCTCTGCAACCTGCTCCAGCCCCACAACCCTCTGAGATATCCATGCTCCTCTAATTCTGGCCTCTTGAGCATCCCCGATTTTAGTTGCTCCACCATTGGTGGCTGTGCCTTCAGCTGCCAAGGCCCTAAGTTCTGGAATTCCTTCCCTAAACCTCTATACCTCTCTTGCTTCCTTTAAAACACTCCTTAAAACCTACCTCTTTGACCAAGCTTTTGGTCATCTGTCCTAATATTTTTTTATGTGGCTCGATGTCAAATTTTTTTGATACCACTCCTGTGAAGCACCTTGGGACATTTTACTACATTAAAGGTGCTATATAAATACAAGTTGCTGTTGTTGTTGGGCCAAATGACCTGTTTCTGTCCTGTACATTCTATGTAATCCTATATAAATGGAGGGACTTTTGGACCATTCTGCAAGGATAAATTATGATGGCTGAATGGCCTGCCTTATCCATAACTATCTTGTGATCTTGTAATGTGTTACTTAAAATTAGTTTAGGGGATCTAAGCCAGTTAAAAAAAAAGGAGGTGTTTAATACCAAGTATATTAGTAATGTTACTTTAAGAATGTTCTGAGATCGATGCATCCTGATGATCTACATTTACACAATTTGTTTAAATATATAATCAGAGGACAGGTTGAATCCAGAGAGTAAAAGAAAGCAGAAAGTAAAATATCCAACCTGTACTACTTGCAGTTCTCTGTAATTTTTTTTTATTGATATGTCTTTATTAACAATATACCAGGGGTAGCCAGCTGGCAGTCATGAGCTACATGTGCCTCTTCTGTGTCTGAAGTGTGGCTTTTTGAATGTTTTGTTCATCTGTCTCATCCAGCTGTCCCAATATCAGAGATGCAGAAATAACAAAGTGCACGATCAGCTACAAAATGTAGGTATTCTTCCCTTTCCTTCCATTCTGATCGGGCTAATCTATATTTATTTTTAAATTATTGTAATATATGTATTACTTACTGCTCCAGCTGTCCTCACATCTATGTTACAAGACATGATGAAGATATCCCAAATATCCTTATCCCAAGTACGGGCTGTTATTTTCTTGATTTTAACAAAATTACTAGCAGGTTGCAAAAGAGTAAACTATTTGAGAAACGACTTTTTAAGTTGTTTCCTTGTTGGGGGAATTAAAAAATAAAACTTGTTATAATATCCAATTTACAGTTTTTGAACTTTAATGTTCAATAATGAGTTTGTCACTAAGCTCTGCTGTCTATGTTGTGAACGAGCACACCCAAGGGTCTACAATCCGCTACCATGGACATTAATGATTAAGTTTTTGTTCTGAACTTTTTTGCTACATTTCTGTTCTGTTCTTTTTCTCTCTCTCTCTCACTTTAGCATTTACAAAAAATGAAGGCATAATTATGTGTGTGACAGAAGATGAGAATATAATTAAAGTCCCACCAAGATCCTAATCTGTTGGGCTCAGGTTTGGGGACGGGTCGGCAGTTAAATTCGCGGAAGTCAACAGCACGTCGGGAACCCGCTGGCTTCTGCATTTAATTCAGGCACGTTTGGAGGAGCACCACGGACCCGCTCGGGAGAAGTGGGCAACCTCATTCAAGTATTTAAGTGCTTGTTGAGAGACCCTTCAGAGGACTTTTAACAGCAGATTTTGGCTTTAACTTCAGGAGCATGGGATTCACGCACCTCGGGAACCTTGCCTGTGAAGGGGAGGTGGAAGCTCAGTGGCCATTGTGTGAGTCCATTAATTGAGAGCTGAGAAAAACACATAAATACTCCTACTTTACACCTGTTTACTTGGCTAATGGAATAGCTCTTGCGACTCCATTTTGTGGATAGATTTAGCTGTCAGCAGTTTGCAGGTCATTTCTGCAACCTCGGAAGCCACTCTCACCACATTGCCAGTCACTATCACAACACTGAGGGATTGGGCCTCTGATCTGCACTTTATCTGCCATCTATTAGATCAGCATGTGTGTCGCTAATGCTGTCTCACCTTGAACCTTAGAATCGGACCAAGATGAGCCCCAGTACCAACAGCACCAGCCACACCAGCAGCAGCAGCAGCAACAACACCAGCAGCAGCAGCAGCAGGAACCACAACAGCAGCCTTCTCCTCAACGACCTGATGCTGCAGAGAAGAGAGGGGGTCAGCACAGGGCTGCAGCGCGCTGGAGGTGATACCCACAATACAGGGTATACAGGCAGAGGATGAGCTTCCTCAACATGACTGAGCAGCAGTGCTTCAGGAGGCTCCGGCTATCACACCAGGTCGTCGTAGACATTTGTAGCTTGCTGCTGCCCAAAGGACCTGGTGGACATGCCATATCAGTGACTGTCAAAGTCACCACCGCCCTCAACTTCGCCTCAGGTGCCATCTAGGGATCTGTAGCAGACATTTGTGGGATCTCACAGTTGGCCGCCCACAGATGCATCACCCAGGTGACTGATGCCATGTTTGGAAGTCATCCCAAGTATGTCAACTTTGCCACTGATGAAGCCAGTGCTACTGAGTGGGCGCTCGGCTTTGCAGCTCTGGCTGACTTCCCACAGGTGCAGGGCATCATCGACTGCACACATGTGGCCATCAAGGCACCCCATCATCACCCAGGAGTGTTTGTGAACCACAAGGGCTTCCACTCCCTCAATGTGCAGCTCATCTGCAACCATAAAAAGATCATCATGCATGTGTGCACCAGAATCCCTGGCAGCTGTCATAACTCTTTTGTGCTGCACCAGTCCACCCTCCCTCAGCTCTTTACAACTCCAAACAGACTTACTGGCTGGCTGCTTGGAGACAAGGGCTATCCACTGAAGACATGGCTCATGACACCCTTGAGGAGGCCAAGTTCTGAGGCCGAGGAGCTTTATAATGAGAGCTACATGTCCACCAGATGTGTCATAGAGCAAACAATCAGCATGCTGAAGATTCACTTCAAATGCCTTGACAGATCTGGAGGAGCACTTCAGTACACATCAGCCAGGGTCTCCAGAATCATCATCGTCTGCTGCGCACTGCACAACACAGCGCAGCAGCGGGATTGGAGCTGCAGGAAGAGCAAGGCGCAGAGCCGTACAGCCTCTTCAGAGGAGGTGGAACAGGTGGAAGATGAGGAGGAGGAAGAGGAGATGGCACCAGCAGCGGAGCACATTGCTGCCTGGGATGGCCTCATAATGGCCAGATTTACTTAACTTGCTCCAATGCACCCTTATGGTTACCACATGCTGTACTAAGTTCCCTCCCACCCCCACCAACACCATAAAGCAGCCCTACAATGACCAAACCATTACTCTCACCCAAACCCCCATTGCTCGAGGTTAAGCAATGTCTCACCATTCACTCCAAGTGACAAGGCCACTTCCCAGGCAGCAGGCAAAAATGGACAAGACCAGAAGCTGGTGCAAAGAAATACATTTATCTGTGTCATAAATATAACTGAAACTTACTACTAACATTTGTTCATACACCCATGTACACACCCTGTACATCTATGGTTGTGTCTTTTTCTTTTCCAAGTGCTTCTACAAGCGGCAACCCCTGTGGCTTCAGCAGAGGTAGAGGCAGGCTGCTCATTTTCCTGCTGTGACTGGTTAATTACTTTTGGCGAGCGTCCTCTGGGTTTTGGAGACTGTGAGGGCCCCGCCAAAGACTGCTCTCCTGCGGCAGCACGGTGGCATAGTGGTTAGCACTGTTGCCTCACAACACCAGGGACCCGGGTTCAAATCCGGCCTCGGGTGACTGTCTGTGTGGAGTTTGCACATTCTCCCCGTGTTTGCGTGGGTTTCCTCCGGGTGCTCCGGTTTCCTCCCACAGTCCAAAGATGTGCGGGTTAGGTTGATTGGCTATGATAAATTGACCCTTAGTGTTAGGGGGATTAAATACGTGGGGTTACGGGGATAGGGTGGGATATGTGTTGGTGTAGGGGTTACGGGGATCGGGTGGGATATGTGTCGGTGCAGGCTCGATGGGCCGAAATGGCCTCTATCTGCACTGTGGGGTTTCTGTGATTCTGTGATTCTGTGACTGTGCAGGGGCAGACTCGGCCATCGGGATCCAAGGAAGCATATGGGGCTCTGACTGAGGGGAAGACAACGGGGGAGAAGTGTGAGCACTTTGCGAAGAGCCCCCACTTTCATGTCCCCTCTCACCATCATCCCTCTCATGGGCCACCCGCACTTCCCTGCTAGCAAGGAGCTGGAGAGCACCTTGCTGCACAGCAGAGGGGCGATGAACTCCAAGTCTACCTTTATATCCCTCCTTGAGATGAGGTCTATGAGCGTCTGCCATCTGTTGTCCACAGCTAGCATGTTCTCATGTGACTGGCACAGTTGCTGCTCCATGCAGGTGGCCATCCTTTCCATGGAACAGCACATCGTCACCATCGCCTGGAACATGGTGGTGCTCATGTTGGAGATGGACTCCTCCATTCTCTGCACATTTGCAGACATCATGGCTGCAAAAGCTGCCAGAGCCTCCTGCAATTGTTGTTGCCCCTCCAGGGTCACCCTCTTTCTCAATGGCCCTGAGGTCAGCGTCTGCATGTAGATCAGCAGAGCTTGGCGCGTCCTGCATCCTCCCGCAAGGACTATCCACTGCTGTCCCTGTCAACGCCATCTGCTCTTGCTCACTTGTGAATTGTGAGACATCAGGTAACAACACTACTCTATCTCGCACAGGACCCACCGAGGTGTGCGTATCTGCGCTGGTGCTGGGTGTGCTTGGGTCTGCTGACGGTGCACCCTCAGAGGCTGGAGGCTCCACTGAGGAGTTGACTTCCTCCTACGGCTGGACAGTTGGGGGGTGGGGTACACTTGATGGACCTGTGGGAGAGTAAAGAGATGAATTAGAAGTGTTATATTAAGATTGGGCAACGTTACCATTATGCACATGATGACATTTCACTGGCTGTTGACTGTTGTATGCCATGTGGCTGCATGATATGTAATTCTGTCATCAGGTTGCTGGATCGTCCTCCTCTCTCCATCTCCCACTGCCAGCAGCTCTGCTACTCCAGCGATCTCCAGGGCCACCTCCTCTGCTGGGGTCAATTGAGTGAAGACTGGCAGACCACCTCCGGTTCTCTACCTCTCCCTATCATTGTGGACTCTTCTTCAGCAAGGAGGGAAAGAAGAGAACTTTGAATGAGAGTGATGGAATGAGTGTAAGGAATGGATGGGCTACATCTGTAGAGGGTGACTATGAGGGAGTGAGGTGACATTGTCAAATGGCCTCCTTCTTTGGTGTTGCTTGCTATGTTTGCAGTAGGATGAGGTTGAGTGTGAAGGGTGGTTAGTCAGATGGGGATGTGAGTATGTACATAGATAGAGAGGGATGGGTGGACCTGTAAGGTAGGTTGGTGTGAGGAGTGATATGTAGGAGTAGGCTTGGGAAAGCAGATTGATAGGGTTGGGGTAACACGCACATCAGGATGTAGGTGAGTGTGGCATTGCACTCACCTTTCCTGACCTCATGAGATCATTGAATCTTTTTCTGCATTGGATCCACGTCCTCCTGACCACATTCCTGCTCCTGATCTCCTCTGCGATCTCCAACCATGCCCTTTTTGATTGGTCTTTTGCGTCTATCGCCAGGGAAGAGGACCTCCCTGCGTGCTCTTACTGTCTGCGCCAGAACATCAAGGCAGGCATCGTTAAATCTTGGTGCAGCTCTCTGCTTTTGTGTTTCCATGAGCTTTATCAGCTTTATGACATTATTCAGGCCTCTGGATACCAACTTATTCACTCCTACATCAACCTTCAAATGAGATGAATGCAGGCTGCTTTAAATACCAGCACTGGAAATGAGTCATCGATGATGTCATCAGACCCGCTCCATTTAATTGGGCTGGGAATCGCGCATGACTGGTTTAATTGGGCCCATTAAGTAAAAGTTGCACTGAAGAACGTGCTGGATTTGTTTTCATTAGAGCAAAGGAGGTTGAAGGGTGATTTGATAGAGGTGTACAAGATTATGACGGGTTTGGATAGGCTAGACGGGGAAAGGCTGTTCCCACTAGTTGATGATACAAGGACTAGGGGACACAGATTTAAGGTTTTGGGCAAGAGATACAAATCAAACCAAATCAAATCAAATCAACTTTTATTGTCATTGTTAGTGCACAAGTGCAGTACAACGAAATGTAGGCTTGCGGCTCCCGAGAGTGTACAATTTGGATTAGGACACTTAAACATTTCAACATACATTTGTACATATATATTAGCATAAATATGACCATAATAAAGTGCATCGGCAGATGTGCAGGCTTTAGTGTTTATTTGTGGAGTTCAGTAGGATGACAGCCCTGGGAAAGAAGCTGTTCCTAAATCTGGTCGTACGGGTGCGAATGCATCTGTAGCGTCTTCCAGATGGTAGGAGGGCGAACAGACTGTAGCTGGGGTGGGTAGGGTCTTTGATGATGGACCGTGCCCTCCGTAGGCAGCGTTTCTGATATATATGTTCTATGGTCGGTAGCCGGGTGCCGGTAATGCGTTGGGCAGTTTTGACTACCCGCTGCAGGGCTTTCCGGTCATGGGAGCTACAGCTGCCGTACCATACCGTGATACAGTTTGTCAGGATGCTCTCTATAGTGCAGCGGTAGAAGTTAGAGAGGATCGGGGGTGACAGATTACATCCCTTCAGCCTCCTCAAGAAATATAGGCGCTGCTGGGCCTTCTTCACCAGAGAGGAGGTGTTGAGGGACCAGGAGAGGTCTTCCGTGATGTGGACTCCGAGGAACTTAAAGCTGGCCACCCTTTCCACCTCCGCCCCATTGATGTGGATGGGGGTGTGACTTCCGCCTTTGGACTTCCTGAAGTCCACGATTATTTCCTTTGTTTTCTTGGTGTTAAGGGCCAGGTTGTTGTCGGCGCACCACTTCACGAGATGCTGGACCTCCTCCCTGTAGGCTGACTCATCGTTGTTGGTGATCTGGCCTACTACCGTGGTGTCATCTGCAACTTGATCTTGGTGTTGGAACCATTAACAGCCACACAGTCGTGGGTGAAGAGGGAGTAGAGGAGGGGGCTCAGCACACATCCTTGTGGGGCCCCCGTGTTCAGGGTCAGGGGGGTGGAGGTGTGGTTGCCTAATTTGACAGACTGGGGTCTGTTTGTTAGGAAGTCCAGGGTTCAGTTGCAGAGGGAAGTGTTCAGGCCAAGAGTTTGGAGTTTGGTGGCCAGCTTGTTGGGGACGATAGTGTTGAATGCTGAGCTGTAGTCCATAAACAACATTCTGATGTAGGTCTCCTTACCACAGGGGGGATGTGAGGAAAAGCTTTTTTACGCAGCGAGTGGTGATGACCTGGAATTCGCTGCCGATGGAAGTGGTGGAAGCGGGGACACTCAATGTTTTCAAGGGGAGACTGGACAGGCACTTGAGGGAAATAAACTTGCAGGGCTACGGGGATAGAACGGGGGAATGGGACTGACTGGATTGCTCTACAGAGAGCAGGCATGGACTCGATGGGCCGAATGGCCTCCTTTTGTGCTGTTATGACTCTATGGCCTAGAAATTGGGTACAGCCTCGCTTGAGGCGTTAGAACTGGCGGAGCGCTAAGTTTATAGCCAGACGAAAGTTATCGCTGCCTGGTGAGATATTGGGTTGCATCGCCCCCAAAGGGGATTGAGGCGCTAATTCAGCCGTTGCACGGTGCTCTTAAGGTGCAAAAGTTCAGGCGCTACTCAATATCGACGCGGACGGGCGCAGCGCAGGTGATCTCAATTACGGGAAACCACGAGACCTCCAGGCGCCGGCCGGCTCTTAAAGGGGTGGGTCAGTCAGCCTGAGCTTCAACACCCAACGTCCTGTAGGCCTCCGATTCGGCGCTCGCCCTTGTCTGGCGTTACAAACTTGTTCAGTATGGAGAAGGTTAGACAGAGAGCAGAGCGCTTCAGCACTGAGGCTCTGGACCACTTGGTGGCTGCAGTTGAACGCCGTCGAGAGGTCCTGTATCCGGATAATGGCAAGAGGCTGAATCAGAAGGCTTACCGACGATCTTGGAGGGAGGTTGCTGTGAAGGTCAACTCCAGCAGCATGGCGACCAGGACCCCTGTTCAGTGCAGGAAGAAATTCAACGACCTCTCACGGATCGTTAGGGTGAGTGATGGTTTAGCAATCTTCTGATTCCCTCCATCTGCAGCTGACTTCGGGCACCCTGCTGCAATGATGCCCCAATGGCCATCTGTCAGCATGCACCCATGGCCCTTTCTGGGCACACACATGGACAGATGTCTCAAGGCCTCATGTAACGGCTCTTGCACCATGGGGGGCATGCGATGATGTCTCAAGGCCTCATGTAAGGGCTCTTGCACCATGGGGGGCATGCGATGATGTATCAAGGCCTCATGTAAGGGCTCTTGCACCATGGGGGGCATGCGATGATCTCTCAAGGCCTCATGTAAGGGCTCTTGCACCATGGGGGGCATGCGATGATCTCTCAAGGCATCATGTTACAGAACTTCCCCTTCTTTCCCCTGCAGTCCAAGCTGGCGATGATCCGAAAGGAGCAGCATCGAACCGGTGGCGGACCCCCACAAGTGGTCACTCTCACGGATCTGGAGGAGAGAGTGCACCAGATACTTGGAGGACGTCTGTCTGGTCCTGTGACCACTGCATCTGCCGACCCCATTACCGACAGCGAGGGTAAGACTCTCACCTTTTTCACCTGTTGCCTTCCACTTGGTCCCCCCGCCAGCATGCATCCTCAGTGTGCAGCCATGTCAGAGCCTTGCCGCAATCTGGCATGCCTTTCAGCAAAGCTGTCCTTTTGCTAAAGCCACTCTTCCACCTCCCACTTTCAGATGAAGCAGCACCAACTCGGGCTCAACGCGCTGAAGCTGCCAGTGCCAGTGCCACCGGAGGCGAGGACCAGGAGGAATCCGGACCAGCCGTTGCAGAATCCGGGGAGCTGACACATCTACAGGCTGGGGATAGTAGTCCCCTGGAGGGGAGGGGGGGGGCTCTGAGGCTGAACCAGTTGCCGGACCAAGCGGCATGCAGCAACGCACGGGGGATAGGCAAGTTCAGCCACCGTCTCCCCGGAGGGCAAGGCAGGTCATCGTGACTGCTGCACAGAGTGCAGATGAGGTGCGTCGCCTGGCTGAGATGAGCAAACAGGCCCGGGTCAGACACACGGAGCTGATGGCTGCAGTCGAGAAGATGCCTGAGTCAATAGATTCATTGGCTAAGAGTATGTTGGACTTCGGGGCAACAATGGAGAGGACTCTCCAGGGCTTTGGGGCAACAATGGACATGTCTATCCAGGGCTTCGGGGCAACAATGGACAGGACTATCCAGGGCTTCGGCCCAACAATGGAGAGGACTGTCCACGGCTTTGAGTCGGCTATGGAAAGGACTGTTCAGGGCTTCGGACAATCCCTGGAAAGGTCTGTGCAGGGCTTGTCCGAGGCAGTGGAGCGGTCGGCACCTGCCTTTTCCGAAGAAATGGGAAGAACTGTCCAGGCCTTCTCCGAAGCACTGGCACCTGGCACACAGGTCCTCACTGTTGCCACGCAGTCACTTGCTGGGCTCCTCCACAGCCAGATTGACGCAACACAATCTCTCACTGTAGCCACCCTCTCTGCATCAGTTAGGATCACCCCGGGCCCTTCCAGTCCCATACAAGGCCAGGAATCAGTGGAGCATGCGATTGTGGCGGATGAGCTGAGCCGCTTCCCTCAGATAGCCAGTGTGTCGTCCGACCATGGTGCAGGTGTCCTCTCTTGGCAGGAGACCATTGCACATGCCAGCGCTGGGACGCCTGCATTGCAGCTGCCACCACCTGCAGACCACACTGCTTCCAGCCATGGTCACATCAAGCATCCTGTGTCCGCACTCTCCAAGCCCAGAGGTCGCCCAGGCCGTCCCTCAGGGGCTTCTGCGCTTCCAGACAGTCAGCAGGCGTCCCCCAGCCTTGAGGCCGCCACTGGGGTCCAATTACGTAGGAGCAGCAGGGAGGGAAGGGGCCGGGCGCGAAAGTGAAGTCATTCTCCCTCAAGGGGCCAGTTGTAGAGGGAGGTGCTGAGACGTTTGTTTGTCCAAATTCAAGGACACCCTCACCTGTTGTTATATTTGCAGAAGGTTTGTTGAGTTTTGCGGCTTGGCCGAACAGTTCACAGTTATTTTGAAAGTTATGGTTTCTGTTGACATTACGTTGTTTAGCTGTAATGAAAGACTTTTGTGCCAATAAACAGAAGTTTCAATGTGGCATGGTGCATGTGACTAGTTTCAGTGATGCTGGCATTCAGAGGCCCTCAAACATCCAAAGTGCGCATGAGTTAACACTCTCATCATTCCGCCACAGGGGTCTCGACACGAGTCCAGATGAGCCTCTGACGTATGGCCCTTCCACTTTCAGCAGCCCTTCCATCTTCCTCCTCCGCCTCCTCCTCCTCCGCCTGCTCTTCCTCCTCCTCCTCCTCCGCCTGCTCTTCCTCCACCTCCTCCTCCTCATACTCCTCCTCCTCCTCCTCCGCCTCCTCCTCCTCCACCTGCTCTTCCTCCTCCTCCTCATACTCCTCCTCCTCCGCCTGCTCTGCTGGTCATTGAGGGACAGCTGGAATTGCCTGGGTGCGTCGATTCACCAAGTTGTGGAGCATGCAGCAGACAACGACGATGTGTCCCAGTTGCTGCGGCGAGTGTATTGGTTTGTATGTGGGTTCAATGATGACACATTCATGAAAGAGAATGTCTTTTTATCTAAAGTATGTTCAACTCACTTAACAGCATTACAGGAGACACCATGTTAGAGATCCCTCTAAAACAAAACTAAAACTAAACTCTGCCTCTCTCACATGCCCTCTGCTGGTAAGGCATAAATAATCAAACAGGCAAATACCATCACTATTTGCTGATATCATTACATCTCCCTTTCTTAAAACAAAAGTATTTTACTTTTATCTAACAACATGTTTTCTTTGTATTACTCTGCATTTTAACTGTAACACTTAATGAACTTACATTATCATTATCAAGGTTTTTTAACCTTGCTTTGTGTGTTCACATGAAATATGTAAATACACTAGAACTTGAAGAGAGAATAAGATAACATTACTTCCTTCTATAACAAGAGTCCTTAAACTTGCTCAATGAGTCTCTCAGGAGGATTCACGTGTCTTGAGGATTTTCTGATTGATTGTCCTTGAATCTGAGTTGTTGCCTCAGGTAATGATTTCTCAGCTGTGTGATCAGGTTGTTCAACAGTATCAGTCTTTTGACCTGCTGTGTGATCAGGTTGTTCAACAGTATCAGTCTTTTGACCTGCTGTGGCTGGTCCCATGAGAAGATCTCGACGATTTCTTCGCAGAACAGCACCCTCATCTGTCTGAATGGTGTATGATCTTGGTTGAACTTCACTCAGGACAGTTCCCTTCTGAGTCCATATGTTTGTTTTGTCTTTGAACCTTACTTGGTCACCAGTGTGGAGTTCAGGTAGGTTTTGTGTTCCTCTGTCATAGTAGTACTTTTGCTTTTCTTTCTGTTGTTCTTTGAACTTCCTCACTTTCTCCCCCTCTTTTGTTTTCAGGAGGTTCTCCGGGATGGGTAGGTTTGACCTTAGCAGACGTCCCATCAGGAGTTGGGCTGGTGACATACCACACTCGAGCGGCGTTGTGCGGTATACAAGCATGCTCTGGTAGAAGTCAGTTCCACTGTCTTTTGCCTTGTACATCAGTCTTTTCACTGTCTGGACTGATTTTTCCACTAGTCCATTGGACTGTGGAAAGTGAGGACTTGACGTTGTGTGGACAAAGTCCCACTCTTTGGCAAAGTGTCGGAAACTTGCATTGTAAAACTGGGGTCCGTTGTCTGTGAAGACCTCGCTTGCCACACCATGTCTGGAGAATATGGCTTTCATACGTGTTATCACAGCATCTGCAGTGGTGGTGTACAGTCTACAAACCTCTGGATACAGGGAGTAATAATCTGTGACTACAAGATAGTCCTTCCCTTGACATATGAATAGGTCAGCGCCTACCTTCTGGTAAGTTCTGTCTGGCGCTGTGTGTGGCTTTAGTGGTTCTACCGGATTGCTTGCTCGATATTTCAGGCATATTGTGCAGTTTGACACCTCATTTGTCACATCTTGGTTGATTCGTGGCCAGTACATCACCTCTCGTGCTCTTTTCTTACACTTTTCAATTCCCAGATGTCCTCCATGGATCCTTTTTAGCATCTCTTTTCTCAGACTCTTTGGGATAACTATTTTACTTCCTTTGTAGATGATGTCTTCGACCACTGATAGTTCCGCCCTGCAGTTCCAGTACTCTGCCATGTCAGGTAAGCAGTCTTGCTTCATGTTGGGCCATCCATCCAAGATGCTTTTCCTCAGTCGTCTCATTGTTTCATCTTTGTTTGTCTCAGTCTTTATGAGCTCCATTTTTGCATCTGCTATGGGCAGTGCACTTGTGATCATGTCCACATAGGCGTTCACTTTTTCATCCATTTTGGTGTTTGCGGGCTCACTTGGGTCACAGCTCTGGACAACGTGTCTGCTGTATACATCAGCTTACCCGGTGTGTACGCAACATTCAGTGTATAGCGTTGCAGCCTGATCATCATTCTTTGTATTCTAAGCGGACATCCATTTAGTGGCTTTTGGAACAATGCAATCAAGGGCTTATGGTCAGTCTCTACACTGATTGCTTGTCCTGCCACAAACTGGTGAAATCTTTCACAGGCGTATGTGATGCTGAGCAGCTCCTTTTCTATTTGAGCATATCGCGTCTCCGCGTCTGTCATTGAGCGCGATGCATATGCAATAGGTTGCCAGTAGTCATATTTTTGCAGAAGAACGGCTCCGAGCCCACTCTGTGATGCATCTGATGATATCTTGATGGGTCTCGCTGGGTCATAAAACCTCGGAACTGGTTCCTCTGTGAGCAGTTTCTTTCGATCGCTCCATGACTTCTCATGCTCATGAATCCATTCCCATTCTATGTTCTTTTCAGTTAGTCGTCTCAGTGGCGCCATCTTTTCTGAGAGGTTGGATATGAATTTACCCATGTAGTTGATCATTCCATTAAACCTCTGCACGTCCTTTTTGCATTGTGGCTTTGGCATATTCTCAATGGCGGACACCTTTCTGGGATCTGGTCTGATGCCCTCACTGCTAAGGATATCTCCCACGAATGTCAGTTCTGTCACCCCGAGCTGGCATTTCTCTCTATTCAGCTTCAGGTTTGTTTTCCTTGTTGCTTCCAGCACTTTTTTCAGTCTCTCATCATGCTCAGTTCTCGTGGTTCCCCATACTATGATGTCATCCATCGATGTATCAACTCCCTCCAGGTGCTCATAGATCATATGGATAGTTTTGTGATACACTTCAGGAGCTGAGGCAATGCCAAATGGTAACCTTAGGAATCTGTATCTGCCAAATGGACTGTTGAACGTGCACAGTCTTGAACTTGCCTCGTCCAGTTTCATCTGCCAAAATCCTAATGATGCATCTAACTTGCTGAAATACTTTGCATTTGCAAACTGTGACATGATTTCCTCACGTGTAGGAAGCTTGAAGTGCTCTCTCTTTATTGCTCTGTTTAGATCTCTTGGATCCAGGCAAATTCTGAGCTTTCCATTCTTTTTGTCCACAATGACGAGGGAACTCACCCACTCAGTTGGCTCATCTATCTTCCGAATCACGTTCAGGCTTTCCATCCTGTCCAACTCTGCCTTCAGTTGCTTTTGAAGAGCAAATAGAACTTTTCTGCATGGATGTATGACCGTTGGCATACTTTTATCTACTCTGATCGTGTGTTCTCCTGGAAGGCAGCCTAGACCCTTAAATAGGTCTTTGTACTCTTTCATGAGTTCATCATAGACTGTCTCTCCTTCGCTTTCCACAATGAGGACTCTCTTTACCAGGTTCAGTCTCTCACAGGCTTTTAAACCTAGTATGGCCTGCACATCCTTTGGCACCACGATTAATGCTAGCGTGTGCTCTCTGTCCTTGTGTGTTACTTTGACAATGCATCTTCCTTTCACTGGTATATCAGTACCTGAGTATCCTGTCACTTTCACTTTTATTCCATGTATCTTTGGTCTGGGTCTAATTTTCTTAAAATCAGTCTCTGATATCACATTAACTTGTGCTCCAGTATCCAATTTAAATGGAATGTGTATGTCATTCACTTTTAGTGTCAACATCCAGTCTCTTTTTTCTTTTTTGTTTTCAGACATGACATCCACATAGAACTCCTCTATCTCGCTTTCATCTATTGCATGGACCTTGCTTTGTTGCGCTTGGTTCTTACAGCAACGGGCATAATGGTTGTTTTTGTTGCAACTATTGCATGTTTTACCATATGCTGGACACTTTTTTGGTGGATGCTGTGTACCGCATCGACTACATGACTTTCGATTGCCCCTTTCATTTTTGTTCGCTGGCCACGCCTCTTTTTTCACATTGGCGCTCTTTTTGTTAAACGGTTTGTGTCCGTTCATTCTCACTGCATCCACGTTGCAGCTACTGTCACTGAACAGCTCCTTTGCCTGTGACTTCACAGTCTCTGTAGCCCTACACAGTGCTATGGCTTTTCCCAGGTCTAGATTTTGCTCTCTTAGCAGTCTTTCCCTTAGACCATTATCTGGAATACCACATGATGTAATAAAAAGTCTCACACATCAAGGAACTTTAAAGTAAGCTTTAAGCAACTTATAATTATACTATATACAAGAGCGGTCTTCACCATGCCTCTAGGAGAAGCCCTTTTACATACTGAGCAGTTCAGTATTTATACTAGTCCAAACACAGGAAGTGATGTATGCATAGGAAGTGAGGTATGCACAGAGTTCACAGTTCACAGGAAATGATGTGCACATAACTTCAACTGGAAGTTATTTATTATTATTACATTCTTCCCTCCTGCGAGATTAGAAGGCTGTGGTCTTCCTTTTATTCCGCAGCCACCGAACGAGGAAGAGTCGCACCCGTTTGGGTTCCCGTCGTAGAGGGTCACTGGTCCGCTTACATGCTGTTGGCCATTGGTCAGAGTCTGTGTGGCCTGAATTACCCTGTGAAGGGTCGGGGAGATCATGACTTTGTGTACGAGCCCCAATAGGCGCAGAGTCGGTCTGTCTCTGTTCAGAGGGAGGTGCAGAGCTGGTCTGTGGCGGATCAGTACTTTGGTGCGCGGTACTGGGAGGGTCGCAACTTTGAGTACGGGGTTCTACCGGCACCAAGCTAGTTGGTGTCAGATCAGGATCCTGGAGAGGGGTACCCGGTAGGTTCCAAGAGGCTCCTGGTAAAATACCATCACTCGATGTCCCACTAGGTCCTGGTGGGCAGGGAGCCAGATCCCGTAATGATACGGTAGATTTTCGGCCGTCGGGATATCGTATGTATGCATAGGTGGGGTTGGCATCGGTTAGTTCGACCTCATCTACAAGAGGGTCATTTTTAGACGTCCGAACGTATCTTTGGAGTAGTACAGGTCCAGGAGTAGTTAGCCATGATGGGAGGGATGTCCCATAAGATGAGCGACGCTGGAATCCAAAGAACCGTTCATGAGGTGTAGTATTTGTGGCTGTAGAAAGAAGGGGCCGTATAGAGTGCAATGCATCCGGAAGCACTGCTTCCCATTGCTGGTTTGGTAGGCCCCGAGATCTTAAAGCAAGATGTACGGAATTCCAGATGATACCGTTATACCTCTCTACCTGCCCATTTCCGATGGGATGATATGGCGTTGTTTTGCTTGTAGCAATTCCCTGTTCTGAGAGGTAGTCCTTGAGTTCTCTTGACATAAAGGATGGACCCCGATCCGAGTGAATGTAAGCCGCCATGCCACAGAGAGAAAATACCTGCTCAAGGCAGCAGATTACTGTGGACGCCAGCATATTGGAGCAGGGGAAGGCAAACGGAAAATGTGAATATTCATCAATCATGGTGAGCAAATATGTGTTCCGAGTTGAAGAGGGCACTGGGCCCTTAAAATTGATGCTAAGTCGTTGCATCGGTTGGGTTGCGTGTATGAGCATACCATCTGAGGGGCGGAAGAACTGAGGTTTTAATTCTGCACAAAGCCGGCATTCTGAGCACATTTTCTTTACATCTCCAGTAGAAAAAGGGAGATTCCGTGATCGTACGAAATGTAGCATGCGCGTAACGCCAGGATGACACAATCCATTATGGACATCTATGAGAGTAGAGGATGATATAGTGGAGCAGAATGCTCGTGTGAGGGTATCCGGGGCCACATTCTCCTTGCCAGGTCGATAGTGAATGGTGTAACCAAAAGAGGCCAGTTCCATCCTCCAAAGCTGTATTTTATTATTCTTAATTTTGGTTCGTTTTCGATTATCGAGCATGAAGGCGACTGATCGCTGGTCCGTGATTAATGTAAAGTGCTGGCGAGCTAGGAAATGGTTCCACTTCCGTACCGCCTCTATGATGGCTGTGGCTTCCTTCTCAACCGGAGGATAATGTAGCTCGGCACCTTGTAAGGTCCTGGACATAAATGCTACAGGACGACCTTCCTGATTTAGAATAGCCGAGATCGCCACCTCTGAGGCATCACATTCGACTATGAAAGGGAGATTCTCATCGATGGAGTGAAGAGCCGCTTTCTCCAACTGTTTTTTGAAAAGGTTAAAGGCTGCAACAGCCACTGTTTCCAATGGAAATGATCTAGCATGCAGCAAGGGTTGGATTTTGTCTGAAAAATGAGGAATCCATTTAGCGTAGTATGCAAACAGACCGAGAGCCCGACGTAAAGAAGCCGGATTCTTAGGTGACGGGAGCTCTTGGAGCGGGCGAAGTCTTTCTGGGTCTGGCTTAATGATACCATTGCCTACGCAGTAGCCAAGGATGTTGATGGTCGGTTGCGACTCAACAGATTTAGATTCATTCAAAGTTAAGTTACGGTGATGGAGAGCATCCCGAAATTTTTGGAGGTTGGCGTCGTGTTCCTGTTGATCGTGACCTGCAATAGTAATGTTATCAAGATAGGGAAAAGTGTCCCTTAAGTTTTCCTGCTTAACCAGGCCATCCATTGCCCATTGGAAGACAGCCACTCCATTAGTAACCCCGAATGGGAGGCGACGAAATTGGTACAGCCGTCCATTAGCCTCAAAGGCCGTGTACTGCTTATCTGAGACCTTCAAGGGTACCTGATGATAGGCACTTTTTAAATCGTAAGTTGAGAACACTTTGTATTCGGCCAGTTTATTAACCATATCATCAATGCATGGCAATGGGTAGGCATCCAAGTCAGTATATTGATTGATGGTTTGCGAATAATCAATGCATAGTCGTTGTTTGTGAGGTTTTAGAGGGTTCTTGATGATGATGATTTGAGCCCGCCAGGGCGACGAACATGGTTCGATGATATCCTCTGCTAAAAGTCGAGAGATTTCAGCCTCAATAAAAGATTGATCTTCCTGACTAAAGCGCCGTGATTTTGTTATTATTGGTTTGCATCGAGGAGGAATACTGGCAAATAATGAGGGTTCATCAAGTGAAGCTGCTGATAATGCACAAAACGGTAATTTAGACAGCATATTAGAAATAGTAAGTCCAGGTTTGGATCCGCCGAACTCAATGGTGAGTTTCTTATGCTGTTTTTGAAAATCCAGCCCTAAGATGAGATCACTACATAAGTCCTTGAGTACCGAAAGTCGGGTGGAGGGATACATGCGACCATTAAGTGTCATATCAATAATACAAAAGCCGGAGATTCTGGTATTAAGTGATGACTGAGCCATCGCAATTGCCTGGTCCGATGGGAAGATATGTAGTTTCAATTTCGCAACAATCTGTTCTCTAATGAAACTATCAGTACTTCCTGAGTCAATTAAGGCATCTAAGGTATGCCCATTAATTGAAACTTTTGTAGCTGCATGAAACAGGTTCTGTGGGCAAGCAGCTGTAATTGGTGTGGTTGCACAGAGAGTGGCTGAAACTCTAGGTGTGCTTCTTCGGGAGAGAGCTCGAGAGGAAGCTTGATAGGTCCTAGCCGGAGCATCTTGATAGGCCCTAGTTGGGGCAGTTCGGTAGGCCTTAGCTGGATAGGCCCTCGTAGAGGCTCTTGATTGGCAAACTTTTGCAAAGTGTCCCTTTTTATCGCAATGACTGCAGATCGCATTGCGAGCAGGGCAGAATTTCCTAGGGTGAAAAGAATCTCCACAAAAGAAGCATTCCTTCCTAGATTGCCAAGAGGCTGCTAAAGTGGGGTCATCCTCCTCTTCTTCATCAGAATTATCATCAGGATTAGATTCCTCCATGATAGGGTTCACCTGAGGCCACTTGAATCGTCTGGTTGCAGTTACAGCAGCAGATCGAGATCTGGGCAGCTGATAGAGGTCTGCATTTTTCTTTGCCAAATCCAGAGAACAAGCCAGGTCAAAAGCCTTTTGTAGCTCAAGTGTTTTACTTTCTAGTAGACGCTGGCGTATAAATGGAGAGGCAATCCCGCAGATGAAAGCATCACGAATCATTTCTTCGCGGTACAGCTCAGCCAAGGCTGCCTGAAAGTTACAATCTACGCTGAGCCTGCGAAGTTCTTGAAGGAATTTGTTAATCGATTCCCCTGGCCCTTGTCGGGCAGGGCCAGATGTCTAGCATAGACCTCATTTGCGGTCTTGGCATATAGTTTTTTAAGTGCCCGGATCACCTCATCGTAATTATCCCATTCATCAACATATTCAAACACTGTTGGGGTCACATAGTTGATAAGTATCCTCAGTTTAGTAGAAGCATTCGCTTTACATTCATCAAGAAAATTCTCAAAAGTACGATACCAATGCTTCCATACCCTGCCAGCTGCTGGTGCGTTTGGGTCCAAGTCCAGACGAGTAGGTTTAAGGATGTTTTCCATGATGGGTGGTTCCCTGGATCCTTAACTCCGAGTTTGTCCGAAGGTCTAGTATTTGTGAGTGTAAATACTAAGTTGCTTAAATTGATGTAATAAAAAGTCTCACACATCAAGGAACTTTAAAGTAAGCTTTAAGCAACTTATAATTATATTAGATACAAGAGCAGTCTTCACCATGCCTCTAGGAGAAGCCCTTTTACATACTGAGCAGTTCAGTATTTATACTAGTCCAAACACAGGAAGTGACGTATGCACAGGAAGTGAGGTATGCACAGAGTTCACAGTTCACAGTTCACAGGAAATGATGTGCACATAACTTCAACCGGAAGTTGTTTATTATTATTACACCACACACCAGTCTGTCTTTTATCAGCGAGTCTGTCAGTCCCCCAAATTCACATGTTTTGCTTCTGTTTCTCAGTTCAGTCACATACTGATCAATAGTCTCTCCCGTTTTCTGTACACATGTGAAAAATCTGTGCCTCTCAAACGTCACGTTACGTTTAGGTATGCAGTAGGCCTCAAACTGTTCCATTATTTTATCCAACTTCATTTTGTCTCCATCAGCAGCGAATGTGAAGTTATTATACACCTCCAGCGCTTCATCACCCACGACATGTAAGAACACTGACGCTTTCATTTTATCACTTTTCTCGTCAGCTCCGATTGCTGATAAATACAACTCCAAACGTTGTTTGAATCTCCTCCAATTTTCAGCCACATTACCTGTCAACTGAAGCTTCGCCGGTGGGTGTAAACCTTCCATTTTTCACTTCGTTAGCTATTCTCCAAAGGTAAGTAACGATGTTCTCTTTTGGCTTGCTAATATGTGGAGAGCTGATTTAACTTCAGATTTTTCCTCTTTATCTCTTTCAATCACTTCTGACACCATGTATTGGTTTGTATGTGGGTTCAATGACGACACATTCATGAAAGAGAATGTCTTTTTATCTAAAGTATGTTCAACTCAGTTAACAGCATTACAGGAGACACCATGTTAGAGATCCCTCTAAAACGAAACTAAAACTAAACTCTGCCTCTCTCACATGCCCTCTGCTGGTAAGGCATAAATAATCAAACAGGCAAATACCATCACTATTTGCTGATATCATTACAGCGAGTACTGCAGGGATCCCCCCGAATCTTCCAGACATTGGAAACGCTTTTTGACAACACCAATAGTGTGCTGTTTACTGTGCCTGGTCGCCTGATGGCCACTGCTGATCAGCTCTTCTGCTGGGGTGTCGGCCACACGGAGTGTTGTCATCAGCCATGGCCAGAGAGGATAGCCCTTGTCCCCAGTAAGCCAGCCTCGTCTTCGAGGCAGCCCCTCAAAAAGGTCACAAACTGAGGTCAACCACAGGATAAAGGCATCGTGGCTGCACCCTGGGAAATGCGCGGTGACTGCCATGATGATTTGGCGGTGGTCACAGACCAGCTGCATGTTGAGGGAGTGGAACCCCTTGCAGTTGCGGAAGTCCTAAGGATGTTGGCATGGCGCCCTCAAAGCCACGTGTGTGCTGTCACTTGCCCCCTGCACCATGGGGAAGTCCGCAATAGAAGCGACACCCTGCGCGCCCTCCGCCTGCTTGTGCAGGGTCCGAGGGAAGGTAGTGAATTGACGCCTTCGCCTATAAAGGGCATCTGTAACTTGCCGGATGCAACAGTGGACTGCAACCTGAGCGGCAGTCGCAATGTCCCCAATGGCTGACTGAAAGGATCCGTTGGCATAAAAATGGAGGCCATCAGTCAGTTTAGCCATCACGGACAGAGAGGTTCTGCAGCGTTCACGCGGCTGCAGATCCTGACCAAGCAGGTGGCACAGATCAGTAACAATGTCCCTCCAGAATCGGAGCCTTCCCAAACACTGCTCCTCCGACATGTCAAGGCTTGTCACCTGCTGCCTAAAGACCCTCGCAGCTTCCCGTCGGATTGGCCGACCTCCATTGCCCCTCCTCCTTCTGGCCAATCCCGGCCCTCTCTCCCGCCGTCTCTCTGCCCCTTCACAGTGTTGGGCGATGAGGCCGTCGCCCTCCAAACAAGCTCTCATTCTGATGCCAGTTGGTCAAAAGGCTTTTAGGTGTAGTGCTGCAAGTGCTTCGGACAGGTTTGAAGGTCCTAAGTACTGTAAAGCTAAATTCCCAGAACTCCGCTCCACATTAGCTCGCCAACTCTCTCTAGCAACGATCGCAATGAGCAGGCCAAGTGGCAGAAGAATCTGCACTAAAGCTGTCCCCTTTAAATAGCGCCCCCCTACTCTGAGAAGGGCCTGTTAGCCCTCCCTCGAACTGTCACTAATAGCACTGGGCGCTAAGGCTCCGGGCGCCACCCAATATGCGCTCAGGCGCTCCTAGAAGGCGTTGCACACTGAAATGACGTCATGAACTGCTTGCGCTCGCGGGCGCGCGCAAACACTTAGCGCAGGCGCTAAATGTATAGTCAATATCTGAGTTGTCGCTATCTTCATAGCGTCCGCCCCAACATAGGGCATCGCCCCAATTCTAGGTCTCTTTAGGCGCTCAGCGCCGGCGCTACCAACCCAATTTCTAGGCCTATGACTCGATGACTTATGGTTTTGCCGGAGGCAGGACGGGGGCAGGTGACCAATCCGCTCCCAGGGGGCGTTACTACAATTTAAATATTGTAATAAGGCTGGAATCCTCTTTTTCCTCATCCATTTTGTGTTTAACTGCCTGTGGACAGGTTTCAAACAGAGGCGCGCACGCAACCCGACTCCAAGGTAAAGATTACGGCCTTAGAATGAGTAATGTGCTCAATCTTGAGATTGAAAACCTCCATCAGTGGCCAAAAAATAGAGTAGGTCAAAGTTCTGAACAGTTAAAACATGCACTGTGTATGTCATTTGAAGAAACTGGAGACATTCGTAGAAAAAAACGACTTTTCAATCCATATCCGTTCTCATGGTAGGTAAATAGCAATAAAAGTGGATTTGGTAACTGGGGTTCTTCTATTAGAATGATTTTCAATTCACCAAAAGTGAAAATGGGAGTATATTCTGTTCTTGATATCTGATGGAAAATTGAGTTTTTCATCTACGTTTTATTTCAAGGAACTAAACATTACAAGCAGATTAAGAGTTGAAACAAGAAATTTGCAAATATTTAACAATTAACAGAGTAGGTATAAACAAATATTTAAATTTCAAAGTGTCATTTTTTAACAACAGAAAAAGTAGAATGCTGGTTTTCACATTCATATAGTACTGGCATATATTCTTAGCATGACATTTACAGGATAGAATGTTGATGATCTAAATGTGCATATTTAAGACACTTCGGCCGCGATTTTGCCGGCACTCAGAGGGCGGGTTTGGAGGCGGGTCAGTGGTTAAAGTCGTTTTGATTGACGGTGGGTTCCAAATCTGCCGCCATCACGCCTCCATGCAACTTTGCAAAGTTTCGGGTCTGGGAGTCCCAATCAGACCCAACACCAAGTGGCGGGAGAGGCACTTAAGGCAGTTAACAGCTTGTTAACTGCCAGGATAATCCCTTTTCACCAGGCTCTCCCCATTTTAGTACATTTTCAGCATGTTCCATGTCATGCAACAAACATACCAGCTGATTGCGCCGGGTTCAGTAAGTAGCTGAATTCTTGACAGGTGCACCTGCAGCATAAAAGCGGACCTGTAACATGGCTGACTTTCAGATGGCGGAACTTTGTTTTTTGAGGTGTTGGAACACTTTTTGCAGGTCTACTGAGCTTGTAAGTGTTTAAGCTGAGATCCATATGCACTGTGACCTGCTTGGAAAACCCTCTTATAGCATCTATTCCTCAACTGAAACATATACCAGCAGAACGGGAACCATTTATACCCTCACATCCTGGTCCTCAGAATCGGAGGAAGAGCAGCCACGGCAGCAGCAACAACAGGAGCGCCAACCTCCTCCTCAGCCACCTGATGCTGCACAGGGCAGAGGGCGTCACCGCAGGGCTGCAACTTGCCGCAGGAGAAACCTCCAACACAGGGTTTACAGGCCGAGGATGAGCTTCCGCAACATGACTGAGCAGCAGTGCCAAAGGAGGCTGAGACTTTCGCGAGAGGTAGTCGCTGACATCTGCGCAATGGTGCACCAGCACCTGAAGCCCAGAGGAGCGGGTGGACACTCCTTACCAGTGGCTGTCAAAGTCACCACCGGCCTCAATATTTTTGCTTCAGGGTCTTTCCAGGGATCATCAGCAGACATCAGCGGCACCTCCCAGTCAGCCGCACACACTTGCATCACGCAGGTTACCGATGCCCTCTTTGCCAAGGTGCACAATTACATCCACTTCTCCACGGATGAAGCAAGTGTAACCGCGCATGCGGTTGGCTTTGCAAATATGACAGGCTTGCCAAGGGTGCAAGGTGTCATAGACAGCACACATGTGACTATTAGGGCACCCCATCACAACCCAGCTGTATTTGTCAACCGCAAGGGCTTCCACTCCCTTAACATCCAGCTGGTGTGTAACCACAGGAAGAACATTATGCATGTTTGCGCCAAGTTCCCTGGCAGTTGCCATGACTCATTCATCCTGTGGCAGTCTACTGTGCCTCAGCTGTTCAATCCGCCAACCCAACTTTCCGGATGGCTACTTGGAGACAAGGGCTAGCCCCTGAAGATGTGGTTAATGACACCATGGGGAGCCTATCAAACGAAGCTGAGGAACGCTACAATGAGAGCCACATTTCTATCAGAGGCATCATTGAGCAAACCATTGGCTTGCTCAAAATGTGATTCAGATGCCTCAACAGATCAGGTGGAGCCCTACAGTACTCATCAGCCAGGGTCTTCAGAATCATCATGGTCTGCTGTGCACAGCAGCGTGGCATACCCTGCCTGAGGAACAAGTGGCTCAGCGCACAGCCTCCTCCTGAAGGAGGAGGAGGAGGAGGAAGACCTTGCGGAGGCGGATGTGCCAGTTCCACCAGCACGCAAGCACATTGCTGGCCGTGAGGCAAGGGATGCACTAATCCATGCCAGATTCGAAGCAAACACATGTGGCTGCCACATGGAAATGAGTGTCTGGTCCACCTTCTTAATACACCATACACCATCTGTACAATAAACTGTGTGTTCCTATCACTCTCACCACCATCATTACAGATGAAAGGTGCCCTGACACCTCACTGTGACACTTCTATTTCTGGGCACACATAGGTCAACTCTGTGAATCTTTGCCATCGCATTTCTTTATTACAATTGAAATAACGATGGTAATCTTCACTTTGTATTACATCAAAACACCCAAGTGACTACCCTTGTGACTATTTGTGTGTTAACTTTCTCTTACGCGTGCTTCTACGTGGTGCTTCCCCTGTGGCTTCAGCAGATGTGGAGGCACCTTGCTCACTTTCATGCTGCTCCTGCTTCGACACCTTTGGCGGGCGTCCTCTGGGTTTGCGAGCCTGGGAGGGCTCGGCAACAGTCTGCTCCTCCTGCGGCTGTGCAGGGGCTGAGACAGCCATCTCAGTTGGGTCCGGAATCTGGGGCTCTGACCGAGGGCTCTGCAGTGGCATGGGCGTGTGAGCGCTTGGAGAGGAACCCACACTTCCTTGTTGTCGACCACCAACATCCCTCTCATGGGCCACCCGCGCTTCACTGCTAGCAAGTAGCTGGAGAGCACCTTGCTGAATATCAGCAGGGCCATGAGGACCCATCTCTGTACTGACAGTCCTCATAGTGGGGACATCCATGTACCTCTGGTGTCTCTCCTCAATAGATGCCCATCTATCCTCCATAGCAGACCATCTATTTAGAAGAGTCACTATGTTCATTTGAGTCTGGCAATTTATGTCCTCCAAGGAGGTTGCCACCCCCTCCATGGCGGCATGTTCATGCGCCATTGCCTCCGCCACGGCATTGCTTATGTTTGAGATGGACTCCTCCATTCTCTGCACATTCCCAGTTACTGTGGATGCAAAACCTGTCAGAGACTCCTGCACTTGTTGCTGAAGTTCCAGCACCGCTCCCTTTCTGGATGGCCCCAGAGGCACAGGGTCCACATGCAGCTGAGCAGAGCTAGAAGCACCCTGCAGCCTCCGACGAGGACTCTCCACTGCTGTCCCTGTCACCACCATCTGCTGATGCTCACTTGTGAGCTGTGATACACCAGGTGACAACACTAATCTGTCTCACGAATGACCCACCGAGGTGCGCGTCTCTATGCTGGTGCTGGGCGCGCTCAATTCTACTGACACTGTGCCCTCAGAGGTTGCAGCTTCCTCTGAGGATTCTTCCGGCGCTTCCTCTGAGGGGTCTTCTGGCTCTTGCCCCTGGACAGTGGGGAGGGGGCTCTCGATGGTCCTGTGGGGGAGTAAAGGCATGAGTTAGGCATGTGATATTAACGTAGCAGACACATCCCATTGTTCAGATGATCAGAACTCAATCTGTATGAACATCAGATACCATATCAGTCACTCATGCAATCTAAATTAGAGGGTTGTAAATCTATTCTGTCACCAGCTTGCTCTACTGCGCCCATCTCTCCGTCCCCCAATTCCAGCTCCTCAGCACCTCTGACAATGTCGATTGCAGACTCCTCAGCAGTGGTCAAGTGCGCCAATGAAGGTGGGCTTCCTCCTGTCCTGCCCCTCTTCCTCTTATTGTGGGCTCTCTTTTCCTGCAATGAGGGGTACAAGTGGAGTTTGAGTGAGAATGTTGGAGTGAGTATAGAGAATCCATAGCATAGATGCTTAGAGGGAGGCAAAGGTGGAGTGAGGTGCCAATACCAAGGGCCCTCCCTGTGCATTGTTAGTTGTTGGTATTGTATAACAGTGATAGCGAGTGTGAGGGGTGCATAGTAGAATAGTGAAGTGATTCTGTACATAGAGAGAGAGGAATGGTTAAGGGTGCAAGGGATGTTAGTGTAAAGTGGGATGTGCAGGAGTAGGTTAACAATGCAGAGTCCTGGTGATGAGAGGAAATGGGGAGCAGATTGAAGGTAAGTGTGATGTTATACTCACATAGCAGGTCATTGAACCTTTTCCGGCACTGAACCCAGGTGCGTGCACACAAAGACCTAGCACTAACCTCCTCAGCAATTTGCAGCCAGGCTGCCTTGGTTTGCTGAGGAGGCTTCCTCCATCCATTTGAGGGGAACAGTACATCTCACTCCCTCCACAAGAGCATGGAGGGAGTCATCATCGAATCTTGGAGAGGCCTTTGGTCTTGAAGCAGTCATTTCACTATGTGCCACACCAAGAAGCATCAGAATAGGAATGAAAACCAACAAGGCTGCATGGGCCCCTTAAATGCAGCTGGATGGAAGGCGTCAGCAGAGGCGAGCAGCAGACCCGAACCCACTGATTGGGCCGGGTAGCGCGCACGATGGGCTTAATCAGCCCACTTAAGGAAAAATCGTTATTTCAGAGCGGATTAAACCGGCAGCGGGACCGGAACCCGCCGACCAGCCAACCCGACTCCAACTCGCTGCCGAGGGTAAAATCGTGGCCTACAGGTCTGAGGCAAATAGGGATGAGGGCAGCAAAGCCAGACAGGGGTGCATAGAGACTTTTCCACCTTTTCCAGGGATGGGTCACTTTTTTTGTACAGCTGGGGACCAGTGACTTTTTTTTAACCAAGTATCAGAGGTGAAATTCCAAATTTTCTCGATAGTTGAAACAGTTTTAACCACGAGCACGGAAAACGGTGTCTACAAATGATTCTGGGACTAGTTTGAATATTCCAGTAATAATTTTTGATTCATCTATTTTTAACTTGAATAGAAACATAGAAACATAGAAGATAGGAGCAGGAGTAGGCCATTCGGCCCCTCGAGCCTGCTCTGCCATTCAATGCGATCATGGCTCATCATCCAAATTCAGTACCCTATCCCTGCCTTCACCCCATATCCCCTGATCCCTTTACCCTTAAGAAATATATCTAACACCTTCTTGAATATATTTAATAAGTTGGCCTCAACTGCCTTCTGTGGTAGAGAATTCCACAGGTTCACCACTCTCTGGGTGAAGAAATTCCTCCTAATTTCTGTCCTAAATGGACTACCCCTTATTCTTAGACTGTGACCCCTGGTTCTGGATGCATCACAGTTTTCTGCAGGGGACCTTCATTCAGCTTTTAAACAATCGATCTGGAGCCCAGCAAAGGAGCAAACAGAGAGCAACACCACAAGCATAGACCTTTGGTGCATTGAGCCTCTGCAGGAGAGAAAAATCACGATGGTGTCACCTGAAGTAGAGGCAGTAATTGAGTCTAGAAGACAAAAAGATGCCATCATTAAGTAGAAGAGAGTGATGGGAAGAGAAAAGGGAGAGAGAGGCAATGAAAGTAAGAGGAAATGGGAATGAGGAAAGAGAATGAGAGAGTTAAGGCAAAATGGGAGAGACAAGGAAAGGTAAAATGAGCAAGGGGAAGGAAGTACAGAGATAACCTGCCTCCAACCCCGCCCCCCCCCACTTCCGATTTTAATGGTGGCAAGATGTGGGGGGGGGAGCGTTGGGTGGGCAGCCAACCGGCTCCCAGGGGACGGGTTGCTCATTTAAATGTTATAATAAGGCTGGCGTGCTTCAGATTTAACCACCATTTTAAATTTAGTTCTTCCCAGAGTCCTGGCTAATATTTATTCCTCAATCAACATAACAAAAACAGATTATCTGGTCATTATCACATTGCTGTTTGTGGGACATTGCTGTGTGCAAATTTGCTGCCGTGTTTCCCACATTACAACAGCGACTACACTCCAAAAGTACTTCATTGGCTGTAAAGCGCTTTGAGATGTCTGGTGGTCGTGAAAGGCACTATATAAATGCAAGTCCTTTTTTTTAACAGTGGCTGGTTGGGTTTTGCAGGCCTCATAAAACCTGACAACTAAAGGAAGGCGAGGACTGCTGGATCCAGGAGGTAAGTGCCTTTACACTTACCACCTGGATTCAGTGTCCCAACCTAACCCACCCCCTGCGATCGGAGACCATTCCCACAAGGCCTCCGATTTCCTGCCCCCCCCCCAACCAGGCCTCCGATTCCCTGCCCCCAGACCTCCAGTCGCCATCCCAGCCTCCCCCCCTTGCCCCCTGCCGATGATCTTCAGGCCACCCCCGATGTTTTCTGCCTCCTCCCCATGCTCCTCCGGCCTCCTGGTGTCTTCATGTTTTCTGCCTCCGCCCCCACACCATCATCCTCCGGCCCCACTTGTTCAGCCCCCGGGCCCCAATAGATTGGGAGAAGGGGAAGTGCAAAGAGACCTGGGTGTTCTTGTACACCAGTCGCTGAAGGTAAGCATGCAGGTGCAGCAGGCGGTTAAGAAGGCAAATGGTATGTTGGCCTTCGTAGCAAGAGGGTTCGAGTACAAGAACAAGGATGTCTTGCTGCAGTTGTACAGGGCCTTGGTGAGACCACACCTTGAGTATTGTGTGCAGTTTTGGTCGCCTTACCTGAGGAAGGACATTCTTGCCATGGAAGGAATGCAGCGAAGATTCACCAGGCTGATACCTGGGATGGCAGGAATGACGTGTGAGGAGAGGTTGCGTCGATTGGGCTTATACTCACTGGAGTTTAGAAGATTGAGAGGGGATCTCATCGAAACCTATAAAATTCTGTCAGGCCTGGACAGGCTAGATGCAGGAAGGATGTTTCTGATGGCCGGGGAGTCCAGAACCAGGGGTCATAGTCTAAGGATAAGGGGTAAGCCATTTAGGACTGAAATGAGGAGGAATTTCTTCACCCAGAGAGTGGTGAACCTGTGGAATTCTCTGCCACAGAGGGCGGTGGAGGCCAGTTCATTAAGTATATTCAAGAAAGAGTTGGATATATATCTTAAGGCTAAAGGGATCAAGGGATATGGGGTGAAGGCAGGGACCGGGTACTGAATTTGGATGATCAGCCATGATCTCATTGAATGGCGGAGCAGGCTCGAAGGGCCGAATGGCCTACTCCTGCTCCTATCTTCTCTGTTTCTATGTTTCTATGTTTCACACACCTGATCTGCCCCCAGCCCCCGATCATCCTCCGGCCTCCACTTGTTCTGCCCCCAGCCCCCGATCATCCTCTGGCCCACACCGACACCCGTCCCCCACCTGATCAGCCCCCTGCCCCCCAATCATCTTCCAGCCTCCACTTGATCCCTCCCTCCCTCCTCTTAGCAGCCTAGTGCCACAGGCCTACCCGCCCACAGCCAGGCCAGCCAGCCTCTCAATCTGGCTGGCTGCGGGTGGGAAGCAGAGGTTTAAAATGCAAATCATGCCCTGCCGTTAAATTCGGCAGGGCCTGCGGGAAACCCATAGAGAGGAAAGATGGAATAAGAGACGCAAGAGAGGAACTGAAAGCATAACAAGGAGAAACAAACAAGAAAGAGAAGTTAGACAACAAATGAGAGTGAATGAGAAAGACAAGAGGAAAGCAAAGTAGGGAGGGAATGAGAAAAAATAGTAAGAGTGAAGCAAAGAGACAATGAAAAGAGGGATAGAGAGATTGAGATGGGGAATGAGAAGGAAGAAATGTAACATGGAGAAGAGATGAGAAAGAAAAAAACAGGGAATGTGACAGAGACACAAGGACTGAGGGAATGACAAAGACAAGGAGAGAGGGAATGTCAGCGGTAATGAGAGAATATGAGAGATATTTATCGTGAATAGTGGGAATGAAAGGGAGCGAAGCAATGAAGGATGGGGAAGAGGGAATGGGAGGTAGTAGGGTGTGGGAGAGAGGGAGTGATAAGAAAGGCAGTCAGAACGATGGAGGTAATGAGAGAAATTGAGAGATAGAGGGTTTGTGAGAGAGAGAGAAACAGAGAGAGAATGAGACCAGGAAAGCAGAGGAAGTGGGAGTCGGGGAATGAGCAATGGTGGAATGAGACCGAGGGGAAATGAGAAAGTACAATCCAGATGGGGAAAACAAAGTATTTGAACAATCACGTTGATAGCTAAAGTTGCAAGGTTTGGGATAAAAAGAACTCCTGCGAGGCCTGCTGACCTCTGTGCTCAGATTTCCAATATGGGCCCCTGGTGTGAGAAAATCTGTGCCAGGAGCATTAATTCGTAAAGTCTTCCCTTAGATTTAAAAATCTGTCTCTTTGTTGGTAGAGAGTTTCTTTTTCAGGTCCTGAGCTTTGAAAGGTTGTGCAATATAGTATAAGAGGCATTACGGGGAGGAGGGCTGGGAAGATTTCCAGGGTTTAGTATCGTTTTACAAAACATACATTAATGAGATAGACATCACTATGATTAACACAGGGGACAGCACCAACTCTCAAAAGCAGCATATTTATGAGTCCAGTCAAAAATATTGAAAGCAAAGATTCCTAAGTAAATATTATTGGAACAAAATTTATTTTCCTAACGATTTTTTTGTCACATAATACTAATGGTCGGCTACTGCCAAAATGTATTATTGTGGGGGGGTTTTTTAAACAAAAGGTCTCTGTATTGTGAGCAAATCTGTAAAATGGCATGTTAAAAAATGCAATAAAATGAAAAGTGGAGCCAAAGCAAAATTGGTGACTAATACCAGACACTGGCTGACGGGATTAATTGTATAAGGTACCTCCAACCCATTAATTGCTTGCGATACGTGATGATGACAGATCAGGTCAAAGACGCTGTATAAATGTTTTGTGTACTGAGAGCCAGTCGATCGTGCTGGGAAATCCTGATGCGTGTTTTGGGGGTGCTCCTCGCTTCGTTTGTTGCCTGTGACTTTGAGGGACTCCTCTGCAGGTTCGGGATCCCAACTAACGACTGGAACTTCAGGAGGGGTGGGATAGGGGGAAGTCCTGCTCCTGTGTTTGGAGGCGTCTCTCTCTCTTTCTCTCTCTCGCTGTGCTTGCAGTGATGACTTGACTTCTCAGGCACTGACTGTAGGCGCGCGAGCTGCAGGGGGGCAACAATGTAACCGGAGCAACCGGGATCGCCACGCTCACAGGCTCGTCAAAGGGGCAGGAGCCGGGAGCCGTGCACAAATACAGAGGGACAGGGCAAACCAGCACAGCCCTGGGGAGCATCGAGCAGAGAGTGACAGCCCGGGGGAACCCAGCACGGCTCAAAGGAAAGAGCGTGACAGCCCGCCGGGGCTATGGCGACTTACAGCCCCACCGACTACGAACGCACGGAGGCTTGGCTCGATGATAATGTAGACTTTGCACATTCATACTTTATCCGGAAGGCTACCAGGTAAGGAGAGTTAAACCGACAACGGGCCAGCTTTTTAAGGAATCCAGTGCAACCGATCGCACAGCTTTACGTCAGGGAAGTGTGAATTTTTAAAAAATGACTCGTTTGCAGAGGGTACATTAAAGTAAATTAATTTACAGGTCCTTGGTGGGATGTGGTTGATAACTTGGTACGGTAGGATAAAATGACAACTTTTTAATGTTTACGCGTGAGATGGGACAGTGAAAGAACACAGAATTAAAAATGCTCGAATTGTACAAATCAGCAGAATTAGGAGAGAAAAGCCGAAGAATCGCAAGTACTCGACAGTCATCATACCCGTGTTACTTACTGGTTAGATGTGGGTGCTGGCTATTCCAAGTATTTTATAATCATATCATCAGTGATAATATTTTAGAGGAAACACTTAATTATTTCCTTATTGTGTCATGTGCTGCTGGCAAGGTGCAAAGTTAGGATAACGTCGATTTCGTAGTATGACTGTTCACGAAGTATAAAGGTGAAAATTACCCCGTTCAACACTTAAAGCCTCTGACATGTAAGGTCACACAATATTTCACAGAAGTAAGCAATGGCACACTGCAGTTGACAAGAGCACCGTATTACACGTTGCAGTAAGCACAGCACAGGTCAAATTAAGATATTATTACACGTCCCTGATATGAAATTCATGGTGAAAATGTGATCTGTTGTGGTATCAGCACGATATTTTAGAAATAAGAAAGTGAAGAAAGATTTGTTCACAGCAATCATAAATATGCGTTGTTAATTAAAATATATTAAACTACTTAGAAATGATCAGTAAGCACTAATTTTTCTGAAATTTAGCATTAATAATTAAAAATAGCATATTCACATCGTTTTAAAATGATGCCCTTAGTTACTTAATTTTTCAGTGTTTGCCTTTTATGATATAAATCACTATACATCAAATAATATTTGATTTTTTAACAGAAAATTCATTGCATCGTTGTACATTCTGTAAGGGTTTTCTCCCTTTTACTCTATAAAGACTTATGTGATTTTCAATTAACTCAATAGGAAAACAAAATTATTAGGCTTTAACTATTGTAATCTTCAATATATAATGTCAGCTCTAATATCAAATGTTGAAGATTATAGTCACTATCCTTTTTCAATTTAGTGAAAAAAGCCATATGCAAATATGTCACTTAATTATTTTAATATTAATAATACATATACATTGGATTTGTATCTTATTTAAGTGAATAAAACATTCTAGCAATGCTGTTATACAGTCATTTGCTATGTACTAATTGGCCGTTGTCATTTTCTTACTAAAAAGATACTATTTGTAGAGAAAAGTATTTCTTTATTGAAGGAAATGGCACACTAAACACAGTTCTTTTATTAACACTAAAGAGCACTAGGAGATACCTTTTAGAAGATGATCCTCTAACTCTTAGAGCCCCATCATTGTCAACAGAGCAACATAGGAAGACAGATTGCATTCTAGAAATCAATTAACCTTTTCAATTTTTCTGTTACATTTCTATTCGCACTTCTGATTACTTATTTTTAAACATTATGTCAATCAAATGGTGAACAACACAGAGGAATTTGAATGTTTCAAAAAATGGGAAACACTCAACAATTTGCCAACATAAGTAGCATTCAAAGGCTGTAACAAGAAACAGAAATTAATGTCACTCTGTGAGCATCTGATTGGCTGATGAGATGATTATAGGATCTGTCTTCCGTAATAAGATATCTGTGCTTCAGAAATTTGTAAATAAAATTGCTAACCTGCCAAGAATGATATTCCTTTCTGTTGATGGCATTATTGAATGTTGTGGTATAGAGGAATTATTGAGCCTGACATTATGAGACTCTGAGCAGCACTAGATAAATGAATATATTGCTACTGATATTAGTTTGACTTATTTTTACTGTCAGCCTCAGTAACTCATCTAAGCCAGTAGCCACCAAGAATAGTTTGCATTATATATAAGGAATTTAAATTAACAGAGAAATACGCAAAAGGATATAATCCATTTTGTCATAAGTAGGTTGAAGCGCTGTTTTTGTTAGGTAACCAAACCATGTTCTTTGGAAGAAAGATTATGTGGGCATATTTTACCATATTTTTAAAATTATGAAGGAAATGAATAAGTTAGAAGTACAGAATGTTTTTGTTTTGCAAAACCAGAAGTACCAGAGCACACAATATAACCTAAAGGAGCAAGTAGTTGATCTTTACTTGAGGAGCAATATCTTTATACTTAGAATTGTTGTTGGGGGCAATTTTAACCTAACCCACTGGTCCGGAAAGTGACGGGATTGGGTATGGATTGGAGGGAGGGAGATGTTTGTATGAGTTTGAGCTACTTACGATGAAAGAGGAAGAGCATAAGGGTTGGTAATCAAAGATTCTTCCTCATTCATTTGGCCTCCACATTTGATGAAGGTGAGTAAGAAAAAATATAACTCTAAGGCAAACTTGTAGCACATCTACGCCAAAGTGCTTGTCAACTTGAATTATCAATTCAAGACAATGCAGGTTACACAGTGCCGCTGCTACATCAGTAAAATTTAGAGTAAACCTTTAAATATTGGACCATCAGTTAGTTGTAGCAGAAGTATGATGGACCTTAAGCTTATTAGGTGGACGAGAACTAACTATACCATCACGCAAGGTAATTTTTTATGTTACCTCATTTTGACACCCTCTGGTTGGCAATGGTTTCACCTGAGGTTTTGTCACCAAATAAAACAAAGAATTGCTTGGATTGGTAACGTCCTTTGGTCTATTTCTATAAGCTAAGGCTCTACAGACACCAGAAAATTGATATTACCTTTCTATAGAATAAGCATACATTGGCAGATATCAGTTGGTTACCATACTCTCTTGAGATACATAAAACTCAAACTGTTAAATCAGCAATTTGAGGTGTAAACATAGGACACCCCTATCCGAATGCTAAATACAATAAGGTGGAGCAACCACCAAAGCATGACGCTCACTTACTCTGCTTGCAGTGATAGAGGCAAGTGTGATAACTATTAAAGTGAGAAATTAAGATCACACAAAATATTGAGTTCAAATGGATCAGACATGAATTTGTGGAGACTAATACACGGATCTTAAATGGGTGATAAATAAACAGTTTAAGCATCTAAGCAAGCTTCATAAACCAGGGTATCATTGGGCATTCTGCAATCTCTGTTAAGGAGGATGATAGATCTTTGAAAAGACATGGCTAAAACAGAGCATAGCCAAGACATCACACCCCAGCTGTTTGCCCTGGAAAGTTGTCAAGGAATAACCGAGGTCCACTCGTGTGTGTGTACTGTCTCCCCCCCCCCATCCCATGATATTAAGGATCCTCACAGATGTTGCGCATATAGGGTTGTTTAGGTTCTAGTATTACCAATGGCAAATCTGCATTTCTTCCTTGCACAGGGATTAGGCGTCAGTCCTGCTTTGCCTGCTGATATGTAAATTCTATTACTTTATTGTCAAACCACAGCCTTACCTAGTTCCTGCAGACTTTTCATAATGAACATAATATTACAGTTAAACTTCCTCCTGCCCCACCTAGCCTGACAATATTTTGCATTTTTTGTATATCACCTGTACTGATGAGTGAACTTGTTTAAATCTCTAAGCAGTTATAATTCCAAGTCCATTCTATTTGTGATTTCTAAATTGCCATTGATCTTTGCAATTTATTTATCCTGAAATCCCTTTTTATTTTCAACCAAAGTTGTCACAAGCATAATCAATGGGCTGCCCATTTTCCTTTTGATGGGTAACATATATTCTGTTTATGCTGCTGAATAATTGTTTACTGGCACTACTTAGACTGTGTAGTAAAGTAAGCAATATGACAGCACAAGTGAGAATGTTCTGAGATATTAGTGAGGGGACTGACCTATTGAAAGTGACAATCACCCATGTATTTACAATTGGGGACAGCTCAACTTAAACATGATCTGCATTTATTGTTCTACTCTCGGGTTCAGTTGCTATTGAATTTACAATCTGGAACATTGGATTACACAGTTTCTTGCTAATAATTAAAATATCTGCAGGATCAGTTATTATTTTTCACATTACCGGACATATCCAGCAGAGAGTTATTTACAAAGAAGGACATTCACAATGAATATGAAAGATTGAAACCTGATTGTGGGTAATGATCCAATCTTCTTATCATTTTAGAAAGAAAGAACTTGTATTTATATAGCCTCTTTCATGACCGTAGGATGTCCCGAAGCGCTTTACAGCCAATTGAACTTTGAACTGTAGTTACTGTTGTAATGTAGGAAATGCAGGAGCCAATTTGCATGTAGCAAGGTCTCACAAATAGCAATAAAGTAACGATCAGAGAATCTGGTTTAGTGATGTTGGTTGAGGGATAAATATTGGCCAGGACACCAGGGAAAACTCCTCTGCTCTTCTTTGAAATAGTGCTATGGGATCTTTTATGTCCACCTAGAAGGCAGATGGGGCCTTGGTTTAATATTTCATCCGAAAGACGGCACCTCTGACAGTGCAGCATTCCCTCAGTACTGCACTCAAGTGTCAGCCTAGGTTCTGACCTGATCAGAGCTGATTGATTGGTTTTAATTGTCCTTTAGTTAAGATTTAACAGTCCTAAACAAGCATTCCCTATTTTTTCCTTTTGTTGGGCTAACTTTAGAAATCACAGGGTAAATCATGGGTGGTGCACACCCAAATTCCAAATATATGCTCCTGGCACACAAAGCTCTATTCTGGGAGTGCTAAAAATGAAAATTTACCCCCCACAGTTTAACATTGGAGCAAGGCTTTGAGTAGTGAATATAATTCCAGTTAAAGCTGTGAAAGAATGTTGAGATAATACCCATCAGAAGGAGAAGTGTGTTACTACTTTCATAAATCATGCAATTAATGTGATTTTATTGTTTTCTTATTGGATACCATCTGAGATGGGCTCCTGTATTTTGAATATGTTATTCAGAGTTATACGTGATATCATGGACAATCTATTACAGTATAGTGCCAACTCCAGCAGATTCTAATCAGAATCAAGCTGCGGTACTTTACTGTTATCTTATGCTTTTGTCAACTCTCTGTCTAGAGAGAGCATTAATTATCATTATCGTGGAGATTGGCATAATTGTTAATTTTTAAAAATTTAAAATCTTGGGTGAAAAGGTAAGGAGGTCCAAGGCTGTAAAGAACAGCAGAGAAGACGAGGCAACTCAGGATGTAGTAATTAAGTAATAACTTAAAACAGTGATTATAATAAGGCAGAAGAGATGGCTAAGGAAAGCGAACATCCCCATTTCTGACCTTATGTTAGAGGGAAGGCCATTGATGAAGCAGCTGAAGATGGTTGGGCCTAGGACACTGCCCTGAGGAACTCCTGCAGCCATGTCCTGGGGTTGTGATGATTGCCCTCCAACCACCACAACCATCTTCCTTTCTGCTAGGTATGACTCCAACCAGTGGGGAGTTCCCCCCCGCCCACCGCCCCCGATTCCCATTGACTTCAGTTTTATTAGGGCTCCTTGATGTCACACTCAGTCAAATGCTGCCTTGATGTCAAGGGCAGTTACTCTCACCTCACCTCTGCAATTCAGCTCCTTTGTCCATGTTTGGACCAAGGCTGTAATGGGGTCGGAAGCCGAGTTGGTCTTGGCAGAAACCAAACTGGGCATCAGTGAGCAGGTTATTGGTGAGTAAGTGCCACTTGATAGCACTGTCGATGACACCTTCCATCACTTTGCTGATGATTGAGAGTAGACTGCTGGGGCAGTAATTGGCCGGATGGGATTTGTCCTGCTCTATCGCCTGTGGAACTGATAGGAGCATGCACAGTGAACACGCCAACCAGTCATAACCTAAAATAGCAATTAGGTTCACTGATGACTGCGAATTGCATGTTAAAAGGGGCTTACCACCTGAAACAGACAGGCACTTTGGGCACCAACCAGTAGGCCAATTTCAAAATGTCTCTGGCCACATTGTCAAGGTTTATGGGGCAGCAATACTACCGACCCCATTTTGAGGCCATTACCACCCTGTTAATGCCAGGCGCAACAAGTTAAAAATGGCCCCAGAGACATGGGAGGTCATTCAGGCTAACCCTCCCCATGCACCATTCCTGGCAAGGGGTGGGGGGTGTAGCTTAATCTCGGCCCTGTGTCTTTTAATACCTTCATTCATGTTTTTACTTGAAGGCCTCAACCTCTTTCAAAAGCCTAGGATTAGAATTGATTTTTCTGCCCAGAGCTGTGATTCTGTGAGGTGAATTTGGATTGTATAATCTAATCATAGGCAGTGTAACTAATTTCCCAGGACGCATCAGTACAGTTCAATCAGCTAGACTGAGAATTTTTTTCCGCTTCTGCTCAAATGTTTCCCAAAATTATTTGAAGAAAAGCTAAAGGACACATTTCAAAAGTTTTTCTGAGGTAAAATTTATAATTTTTTAGAAGAACAGAGGCTACATGTATGCATGTGTGAGCGAGTGCAAACAAAATGACACTTCTGATTACTTCCTCCCACCCCACTTCCTGTCAGGACTCTATTCCATTCTCTCAGTTTCTCCATCTCCGCTGCATCTGCTCTGACGATGCCACCTTCCATACCAGTGCTTCTGACATGTCTTCCTTTTTCCTCAACCGAGGATTCCCCTCTACTGTGGTTGGCACGGCCCTTGACCGTGTCCGTTCTATTTCCCGCAGTTCTGCTCTCACCCCTTCCCCTCCCTCCTGGAACCACGATAGGGTTCCCCTTGTCCTCACCTTCCACCCCACCAGCCTCCACATTCAACGGATCATCCTCTGCCATTTCTGCCACCTCCAGCGTGATCCCACCACCCAACACATCTTCCCCTCACCTCCCCTTTCAGCATTCTGGAGGGACTGCTCCCTCCGCAACACCCTGGTCCACTCCTCTATCACCCCTAACACCCCTTCTCCTTCGCCCGGCACCTTCACATGCCCTTTTACCTCCTCTCTTCCCACTGTCCAGGGCCCCAAACACTCCTTCCAGGTGAAACAGCAATTTACTTTTATCTCTTACAATTTCATATACTGTATTCGATGCTCACGATGCGGTCTCCTCTACATTGGGGAGACCAAACGCAGATTAGGTGATCGCTTTGCGGAACACCTCCATTCGGTGACCCCGAGCTTCTGGTCGCTTCTGGTCGCCTGTCACTTTAATTCTCCGCTCCACTCCCAATCTGACCTCTCGGTCCTCGGCCTCTTACACTGTTCCAATGAAGCTCAATGTAAGCTCGAGGAACAGCACCTCATCTTTTGATTAGGTACTTTACAGCCTTCTGGACTCAACATAGAGGTCAACAATTTCAGACCATAACCTCGGTCCCTATCTTGTTTTTTTTTCTCTCTCACATGGCAGCTGTCGATCATCTGCCATTTACACTTCATCTAGAGTCATCTTTTGTTTCTTAACTTGTCCCATTACCATCTCCTTTTGCCTGCACCATCATCCATTTTGTCATTTAATCTCTCCTGCCTTCCACACTATCACAGACCTTCCCTTTTGTTCTTTCCTCCCCTCCCCCCTTTCCCTGCCCCTGCACTTGCTTAAAAACTTGTTCCATCTCCAACTTTTTCCAGTTCTGACAAAGGGTCATCGACCTGAAACGTTAACTCTGTTTCTCTCTCTGCAGGTGCTGCCTGACCTGCTGAGTATTTCCAACATTTTCTGTTTTTACTTCTGATTACACGCCTGTTGTAGCCTTTGTTTTATGTTCTATAAACTGTAGAAAATGAAATTGAGAGAGAGACTGGGGACAGAAGAGAAGGGAGGCTGGTATGAGGCTGGAAAAGAGTATGGCTTTTTTAATGCAATATTATTTCTATTTTCAAATGTCCACATTAGGAATAGAATCTACCTATGAAAACTTGTCATGCTGTAATTACACTTTCCTGCCACTGGGAGCATTGATTACACATCTGTAGTAGCTATTGTTTTGCGTTCTACAAACTTCAGAGAATGCTTCAAACTGAGAGAAACAATGGGGGTGAAATTGGTCTTCGATGGTGGTGCTAAATGGGTGATAATGAATCAGCTGCTCGTTTTACACCTTGCTCCATTTTCTTTTGCATTGACTGCAAAGCAAGCTGCTGAAGATCAATTTCACCCAAAAATTAGTTGAACTTTGAAGTGAACTGCCTCCATTACCACCCAATTCATCACCTCTGTTACGATAGCAAAATACTGCAGATGCTGGAAATCCGAAATAACAACAGAAAATGCTGGAAAAACTCAGCAGGCCAGGCAACATCTGTGGAGAGAAATTAGAGTCGACGTTTCGGGTCTAACCCTTTTTCAAAACTGGAAAGGAAATGAAATAGATCGAAAGGCAGGGCTGGGAGAGAACAAAAGAAGTGAAGAGACATTAAGAGGAATTCAAAACCAGACGAGATGGTAATAGGACTAGTGGAGAGACAAAAGACAGCTCAGATTAGGTGTGAAGTGTACTGGCAGAATGAGAGACAGCTGCCATGTGGCAGAGAGAAAAAAAAAGGAAAAGAGAGGGGGGAGGGAAAACCCAAAACAAAGGGGTGGAAAAAAAATATAAGTAAAAATATAATAGGGGCCGAGGTTATGATCTGAAATTGTTGAACTCGATATTGAGTCCAGAAGGCTGCAAAGTGCCTAATCGGGAGATGAGGTGCTGTTCCTCGTTATCCTCGTTATCCTTGTTATCACCTCTGTTATGTTGACACTTAGAAAATGTAAACATTCTAATCAGCAACACCAGTTCAGACACAGAGAGAGGGTGACTCAGACAAAGACAGAGGGGCAAATTTGCATCCCCCTATTAGATGGGAATGGAGAGGCACACAATGAAAATGGCAGTGCAGCCCTGTTCCTGCCGATGTTTGGGTCTTTGCCATTTTGGTAGGGGCCTTGAAATGGGTGGTTCAGGAGCCTGCCAGAAACAGGCAGGAACCTGATTAGATCGTGCAAGACAGGGTCCTATAAAATCAATAGGAGTCGATGCATTGTTAAAGTACTAATGGACAGAGTATTTGCCGTGTACATGGCGTGGAGGGACCACTCCAGTCTGCTCAAAAAAAAGTTAAAGATTTCCCTGCTTCTCACCCGATGGAAGCAATCACATGAAAATCAAACTCAGAATGTTTTTTCTCGTCCTAATTTGAATTATTTTTCTCAGATGAAAAACAACTAAGCTGAATTTTAAAAGCTTTAATTACCACCTCTGTTTTGCTGATGGTTAGTAATTCAAATGTTTAGTTTTGTTACAGATGTGTGAGAGAGAGACAGACAGACAGATACAGAGATATATGTCCTGGAACCCATCACAAAACACCAAATTCAATGCTAACAGAGATCCCATAAAAAGTGACAAACCAGTGCTACCAGACATGGGATCCTCCCACCCAGTGCTGTCAGGCCCATGCCCTGTCCTTCCCTCACTACTGACAGACACCCAGGAGGAATTCACCAATTGGCCAAACCTTACATTGCCTTCCACAGTTCTGCCACACTCCCAAGTTCTCTCTCGACAATGATGACAAATCAAAGGTTCCCCCACCCCATGCTACCAAACTCCAGCAGCTCCATTGCAGTACTGTCAAACTCCAGGATGCCCACCCAGCTCTGCAAAACTAAAGGATCATTCCCTGTCCTACCAAAGCCCAGACCATCCCCCAGTGCTAGCACTGCCCAGGGCTGCCTCCAGTGCTCCAAGTGGATGTGGTATTGGGTGCTGTAATCTTCTGGAACTTGTTTGATAACCTTTGGGAATCAGAGAGGAATTTCCAAGACTTCTTTTCTCCCTGAATTATCCTAGGCTATTTCGTCAGTTTTTTTTGTCTCCTCCAGGAGATTATGTGGGTGGGGTGAGGCGGCAGGGCAATGTGTTTAGTTGCACCATGGCGATATTGCACAGACACGATGAACTGCTGGTCTTTTCCTGACTATCATTTTCTATGCTTTTATGTAACTTTGGCAGAAGATCGGCAGAAACCTTGGAGAAATGGCATAAATGAGAGAGCCCCTGCGCAAATTGCTGGCGTAGATATCTACCTCCAACTCGTGCATCTTGCATACCATTTTGATAAAAATTAAATACATAAATAAAGGAAGATATATAAAACATGCAAATAAAAGTCACAGAATAAAGGACAGAATTGTGGAATTCAATTCCCAAAGCATAAAAAAAAATCCCAGAATAACATTTAATAAAAGTAGAATTTGACTTATTGAGTTACTGTAAATCAGAGGCCCTGATGTTACCCATATATGGCATAAACATCCCTGTTTTTATAAAATTGTGAATCATCAGACTCATTGTGAGCAGCTCCTGTGGGTGATCTTCTAGTGTCTTTAAAACTTCTAGAGGGTGAAATTCTTCTGTGCACTAATTTTAGCAAAAAGTCATTGTAAGAATTAATTAGTATTCACTGCTTTATAGTCATAGCAGCTTTTTCAGTGAAATTTAGAAATCTTACCGTTATCATATAACTGACTCACCGATTTGGTCTTAATTCAGAACTCAGTTTTCATTTTTATCTCCCTTCCCCGCCGCCCCCCCCCCCGCCCCCAGCCCCCACCTCACCACCGTTCCCTTCATTGGCCTTTAAAAAGATCACAATAGTCAGGAACATATTTTAGCATTGGAGTAAGATGCAGAATAGTGGTTATAAACAAGAAAAATCTATTACTGTTTTCTACTATCTTTTCTCCCCTGCTTAATTACATCTAAGCCTAGAAATTACTGATGCTGATATTAGCAGACAAACTCTTACTGCATTTGTATGACAATCCTCTGTCTTTAATTGTGATGCAGGCATTAACTGGTTGGTTTTAAACAATTTAACATCTCTAAAGCACTAAATAGAGGAATGTACACCCACTGTCCACTAACATTGGCAGTAATAATTTCTCACTTTTTGTTAATGTTGATAGCCAGATGAAAACATGGCCTTCAGTTACAATGTTGACATCTAGTGGTAAGGAGGTGTATTGTATTGTGGAGGTGTTTTTTTTATTCATTGATGATGGGATGTGGGCGTCGCTGGCTAGGCCTGCATTTAGTGCCCATCCCTAATTGCCCTTGAGAAGATGGTGGTGAGCCGCCTTCTTGAACCGCTGCAGTCCATATGGTGTAGGTACACCCACAATGCTGTTAGGAAGGGAGTTCCAGGATTTTGGCCCAGCGACAGTGAAGGAACGGTGATACAGGTCCAAGTCAGGATGGTGTGTGGCTTGGAGGGGAACTTGTAGGTGGCGATGTTCCCATGCGTCTGCTGCCCTTATCCTTCTAAGTGGTAGGGGTCGCGGGTTTGGAAGGTGCTGTTGAAGGAGCTTTGGCGAGTTGCTGCAGTGCATCTTGTAGATGGTACACACTGCAGCCACAGTGCACCGGTGGTGGAGGGAGTGAATGTTGAAGGTGGTGGATGGAGTGCCAATCCAGCGGGCTGCTTTATCCTGAATGGTGTCGAGCTTCTTGAGAGTTGTTGGAGCTGCACTCATCCAGGCAAGTGGAGAGTATTCCATCACACTCCTGACTTGTGCCTTGTAGATGGTGGAAAGGCTTTGGGGCGTCAGGAGGTGAAACACTCGCCGCAGAATTCCCAGCCTCTGGCCTGCTCTTGTAGCCACGGTATTTATATGGCTGGTCCAGTTCAGTTTCTGATCAATGGTAACCCCCAGGATGTTGACAGTGGGGGATTCAGCGATGGTAATGCCATTGAATGTCAAGGGGAGATGGTTAGAGTCTCGCTTGTTGGAGATAGTCATTGCCTGGCACTTGTGTGGTGCGAATGTTACTTGCCACTTGTCAGCCCAAGTCTGAATGTTGTCCAGGTCTTGCTGCATATGGACACGGACTGCGTCAGTATCTGACGAGTCTCGAATGGTGCTGAACAGTGTGCAATCATCAGCGAACATCCCCACTTCTGACCTTATGATGGAGGGAAGGTCATTGATGAAACAGCTGAAGATGGTTGGGCCTAGGACACTGCCCTGAGGAACTCCTGCAGTGATGTCATGTGATTGAGATGAATGACCTCCAACAACCACAGCCAATTTCCTTTGTGCTAGGTATGATTCCAACCAATGGAGAGTTTTCCCCTTGATTCCCATTGACTTCAGTTTTGCTAGGGCTCCTTGAGGCCACACTCGATCAAATGCTGCCTTGATGTCAAGGGCAGTCACTCTCACCTCACCTCTTGAGTTCAGCTCTTTTGTCCATGTTTGGACCAAGGCTGTAATGAGGTCAGGAGCTGAGTGGCCCTGGCGGAACCCAAACTGGGCGTCAGTTAGCAGGTTATTGCTGAGTAAGTGCCGCTTGATAGTGTTGTGTCCGTGTATAATAAGACACAGACTGCAGGAGAACGGTAACAACAGGTGTTTACTCAACGTGGCTCACAGTGGAACTGACTGTACAGATTACTACTCAGTGCTATATACAGGTGTGGTCACTGCTGGTACTACAGTATACATGAGCTGTAAAATGTAGTTCCCCCCCTTAAAGGTATATACATTACAATTCCTCCCCTTTTAGATTAACAGTACCATAACACTCATTTAACAATTAAATATCAAACTAATTACAATTAACACTTTTAACATGCAACATTAGCTGAAAATAGTCTATTTATATATTCAGTCTTTGGGGAGGCTTCCTGATCCTTTCTGGATAGCGCCTTTCCCGAGTGTCTTGCTCTTGGTGCGGAGGCGATTCTGGCCCCCTGTTGTCGGATGGTTCATTAGCTTCCGATGCTACTGTTTCTGGGGTAGATGCGACCTGTACGTCGGGTTCATCACCAGGTACGTATGGGCGAGGCATGGGGTTGACTTGTTCCTGTGACTCTAGGATCTGGTCAGCATGGCGTCTCACGATGCTCTCCCCAACGTCCACTGTGTACATTAGTGGGCCCTGCCGTGTGCATATCGTTCCTGGCTGCCATTTTTCTGTTCGGTAGTCGTGGGCCAAGACTGGTTGCCCTACATTGAAGCTCCTTGTTGGCTTCTCATGGATGTGCTGGAATTGCTTACTCTCAACATCTCTTCGTACATTTGGTCTGAGCAAATCCAGGCAAGCTCTTAACCTTCGGTTAAAGAACATCATGGCTGGGGCCTGGTTGGTGACTGCATGTGTCGCATTCCGGTAGGCGAACAGGAAATTGTCCACCTTGTGCTGCAGCGGAATGTTGTCATTGTACATAGCCTTTATTGCCTTCTTAAAGGTTTGTACGAACCTCTCAGCCAATCCATTTGTGGCTGGATGATACGGGGCGGATGTGTAATGCCTTATCCCATTCTTTTTCAAGAACCTCCGGAACTCTTCGGACACAAACTGTGGTCCGTTGTCGGAGCAAATCTGTTCTGGCAAGCCATTCCTGGCAGAAATGGTCCGTAGGACTGCAATAGTTTTCTCCGTGGTGGTGGAGGACATTTTGATGACCTCAGGCCATTTCGAGTGCGCATCCATGGCTATTAAAAACATTGAGTCCATGAATGGACCAGCAAAACCAATATGTACCCGTTGCCATGGAGATGAGGGCCACTCCCATGGGTGTAGAGGGGCATGTGGTGGTGCATTTTGGACTTTCTGGCATCCTGAGCAGCTCTTGGTCAGGTCCTCGATTTGTTTATCGATTCCTGGCCACCACACATAAGCCCTGGCTAGGCTTTTCATTTTTACCCCTCCCAGATGGCCCTCATGAAGCTCATTGAGCACTCTATCCCTTAACTTGGGTGGAATTACCACTCGGGATCCACACATCAAGGTCCCCCGGCACACTGACAGCTGTTCTCTCCTTGTCGAGAATGCTGGCAACAGTGAGTCGCCATGTGCTGGCCATCCCCTCACCATCAAATCATATACCCGAGACAGTGTCGGGTCATTTCGGGTTTCCTTTTCGATACAAGCGTTAGTTACCGGTAGGTATTCAACTATTGTCGAATGGAATATTTCGACAGGATCCACTGCTGGTGCTTCCTCCGCAGTAGGCAGTGGCAGGCATGATAGCCCATCAGCATTTCCATGCTGTTTCGTGCCCTTATATTCAATCTCATAGTGGTGTGCCCCTAGAAAAAGTGACCATCTTTGTAGTCGTTGCGCAGTCATCACCGGAACGCCCTTCTTCTGATGAAAAATTGAGACAAGAGGCTGGTGATCAGTCAGTAAGGTGAATTTCTGCCCGTGCAGATAGTGATTGATCTTTTTCACTCCCCACACCAGGCTGAGGGCCTCCCTGTCAATCTGGGCGTAGTTACGCTCGGCTGAGGTTAGTGATCGTGACGCAAAGGCTATTGGCCTCTCTGAGCCGTCCGAGAATTTGTGCGACAGCACCGCTCCAATGCCGTAGGGTGACGCATCACATGCCAACCGAATTGGTAATGCCGGGTTGTAATGGGCCAATACCTCTTTCGATGTGATTAGTGTTTTGCTCTTCTGGAAAGCTCGTCTACATTCGTCACTCCACTTCCATGGCACCCCAGTTTGCAGTAGGGTGTTCAGTGGGTGTAGTGTTGTAGACAAATTTGGCAAGAACTTATGGTAGTAGTTTACCAGCCTGAGGAACGACCTCAGTTGTGACACATTTTCCGGTGCTGGAGCCTTGACTACTGCCTCAATCTTCTCTGGGGACTTATGTAACCCCTCGTTATCGATAACGTGGCCAGAATACGAGATCTGTTTTCTAAAAAACTCGCATTTGGGGCGGTTAGCTCGGAGCCCATATTCCTGCAATCTAGTGAGCACCTGCTCCAGGTTGGCAAGGTGATCACTGTCATTTTCGCCCGTGACCAGGATGTCGTCCAAATAACACTGGGTCCCTGGGATCCCTTGCAGGACTTGTTCCATTGCCCTCTGCCAAATAGCCGGAGCTGATGCTACCCCGAATACCAGCCGGTTGTATTGGTAGAGACCTTTATGGGTGTTGATTGTGAGGTATTTTTTTGATGCTTCTTCTACCTCCATTTGCAGATACGCCTGGGCCAGATCAATCTTAGTGAAGCGTTTCCCTCCAGATAGCGAGGCGAAAATATCTTCAATCCGCGGAAGTGGATATTGTACGGTGTGAAGGACCGGGTTCACTGTTACCTTAAAGTCCCCACAGATGCGAACCTTCCTTGGTTCCCCAGGCGTGCTGCTCAATGACTTTTTCATCACAGGGACGATGGGTGCAGCCCACTCGCTCCAGTCTACCTTGGACAGTACACCTGAACGTTCCAGACTCTCCAGCTCTGCTTCGACGGCTGGGCGGATCGCATAAGGTACCGGTCTGGCCTTGAAACATTTTGGGCTTGCGTTTTCTTAAATTTTAATCGTCGCTGTCATGCCTTTTAGTGTTCCGAGTCCTTGCTGGAACACTTCTTTCGCGTCAGTTAGGATCTTTGACAGTCGCCCAGGTGTGACGTCGTCATCCTTTTTGTCAGCCACAGTCAGTGCCTGTATGGAATGCCAATCCAGTTGTATTTTCCGGATCCATTCACGTCCCAGTAATGGTGGTCCTCCATCTTGCAATACATACAGGTCTAGTTTTGGTGTTTCCTTACCGTTATATATAACGGTCACCCTTATTTTTCCTTTGGGGTAGATTTTTTGCCCCGTGTACGTCTTCAAAATAATTTTTGTGTCTCTCAAGGGTATGTGTGAGAATAGCTGCTCGTAGTCCGTCGGTTTATGACTGTTAGGGCCGATCCTGTGTCCAATTCCATCTTTACCTGGACTCCTGCTATCTTGAGAGTGACCCAAATGGTTCGGTGATCCTCCGTTGTGATCACATTATGTAGTTTCAGACAACTCAGTTCCCTGCTTTCGGAGTCGTTATCACTCTTTTGTTCGTCTGAACTATTCTCCGTCATCTTATGTACCTTCTTGTACTTTTCTTTGATAGGTTTCTTATTGCTGGTTTTCTTTCCCGACCTGCAGACTCGTGCTATGTGTCCTACTTTTCCATACTGTCTGCACACTTTGTCTTTGAACCAGCAATCATTCTGGTCATGTGTTGTTCTGCCGCAGCGATAGCACGTCTCTGTTCTATATGACATTTCATTTGTGCCATATTCTTGCGGTCTCTGTTGTATCTCTGCAGCGCCCCGTGCTGCTGCTTCATATACCGCAATGCTGAAAGCCTTTTCCAGCGTAAGGTCCTTTTCAGATAAAAGCCGTTTCTGGGTTCCTTCACTTTGAAGCCCACACACAAACTTGTCCCCTAAGGTATCTGCCAGTCCCGCTCCAAACTGGCTGTGTTTCGATAGTTTGCGCAGTTCTGTTAAATAATCAGCATTGCTTTCATCCTTATGCTGGTTCCGTTTGTGAAACTTGAATCTTTCTGCTATCAGCAGCGGTGTGGGGTTTAAATGTTCCTGTAGTATCGTTACTATGTCTTCAAAACTCTTTTCCATTGGCTTCGTTGGGGTTACTAAATTTCGTAATAAACCATACGTCTTTGCACCCATTAAATTTAACAATACCGACGCTTCCTTGTCATCTGACACCTCATTTACCTTGCAGTACACCTCTATTCGTTCGACATATGTTGTCCAATCTTCGACTTCATTGTCAAATGCGGTGATACTGCCACTCTTCGGCATTTTGGGTGTGGTTTAAAATGGCGTCTCCCAATGGCTTAAAATGGCGTCTCCCGTGCTTTCCTTCCTCCCCCGCTGCTGCCAATGCCGCTCCCGGCGGTTCTCGTGGCAATGGCAGCGCCTGTAGGTTTCGCGCGCTTCTCCTGCGCTGCTACCAACGCCGCTCTCGGCGGTCCTCATGGCAATGGCGGCGCCTCGCGGGTTTCTGCACGTCTCTCTGTCCCTCTCTTCGACGCTGCTCGGCCCCTGAACACCGGCTGCGCCCTGTGCGTTCTGCCCTCTCTCTCTCTCCCCCGTCGACGCTGCTCGGCCCTTTGCTGTGCCGCTCGGTCGGGCTCTAGCCCGCCGCTGTCCGGGAAGGGTCTGCGCACTACCTGTTGCCAGCCCGTTTCGCTGGACCACCTCGACTGGAAAGCCAAGCCTGGCTCTCGACAGCCTCCCCCGCAATTCTCGAGTCTCTGCTGGATGACTGGGCGGTTGCCCGTGGTCGACGCCCGAGTCTCTGGCCTTGACCTCCAATCCACTGATCTCCAGGAACGAATCCCCGGGAGGTGATGCAGAGTTGCAGATAGGTTCGAACTTGCCTCGTCGTCAATGTTGTGTCCGTGTATAATAAGACACAGACTGCAGGAGAACGGTAACAACAGGTGTTTACTCAACGTGGCTCACACGGGAACTGATCTGTACAGATTACTACTCAGTGCTATATACAGGTGTGGTCACTGCCGGTACTACGGTATACATGAGCTGTAAAAAGTAGTTCCCTCCCTTAAAGGTATATACATTACAGATAGCACTGTCGATGACACCTTCCATCACTTTGCTCATGATTGAGAGTAGACTGATGGGACGGTAATTGGCCGGGTCGGATTTGTCCTGCTTTTTGTAGACAGGACATACTTGGGCAATTTTCCACATTGCCGGATAGATGCCAGTATTGTAGCTGTACTGGAACAGCTTGGCTAGGGGCGCAGCTAGTTCTGGAGCACAAGTCTTCAGTACTATTGCCGGAATGTTGTCAGGGCCCATAGCCTTTGCAGTATCCAGTGTCTTCAGCCATTTCTTGACATCACGTGGAGTGAATTGAATGGGCTGAAGACTGGCATCTGTGATGCTGGGCACCTCAGGAGGAAGCCGAGATGGATCATCCACTCGGCACTTCTGGCTGAAGATAGTTGCAAATGCTTCAGCCTTGTCTTTTGCACTCACGTGCTGAGCTCCACCATCATTGAGGATGGGGATATTTTTGGAGCCTCCTCCTCCTGTTAACTGTTTAATTGTCCACCACCACTCACGACTGGATGTGATGAATAAAAAATGCATAAAGAATATTTGAGATGTTGAAAAGATGTTTTGTGTTTGATGTAATAACATTGATGGAAATGCTGTTCAACTGCAGTATTTAATAATGCACTGTTTTGACTGAGGACAGACTGTTTAATGTAATCATGGATATGTGATGGGCTATCAATCAATCATTGCTCTTTATTGTGTCAGTGCCGATACCATGAATGCTTGAGAACAACATAGACTTTTCAAGACTGCAAAGGGACAACAAAATGGCTTCAGGAGTCACAAAAACTGTAATCAAATAGTAATGATTGACTGAACTTTCTGATCCTTTAGATCAACCTTTCCCTAGACCCATTATTATTACAATACAGGAGCTGGATCAATATTAATTAAAACTAATATCCCTCTTTCTGAAATTTTGAATAAATTTAGGGTACGATTCATTTGAATAAATGGCAATTTGAACTACAAAAAATGTGATTGAAATAGATCCATGAGTCATACACAGGTTAGTTTATAGGACCACAATTCACAGATCCTCACCGATCTCATCTCTGAAGCAGAGAGATACTGCACTGTACATGACAACCAATGGCTGAGGGATTTGATTGCCAGCGCTGTAGGGAATAATTGTTATCTAACTTTTTAATATTTATAGAACTACCTTTTAATATTTCCTTTTAGTTTTTTCTCCAGTATTTACATCTATTTTTTGTGTTATAAATCAGTTGTGAAATATTTTGATAATCCACCGCAAATGAATTATGGACAAACTTACAGGAGTGACACTGCTATTATTAAAGATTCAGTATAATGAATGGTGTGGAATACACTGGCAGAGGCTGTATTGACAGTCACTGTCAGCAATAGCAGAACAAAAATTTTATATTTCTTTGCCTTTACTGTCAGGTCACATTTACTGTGTAACACTTAATTCTAGGCAAATTTATTCTGGGTAAATTTCTTGCACCATTTTCATACACTCCCCCCAGAGACCCCACACCAATGTTTCCTTAAATTTATTTAATGGTGTGTGGTCCCTTTAACGGGCTACATGGTCCATTCAAATTTCCGCGCTGGTGCTGTTCTTCCTATTCTAAACCCGGCAAGTGGTCTGCGCGGGGCCTCCAGACACAGGATGCACAGCTTAACGGTAACATTGCCCCATCATCCTCAAACAGTTACTCTCCATCCCTCTCCCTCCTACCCTTTCTTCCTATCTGTCTCCCACAAAGAAGCTTTATATGCTTTCAAAATTCAACTAAAAAAAAATTATAATGAGGAAAGAAACTGACTGTCTGCCTGTCTCTTTATTTGTATCTTTCGCTCTAACTCTCTCTCTATCTGTCTTATTGGTGTTAAAAATTAGAATCCCTGTTTCACAGATGTAAGCCATTAGGATTGACCTTTTCTGTCAACTAAACACAGATGGAGATGATTAGTTGGCTGCAAATTTCAATTTTTTTGATAATCGAAGTATCATTAATAAAGAAAGCACATTATTTCTCTCACATCTCTCTCTCTCTCTCTCTCTGACTCCAGTTTCTCTTTCACTCCCTGTCTCCCTAAGTTTAAAACCAAGGGTGGAAGAGACCTCCCCGGGACACCCAATGCAGCCTGGTTGCACAATGCACAGGCGGGCAAAAGCAGGGATGTTGTCAGGAGTGCCTGGCTGCAGTGGCGTAAGCCTTTCAATGATCTCAGTAGATCACGAAACGTTACTGCAGAGCCACACTCAACCTTATCCTGCTGTGCCACTCATCACATCCCTAAAACTCTTATCCCTACCCTATGTCTGCACATCCTTACACAAACTTACCTTGCATCTCCACCCATCCCTCTCTATCTACATTATCACATCTACATTATCACATCCCCATCTCACTAGCCACCCCTCACACTCACCCCATACTAGTGTAATCATACCAACTAACAACACACAAGGGTGGGCACTTGGGTGTTTTATGCAATGTTCATGTAAATTTTCTGTTAATGTGTTGTCAAACATTGAAATCTTTATTTTCAACACCATGCCTTGTTGGACAGATTTGTGCTCACCTTTGGAAGTGTCTTAGTGAGTTGCAGTGAATGGTGAGACATAACGGTGTCCTCCGCAATGGTGATGAGTGTGAAAGGAATACTTGGTCATTGTAGGAATGCTTTATGGTGCTGGTGTGGGGTGGTGTTAACCTGGTGCATTATGTGGCAGCGTGGGTGTACAGCGTCAAGTGAAGTAAATCTGGCCATGGTGATGCCATCGCTGGCCTTCTGGGCAGCAGTGTGGTCGGGTGCTGATGCCCTGTGTCCTGTGCAGCATCAGATGATTGCAGAGAAGGTTGGAATTGTTGTTGGTGTGCCTGGTGCTGCTGGTGTTGGGGCTGATCATGGTGGGATTCTGTGGACCAAGGTGAGATTTTTTCAAGGGCACCGATGCTGATGGAATAGATGGCAGGTGAGGTTGAGATGACAGAAGCAATCTGTCAGTGGTGAGAGAGGTTGTTCCATTGAGGTGACACTGGATAGTGAGTTTGTTCCAAACACTTGCTAGCTGCATAAAGCTCAATCTGTCTTCCAAATGCAGCAAGCAACAGCTTCTGGGCTTGGAAATTGAAGACCTATGAAATGGGAGCTTTTATAGACCACTTGCAACTGTCAAGTTAGTAAATCATCCCACGCTGACACAACACCCGACCTCCATACCTGACGTGATCTCCAAGCAGCGGGGAAGCCGTTGGTGACCACTAAAAATCTAAAGATGAGTTTAAAATAATGCTTAATTGCCTCTTAACAATCCAGCTAATGATCTAAATCGCCTCCCCCACCACGTGGTGTCAGATCTGTTCAACGCTGACAGACCCAATACCTGGGAGACTAGTGTGGAGGCGGGTTGACAGCGGGGTCCTGATCCGCTGTCAATCATTTCAATTTCACAGCTGAACCACCTCCGATCCTGTCCTCTCAGCACTGGCTAAATTCTGGCCCAAGTCTTTCTTTCTAAACACAAACACTCAAGGAAATCGGGTGGGAGATCGCATGCCCACTGTCGAGCCTGCCCAATTTTCCATTCATTTAAATGGACAGAAAATTGGGCAGGCTCCATTATGGATTTTCCTCTATGCATTCCAGCCTGGCGATTATTTATGCCCAAGAGTAAAAGAGGAAAATCTGCACCCGGAATCCAAGTCTTTCATTTAAATGCTGCAATAGGCTCTGTAGCTCCTTCAGTGCCATCAAAGACATAGCTGCCTACAAGCATTCAAAGTCATGGCATTTAGTAGATTTCCCAGTGTCTCACTCTATTTTATCAGCATAAAGGGACTTTTATTGTCAGCCTGTACACAAATCACCACAGCTTGCAAAATATAATTGGGAGGGCATTTGGGAGGATCTCGGGGTCGGGGAAGGAAAGCTAAGCCCGGGGCAGTGGATGCCTAAGGCCCCATACAGAAATTTAAAGTATAAAAAACACTTACCTTTTCTGGACCCAGTTCTTCTTCATCTAGTTTAGCCTGGCAGCTATACCACAACAGCCTCCCTGTGCAGGGCTCCGGTTAAAGTGGCACTTGGTCCCTGGTTGTGGTATCGGAGCCTGATTGGCTTCTGATGGATGTCCCTCTCGCCTGCTCAGATAAGCATGTTATGATCGCAACCCACAGGGAGGCAGCGGGATCAGTGCAGGTTATATCATGTACGTCGGGCGGGCAGGGTTACTGTTTGATATTTCTTTCTCTTTCAGATTCTGACTGGCCTATGTGCATTGCCAGAATTTTTATTTCAGATTTGCATTGTTCAATTTTCTTTTTATGATCATTTCCCCTTTTGTTTAAGGCTGCTGAATTTTAATGATGGCCCTTACAGTTCATTTTTATACATGTTACACTGGCACATCAAACATCAAATTGATTTTTTTCACAAAAATTGATTTTTTGTTTACTTTCTCTCTGCTCATTTCTGTCCTCTTTACTATGGATTTCACAATTTGAGAGTTGATTTACAGGCCTAAATCGATATTTGCTGGCAGCAGGCAAAGTTCCTCAGCACTGGCCTGTACTTCAAAAATTTAGGCCGCAGTATATGTGATATGATTGCACATGCTTTTATACAAGGTGCACTGCTAAACTGTTAGGTGTCTGCTGTAAAGCAACAATATCGCACTGACCCCGATGACTTACTGATATTTTTGTTACATTGAACACATATTTCTTTCAGCAAGTCATTTCCTGGCTATGAATGCTGTAGGCTGAAGATGAGAAATATGGAGCTGTGTATTGACTGTCGTGAGCCATTTTCCACCCCCTCAATCTGTGCAGTGTGACACTGAAATGCTCTAATTGTACATCATGCCGACATTCTTGCCTACAGGCATTCAAAGTCATGGCATTTAATAGATTTCTCAATGTCTCACTCTATTTTATCAGCATGAAGGGGCCTTTATCGTCAGCCTGTGCACAATTCAGCACAGCGTGCTAAATATAATTGGGTCTAACATAGATGGCAGTTACCGATTAAAGCTGCTTTTGCCAGTTACCTGGAGAAGAAGGCAGCCATCTCAGTGGTCCCTCATCCTCACAAGAAATTTCCCGAACACTGTATATTGGTTTTAAAACCACCCTTCTACTTCTTTGTATACATATGCATGAAAATATATCACATTGGAAGAGTGCCAGTGATTAAGCTGTTTCTATCATTTTCTTGTTGAGCTGTGAATTTTGTTTACAGTGACATTTTGAGCCATAGTTATAATGTATAATACTTATAAATGACTATGTTCTTTCATTTTGCTTCAACTGTTCCTCTTAATCTGTTTTGTTTCTCCTTCAACAACAACTGCAAGGATCATACATGAAATTAATTTGAGGCAGCCTTTACTGATTTTTGAGTGCGTGGCAAGAAGAAAAGGTGTACACCAAGCAGGAAGAGAGAGATTGGAGGGGGGGGACCCCAAAGGCACAAAGAGATATTTCTAAGACGTTTTTAAAGGTAGGGAGAGAGGTAGCAAGGCAAAGCCGTTTTGGGAGAGTATTTCAGAGGACAGGGACATAGTCCTGGAAGATTGGCCTTTAGTGGTGACTGGAGGGAGTGCGAACAAACAATTATCAGATGTGGGTCTTCATTGTCACTATCAAGCACTCCTAGCTCAGGTATATTATCAAATAATCAGCAGACACCTACTTTTCCCTTTCAATTGACCTTCACTCCAGTCCAGAAGTGCATCTGCTACTAAAGCAATGTGACTTTTCTATTTTCCATATTGGCTAACATTTGGCTTCTCTGAATGAGGCCAATATTTTCATGCCATTTAGATTAATGTCAGTCTGTTGTGTGGATCCATGCCTATGAAAACTTGATTGAGATTGCCCAAACTAATTTGATGAGGACACTTGCAGCCAGTAGAGAGAGAAGGCTTTCAACTCATCACCGTAGGCTGGATTCAAACCCAGATAAAATGACACACATACGAAAAATGATGGACAGGAAAAGACCTACTGGTCCACCTAGTCTGTCCCATACAGCTGTAATGCCCAATACATCACAATACATATACTCCTCACCCCACCAGGAGCCATATAATCTCCTGGGTGATGCGAAAATCCAGGCCAATTAGGAGGGAAAGACACCTAGAAAATTCCTCTCCGAAACCATTAGGCAATAAAAACTAGTCCAGGAGATCACTCTAACCCTGATTAACATTACCAGGTATCTACCGCTTGTATGAGATGTCCACCCCAGCCAGAAACAGGTCCAGCTCTTGCTTGAAGGAATTCAGTGAATCAGCGTTCACCGCACGAGCCGACAACGTGTTCCACAGGTCCACTATTCTCTGGGAAATGAAGAACCTCCAAACATCTAACCTAATTCTGCACTTACATAACTTGAGTGTGTGACCCCCCCCAACCTAATTAGTTGAAACAATTTGTCTACACAAACACAATATTAACTCTTCATCATCTTATAAGCTTCGATCAAATCACCCCTCAATCTATGCTTCACTAATGTATATAGACCCAGCTCTTTGAGCCTATCTGGGTAACTAAAATTATTTAGACTGAGAATTAATCTTGTGACCCTCCTCTGAATCTTTTCAAAGCCTGAATATCATCCTGAATATGTGAGGAGACCAAAACTAGACACAGTGGGGGAAAAATTTGTCCCCTTAGCGCCTCCCGTTAGCACCAGCAGATGGCGCTAATGTGGCACGAGAGCATGCCAAATCACCGCCCCTCCCCCCCTCCCCACTGTCCCCCGATAGCACTGCCAGTAACAGTTATCGCCGGGAGCCTCAACGCCAGGGAGATCGTGACATCAGTGAGTGTGCAACATTCACTGACCACCCAATCTGCAAAATTGATTGTTGCCATCTACCTTAGCGCCTGGAGTAAACAGCGACAGGGAGAGGAGGCATGAAGCTGGCTGCAGGGATGTTATTTAAAGGGATCATCAGTAATGATTCACAGCTATCAGGTTAGTGGAGTTTCAGTGGTTTCTTGTCAGTTCCACATAGGCTGACAGTTTAATTCAGTAATTTCAAGTTTATTTTGTATGAGGAGTTTTGTGGCAACTAAAAAGTAGCAACATTTATTCTTTAAAAAATCAAACTCCTACACTTGGTTACATTAATGGGGGCTGCACTGGCAGTCAACCTCACCCTCCAGGATCTACGGCGGAGGGAGCAGAGACAGCGAGAAAGACTGGAACATGTGGCCAGAGGCAGGAGGAGGGACAATGGGGCTCTCAACAGGAGGCCTTATCTTCCAAGGGTATTCCGAGAGCACTCCTCCTACCTCCAATTAAGCGAGGAGCAGTGTATTAGAAGGCTCCGCTTCACCAAGGAGGTGGTGACAGAACTCTGCCACCTCCTGCAACCAGACCTCCAGCCTCAGATTGGGACGACCACAGCTCTCACAGTAGCAGTCAAGGTCACCTTCGCCCTCAATTTCTTCGCAAGTGGATCCTTCCAGACTGCAACAGGAGACATAGCTAACATCTCGCAGTTCGCCGTCTATCGCTGCATCCGGGAGGTCACAGAGGCTCTGTACAGTAGGAGAAGGGACAACATTTCCTTCCCCACCACCAGAGAAAAGCAGGACGAGCGTGCCTGTGGTTTTGCCAGGATAGCGGGATTCCCCATAGTGCAGGGTGCCATTGACTGCACCTTCGTGGCTTTGCGGGCACCGCATAACGCTCCTGAGATCTTCCATAACCGCAAAGGCTACCACTCACTTAAGATGCAGTTAGTGTGCGACCACAGATAGCAAATCCTCACCATCAATGCCCACTATCCTGGCAGCAGCCATGATTCTGTCTTCCTGCGCCACACCGGTGTGCCAGCAATCTTCCAGCTGCCATGTCAAGCTCGTGGCAGGCTAGTCAGAGACAAGGGCTTTCTGCTCTCCACCTGGCTCATGACTCCCCTCCGCAACGCTAACACTCCTGCCCAGCACTCATATAATGAGAGCCATGCTGTCACCAGGAACATCATCGAGCAGACCATCGGCCTGCTGAAGGAACACTTCCGCTGCCTTGACCGCTCCGGATGAGCCCTCCAGTACTCAGTGGAGCGGGTGTCCAATTTTGTGATGGTCGGCTGCAGGCTCCACAACTTGGCCATCATGAGGGCCTAGCCCTTGTCACCAGGAATTGTGGGACGACCTAAGGAGGAGGATAAAGGACAGGAGGAGGAGGACGAGGAGGATGAGGAACAGCAGCGAGAGAGGAGGCAGCCACTCAATCGGACTTCTGGAAGGACGGTCTGTGATCGCCTCATCAGACTGCAGTTCGAATGAATTAAACCCCAGATTCCCGTTGCTCACTACAGCCCCATCATTCTATCCCTGTCACAGGCCATATCACAGAGCAAAGCTGAAATGAGACACACCACAAAAGAATCCAAACTGAATTAATAAATGTATCAAAAATCAGTGAACACATATTCACAACAAAAATATTAACTATTCACTCTTGTGCAATCCCTTAGTGCTTCTCGTTACTGTGCCTTTGCCTACTCTAGTGCTCCTACGAAGTGTTGGCCCAGTGGCTGCAGCAGGGCTGGTGGAAGGCTGCTGAGTGTCCATGCGGGAGACTTCAGATGGCCTTGCAGGATGCCCTCAACCAGCTCTGGACCTGGAAGGCCTGGCTGTAGACTGCACCACCTCAGCATGGGCGGCAGTAGTCTGGGCTGGCTGGATGACAGGCAGCGACAAGGGCAATGGTGGAGTGGAAGTGGTGGGAGCAGGTTCCTGCTCCACTGACTGACTACCACTCCCCTGGGGCAGCATCTCAGCATCCTGAGCAATCTGTTGGAGCACAGATTGCTGGCCTGCTGCGAAACTGTGAAAGCCCCGGTCGATGGTGGTAGACCCAGCCACGATGGCAGCAGTCAGAGCTTGCGTGGCATCAAACTGAGACTGCATGAGAGCAGTCTGAGATTGGATGCCAACAAGCATAGACTGAATTACAGCACTAAGACGTTGCATTGCTTCTGCCTGTGCTGCAATGGAAGCTGCCAGATCGCCCATCATACGCGGCATCAGGTCTGGGTCGCCATGGTCTCTCTGGGAGTCTACCCTCCTTTGCAGACTGGAAATGATGGGCTCCATGGTGCGCGCAGAGTCCTGTGCAATGTTGGAGGCGGACTCCTCCACACTCCTTACCATTGCCAAGAGGCTCTCAGGCACCCTTGCCATTGCACCTATCATCTCCATGTGCATGCCCAACACCCTTCTTCTAAAGACCTTCCCATCGAAGTCTTCATCTGAGTCCTGTGCAGCAGAACTCGCGCGCGAACTCACCCTCCGGGGAGCTGGCCCCCGAGCTACCCTTTCCCCCTGGCCTTGCTGCAGCCCACTTGTCCCCGGTGCATCACCCTGTGCAGATCCCGCTACTATATTAGCCTCTAAAGAACGCGTAGTGCCAGTATCTGAGCTGGTATCTGCGGGTGAGACATGCAGTGATGTGGTGTGTTCTTCCTGCTCCTCTTATCCTGCCTCGCGCTCTCCGGTGCCCTCAGGGACAGGCTGCTCAGGTGCTTGCTCATTAACTGAAAGCATAAATGCACAAGAGTCGGATTAAGGTGAGGGGAGGGGAGCAGGAAGGAAGAAAGGCATGCATACAGCATGATTAGCTGGAAAGTGCGAAATGCTTGTGGGGTGAAGGGGAAGTGGGATGTGAGAAGAAGGAGTAGGGATAAACATACCGTTGTTGTCCCCAAAGGGGTCGACGTTGCCGGTGGCACAGCGCCCACCACCTGGCACCCAATAATATGCAGCACTCGATTCTCCAACGCAGACAGTGGTTGGGTGTCGGCTTGTCCACCACCTGTGCCTGCCTGCTCCCTCCTGTTGTGAGCCACCTTGGCCTGCAAGAGAAAGGAAAGTGTGTGAGTGTGGAGCAATGTGTTTGGGTGATGTGCCTCCCATACTTTAATAGCTGACATTGTGTGCAAGATGTGGGTGTGAGTGTTGCTAGGTAGAGATTATTGGTGGGTGCGGGCTGGGGGTGTGGTGCTTTGGGCAGTTTGTGACGACTGTGGTACAGATGGTGGTATGTAGCATTTGTTGAAGCATTCACTCACCCTGACCACCTGAGTGAGGTCGTTAAATTTCTTTCTGCACTGTGTGTGGGTCCTGGGGACCACAGTGCTGCCCAAGACGTGCTATGCTACCTCCCTCTACATGGTTCGAAAGACTTGCGGTGAGGGCTGGCAGTGACGGCCTCGGTGATCTGGTCCCACATCATTCTTTCTGGAGGGTCTCCTGGCCCCTGTGGGGAGAGGACCTCTCTTGCAGTGTTGACCCCCTGCACAAAGCTGGAATGCTGCGTTTGAGACTCTGGGTGCCCCTTCCCTAGCTTGTTGAGCCATCTGTGTTAGTGCTGAAGCACTTTTCCCATTTTTTAGTTTTGGAAGGCAATTAAGCTTTCAGTGCTGAAGACTCCCATTTGGGAATTCTTTTTAACGTTCATTTTTTTTTCAGAAGGCAGTTGAGCTGTAAGGGCTAAACACTGCTTATTTTTAAATGATTTTTATTTTTTTCATTTCAGAAGGCAGTTCACCTGCTTTCTGAAATGACAGCCTTGCTTTAAGAGAAGGCTGTTCTTGCTGCAATGACGCAACGCCCATGCTGCATTGGACCTCCTTGCAGGACTAATGCCACGAAAACGGCGTTGCACAGTGAGTTTAGCGCTGGGCTAATGTTAATTAGCAACCAGCACGAATATCCCGGTCCTGCCAGCGCCATCAATTTTGCACCACGGTGGCACCGGCAGGTTTTTAGCAATCTCGAATTTCTAGGCCAAAGTGTTTGCAGCCAATTCAAATTAAACTCTTGGATTTCCCAGTGGTTAATTTATTGGACTTGCAAAAAATACAGTGAAATTCATTTTTGATTTTCATCAAGATTTGGTCATGGTATAACATACATGGTGTGTCCCTGTCTGTTTAGCTTAGCTGTTAATCCTCTCACCTCTCATTCAAAAGGTTATAGGTTCAAGCTCCACTCTATGACCTAAGCACACCGTACAGGCTGCTGCATCAGTGCTGCACTATTGGAGATACTGTACTTGGGAGGAGATACTAAACTGAGGCTTGTTCAGGTGGGTGTTAAAGATCCCACATCCATGGCATAATGTGAAAACAAGCATGGAATGTTTCTGGTGTTCTGACTAATATTCCTCTCTTCACCAAAAACAAATAAACTTGTTATTTATCTCATTGCTGTTTGCACCTTCTTGCACATGCAAAATGGCTTGCACTAATTCATAGTTCCTTGCACTAATTCATTATATTTATCTCAGTTTTCACACATTTTCACTGGGTAACTTTCTAGATTTTACAATTAATCCTAACCAGTTATTACTGATTTTCACCTGAGAGCTAATAAACCTGCCAACCCACATGATTTCCTGAAAGCTGGTAATTTTAATGAGCCCCACAAGATTTGCTTTGGTGCACCCTTTTCAGCTACACATGGAGAGCATGCTATCAGTAACATTTTTTTTCCTCCTATTGTCTAGAATATCATAAAAAAAATTATGCCCTCAGTAAATTAATTAAAATGAGAATATTCGGCAACAAGAGAAAGAACTTGCATTCATATAGTGCCTTACATATTCTCAGCACCTTTGAAAGCACTTTGCAGCCAATGAAATACTTTTGAGTGGAGTCGCTGTTTTATAGACAAACACAGCAGCCAATTTGTGCAAACAATGATCAGTTACATTACCAACTAATCTGATTTTGGTAGTGATGGTTAAGAGGAGAATGTTAGCCAGGACTCCAAGAGAACTCCCCGTGCTTGTTCAAATAGTGCTATGGGGCCTTTTACACCCACAAATAGGACCACAGTTTAATTTTGCAACTGCAAAAACAGCTCCTCTGACAAAGAAGCATCCCCTCAGTACTTCACTGAAGTGTCATGTGCTCAAATCCTACCGTGGGGCTTGATGCCAAAATTGTCTGATTCAGAGGTGAGAATGCCACCATTGAACCAAACTGACACTCATTGGACAAATACTTCCTCAGGGTCGCAAAATTGTAAACCTGTTCTTTATTAATACCTTTATGATGCCCATATACCAATACAGAGAAAACCTTTTGCTCAATGTATTAAAAAAAAGTCAGAGATTAACTTCATGCTGAGTGTTTTTGTATCATTGCACTTTCACCTGATTTTCACCCATCCATTCTCTTCTATAGATTTTCACTTGGATTTCCATTAGATTTAAAAAATATATTGACATTTCTCAGAAAATGTAAATAAAAGCAAAAGCTGAACCCTATTCAATTTTTGTGGTTTCATCTACTAGGCTAAAAACAGGTTTCTTTACGTTAAAGACGGAATATAAATCCAGGTTTTTGAGATTGTTGTTTCACAGTGAACATTTTCATTTACTGAGAGTGTCCATCTGCTGCTTTGGATAGTGTTTTAGATGAAGTAGTTTTAGCACATTACAAAGAGAATTGCAGAAATGGAGATTCAGGGAGGAAGAGTGAAGAAGAAAGAGGAAAAAGTGAAAGCCAGAGCTGACTGGTGCAACTAACTTTCTACTAATAGAGTAGCAACATGTGAATTAATTGTCACAATTACCAACGCATCAGATTCACAGTTTTAGCATGTTATGAAGAGGCAAATAGGGTGAAATTAGTCTTGGGCAATAGCGAATCAGCAGTCTGTTTTACACCCCACTTGATTTTCCTTTCCATTGACTTCATTTGAAAAGAGAAGCGGGTGGGGTGTAACACAGGCTGCTGATTTGTTATCACTCGTTTTGTACTTTTGCTCAAGACCATTTTCATCTCCAATGACAGAAGTCTAGACAGTTTCCCCCAGTTGGCAATCAAGTCAGAATACACAGAATATATACATCTCAACAACAAAGAAAAATTCCAAGGGGAGGACCCACCATCCATGGTTAACTAAAAAAGTTAAAGATAGTATTAAACTTAAAGAAAAAGCATATAATTGCGCAAAGATGGGTGGCAGGTCAGAAGATTGGACAGAATATAAAAAACAGCAAAGAATGACTAAAAGATTAATAAGGAGAGAAAAATTAGAGTACAAGAGAAAGCTAGCTAGAAATATAAAAACAGATAGTAAGAGTTTCTATAGATATTTTAAAAAGAAAAGAGTTAACAAAGTGAGTGTTGGTCCTATAAAAAGTGAGTCTGGGGAATTAAAGGAAAATAAGGAGATGGCAGTTGAATTGAACAGTTATTTTGCATCGGTCTTCACTATAGAGGATACAAGTAACATCTCAGAAATAGCTGTAAATCAGGAAATGGAAGGGAGGGAGGAACTGAAGAAAATTATAATCACCAGGGAAGTGGTACTGAGCAAATTGTTGGAGCTGTGGGCTGACAAGTCCCCGGGTCCTGATGGACTTCATCCTCGGGTCTTAAAAGAAGTGGCTAGTGAGATAGTTGATGCATTGGTTTTAATTTTCCAAAATTCCCTAGATTCAGGGAAGGTTCCATTAGATTGGGACATAGTGAATGTAACTCCTTTATTCAAAAAGGGAGGGAGACAGAAAGCAGGAAACTACAGGCCAGTAAGCTTAACATCTGTCATAGGGAAGATGTTAGAAGTTATTATTAAAGACGTTATAGCAGGGCATTTAGAAAAGTTCAAAGTAATCAGGCAGAGTCAACATGGTTTTGTGCAAGAGAAATCATGTTTAACTAATTTATTGGAGTTCTTTGAGGAAGTTACATGCGCTGTGGATAAAGGGGAACCGGTGGATGTACTGTACTTAGATTTCCAGAAGGCATTTGATAAGGTGCTACATCAAAGGTTATTGCGGAAAATAAAAGCTCATGGTGTAGGGGGTAACATATTGGCATGGATAGAAAATTGGCTAGCTAACAGGAAACAAGGAGTAGGCATAAATGGGTCATTTTCTGATTGGCAAGATGTAACGAGTGGTGTGCTGGGGCCTCAACTTTTTACAATTTATATAAATGACTTGGATGAAGGGACCAAAGGTATGGTTGCTAAATTTGCTGATGACACAAAGATAGGCAGGAAAGTAAATTGTGAAGAGGACATAAGGAGGCTACAAAGGGATATAGATAGGTTACGTGAGTGGGCAAAGATCTGGCAAATGGAGTATAATGTGGGAAAATGTGAAGTTGTCCATTTTGGCAGGAAGAATAAAAAAGAAGCATATTATCTAAATGGTGAGAGATTGCAGAGCTCTGAGATGCAGAGGGATCTGGGTGTCCTAGTGCATGAATCACAAAAGGTTACTATGCAGGTGGTAGCGCAAAACAAATTGAAATCAATGGGAATAAAAATCAGGCAGGGTGTAAAGCGGACTACCGATTGACCATTGCTCATTTTGCACAACTGCTGAAGTCCAATATCACCCCGTCTCTTCACTTATTTTATCCTCAACCACGCACTTTCGCATTGCACATGATTTGTCACACATGTGCTTGTGCAATCATTCAATGCTCTCTCTTCACATATTCAGTACTCACTTACTGTATCCTCCCATATTCCCTCACCCTCTCTTACTAACTCCTTCATATTGTCATCTATTCTCTATGACACATTACTCACTTTCCCTCAAATGGCACATGACTCTTCATGCCATCACTCACACACACATACCAGCTCCTTCACTTCCTCACTCACACTCACCTATTGTCTTACTCTCCCTCACTGGGGATAATTTTGACTTTGGGAAATATGTAAAGCGGGCATTATCGAATCAGCCACACGTTATTACACCTCTTTCCAATGGAAATGAAAATCAGAAGAGATGTATAATGGGCTCTGATTCAATATTGCTCACTTTACACTATTGCCCAAAGTCAAAATTACCCCCACTGTCTGCACTACTCACACATTTCCTCATTCCCTTGCTCCCTCTGTTATACATTTATTCATCCCTGTCTCTTCTAGAATACATTCTTTAGTAAATCACCCTAGAATTTCAGTAATTTAGTTGAGCCTGTCCAGCACAGAAATAATGGAGCCGTGGGTTCCAGCAGTCATACAACCCAATTAACATAACATCATTTAAGCACAGACCCCGTATCTAGCTTGCATCCTATCTGATGCTCCAATTTTAGTTCCAGTATAGAACCTGAACATTGCTACACTACATCTATTATGGACAGATTGGCACACTGTCCTAAAAGAATATATATGGAGCTGACTTTTATACAATTTAAATATATGAGGACAGAGACTTAACTGAGGATTAGTGATTACAGCCAGGCAGACTGCATTGCTTTAATGAACTCTCTGCTAATGTATTCTAATACTCATATTCCACATAACGTTTCTCACAACAACCCTTGAGGAATAAGTGGTGGCAGAAATAAACAGCATTTCAGTTTTCCATGAGGTCATATGTTTATGTTTCACAGGGAGATGGTCAACGCATGGTTTGCAGAAAGAGTGCACACTATTCCCACTACAAATGAAACTGTGAGAGATCTTAGCCCGGTGCATCAAATGGCCCGACCGGAGAATGCCACTCCTGGGACTCCTACGAGGAAAATTTCTGCTTCAGAATTTGACCGACCCCTCAGACCCATCGTTGTTAAAGATTCTGTTGGGGGTTTAACGTTTGTCTTTGATTCAGATAAAAAGGAACAAATGCCGTTAAAATTCCATAAAGCTGACGCCACACCGGTCAACGATCAGTGCTCCAGACTTTTAGAACTTGTCAAAGATATTTCCAGCCATTTGGATGTCACAGCACTCTGCCACAAAATCTTTCTTCACATCAATGAAGTTATTGCCGCTGACAGGTATTCACTTTTCCTGGTGCACGAGGACAGCTCAAATGAAAAGTTTCTTGTAAGTCGGCTCTTTGATGTTGCAGAAGGTTCCACCCCTGAAGAAGCTTCAAACAACAGCATCCGGTTAGAGTGGAACAAAGGGATTGTAGGATATGTAGCAGCGACAGGAGAACCGCTGAATATTAAAGATGCATATGAGGTATGTAAATAGCTCAATTTCCTTCTAGTACAGGGGTTTAGGCTTAATTATTTCAAATTTCATTATTGGTACTTTTTCTTCTTATACCAAGCTCAATATTTACATAGTGCAGTTGCATTTGTAAGTATCTTTTTTAAATGTTGATTTCATTGTCCAAAGAAAGGTATTTTTTTCAGATAACATTTACAAGAAAAAAAATCTGAATATTTCTACTGATTGGTATAATGAAATAGAACTGTAAAACTGCATAGAAATATTAAAAAATCTTGGTAATTCAAAGAGTGCTGGGAATTAATATAAGAAAATCATAATATTTAGTTTTAATTTTAGTTCTCAGAGATTTTAAAGATCACCCTATGGGGAGACTCTGTGCCTGCAGTGATCACAAAATGACATATCTAGCAATAAGCAAATGATTCAGGCTTGAAACTGTCTCTAAACAGCAGTAAAGCTAGTCCAAAAGGTTAGGTTATATAGCTTTGTACTATGCATGTACTGCAAATTCCTTTCAAATTACAGCAGCCTTTACAGAATTTCTTTTGTGAACTGCATCGTGGAAATATTTAATTTAAGAAAGGGAAGATAGATTATGAAAGTAAATTAGCAAAAAATATAAAAACGGATAGCAAAAGTTTCTATAGTTATATAAAAAGAAAAAGGGTGGCTAAAGTAAATGTTGGTCCCTTAGAGGATGAGACTGGGAAATTAATGGTGGGAAACATGGAGATGGCAATAACGCTGAACAAATATTTTGTATCAGTCTTTACGGTAGAGGACACTAAGAATATCCCAACACTGGGCAAACAGGGGGCTCTAGGGGGAGAGGAGCTAAATATGATTAAAATCACTAAGGAAGTGGTACTTGGTAAAATAATGGGACTCAAGGCGGATAAATCCCCTGGACCTGATGGTTTACATCCTAGGGTCTTGAGGGAAGTGGCGGTAGGGATTGTGGATGCATTGGTAATAATTTTCCAAAACTCCCTGGACTCAGCAAAGGTCCCGGCAGATTGGAAAACTGCTAATGTAACACCCTTATTTAAAAAAGGTAGTAGGCAGAAGGCTGGAAACTATAGACCTGTTAGCCTAACATCTGTGGTTGGTAAAATGTTAGAGTCCATTATTAAGGAGACAGTAACGGGACATTTGGATAAACATAATTTAATAGGACAAACTCAGCATGGTTTCATGAAGGGGAAGTCATGTTTGACAAATTTGCTTGAGTTCTTTGAGGAAGTAACATACAGGGTGGATAAAGGAGAACCAGTGGACGTAGTGTATTTAGACTTCCAAAAGGCATTTGACAAGGTGCCACACAAAAGATTATTGCTCAAGATAAAAAATCACGGGATTGGGGGTAATATTCTGGCGTGGGTGGAGAATTGGCTCTCTAACAGAAAGCAGAGAGTTGGGATAAATGGTTCATTCTCAGACTGGCAATCAGTAACTAGTGGTGTTCCGCAGGGGTCAGTGCTGGGTCCCCAACTCTTAACAATCTATATTAATGATTTGGAGGAGGGGACCGAGTATAACATATCAAAGTTTGCAGATGATACAAAGATGGGAGGGAAAGTAGTGAGTGAGGAGGACATAAAAAACCTGCAAAGTGACATAGACAGGCTAAGTAAGTGGGCAGAGATTTGGCAGATGGAATACAATACTGGAAAGTGTGAGGTTATGCACTTTGGCAGGAAAAATCATAGAGCAAGTTATTATCTTAATGGCAAGAAACTGGAAAGTACTGTAGTACAAAGGGATCTGGGGGTCCTGGTGCACAAAACTCAAAAAGTTAGTATGCAGGTGCAGCAAGTGATCAAGAAGGCCAATGGAATGTTGGCTTTTATTGCTAGGGGGATAGAATATAAAAACAGGGAGGTATTGGTGCAGTTATACGAGGTATTGGTGAGACCGCACCTGGAATACTGCATACAGTTTTGGTGTCCATACTTAAGAAAAGACATACTTGCTCTCGAGTCAGTACAAAGAAGGTTCACTCGGTTAATCCCGGGAATGAGGGGGTGGTCATATGAGGAGAGGTCGAGTAGATTGGGACTCTACTCATTGGAGTTCAGAAGAATGAGAGGCGATCTTATTGAAACATATAAGATTGTGAAGGGGCTTGATCGGGTGGATGCGGTGAGGATGTTCCCAATGATGGGTGAAACTAGAACTAGGGGGCATAATCTTAAAATAAGGGGCTGCTCTTTCAAAACTGAGATGAGGAGAAACTTCTTCACTCAGAGGGTGGTAGGTTTGTGGAATTTGCTGCCCCAGAAAGCTGTGGAAGCTACATCATTAAATAAATTTAAAACAGAAATAGATAGTTTCCTAGAAGTAAAGGGAATTAAGGGTTACGGGGAGCAGGCAGGAAATTGGACATGAGTCTAGGTTCGGAATGGTCATGGCCCTGTGGGTAGTGGAGCGGGCCCAGGGGCCGTGTAGCCTGGTTCTGTTCCTACTTCTTTTGTTCTAATTCTGTGTTAGATTTCAGGAGATGGTTTTATTCCTGTCCCTGGCTGGGGTGGAGATCGCCTTTACAGAAGGTAAGTACTGTAGAAAATATAGGGACAGAGTGATCTCCTGGAAGAGTTTCGATCGCCTAGATGGGTCGGAGAGGAATTTCCCAGATTTTTTCTCCCAAATTGGCCATTGGGTTTTTTGTCTGGTTTTTCGCCTCTCCCGGGAGATCACATGGGTTCGGGTGGAATGGAGAGTGATAGAAGATTTGAGGTTAGGATCAGATGAGCCATGATCTTATTGAATGGTGGAGCAGGCTCGAGGGGCCGATTGGCCTACTCCTGCTCCTATTTCTTATGTTCTTATGTTCTTATTCCTATCAACAGCCAAACTCTTCCAAACAGTGTCTTCACTTGAGTGTTTTAGATCTGTACACTGAATGAGACAAGAATGTGTAAAAAGAGCCTCAGTAAAACAATGGTTATCAATTTTTACTGCCCCGCTTTCAACACATTTGTCTGACCAGTTGTATCATTCATAGAAAAATACATTAATTTTTAATATTTAAGTCTTTGTTTAAACAATAAAATGGAAAAGCCCAGCAAGTAACAAATGCAAATAATTTTAATTGGAACTGTTCCTGACTATTCAATAATCAATTAGGAGATCAGCTGAAAGGTCACAGATATTTTTCTGAATCTGAGATTTTTTTTAAAATGGTGATTCACAACCTGTTTAAAAATTAATCTTTCACCTGCTCATTTAACTCCTGCAGCTGGCACTGTGAAGTCATCACACTCATTACTGAGGGAAAAAATATGTAAGAGATAAAACCAAAGAGCAGAATTCATTTTCCAAGTTTAAAAAAAATTAAAACTAAATTTAAATAAAATTAATACCAATATGATTTGAGGATGAGCTCTTTTTTAATACAGAGTCAACAAGAGTTGTAATAAAAGTGATTTTTTTATTCATTCACAGAATATGGGCATTGCTGGCAAAGCTAACATTTATTGCCCATCCCTAATTACCCTTAAGAAGGTGGTGGTAAGCCGCCTTCTTCAATCGCTGCAGTCTGTGAGGTGAAGGCACTCCCCCAGTGCTGCTAGGTAGGGAGCTCATGGATTTTGACCCAGTGACGATGAAGGAACGGTGATATATTTCCAAATCATCATGGTGTGTGACTTGCCGGTGAACTTGGAAGTGGTGGTGTTCCCATGCGCCTGGTGCCCTTGTCCTTCTAGATGGTAGAGGTCGTGGGTTTGGGAGGTGTTGTCGAGGAAACCTTGGCGAGTTGCTGCAGTGCATCTTGTAGATGGTACACACTGCAGACACAGTGCACCAGTGGTGGAGGGAGTGAATGTTTAAGGTGATGGATGGGGTGCCAATCAAGCGGGCTGCTTTGTCCTCGATGGTGTCGAGCTTCTTGAGTGTTGTTGGAGCCGCACTCATCTAGGCAAGTAGAGAGTATTTCATCACACTCCTTACTTGTAGATGGTGGAAAGGCTTTGGGGAGTCAGGAGGTAAGTCACTTGCTGCAGAATACCCAGCCTCTGACCTGCTCTTGTAGCCACAGTATTTATGTAATTGGTCCAGTTAAGTTTCTGGTCAATGGTGACCCCCAGGATGTTGCTGGAGTGGGTTTCGACAATGGTAATGCCATTAAGTATCAAGGGGCAGTGGTTAGACTCTCCCTTGTTGGAGATAGTCATTGCCTGGCACTTGTGTGGTGCGAATGTTACTTGCCACTTACCAGCCAAAGCCTGAATGTTGTCCAGGTCTTGCTGCATGCTTCATTATCTGAGAAAATGACCAATGTATTGCAGTTATAATCTCCACCTGTGTTATTTGCTTTTAAATCCATATTCCTTGCTTCTGGTTACAAATACGCTTCACAAGCATTAGAGTGTGAAAAAACTCCAGAAACAATCGGCCCGGATTTTGCGGTCAGCGGCAAAGGAACAGCGCTTGCCGTTCACCTTGCTAACAGCTGCCCACAAAGTTTTAACTGGCTTTAGAGCGCAGACTTCCTCTAATCCAGCATCTGTTCCAGCATGGCGCCCTCTACATGGATTTTGTGGCGTCTGTGAGCAGGCTAAGAAACAACGAGGCTCTTCAACTAATCAGATTGAGGAATCCTTACTGAGCCAAGCAGAATGCACACCAGCATTATAAAGCAGGAAATAATAATTAGATTTAAATGATGTACAGAAAGCAAAATAAAGATTGGGAAATACAGATGGGATTAAGGGAGAGAAATAAAAGTGACAGGCAGAAAAATTAAAACAAAAAATTTGTTTAACTTTAATTTAAAAAAAATCTCCAACACTAATTTTTTTTGAGGGAATGAGACTCCACATTTGTAAAATTAATTTTTCTGGGTCAGAGAGGTTGTTCAGCAGTAATTATCACTTATCCCACTGTTAAAAACTCACTTACTCCTGAATGCACCAGCCCTATCTTTTTCAGGTGTTTTTAGTGTGGAACTGCTGGGCAAGTGCAGCAGGTTCGCACCATTGCAATCATTTCAATGCCGAGTCCATCGGAGAGGACTGCAACAGTGTACTCTGTGGAGGAGCAGGGTATCTCTGACAGCAACTTCCGGATTTCTGCATTTAACTGTGCATGTGCGGAAGCCAGATGTTGCTGTCCGATCTACCCTGTAATAAAGGTGAGTGCTGATAGCCTGACCGTTATTATTACCGCAAAATCCAGGCCAAATAGAACAAGAGAGTGCCAGTAAAAACATATATGGTAATAAACTCTAACATTGTTTTCATTTGACAGCAGGTGCTACATTGCTGCATTGTAGGTGGTTATTTTCTAATAGAATGCTTTTGAAATATAATCATGATATCCAAGAACAAGGGATGAAAAAGCATCTGCAAAGCTAAAAATTCTTTTAGAAAGAGGAATGTCATGGCTGCTGTACTTTCCCCCACCTTTCAATTAGTAGACTAAAGGTTTCAAAATAAACATAACTGGGAACAATCCAAAATCAGAAGCTCAGTTTGTGTTTGTCTATCACTTTATATATTTGCAGTTCACTGTACAAATATTGATGATATCTTACAGATCTGTTCTATGACCCTCACAGGATCCCAGGTTCAATGCAGAAGTCGACCAGATCACAGGGTACAAGACGCAGAGTATTCTATCCATGCCAATAAAGAACCACAAAGAGGAGGTGAATGTCTTTTTCTGTCACAGTATGATTTATGACTGAGTTGTGCTATAAAAGGAGCACAGGGCTGAGCCATGTTATTGTGTTCTGCACTGTCTTTAGGCCCTGATGGCCTCTTAATATTTTGGTGACTAGAACTGTACACAGTATTCAGGTGTGACCTGACCAGTGCACTGTACAGCATCAACATGACTTTTGGGGTTTTGGCAAGTTCTAGCCCACTCACAGAGTATATGTACCTCTTTTTATTTACCTTTTAATTCCAATATGCATTATCTTGCATTTCCCTATATTAATAAATAAAATGCAAGATACTGCATAATGAAAGAAATATTTTGCCATCGATCAGCCAAGTGCAAACCATGTTGAGCTCTCTTTGAGAATGTTTTGCTGACTTCTCTGAGTCTACAGTCTCCCCTAGCATTATGTGATATGTGTACAGGAAACTTTCGATTAACCGGCCCCTAAATAACCGGAACGCTCTATCCACCGGCAAAATTCAGGAGTCGGTTCAGGTAACTTTTTTCACTTTTAGTTACTTTTTTTACTCCATTTGTTGCTGTGCAAGGGTGTAGCTGAAGCTGTTGCTAAGCTACAGAGACGCTTGCAACTTGTGCCGATTGTTTTGAAGCTGTTGCTAAGAAACAGGGTTTGTTGCTTTATACGGAGCTCTGAGCTCCGTATCTTTTACTATAGCGTTCGGTTATCTGGAATTGTTGATGAACTGGCAACACGTCGGTCCCGTCCGTGCCGGATACCAGAAAGTTTCCTGTATTTAACTACTGTGCATTGAGATTGTGGTTAATGTTATTTTCATATAAAAGAAACAGTATTTTTGTATATCGGAACCAGGAGGGATCGCTGGGGGCCCCCACTCATTATTTTTTATATCGGAACCAGGAGGGATGCCTCAGAGAACCCATCTCATTATTTATGTATAGCAGAAATAGGAGGGGCACCCCGTCACCATTTCCCCCCATTGCGACTTAACTGCTCTTTATCTACCCTTTGTTTCCCTTCCTTTAACTGGTTACAAACACATTTATTTTTTTTATTTTGTTCTCGGTATGTGGGTGTCACTAGCAAGGCCAGCATTTATTGCCTCTCCCTAGTTGCCCTTGAAAAGATGATGGTGGGACTTCTTGAATTACTGCAGTCCGTGTGGTGAAGGTACTCCCACAATGCTGTTAGGTTGGGAGTTCCAGGATTTTGACCCAATGACGATGAAGGAACGGCGATATATGTCTAAGTCTGGATGGTGTGTAACTTAGAATCATAGAAGGGTTACAGCACAGAAGGAGGCCATTCGGCCTGTCAAGCCCATGCCGGCTCTCTGCAAGAGCACTTCAGCTAGACCCACTCCCCCGCCCATTCCCCGTAGTCATGCAATTTCTTTTCCTTCAGGTACTTATCCAATTCCCTTTTGAAAGCCACAATTGAGTCTGCCTCCACCACCCTTTCAGGCAGTGTATTCCAGATCCTAACCACTCGCAGCGTAAAAAAGGTTTTCCTCATGTTGCCTTTGGTTCTTTGGCCAATCACCTTAAATCTGTGTCCTCTGGTTCTCAACCCTTCCACCAATGGGAACAGTTTCTCTCCGTCTAGACCCATCATGATTTTGAACACCTCTATCAAATCTCCTCTCAACCTTCTCTGCTCCAAGGAGAACAACCCCAGCTTCTCCAGTCTATCCACGTAACTGAAGTCCCTCATCCCTGAAACTATTTTCGTAAAGCTTTTCTGCACCCTCTCTAAGGCCTTCACATCCTTTCTAAAGTGCGGTGCCCAGAATTGGACACAATACTCCAGTTGAGGCTGAACTAGTGTTTTATAAAGGTTCATCACAAATTCCTTGCTTTATACCTCTACTAGCTGGGGGGGCCCGGCGTTGCCAGGGCTTTTTTGGGCCGCGCGGTTTACGGGTGGGTGCTGCCGCTCCCGCGCTCTGTGTCACTCTTTCCCTCCGTGACCCTCTGTCTGTCCCTCCCCCTCTCCGTGCCCCTCTCTCTCCCTGCCCCCTCTCTCGCCCCCATCTCTCTCCCTGCCCTTGTCTGTCCCCTCTCTCTCTCTCTCCCTCTCCCTCCCTCCCTCCCCCTCTTTTGGCACCCGGGGAAGGGCTTTGAAAATTGAGCCCGGCCGCAGTGGCCGTGCGGGGCCTTGCGCTTGAGGCCCGGCCGGGCTCTGGGGCCGAGACGGACCCCAGCTGAGCTGCTGGTGCGGCCGGGAGCCGTGCCGCGGGTGGCGCGGTTTATGGCCGGCCGCTGACGCTCCCCCGCCCGCTCTGTGTCTCGGGCTGAGCGGTTGTGAGGCCCGGCCCGAGTGACTGCAACTCACCCTCCCGGAGCCGCAATGTGGGGGTTTGTTTGGTTGGTGCTGTCGCTGTGGGGATGAAAAAAATGGCGGCGAAGTTTCGGGAGGCTGCAGGATTAGGTCCCGCCCGTGATGCACCGATTGGTCAACCATCAGGTCACTGAACTGTAGGATTGGTCCACCATCACGTCACTCAATGCTAATGAGCGGTAGGATTGGTCAACCGCTAATGAGCGGATTTTTGAATGTTTTTTGCCTAGTGTCCGAACAATTTTTGTCTGACCAAAAAGTAAATACGCCTATTAGACTCCCCTGATCATAACCTTTCTTTTGATATAACATGCGTGTAGGTACGCTCTATAACTTTTGAGTGTATAGCAGACAGACAGACAAACAGACAGACAAACAGACAAACCAACTACTTTATATATATAGATTTATGAAGCCTAGGACCCCGTATGCTTTTGTAACTGCTTTCTCCATCTGTCCTGGAACCTTCAACGATTTGTGCGCATATACCCCCAGGTCTCTCTGTTCATGCACGCCTTGAGTTTATATTGCCTCTCCTCGTTCTTCCTACCAAAATGTATCACTTCACGCTTTTCTGTGTTAAATTTCAAAAGCCACGTGTCCACCCATTCCACCAGCCTGCCTATGTCTTCTTGAAGTCTATCACTATCCTTCTCACTGTTCACAATACTTCCAAGTTTTGTATCATCTGCAAATTTTGAAACTGTGCCCTGTACACCCAAGTCCAAGTCATTAATATATATCAAGAAAAGCAGTGGTCCTAGTACCGACCCCTGGTGAACACCACTGTATACCTTCCTCCAGTCTGAAAAACAACTGTTCACCACTGCTCTCTGTTTCCTGTCACTTAACCAATTTCGTATCCATGCTACCATTGTCTCTATTATTCCATGGGCTTCAACTTTGCTGGCAAGCCTATTATGTGGCACTTTATCAAACGCCTTTTGGAAGTCCATGTCCACCACATCAACCGCATTGCACTCATCAACCCTCTCTGTTACCTCATCAAAAAACTCAATCAAGTTAGTAACTTGCAGGGGAGCTTGGAGGTGATGGTGTTCCCATGCACTTGCTGCTCTTGTCCTTCTAGGTGGTGAAAGTCACAGGCTTGGGAGGTGCTGCCAAAGAAGCCTTCGCGAGTTGATGCAGTGCATTTTGTAGATAGTGCACACTGCAGCCATGATAGGCTGATTGTGGATGGAGTGGATGTTTAAGCCAGTGGATGGGCAGCTGATCAACCGGACTGCTTTGCCTTGGATAGTGTCAAGTTTCTTGAGTGTTGTTGGAGCTGCACATATCCAAGAAAGTGGGGAGTATTCTATCACACACTGCAGAATAGTCAGCCTCTGACCTGCTTTAGTAGTCATGGTATTTATGTGGCTGGTCCAGTTTAATTTCTGGTCAATTGTGACCCCCAGGATGTCGATGGTGAGATACTCGGTGATGGTAATGCCATTGAATGTCAAGGGGAGATGATTATGCTCTCTCTTGTTGGAGGTGGTCATTGTTTTGACACTTGTGTGACGCAAATGCAAGTTGACACTTATCAGCCCAAGCCTGTATGTTGTCCGGGTCTTGCTGCATGTGGCACAGACTGCTTCATTATCTGAGAAATTGTGAATGGAACTGAACACTGTGTAATCATTAGTGAACATCCCCACTTCTGAGCTTATGATGAAGGAAAGGTCATTGATGAAGCAGCTGACGATAGTTTGGCCAACGATGCTGCCCTGCGGAACTCTTGCAGTGATGTCCTGGGGCTGAGATGATTCACCCTCACTGACCACAAACATCTTCCTTTGTGCCAGGTATAACTCCAGCCACTGAACCATTTTCCCTCTGATCCCCATTGACCAGTTTTACCAGGGCTCCTTGGTGCCACACTCAGTCAAATGCTGCCTTGATGTCAAGGCAGTCACTCTCCCATCCCCAATTCTGGAATTCAGCTCTTCACTCCATGTTTGGACCAAGGCTGTAACGAGGTCTGGAACCAAGCGTTGAATCCAAACTGAGCATCAGTGAGCAGGTTTTTCGGTGAGTAAGTGACGTTTGATAGATTCAGTCAGTTACTTTAGTCAGTTACTAATACATTTAGAATCCTATATTTAATTTGCCACATCACAAAATTAGAGCAAATGTTCACCACTACTCTCTGCTTCCTGTCACATAGCCAATTTCATGTATTTTTATGGAAATTCAGGTAAATTATTGCTAATTTAGCACACTTTTACATGATGAAACTTTAGTTAGGTGAATGTTTGCAAAGTGAAGGGCTATACAAGAGAAAATTATTTTTAAATGTGGTATAGTGTAACAGATGGATAGGCTTGGGAGCTTGCAAAACCTATAGATCAAGAGCCCTCAAATGAAGAGAATTTAAAACAAATTTGAAAATAATTAAATTTAACAGTAATCTGAACAGAATAGCATTGCTTCTGATATCAAACTGTGAAATCTACAAGTCTGTCTAAATGATAGGCATTACATTCGTTTTATCTGCGAAGAGATACTAGAAGAGTGCCCACACATTCTCCATGTCAGAACCTCAATAATACTAACATTGGGCTGGATTCTGTCACTGGGGCGGGCTGGGGTCGTGCCATCCGCTTTTCGTGTTATCCACCCGATTCCAAATCGATGTGGGAGATTGATGTGATTTTCACATAATTGGGCAATTGTGTTCCAGCGTGTGGGAACCCATAGCCCAATTAGTTTTTTCAGTCTGAAACGCTCCTCCGATGACATCATCATTGCTGCTGCATTTAAGGTCTGCAAGAAACTTTGCTTCTCCTGCAGACTGTCAACCTTTTGGCCTTTGCAGTGAGAGGGACCTGGAGGCAGAATGAGCAGCGGAAGACCTAGTCTGCTCCCAGATTTGATGACGTCGCCCTGCAAGCTTTGGTGGAAGGAGCAAGAGCTAGTAAGGAGGTGCTCTTCCCTTCTTCAGGGAGGAAGAAGCCTCCGCAGCAAACGAAGGCTGTGTGGGTCCAGGTGGCCCAGGAGGTGAACGCGTTGTCCCTCATCCGCAGAACCTGGCTTCAGTGCAGGAAGAGGTTTCATGACCTTCTGCGCACTGGAAAAGTGAGTATGACTTTCCCATCACCCTCAATCTGATCCCCATTGCCTCTCCTCACCAGCACTCAGCTTTAGCAACCTCTTCCTCCACATCCCACTTGACACTGATATGCATGCACCCTTACCCATTCCCTCTCTCTCTATAGTCACATTCACCTAACTATTCGATTATGCAGCCCTCACACTCCCTATCACTGTGATGCTATGAAAACAACTTACAAAACACAGGGAGGGCCCTTGGTCTTGCCAACTCACTCCAACTTAGTCTCCTTCTAAGCATCTATGCTATGGATTCTCTACATTCACTCCTTCATTCTCACTCAAACTCCACTTGTCTCCCTCATTGCAGGAAAAGAGAGCTCACAATAAGGGAAAGAGTGAGGACAGGAGGAGGGCCACCCTCTAGCTCACCTCACCCATTGGGAGGAGGCGGTCCTGGAGATCGTGGGACTCGAGGACGATGCGCAAGTGGGGGACAGACAGACGGGTGCATCAGAGAAAGCTGGTGACAGAATAGTTTTTCATCTCATTGACATTGCATGAGTCGCTGATAATGATTCTGAAGCTCTAACAGATGGACTTATGATCATCTGCAATATGCAATGTGCATGTAACCTTGGCCTCACATCTCTGACTCTTTCCTTTACTCCCCCACAGGAACATCGCAAGCACCCAGCCCCACTATCCAGGAGGAACAGCCTGAGCCTCCAGACTCCTCAGAGGAAGCTGCAAACTCTGAGGGCGCAGCGTCAGCAGAATTCAGCCAACCCAGCACCAGCGCAGACACTCACACCTCGGTGGGACTATCGCGAGATAGAGTAGTGTTGTCACCTGGTGTATCACAGCTCACAAGTGAGCATCAGCAGATTGTGGAGACAGGGCAGCAGTGGAGAGTCCTAGTCGGAGGGCGCAGGACTCTCCCAGCTCGGCTCAGCTGCATGTTGACCCTCTGCCTCTGGGTCCATCCTGAAGAACAGCAGTGCTGGAACTCCAGGAACAGGTGCAGGAGCCTCTGGCAGGTTTTGTCCCCATGATCGCTGCGAGTGTGGAGCAAATGGAGGAGTCCATCGCGAACATCAGCAGAGCCTTTGTGGAGTCATTGGCGCATGAACGCAGCACCATGGAAAGGATGGCAACCTCCGTGGAAAGGATGGCTACAGTAGACGAGAGGATGGCTACGGCCATAGAGGAGCTAAGTCGCCAGAGTGTAGAAAACATGGTGAGTGTTCAGAATAGACTGACATCTCTGGAGAAGCGATGGTCAGCTCTTGAACAGAGAAACCAGATCTTCATGGAAGTCCTTCTGAGTAGGACTGCCATTGCAGATACGGGTCCCGTGGCCCCCCGATGTGCAGAAGGTGCTCTCCAGCCACTTGCAGGCGCTGAGAGGGAGGTTGGTGGCAGAGAACAAGGAAGTGGGGGCTCCTCTCCAAGCGCTCACACTTCCATGCCACTGCAGAGCCCTCGGTAAGAGCCCCACCGGAGTCCACACCCAAGTGAGATAGACGTCTCAACCCCTGCACAGCCGCAGGAGCAGCAGACTGTTGACGAGCCCTCACAGGTTTGCAACCCCAGAGGACGCCTGCCAAAGGTGTCCAGACAAGAGCAGCAAGAAAGTGAGCAAGGGGCCTCCACATCTGCTGAAGCCACAGGGGAACCACTATGTAGGAGCACGCGTAAGAGGAAGATAAAGCACAAGTAGTCGCAAGGGTAGTCACTTGGGTGGAATTTTGTGTTTAGTGTAAAAATGCCATCTCATCGTAATTGTACATAAACATTCTGATGACAAATGTTGCAGTTGTGGCGTCTGTCATTTCGCTATTGGGACTTCCACATTGAGGGCTTAGGATTACTTGCAATTGTCAGTATGGTGGTCAGAGTGCTAGGAATCCGCTGGTTCTTGGCCATTGTCGATGCTCTGGTAAGAAGCTGTGAGGCAAAAGTGCTTGATTGGCTAGGCTAAGCAAATCTGGCCAAGATGAGTGCATTCCTTGTATCCTAGGCAGCAGTTTTCTCGCGTAATGCTGCCGCTGGTTGATGGGCCTCTGCAGGATGTTCGTTTTCACCCACCTCCTCCTCCTCCTCCTCCTCCTCCTCATCTGAGGAGGATATTGGAGGAGCCACTTGGTCCTCAGGAATCTGCAAGCCACGAAGTTCTGCCATGTTGTGCAGTGCACAGCAAACCACAATGATTCTGGAGACCCTGGCTGCTGAGTACTGCAGGGCTCCACCTGATCTATCCAGGCATCTGAAGCACATCTTCAGCAAACCAATGGTTTGCTGGATTATAGCTCTGGTGGACATGTGGCTGGAGTTGTAGCTCTCCTCAGCTTCGTTGGATGGTCTCCTCAACGGCGTCATCAGCCACGTCCTCAGGGGATAGCCCTTGTCTCCAAATAGCCATCCGTTAAGTTGGTCTGGCAGACTGAATAGGGGAGGCACACTAGACTGGTGCAGTATGAAGGAGTCATGGCAACTGCCAGGGTACATGGCACAAACATGCAAAATTTCCTTCTTGTGGTCACACACCAGCTGAACATTAAGAGAGTGGAAGCCCTTGCGGTGGACAAAAATACCTGGATTGCGATGGGGTGCCTTAAGGACCACCTGTGTGCAGTCAACGATGCCCTGCACCCTTGGAAAGCCTGCCAGATGAGCTAATCCAACCGCTCGCACCGTGACACTTGCTCGATCCTTGGTGAAATGGATGTGATTGTGCGTGAGGGCAAAGAGGGCATCGGTTACCTGCGTTATGCAAGTGTGTGCGGCCACCTGGGAGATGTGCTGATGTCTGCTGCTGATCCCTGGAATGAGTCTGAGGCAAAAAAGTTGAGTGCGGTGGTGACTTTGACGGCCACTGGTAATGCTTGTCCACCTGGTCCTCTGAGCAGCAGGCCTTGCTGTAGCATTGCGCAGATGTCAGTCACTACCTCTCGCGCAAGTCGGAGCCGCCTTTGTCACTGCTGCTCAGACATGTTGAGATAGGTGACCCTGCATCTGTAGACCCTGTTTGTGGGGTATCTCCTGCGCCTACGAGCTTCCAGGCGCTGGCCCCTTCTGGCCTGTGCAGCCTCAGGTGGGTGAGCAGCAGCCTGGCGCTCCTGCTGCTGCTGCTGTTGCTGGTGCTGCTGTTGTTCCTGGTTCTGCTGGTTCCGCGGCTGGTGCTCAAGCTCCTCTAATGCCCAGATGGGAAGGAAATAAATGGCTCCCATGCTTCTGGTATATGCCTCCGTTGAGGAAGCGCTGAGTGAAGGTGGCGAGAGGGGTTTCCCAGGAGGTCACACTGGAGATCGGTGTCAGGCTCCAACCTTCCACAGGTGTGGTTAAGCCTTCTAAAAGTTGCCCCAGACCTGAGACCACTAAGTCCTGCCACCTGCAAATGATGGCTGATCAAATCTCCTCTTTAATGGTTGACCTGCAGTTGATAATCAGCAATCCGATAGTGCTCCCGCCAGGTTTCACATTCGTGTTTCCCACCAGGCATGTTTTACGTGGGAAAAGGGTTAAATTTGCAAGGGCCTGTTAAAATAGGATTATAGAGGCCATTTAATGGTTATTAAGGGCCTTAAAGACCAGTCCCGCCTGTTGGATGCGGGACGGAGTCGGGACCATCAGACACGCCTGAGTTAAAATTGCTCGGAGTCGGGAACCAAGCGGGGGGCGGGGTCCCGCCCGCCAGTGTTTGCTATTTTAACCCCCCCGCACGCCTCCAAGCCTGACTCCACGGCTCAATGAAAATCGAGCCCTATGCCTCTATTTATAAAGCCCAGGTTTCCATATGCTTTATTACCCTCACATACACCTGTCTGCTGTCCAACTTGGCCCTTCCACACTGAGAATGACCTAACCCTCCTTGGATATACCCCAATAACCAGAACTGCAGAAAAATCCATCCAATCATAGGTGCAGCAAGTTCTGTGTTCAGGCTCAGACCTTGAGCCTACCTTATCTTCTTTTTGCCTCCTTCTGTGCTGTACTATTCCATGATTCTATGACCCTAAGCTTTTTGCTAGAATCGCTGTTATGCAAAATTTACTGTGTTCAGACTCTCAGGATGATGTACGATCATAAGTGTCCTTGTTATTGCAAAAATGAATTGTTAATGCTAGAAGAGTGAAAAAGAAAAAGGTGAGACTTAAAGCTGTCTACAACGCAATGGCCTAGAAATTCAGTTGCGTTCGCCAGCCGTTAATGCCATAAGAGGGGTAGATTTCTAGCGCTAGGCACTTAGCGCCCGGGCGCAGGCCGGTCTGCGCCAACGCCCAACTTCAGTTGACATTTAGCGCCGGCGCAAAGTGTTTGCGCCCGCTCAGCTGCGCGCGCAGCTTATGATGTCATTTCGTCGTGCAACGCTGTTTGTGCGCCCCAAACCGGAAATTCAGTGGCGCCCGCCCAATGTGGGCGTGGCGCTGTTAAGAACTGTGAAGTGGAACGCAGCAGAGGCCCTGCGGGCCTCGGGGAGCGCTAATTAAAGGGCACTTACACTGAACTATAAAGGCCAGCCATTTTGCTGCAATGACTTTAGTGCTTTGGATTTCTGGACAGAGACCAAGGAACAGACCTTACTGATTTGGGACAGCATAGGAGAGGTATTTTTGGCTTCTGGCCAGAGCTTGGAAATTTGACTCTTTGTGATTTCACTGTTTGCAAGTTTATTATGGGGGCTGCATGGGATTCCAACCCTCAGTTCCAGCATTATGTGCGAAGGGCTCGCAGACGCTGTGTGAGAGGGCCAGCCATGCCTAGACGCAGAGGGGCCATCAGGCGTCGGCAACGTAGGCCTTACCCACTCAGGGAATACCGCCAGCAGGTGTCCTATCTCACCATGACTGCCGCGCATTGTGTTAAGAGGCTGCGCTTCAGAAGGGAGGTGGTTGCAGAGATCTGCCAGCTGCTTCACAGAGATCTGCATCCACAGCTGATGTGCAGGACGTCTCTGTCGGTGGAAGTGAAGGTCACGGTGGCTCTGAACTTTTATGCAAGCGGCTCCTTCCAAGCCGCTGCTGGGGACATAGCGAACATCTCCCAGTTCGCCGTGCATCGCTGCATCCGGCAGGTCACCGATGCCCTTTTCGCAAGGAGACACCAATTCATCTCCTTCCCCATGACCCTAGAGAGGCAGGAGCAGCGTGCAGTCGGTTTTGCCAGGATCGCCGACTTCCCCATGGTGCAGGGCGCCATTGACTGCACGCATGTGGCTATGCGGGCACCTATCGACAATGCCGAGGATTACCGCAACCGGAAGGGCTACCATTCCCTCAATGTACAGCTGGTGTGTGACCACAGGCAGCGCATCCTAGCTGTCAATGCCCACTTTCCAGGAAGCAGCCACGATGCATTTATCCTGCGCCAGACTACTGTGGCTGACATGTTCGAGGCACAGCCTCCACCAAGGGGGTGGCTTATTGGGGACAAGGGCTACCCTTTGTGCACATGGCTCATGACCCCGCTCCGCGCGCCCAGGACCCCTGCGGAGGAGGCATACAACGAAAGCCATCAAGCCACAAGGAACATCATAGAGCAAACGATTGGCGTCCTGAAGCAACGGTTCCGCTGCCTGGATCGATCCGGCGGATCTCTACAGTATTCGCCGGATAGAGTCTCCCAGTTCGTCGTCGTTTGCTGCATGCTGCACAACCTGGCTATCCGCAGGACTCAGGCACTGCCACCTCACGTTGGGCCACCACCTCAGGAGGACGAGCAGGAGGACCATGAGGAGGAGGAGGAGGAGGAGGAGGAGTACCAGCCCAGAAGGGAGCCACAAGGTCCAAGGGCCGTCCGCCGGCGGCTTATTGAACGACACTTCTAGGCCCCCTGTCAGGGAATGGCTTGTGGCAATGAACGCACCTGAATGCAGCCGCTCTGCAAGCCCTCAGCCGGTTAATGCAACAACCACTTGAAACATGACACCTGGACAAGCTGAATAAATAAAAAGCTTTATTTAACAAACTCAGGGCCCTTCCCACATGAAACACAAAAACAGACAAGACCCCCAAAAAACAGTGAAAAACATATCTCACTCCCACAACCTGGGGAGGAATAACAAAACTTGTCAATCCAATTGGCCTTCATCTTCGGCCTTTCCAAAATAAGCCCCCCCCCTCCAGAACACAAACACCCCCATATAAAGAAAACAGTTGCCGACACCCTCTACTTGGTGTGCCGAGAGGGCGAGTCCTTGTGCAGGCTTCTCCGGCCCCTGCCCGACCTGTTGCTCCGCCTCAACCTGGGCCCTGTGGGTGTGGCAAGGCTGGGGGAAGGCTCCTGAGGGCCACAATGCGTAACGGCAGATGCCCTTGGGGGTCGGCCTAGACGAGGTCCGGCCCTGGAGGGTCCGGCTGCTGACTGCTGCAGCTGTGGCTGGGCAGCATCAGTCTCTGCAGCAGCTCGTCGCACCTTGGCTGGGGGAGTGGCAGTGGCGGCTGCAGCAATGGGGGCAAGCTGGCTGATGCCAGGCGCTCGCTGGTCGCCAGAGACACTGGCACTCGGCCGGGCTGGCACTGCAGCAAGCGCAGCAATCTGGTGGAGGCCAGACCGCTGTGCTGCAGCAGGGCGGCGGGTGCCCTGTCGATGCTTCCGTGACACAGCGAGTGTGGCAGAAGTGAGTGCCCGAACTGCCCTGTTCTGTGCCCGCATCAGATCAGCCAGTGTCTGCACGGCACCACTCATGAACTCGCGACTCGCGTCCTGTGCTGCCGCGAGTTGGTCGACACCCCTGGCCTGTGAGTCCCCGAAAGCGGCCACACTATGAGCCAGGGACTCAATGGCCTGAGGCAACTGTCCCACAACCCCCATGAACTCGTTGTGGCGCCGCTCGGAGGCCGTGGACATTTCATCAAGGAGGCGCACCTCCTGGGCGAGGACCGTCTCCGGACTGGAGGGCGGACTCTCCATCTGGGGAGAAGGCCGCCGAGCTGCCCGACCCTTCCCGCGTGCCTGGACGCCACTGGGCCCAGGAGCTACACCCCCCTGCAACACTTCCCCCCTCTGGGGAGAAGGCAGCCGTGCTGCCCGACCCTTCCCGCGTGCCTGGACGCCACTGGGCCCAGGAGCTACACCCCCCTGCAACACTTCCCCCCTCTGGGGAGAAGGCAGCCGTGCTGCCCGACCCTTCCCGCGTGCCTGGACGCCACTGGGCCCAGGAGCTACACCCCCCTGCAACACTTCCCCCCTCTGGGGAGAAGGCAGCCGTGCTGCCCGACCCTTCCCGCCTGCCTGGACGCCACTGGGCCCAGGAGCTGCACCCCCCTGCAACACTTCCCCCTGGCTCTCCTCCAGGCAAGACATGTCCCCTCCATTGCCATCCCCTGGCGCGGATGTGGGTTCCCCCGATGTGCCGCCTTCCTCTTGGTCCTCGTCGTCCTCCTCTTCCGAGGGACTGGCACTCTCAGCTTCATGGACCTCCTCCTCACCAGCTGAAAGCAGGAAGGCACAAGAGTAGCTTTAGAGTGAGGACAGGGCGTCAGCGAGGGAGGCATGAGTGGTGGCATTATGCGCATTGGTCGGACAGTGGCAAAGGATGTAGATCTGATGCGCAAGGGGAACGAGAGAGGTCCAAACGGTCATGTCCTTACCATTGGGGCCCAGCACAGGGTCGGCATCTCCAATAGCAATGGGGCCAACCACCCGGCCACGCATGAGTCGAGCCACGCGCTCCTCCAGGTCACTGAGCTCCTGGAACTGGCCACGGCCTCCCCCGGTGACATTCCGGCTCTTCATATTCTTGGCCAGCTTGGCCTGCAAGAGAAAGGACGGCCTCTAAGTACAGTGTGTTGCCCTGTTGTTGTCTGCACTGCCTCCCATGGTCGAATAGCATGGCCAGTGTGGTGCCCTGTTGTTGTATGCACTGCCTCCCATGGTCGAATAGCATGGCCAGTGTGGTGCCCTGTTGTTGTGTGCACTGCCTCCCATGGTCGAATAGCTTGGCCAGTGTGTAAAGTGCAGAAAGTGCTATAGATGATCATGCCAGTGCCATAGCTGCGGGAGGAGGGATGGCCATTAGGCCTTTGAGGTCCCTTTGCCCATACTGTGAGGTGCACATGCAAGGATGAGGAGGACACTGGAAAGGGTACTCACCCTGACCATCCGAGTGAGGTCGTTGTACTTCTTGCGGCATTGGTCCGCACTCCTGGGGACATCGCTGGTGGATGACACCCTGTGGGCGATTTCCCTCCAGGCTCTCCTGTACTGCCTCCTGGGAGCCTTCTTGCCACTGTCCGGGCACAAGATCTCTCTTCTCTTTTCAAAAGCCTTAAGCAGCGCCCTCAAAGCATGCTCTGAGAAGCGCTGCGCTCGTTCACGGGCCTTCTGCATGGCTTCAGGCGCTATTTGGGTCCACCAGCAGTGTTGAGGCCTAGCTGCAGGGCTCCACTATCCAGGGCGTGGCAGCAGACAAAGTCGACCCTTCCCCCTTTAAGAGCTGGCCGGCGTCAGGGTATCTGCTGTCAATCAAAACATGACCGCACCTGCGCTGCGCCCGGCCTCGGCGTTATCAGTCCGCACCGCCGGCTTAGCACCTAAAGATAGGAGTGCAACGCCAGTTTCAGCGCTCGCCCAAACTCCTTGGCCAAATCTACTGAATTTCGGCGAAGTGGCCTACACTTTCCGGCGGGCGCTAACTTTAGCGCCCGCCCGACTTTAGTGCCCCAGAAGTGGCGCGACTGAATTTCTAGGCCAATATCTCTTATCTCTTTCCTATGTCTGTGGGAATGCGAGAACTTTTGAACTTGTTAAAATATGATCAAATATAATCCCCTTTTACTATTTTTCAGTATTAAGCTTTGCTAGATTGCAGTTTAATATTAAGATTGCTAGTCTATAGTTTTATTACTTTCGTTTTATTTCTCCTCCATTAGAATTAGGGAAAAGCATGTTAAATCTAGGTTTCATTTACAGTTGGAACTCTTGTTGCCTTCAAAGTCCTGCGTCATCAACTGTAAAAACAGAAAAAGCTTGGGCTAAGGCTAAAAGCAGATAAGGGAGGCCCAAGACCTGAGCCTGAACACAGAACTTGCTGTGCCTATGATTGGATGGATTTTTCCGCAGTTCCGGTTTTTGGGTATACCCGAGGGGGTTTGAGCCATTCTCAGTGTAGAAGGGCCAAGGAGGAGACCAGACAGGTGTAGACGTGCATATGAGTAGAAAGTATGAGGAATGGGCCATGCCTTCTACCCAAGGATCAATGGAGTAATGTAATTCTCAATTGTTCCATGTAAACTGCTGCTTAAATACTGTAATATATTAATTCTCACTTATGCTTAAATAAAATCATAACTGATACATATGGAGTCAGCTTCAAACTATTGGACAGACAATCTAAAGCAACTTCAAATTTATTACACTCTCCCTCCTGACTTCTGATATACAACACCCCCCGCCGCCCCCCCACCCCCACACCCCATGCCCAACTTACCGCCACTCTGCAGTCTACTTGCCCAACAGTCAGCCAGCCCCTTAATCTGGCTGGCTGTGGCCAGGAAAGCAATTTGAAAAATGTAAATCTAATCCTGCCACTAATTACTCCCCCACCCACCCTAGTCCCCCAACTCCCCCGTTCCTTTCCTGCCTCACAATTATTATTGGGGCCAGAATGACTGAGCAATTGGACAAGTATGAGCTGATAAAAGAGTCAGCACAGATTTGTGAACAGTAGGTCATGCCTGACAAATCTAATCGAATTTTTTGAGGAGTATACTACCGCGGTGGATTGAGGTATATCTATGGATGTTGTCTTCATGGATTTCCAGAAGGTTTTTTTTAATTCGCTAATGAGATCTGGGCGTCGCTGACAAGGCCAGCATTTATTGCCCATCCCTAGTTGCCCTTGAGAAGGTGGTGGTGAGCCGCCTTCTTGAACCGCTGCAGTCCGTGTGGTGAAGGTACTCCCACAGTGCTGTTAGGGAGGGAGTTCCAGGATTTTGACCCAGCGACGATGAACGATCGGCAATATACTTCTAAGTCAGGATGCTGTGTGACTTGGAAGGGAACTTGGAGGTGGTGGTGATTCCATGCACCTGCTGCCCTTGTTCTTCCAGGTGGAAGAGGTCGCAGGTTTGGGAGGTGCTGCCGAAGAAGCCTTGGCGAGTTGCTGCAGTGCATCTTGTAGATGGTACACACTGCAGCCATGGTACGCTGGTGGTGGAGGGAGTGAATGTTTAAGGTGGTTGATGGGGTGCCAATCAAGCGGACTGCTTTGTCCTGGATGGTGTTGAACTCCTTGAGTGCTGTTGGAGCTGCACTCATCCAGGCAAGTGGAGAGTATTCCATCACACTCCTTACTTGTGCATTGTAGATGGTGGAAAGGCTTTGGGGAGTCAGGAGGTGAGACACTCGCCACAGAATACCCAGCCTCTGACCTGCTCTTGTTGCCACAGTATTTATGTGGCTGGAATGTTGTGCACAAGAGATTATTGGCAGAAATGAAAATGCACGGAATTGTAGGTAACTTTGTGACATGGGTTGCAAATTGGTTGGGAGGTAGGAGACAGAAAGTAGAGATAAAGGTAACATGCTCTGATTTGTGGGATGCGACAAGTGGTGTTCCCCAGGGCACTGCGGCCTCAGCTTTTTAGCATGTATATCAGCTGCTTCATCAATGACCTTCCTTCGCTGATGATTGCACAGTGTTCAGTTCCATTCTCAACTCCTCAGATAATGAAGCAGTCCATGCCCGCATGCAACAAGACCTGGATGACATTCATGCTTGGGCTGATAAGTGGCAAGTAACACTCGCACCATAAGAGTGCCAGGCAATGACTGTTTCCAAAAAGAGAGAGTCTAACCACCGCCCCTTGACATTCAGCGGCATTACCATCACCGAATCCCCCACCATTGGGGGTCACCATTGACCAGAGCCTTAACTGGACCAGCCACATAAATACTCTGGCTACAAGAGCAGGCCAAAGGCTGGGTATTCTGCGGCGAGTGTCTCACCTCCTGACTCCCCAAAACCTTTCCACCATCGACAAGGCACAAGTCAGTAGTGTGATGGAATACTCTCCACTTGCCTGGATGAGTGCAGCTCCAACAACACTCAAGAAGCTCGACAACATCCAGGACAAAGCAGCCCGCTTGATTGGCACCCCATCCACCACCTTAAACATTCACTCCCTTCACCACTGGTGCACCGTGGCTGTAGTGTGTACCATCTACAAAATGCACTGTAGCAACTCACCAAGGCTTCTTCAACAGCACCTCCCAAACCTGCGACCTCTACCACCTAGAAGGACAAGGGCAGCAGGCGCATGGGAACACCACCACCTCCAAGTTCCCCTCCAAGTCACACACCATCGTTACTTGGAAATATATCGCCGTTCCTTCATCGTCGCTGTGTCAAAATCCTGGAACTCCCTCTCTAACAGCACTGTGGGAGTACCTTCACCATACGGATTGCAGCGGTTCAAGAAGGCGGCTCACCACCACCTTCTCAAAGGCAATTAGGGATGGGCAATAAATACTGGCCTTGCCAGCGATGCCCACATCCTGTGAATGAATAAATAAAAAAAACTATTTGGTTCAACCTGAGACAGTGGCTGGGGAAGAGAATGTAATAAGAATGGTGTTTGTTGCAGAGGCCAAAGAAAATGGCTTTGGTCGTCTCGATATTTGACTGAAAGAAATTGTGGCTCATTCATGACTGGATGTCAGACAAGCAGTCTGACAATGCAGAGGCAGAAGCAGTGGAGTGGTAAAGAGAGGTGGCGGAGAGGCAAAGTTCGGCGTCATTTGCGTAGATGTGGAGGCTGACCCAATGTTCTCAGATGAATGTGCCAAGGGGGTTGAGGGTGGGTTCTGAAAAGGAGGGGACAAGTCCTGAAAACAGGGACTCATTCAGCACGGGGCCAGGGAGGAAAGGTGCGCTGATGATGGAGGGAGTGAATGTTTAAGGTGGTGGATGGGGTGAGGACTTTGTAGAGTCGACTGGGCTGGGTGTGCCTTTGTCATGTCCGAATCCAATGCCTAGGTCGATGCCAAGTGGTCCATAAATAAAGTCTTATTGTATTTGTTTGTAGTGGTTTGATACAACTGAGTGGTTTGCTAGGCCATTTCAGAGGGCAGTTAAGAGTCAACCACATTGCTGTGGGTCTGGAGTCACATATAGGCTAGACCGGGTAAGGACAGCAGGTTTCCTTCCTTAAAGGACATTAGTAAACCAATTGGGTTTTTACAAAAATACTAGCTTTTTATTCCAGATTTAATTAATTAACCGAATTCACAAACTGCAATGGTGGGATTTGAACTCACATCTTCAGATTATTAGTCTAGTCCTCTAGATTATTAGTTCCAGTAACAGAACCACTATGCTACTGTACCTGAATAATCAGATGCATATTCAACCTCTGCCTCCTATTTGACCCGAGCTCAGCTCCAGACCCTACAACCTTTCCATCAAACCATTGCCTACTTCCATCTCAGCCATAATAACAACAGAAAACGCTGGAAAAACTCAGCAGGCCAGGGCAGCATCCGTGGAGAGAGAAACAGAGTTAGCGTTTCAGATCGATGACCTTTCATCAGAACTGGTTCTGACAAAACGTCATCGACCTGAAACTTTAACTCTGTTTCTCTCTCCACGGATGCTGCCCTGGCCTGCTGAGTTTTTCCAGCGTTTTCTGTTGTTATTTCGGATTTCCAGCATCCGCAGTATTTTGCTATCCATCTCATCCATGCCTTGTCACCTTCAGCCTCAACTATTCCAACGCTCTCCTGACCGACCTCCCTTCTTCCACCCTCCATAAACTGCAGCCCATCCAAAACTCTGCTGCCCGTATCCAATCCCACACCAAATCCTGCTCACCCATCACACCAGTGAAATCCATGGAATGTAAATTAGGCGGGTCCTGTAACAACTGGATAATCATCTCTGCCAGATTGCCACCCAGGTGGTGAAGATAAAATCTATCCCGATATCTTATTTATATGAAGAGGAAAGTTAGTGACCTTCTCTGTAAATCTAGTTACATAAGATTTCAGGAGGTAGCATTAATAGTTCAATGTACTGGTCTGTGCTCCAATAAGATGAGATATATTTCTCTGAAAGCTTACAGTTTTCCTTGGTAGGGCTGCTACCTCATCCATTTCTTTAAATCAGATCAAGAAGCACTTCCAATTTTCTGGTAAAAATTTTCTGGTAACAAGAGTGCAAGTTAAAGCTAGCAAGACCTTTGTACGAAGATCTTTGAGTGTATCTCTACCCAGGGGTACAATAAGCTTAGTACAAAGTCAAATGGTCTTTGCAGGGTTTTACTGCAATTCTCAATCAATAAAAAGTCTTAATAATAACTACCCGTAATATAATATTTTTGAAGTCGTGTGTGAGTTCCTGCTGCTGGCTGTTAGTGCTCAGACCAAAATGTGCTTTCATATTGGAGAGGATAGACACATTTGTAGAGAAGTAAGATTTCTATAAAGGATCTTGCAATGTCTTGTGCAGCTGTAGAATACAATGGAGCAGCGGTGGGCAATTATTTGGGTTGGAGGGCCACGTAACAAGTTTTGGTGAGCTGTTGAAGGCCGAACACCAATGTTCCCCCTAAAGTGCGTGGCCACACGGTCGCACACCAATTGCTAGGTCCCGCGCAGGCCGCTCACCATCTCCTGCCGCTGGAAGAGATACCACACAGCAGATTTAAAGGGACCACGCACGTTGGTGAGAACAAAGTGTTAAATTGGTAAATTTGGAACAGGCCAACTCATAATATTGATCATCACTCCCACTTCTACGCTCCCAATAATTTATAAACATAAATTCAGATAGTAGTCAGATACTATCTTAAATACACAAAATGTAGTGTAAAATAGTAAAATCTTCCCTTACTAAATGAATGAAATGATTGATCGATCGATCGATTATATGTTGCACTGAAAGTCTACGTGGCTGTTTGACAGAACAGCTTGAGTCTGCAGGGCCTCCGATGCGAGAGGTGTTCTCTTTTTAGTGTGCTGAGTACGGGAACCCGAGGCTTCGCAAGGCGTGAACTGCAATTGCCTGGAGTCCTTGTGCTCTGGGATCCACTCCCATGTCTAAGACTTTACATTAAAATTTGGCTTGATGATGTCATTTAGACATCCGCCAAATTTTCCAAGCATTCTCGTCAGTCGTTTCCCCACCCACATATGATGGGTGTACAAAACTGCTAAAATGTTCAGTTAACAGAAGTGCATTTAAAGAGCCCTATAGTAAGATCTGGAGGCTTAAAATATCAACCTTTTTTTCTTGTTTTTTTTCTTAGTTTCTACTTAGTTGATCAGGAGACATTATGCCAAGTGCTTTGTTATGTGCATAATATTGGGACAGTAGATTTCCCTATGGGAATTCACCCTTATTTCTGATTTTTGAAGAAAGAAGAACATGAGAAATGCCAGTCAGGTCTGTCTGAATCACAGGCAGATTGCTAATAACCTTCAATCTAGATTTACGGGCAGAGGTGATGTACAATTTCCTGGCAACAATCAGGTGGAAATAACTACATTGCTTCCAGGTCAGCAATCTTCCAGAAGCAGAGCTGTACCATCTGTTGCAAGGACACCTGCAGCAACATACTCCATTAGGCTGGTACTGCCAGTGGCACTGACCAGCAGCTGTGCTGTCTTCCTCCACCTTTTTCCAGGCATTCTTCAACACTGTCCTACTGGGAGATTGCCCTGAAGTGACAAGTGAGACCATCACCCTTACTACAAACTCATTTTGACCACATCCATTTTGCCAGAATTCGCACAGTGGTTAAATTGCAGATGACATTAAATTCGGGGTATAGTTAATACTGAGAAAGACTGCGACAAAATACAAGAAGACATTAACAAATTTGTAGAATGGATATGAAAGTGGCAAATTAATTTCAATATAGATAAGTGTGAGGTGGTGCATTTTGGTAGGAGGAATAAGGAGGCCATCTATTCCTTGGAAAATAAGGGCGCAAATTTTTTCGGTGGTACGAATATCCTTAAAGCTCCAAAATGGTGTCTGCGGCGCATACACACACTTGTGGGGCGAATTGCGCTGGTGAGGGCATTAGCACGTGAGCAGTGAACGTCTGCCGGAAGTATGCAGGCCATATGCTGATTTAATGCCAGCAGTGCCATTTTGGAGCTCAATGCTCCAGCTAATGCCCTCTCTTAACCTCGCACATGTTCAGCAGCAGGAAGGACCTCCCCACCAGTGCTTTTTAAAGAGATTATTAACTACTTACATGTCACATGCTGATTGATTTCTTCTGGCGGTTGGTACGATTCTACAAGTGTTAAGTTGCAAAAGTCTACAGGAAATGGTGTGGCAGGTACTGAAGGACTTTTTGCTGACTTCAAAGCTTCTGAACAAACCATTCACTGCCAGACATGGGTGCACTAGTAGGAATTCCCCTGGGGGTACAGCATGACTTGGGAGAATGAACAGAGGCCACGCAGAGCAGGACAAGCTGCTAGAAGCAAGAGGGGGAGAAGGGCTTTCAGTCGGCGGTCATAACTGTCCAGGGTGTTCAGGAAGCAATTCACCTATCTGAACCTCAGCAAAAAGCAATGTTTGAGATGTCTGTGCTTCGGTAAGGACATCCTCACTAAAATCTGCTGTCATAGTCACAGCTGCAGTCAGAATTGCAACCTCAGAACAGGGCAAGGACCGCATTGCCAATGGTTGTAAATGTGACCGTGGCGATGAACTTTTATACGTCTGGCTCCTTCCAGGCTAGAGCTGGAGATATTTGCAACATCGCGCAGTTTCATAATTTGCCATCCATTGTTGCATAAGGCAGGTCACTGAGACTCTCTATTCAAAGAAAGCTGACTATATTTCATTCTCTCTTGCCAGAGACCAGCAGGCGGAGCGAGCACGCATCTTCGCTAGGATTGCAGGCTTCTCCATGGTGCAGGGTGCCATTGACTGCATGTACATTGCTTTGTGGGTGCCGCGTGTCAGCTCTGCCATATACCAGAACCAAAAGGGATTCCACTAACTCAATGTCCATCTGGTGTGCAACCATAGGCAGCGAATCATATAGGTCATTGCTCAGTATCCTGGCAGCAGTCATGATGTCTTCATTCTGTGGCAGTTCACTGTGCCAGCTGCATTTCAGCCACCATGGCAAACCAAAGGGTGGCCATTGGGCAACAAGGGGTATCTGCTGACGACATGGCTGATGACTCTGTTGCGCAACCCATGCACACGTGCACAGCATGCTTACAGTGAAAGCCATGCTACCACATGGAATGTGATAGAGCAGACGATTGGCATGCTGAAACAATGCTTCTGCTGCCTGGACCACTCTGGAGGAGCATTGTAGTACTCGGCTGAGTGGATGTCAAGATTTGTGGTGGTCTATTGCATGCTCCACAACCTCGCCACCATGAGGGGACAACCCTTGCCACCAGCTACACGGCGAGCAGCTCAGGAGGAGGAGGAGGAGGAGAAAGGGAGGTGGCAAACTAGACATCCCCTTTTTGCCCAGGCTGTCCGTGAAGAACTCATCCGAGTGCAATACCGGTAACTGCAAACCCAATTCCCGATTCACCAACAGTTCCACACCTTACCTTCACTCTGTCACTGACTATCACAGCGACAGTGCAAAAATAAAAGCCTCCACAAAATAAACATTCCAAACCAAATTAGTAAATCAAATCATGCCATAATTGTATACAAACATAAACTAATCACCCATGTGCATTCCCTTAATATATGTCTTCCATGTGCCTTTGCCTGTCCTAGTGCTCCTACGCAGCATAACTGGTGGAAGGCTGCTGACTTTCAGTAGAGGGGACTGCAGATGGCCTTGGAGGACGGCCTTGAACAGCTCTGGGCCATCTGCAAATTGCACCATCTTGGCATGGGTGACAGCAGTCTGGGCTGGCAGGCTGACAGGCAACAGCAAGGGAACTGACAGAGTGGCAGTGGTGGGAGGACAAATGCTGTCATCCTGAGAGAGGACAGCAGGTTCGTGCTCCATGGAACTGCTGCCACTCCCCCTGGACGGCATCTCAATAATCCTAGTAATCTGTTGGAGGACAGATTGCTGGACTGCTGTGACACTCTGCAAGCCCCTTTGAACACTGTAATCCACAGCCATGATGGCAGCAGTCTGAGCGTGCATGGTAGAAAGCTGACCTTACATGAGAGCAGTCTGAGCTTCCACTGCAGCACTCAGACATATGATGGCTGCTGCTTGTGTTCCAATGGAAGCTGAGACATTGGCCACAGACGCTACATCATGGTTGGGTCTACAAGTGTGCCAATGGTGTTGAGCACCACTTCCATGCTGGAAAGGATGGGTCCCAAGCTCTGCGCAAAGCCCTATGCCAAGTTGGTGCCGGACTCCTCCATGCTCCTTGACATTGCATGCAGGCTTTCTGGCAGGCTTCCCAATGCCCGAAGCATTTCATTGTGCATACCCAACAACCTTCTTCTGTAGCCTGCTCCATCGAAGTCCTCAACTGAGTCCTCTGCAGCAGAACTCGTGTGTGACCTCGCCCTCTGGCAAGCTGACACCTGCGCTACCCTTTCCTTCTGCACTGGCTGCAGGCCAACCATGCCTGGTGTCACACCACGTGCAGATCCCACCTCTGTGCTATCCTCTAAATAACACGCAGTGTCAGTATCTGAGTTGGTGGCTGCGAGTGTGAAATCGAGTGATGGTGTGTCTTCATTATCACTGCCTTCTTGCTCTTGCACCACTGCCTGTCCAGGTTGCAGTTCTTGGGTATCTGAAAGGAGAAAGGTGCAAGGGTAAGGTTATGTTTAGGGGAGGGTGGGAAAGCACGAGGTGCATGCTTACACCATCTGCAACTTGTAAATCAGAAGAGATTGTTAGATGAGGGGGAAGTTGGATGGAGAAGGAGTATTAGGTATGAGGATACTTTCATCTTCGATGGTTTCAGCCCTGCCGCTGGCCATGGCCTCAGCAATTTCCATTCCAATAATGGTCAGCACCGTCTCCTCCATGGGGGTTAGGACATGTTAGCTCCTGCTGCCTCCGGTTGTGCACCACCTTGTCCTGCAAGAGAGAGGGAAGTGTGTCAGTGAGTGTCGCACAATTTGTTTGTGTGGTGTGGCTGTCATGGTTGAATAGCTGATAGCTGGCAGCGTGTGCAAGCTGTGAGATGTGGACGGGAGTCTTGCAACAGTGCTAAGTGTGTGAGGGTGAGGTGAAGCTATGAATGTTAGGTATGAGTCCTAATTGATAGAGATTGCTGGTAGGTGAGTGATGGGGGTGTGGTGAATTGAGCATTGGCTGAGGCTAGTGGTGCAGTTGGTAGGATATGGCATTTGAAGATGCACCTACTGACCTTGACCACTTGTGTGAGGTCATTAAACTTCTTATGGCACTGCAGCTTTAACTGGTGCTAGCAAGTAAAGATTTTGGGCTCCCTGCTGATGCAGCAGCCAAAGCACAGCGCAGTTAGCGCTGGCTGCACGCTGATATCATAGAAATGAGCATGCAACACAAAATTGGCCTGCTGCCTGCATTACAATCAACGGATCCTCGTGCCCGTTTTTGGGGGTTATTGAATGTAGCCCCCTAAGAGTCTAAATTGGACTCAAATTGGCTCAAAGTGATTTAGGGGCACAGGTTCACAAATCATTAAAAGTAGCAATGCAGGTTAACAAAGCCATAAAAAAGTGCAAACAAAGCGCTAGGTTTCATTTCTAGAGGATTAGAATTTCAAAGCAGAGAAGTTGGGGGAGAAATTCGCGATCGCCAACAAAGTTGCACTGGTAACGAGATAACGGCTGCTGAAAATAGCCGCAACACTAACGGGGCAAAATTGGTCTGGGGGGCATGGAGACTGTTAGCGTAGCGCTTACCTTCTGTGCAACGCTGTCCTGGTGGTTTGGCTGGAGGCATCTGAGATGAAGTTCCTGTCCAGGTGCAGCGTTACAGCTTCCCACAGCAAGCGAGGCTGTGGAGCTCGCAAGGAATTGTGGAAAATGAAGAGCTCTGAGTATTAAAGGGGCAATGCACACTGAAGCAATACAAATTAAAATGAAGCACTAACACAAATGGCTCGGCAAGCCAGGGAAGGGGCACCCAGGGTCTCTCACGCAGCACTCTAGCTTTGTGCAGGGGGTCAACACTGCCAGGCAGGCCCTCTACCCACAGGGGCCAGGAGGCTCTCCAGGAAGAAGGATGTGGGAGTGCATCACCGAGGCCATCACTGCCAGCAGTGTCGCCCCCACCATCTGGCTCCAGTGCCCAAAGAAGCTTCATGACCTCAGGCCATTGGTCAAGGTTAGTGAGTGCATCTTCAAAAGCCATCTTCTACCAACTGCACCACTAGCATCACACACTGCTCAAAGCATGACCCCCAGTCACTCACCTAGTAATAATGTGCACCAATCACGAGCCACATCTCCCATTCTTAGCTTCACCTCACCCCCTTGGAGGAGACGGTCCCAGCCATTCTTGACAGGGGCATGGCTGAGCCCTTGGCCTGTGGCGGGGTTGAAAGGATATAAGATTCTGGTATCTTCATACGTTATCCTCCTTCATGCTTTCCCAACCTCCCGTCACCACAACGCCACACTTGTGCCTCCCTCATTTCACACACCCAAGAAATGCAGCCTGCCCACCCAGTGGGTGACCAAGAAGAGGGAGAGGAGAGTGAAGAAGAAGATTGATTTGACACTCCCAGCCATCAGTTCCTCAAGGTCAGCCAGCAAGGCCATTTGCAGTGTCCCCCACTGAAAATCAGTAGCCTTCCACCAGCCATGCTGCAGCCACTGGGGTAGCACTGCGTGACATCAGTAGGATAGGCAAAGGCACGCACAAGATAGTCACTAAGAGAATGCATACAGGTGATGAGTTGATTTCCTGATGTCACATTGGACAGCTAGACATATATAGGTGGATTGGAAAGTTTGCTTTGTGGTGGCTTTTATTTCAGCATCGTGGCCAAGTGAGCGTTGTGATGGTCAGTAACCGATGGAAGGTAAGGTATGGGATTAATGTTGAAAGCGGAATTGGGGTAGTGTTCACTGGGACCACAGGCGGATGATTTCTTCCTGGATATCCCAGCCACAAAGGGGCTGTCTGTGTTGTGTCCTCCTCTTCTGCTTCCTCCTCTTCTGTGCCTTCTTCTTCCCTCTGCAAGCAGATGCTGTAAATATGAAATGACAGCATAAAATGCTGGAAATACTCATCTGGTCAGGCAACATCTCGACCGAGACGTGAACTCTGTTTTTCTCTCCATGTATGTTGCGTGACCTGCTGAGTATTCACAGCATGTTCTGTCTCCTCAAAGGCCTTCATTTACCATCTGAGTGCTTTGCAAGCGTCCAGCAGCACTCCCTACACACTTAAAAAACTTTTCACATTTATTGCAGCAAGCCACCACTTCAATAAAATAAAAAAAAGTCCAAAACCTTACATTCAAACTTACCTAATGATGTGTGTGTCCCTTTAAGAGGCGCAGACTTCACCAGTGTCAGTCTGCGGTTAACCCGGTGTGCTTAGGACCCAGCGTTGAATTCAGTGCTAGGGTCGAACTTTGCATTGATGACATTAAGTCGGCGTTGCACGCCGATTGACGTGACCACGCCACCATTTTTTCTTTCAGGGCGTTACCAGTTACCAGCAGTGCAAAGGGGGAGACAAAATATGGCAGCCGCCGCAGCACCCACCACCAGCTGGTGAAAGAGCGGCAGCTGCCATTTTATCACCATTTCATGGCGTTATGGAGTGGCTGTAAGCAGATGAATTTCTAGCCTGTTATGTTCAACTTATATAGAACATTGGTTTAGACCACACTAAGAATGCAGTGCACAGTTCTGGTCTCCATATTGCAAAAAGGAACACTACAGAAAGTGCAAAGAAGATTTGCAAGGCTGATACCAGAACTGCGCGGGTACAACTATCAGGAATGACTGGACAGGCTGATAGAGATTTTTTAAATTGTGAATGGTTTTGATAGATTAGATATAAAGAAGATGGTTCCAATTGTGAGGGAGACCAGAACTAGGGACTATAAATATAAGCTAGTCACTAATAAATCCAATAAGGAATTCAGGAGAAACCTCTTTACTCAGAGTGATGAGAATGTGGAACATGATACCACGTGGAGCAGTTGAGGTGAGTAACATAGATACATTTAAGGGGAAGCTAGATAAGTTCACGAGGGAGAAAGGAATAGAAGGATATGTTGATAGGGTGAGATGAAGTAAGGTGGGAGGTGGCATTGACCAGTTGGGCCAAATGGCTTGTTTCTGTGCTGTAAATTCTACTTAATTCTATGTAATTGCTGTACTGCTCCATCACTTGACCAGCAGACTTGGTTTCCTATTTTCACATTTATTGTTTCAGAACCAGCTTTTTATGTTAACCAAAATGTTATTATCCCATTTTTGTTACCCAACTTTTCCAATGGCTAAAATATATGTTTAAAAAAATTAGCAGCCTTTGTAATGACTACCAACATTTTTATCTTCAAATACAGTCACTTACTTTAAGTGGCTGCATCACTTTAAATGTACCTATCACCACCTGTAAATAGAGCTCCAAATGCCAGACCCAATATGGGCTGGGAACTGAGGAGTGCCAACACTATGTAAATGAAAATCATGTTGGATAAGTACAGTAACAGTTGGGCAAGTGCTAACAACACATCACCCAACTAACGCCAGACTGGAGGTTCAATCGGAAAATCTACCCCAGTGTCTTAGTTCACCTAACTTTAGCAAAACAAAAGCTGAAAGAAGTGGTTCATTTAAAAGTGCTGAAAAAAATCTCTCATTGCAAACTATTGCTACAGAGTTTGGCTTATTATTTTTCCATGATTAATAAGTTATCTATAGCCACCTAGTCAACTTGGTTGGTTTCAGTTGAAGGTCCAAAAAGTGATTCATATGATCATTTTCAATGGAAAATCATGTTTAAAGTCAGTTTGGCTCCATTGGTAGCTCCTCTCTACCATTTCTGAATATAAGGTGCATAAATTCTGTTACAATAAATATTAAATGTAATAATTTTATTGGAATCAAAAATAGTAATAAATTTACATGAATTTCATTGTGCTCTGTTAAGTACTCTGTATCCATTGTTAATTTAGACTCCCAAATGCAGCGGTGCTAACTTTCTTTAGATTTACTGCACACATAGATGTATCTGGTTTCTATTTAATCAGTTCTGTCTTACCAGGTTGTTGGTGTTGCCCAAGCAATCAACAAGAAATGTGGAACAAATGGAACATTCACCAAAAAAGATGAAAAGGTAAAATAAATGCAATGATTTAAGGTTGATTACTCAGTCCATCTGTTCGGGTTATTGTGTTTTGAGAAACGAATCTTGTTTTGTTTGAATGAAAAGGAATTATTATGTTACATAATGCAGCAAACAAGGGGAGCAGGGCAGGTGACCAATTTCTAAATTATAGATGTATTCCAGTAATATTACGCCAAATAGATCATGGCCTAGAAATTGGGTTCTGGTCTTGCCAGGGCTGTAGCGCCAGAAAGTTTGCGCCAGCGGTAATGCAGCAGCGCGCGACGAAAATTCGGGTGCGCCGGGCCCAGACGGCGGCGGGCGCTAAAACCCTCCTTTAGCGCCTCAAAACGGGCGTGAACTTGGGTTTCCTGGCGCTAATCCCCCGCTGCGGCACCCGATGCGGTGCGGCAGGCGGGGGAACTGCAGGCCTCCTCCTCCTGTTAAGGAGGAGCTGCCTGCAGCCGACAACTGTCCGGCGGATTGACCCGACATCTGAGCCCGGCACCTCGGGGAAGTGCCGGGCTCGCATCAGACACTGATCAGGGCCGCGGGGGGGGAATGCAGGAGTCCGGGAAGGGAGGTGCGGGCAGGCGGCCGCCGGGAACGCGGCCGGCCGCCGCTCCACCTTTATGCGCCGGCGCACACTGGGGGAAGACTCTGTTGCCAGAGTCTTAGTTGCGCCTGCCACGGGCGAGGCGGGCGGAGCTGAATTTCGGCTTGGGGCCGGGTTACCACGGCAACCGGGACGCTGCGCACACCGATGACGTCATCGGTGCCGGCGCAGCGCTACCGGTGCAACGCCGATTTAGGGCCCCAGGGAATTTCTCAACTGGCCATAACTCCGGCGCTAGGCCCTCTAGCGCCTCAAACGCGGCGCTAAGCCTACCGAATTTCTAGGTCATCCGAGCACAAGAATGGGATCATTAATTACCTGCTGGATCAATGCAAGGTTTGTTTTTTGGTAAATCAGTAAGGTTTGTTTGTATCTCTGTATAATAGAAAGCAAAATAAATGAAAGCAAATATTTGTAAATTTAATTTACGTTCTTAAAAGGTGGAAAGAAGGAAAAGTTTTTTTTCTGGAAACAGCTCAATTTTTATCTTGTATGAATTGTGCTGAGGTAGAGTTTCACATAGGTGATGGGCACCTGGTGTCTTTCTCAAATGGGCATTTTTGAGTGTGAGCCTGAACAGTGTTGTTGGGCTATTTATCCCTGGGAGGCACTACAGCTGATTTGGATACTATACTCATCATCATTAAATGGCAAGCAGGAGTATGTTTTAGTCTTTACTAGTGTCAGCTTGACTTAGTTAATAGCACATTGACCTCAGAGTCAGAGGTTATAGTTTCAAGTTCCACTCCAATACTTGAGTACGGAATGTAGGCTAATGGTATTGAGGGAATGCTTCGTCTTTGAAAGAGCTGTCTAATTTAGTCCCACTCCCCAGCTTTTTCCCCATGTTGTCTTTGAGATGAGATGTTAAAGTGAGATGCTGTTAACTTGTTCTTGTGATTCAAGATCCCATAGCACTATTCAAAAAAGAGTAGGAGCTTGCTTTATCAACATGATTCTAAGGTTTAATGCTCCCAGTGGGGACGGCAGGCAAAGGGAGCACATCTTGAGCTATGCACCTGTGATTGACTGAAATCTGCTATCTGTGAGTTCCGTTTGTCATTGGGAGCTCTGGATTACAGAATCACCCCTTTGGTATCCTGGCTAACATTCCTCCCTCAATCAACATGGAAAACAGATGAATTCAATTGTTCTTATTAGATCTGCTGTGTGCAAAATCTAATTTATATGTGAAATATGTTGGGACATTTTTGAGATATAGTAAGGTAATATATAAATGCAAGGTTGTTATTTTTATGTAGGCATTAACTTTTAAATGTGTAAAAATGTCTTTCACAGGAATGTAGGATCCACACATTATGAACTGGATATTTACTGGGGCGGGTTACATAGGCGAGGTGGGCGGAGTTTCAGATGAAAAACCCGGAAGTCTGGCTTTACCCGCATGCTGTGCAGTTTTATCTCCACAGCATACGACTTTTGTCTCTGACAGGATTCCCACCCGGCAGTCAACCTGATGGACAGGCTTAGCTTCCAGTTGGGCAGGGAGCGCTCTGGAGGAGGCTGCAAGATCAGGGACGTCCGATCCCTGACCCGGGGGGCAATCCCAAAGGGGGGTCCGATTCCTGACCCCGGAGGGCAGTCTGATCCCAAGGGGAGGGGTGGGTTTATTGGGGGAAGGAGACATCTGATGGTGGGGGAGCTTGGGGGGGGGGTCAGCAGGAGGCTCTCTTGCTCCTCCTGACGCACAAAGAGTGCTGTAAAGGCACTTACCTTCTCCCCGAGGTTGTCCTCGCCTCGCTGCAGCTGCCAGGTTTCCTGTGGCCCGCCAAACCCGGCCAGCCACATTAAAACCTGCAAAGCAGGTTAAATCCGAGGCTTCCAGCCTCATTAACTATTTAAAATACCAGCTGCTCACCCATGTTAAAATCCCCCCCCCCATATGTTCATTCATGAACTTCACCATTCAGAAGCTCTATACTTTCTTCTCTCAAAAACAAACCAAAGAATATGTTCCATATGTTGTAGCAAAAATTTAAGATGATCATTAGTCTTTAACAGGGCATAAATTTTAGCTCTTCAAGCTGAAATTTCTAATTGGTAGCTAGTTGAATTTGATTGAGGATACCTGCTAATGCTGCTGCAGATCAATGCTATAATTAATTAAACTGCTAGCGTTTGGTTATAAATTAAAATCTCTGCTAGAAATCTAAATTGTTCTAGGTGTGACCGGATAGCAATAATAAACATACTGTGGGTTGTAACTGAGACTATGTAATTTAATTGAACAGGTCCACTTGTGGTTTGGTCAGACAGTGAAGCTGTCAAATCACAATTACCATCTAACTAATACTGCTTATCCAATATATTACTAATTATTTAGACTTTAGAGCTTTGTTAAGCTAGCTATTGTGCTTTATTCTTCTGTCTAAATTGCTGAGTAAATTGATTCTCCTGTGGTTCAAGTCTAAATCTTGACTTCTTTAAGTACACAATAGGAAAGGTTAGAACAATAGCAAAATACCGCGGATGCTGGAAATCTGAAATAACAACAGAAAGTGCTGGAAGTGTTTCCAGCATTTTCTGTTGTTATTTCAGGAAAAGTTGGAAGGTGGAAATTAAATTCATAATATCTGTATTTTCCTGATGTTGAGTTCTGATCATTATTGTAATTGTTTTCAGGATTTTGCTGCCTATTTGACGTTTTGCGGGATTGTCCTCCACAAAGCTAAAGTGTATGAGACCTCACTGCTTGAAAACAGACGCAACCAGGTATAGCGAAGTCGATAGATTAGAAAATCGGGCGGAGCACAAAACGGACTGTTGATTTGCTATTGCCCATTTTGCGCCCAAGCTGAATTTCACCCCCACCTAAAAAATGTAGAATAAACTCTTCTGTCCTCCAACATTGCCATCCTACACCCTAATGAACATAAAGAAAATCAGAGCAAGAAAAGAGAAAGAATATAGGGGCTGAAATTACGCCATATGACAGTAACAAACAATTAGGAGAAAATTTTCAGTAGCTCTCACAGGAGAAAACTTACCATTCTGTTTCCACTTCCGATCCAGCTGACACCACCCTGAAAGGGGTCTACTGCTGGGCAGCTGGAGCCCTTGCCTGTTTCAGTCAGTAGACCCTCTGAATATATAAATCAGGGTTTACTATGACGTACATAGGATTCCGATGTCATTCTGGGGGATAATTGAGCGTGCACCATGCACACTCTGCCCAGTTTTACTTGGTGATACAGCCAAAGAGGAGACCAAAAAGGTAAGTTTAAAAATTATTTTTGTGGGACCTGAAGGAGCAAGAGTGCTCGTCTTGCCTCCCTTGATGATCAGCACCCCCCACCAGAACTAGCTTTCTACTGGCCGAGTCGTTCTCTGGGCCACCTGATATTGCAGCAGCCTGGAGCCAGCGTGTTAACCATTTGGTGCCTGCAGCCCACGAACGACATGGTTATAAACCTAGGCCCTCAAAATCGATAGTGCTTCATGTCGGCACCATTCCATTAAAACCAATGGAATAAAAATTGGGCGGGTTCTACAATGAATGGGTGATACACTCTGCCAGTTAACCATCCAGGCAGCAAAGTTCAAAGTTACCCCTGTCACTTACATAAAAGTTAATGTTAAGAATAGATAAGAGGGAACCAGTGGATGTGTATTTGGATTTTCAGAAGGCATTTGATAAGGTCAGAGGGTGGTGAATCTTTGGAACTCTCTACCCCAGAGGGCTGTGGAGGCTCAGTCATTGAGTGTATTCAAGACAGGGATCGATAGACTTTTGGATATTAAGGAAATCAATGGATATGGGGATAGTGCAGGAAAGTGGAGATGAGGTAGAAGATCAGCCATGATCTTATTGAATGGCGGAGCAGGCTCGAGGAGCTGAATGGCCTACTCCTGCTCCTATTTCTTATATTCTTATGTAACATGGTCACAGATTTCAGGCACTAACATCAAGAACATGGCCTAGAAATTCCAGTACAGCAAAAACCTGCCGGTGCCACCATGGGCCGCAGTTAACGGCCACCCAAATTCATAACACAGGCAGCACCGGTATTTTGGTGCTGCCTGCTAATTTAAATTAGCGCAGCGCTAAACTTACTTGCAACCCTCATTTTCCGGCACTACTCTCAAAAAGAGGCACCAATATAGCATGGCCATACCTTCCCTGAAGCAAGAACGGCATTATCTTAAAGGAAAACTGCATTTTTAAATTAAAAATTAAAAATAATTTAAAAATAGGCAGTTAATAGCCCTTAGAGCTCACTGCCTTCTGAAAAAAAAATAAACATTAAAAATAAATCTCAAATGGCAGTCTTCAGCTCTTAAAGCTGAACTGCCTTCCCCACCTAAAAGAAAGGTAAAAATGCTTCACCACTAACACAAATAGCTCAACAAGCCAGGGAAAGGGCACCGCATACAGCACTCCAGCTTTGTGCAGGGGGTCAACACTGCAGGAGAGGTCCTCTACCCACAGTCATCGCAAGAATCCTCCTCAATTGTCTTCTCCCAATGGCTGAAGAGCTCCTCCCAGAGTCGCAATGCGGATTCCGCCCACTAAGGGGCACAATGGACATGATCTTCACCACGCGTCAACTACAGGAGAAATGCAGGGAACAGCACCAACCGCTGTACATGGCCTTCTTTGACCTCACAAAGGCCTTCGATACCATCAACCGTGAGGGATTATGGAGTGTCCTCCTCAAATTCAGCTGCCCTCAAAGGTTTGTCACCATCCTCCGCCTGCTTCATGACGACATGCAAGCCGTGATCCTGACCAACGGACCCACCACAGACCCAATTCACATATGGACCGGGGTCAAGCAAGGCTGTGTCATCACACCAACGTTCGTCCTGATCTTCCTGGCTGCAATGCTCCATCTCGCCCTCAGTAAGCTCTCCACTGGAGTGGAGCTAATCTACAGAACAAATGGGAAACTGTTCAACCTCCGTTGCCTCCAGTCCAGATCCAAGGCCGTCCCATTCTCTGTCATCGAATTATAGTATGCAGACGATGCTTGTGTCTGCACACACTCCGATGTCGAACTCCAAACCATCGTTAGTACCTTCACCGAAGCGTACGAGAGCACGGGCCTTACACTAAACATCCATAAGACAAAGGTCCACTACCAACCTGCCCCCGCCACTCAGTACTACTCCCCGATTATCAAAATCCATGACGAGGCCTTGAACAACATGGACCACTTTCCATACCTCGGGAGCCTACTGTCAACAAGGGCAGACATCGATGACGAAGTTCAACACCGCCTTCAGTGTGCCAGTGCAGCCTTCGGTTGCCTGAGGAAGAGAGTATTTGAAGACTAGGACCTCAAACCCAGCACCAAGCTCATGGTCTACAGAGCAGTGGTGATACCCGCCCTCCTGTATGCTTCAGAGACATGGACCATGTACAGCAGGCACTTCAAAGCACTGGAGAGGTACCACCAACGGTGCCTCCGCAAGATCCAGCAAATCCATTGGCAGGATAGGCGCATCAACGTCAGTGTTCTCGCTCAGGCCAACATCCCCAGAATCGAAGCTTTGACCACGTTCGATCAGCTCCGATGGACAGGCCACATTGTCCGCATGCCCGATACGAGACTCCCAAAACAAGCGCTCTACTCAGAGCTCCGACATGGCAAGAGAGCCCCAGGTGGGCAGAGGAAATGCTTCAAGGACACCCTCAAAGCCTCCTTGAAAAAGTGCAACATCCCCACCAACACCTGGGAATCCCTGGCCCAAGACCGCACAAAGTGGAGAAGAAGCATCCGGGAAGGCGCCGAACACCTCGAGTCTCTTCGCCGGGAGCAAGCGGAAGCCAAGCACAAACAGCGGAAGGAGCGCACGTCAACCCAAGCATTCCACCCACCCACCCCTTCAACCACCGTCTGCCCCACCTGTGACAGAGACCGTAGATCCCGTATTGGACTCATCAATCACTTGAGAATTCATTTTTAGTGTTGAAGCAAGTCATCCTCGGTTCCGAGGGACTGCCTAAGAAGAAGAAGGTCCTCTATCCACAGGGGCCATGAGGCCCTCTAGAAAGAACAATGTGGGACCACATCACCGAGGCCGTCACTGCCAGCAGTGTCACCCCCACAACCTGGCTCCAGTGCCCAAAGAACCTTCATGTCCTCAGACCAGTGATCAAGGTCAGTGAATGCATCTTCAAAAACTGTCTCCTACCAATTGCACCACTAGCCTTGCACAACTGCTCTAACCCTAACCCTCCCCTGCAATCGCTCACCTACCAACAATCTGTACCAACCACTAGGCACATCTCCCATTCCTAGCTTCACCCCACCTCCTTGGAGGAGACGGTGCAGGCCATTCTTGGCACGGGTATGGCTGAGCCCTTGGCCAGCAGCGGGGCTGAAAGGATACAAGATACTGGTAACCTCATGCGTTATCCTCCTTCTCGCTTGCACCACTTGCTTTCCTGCTTTCTCACCACAACTCTACCCTTGTGTCTTCCTCATTTCACACACCCAAGAAGTGCAGCCTACCCAGCCAGTGGTTGACCAAGAAAAGGGAGAGGAGAGTGAAGAAGAAGAAGAAGAAGAAGAAACACCGTCACTCGATTTCACACTCCTAGCCACCAGATCCTCACGGTCGACCAGCAAGAGCATTTGCAGTGTCCCCCACTGAAAGTCACTAGCCATGCTGCAACCACTGGGGTAGCACTGCGTGACATCAGTAGGATAGGCAAAGGCATACAAAAGACAGCCACTAAGGGAATGCATAAGGGTGATGAGTTGATTTCTTGATGTCATATTGGATGGATAGATATATAAAGTCGGATTGGAAAGTTTGCTTTGTGGTGGCTTTTATTTCAGCATTGTGGCCAAGTGGATGCTGTGATGGTCAGTAACAGAGGGAAGAGAAGTTGTGGGACAAATGTTGAAAGAGGAATTGGGGTTGTAGTCACTGATACTGCAGGCAAATGATTCCATCCTGGGAATGGCCAGGGAATTTAAATTCAGTTAAATAAATCTGGTATTATTAATGGTGATTATGAAACTACCGGATTGTCGTATAAAACCATCTGGTTCAGTAATGTCCATTAGGGAAGGAAATCTGCTGTCCTCCCCTGGTCTGGCCATATGTGACTCCAAACCCACTGTAATTTGGTTGACTCTTAACTGCCTAACAAGCCACTCAGTTGTGACAAACCACTACAAAAAACAATGATAACAATAAAAATGAACAGACCACCGCATTGACTTCGGCACTGGCTTCAGACACGAGAACGGCACACCCAGCCCAGTCAGTCCTCCTCACTAACATCTGGGGATTGTGCCAAAATTGGGAGAGCTGTCCCACAGACTAGTCAAGCAACAGCCTGACATAGTCATACTCACAGAATCATATTTTTCACCCACCAGAAGGACAGACCCACCAGGGGTGGCGGCATAATGGTATACAGTCAGGAGGGAGTAGCCCTGGGAGTCCTCAACATTGACTCTGGACCCAAAAAAGTCTCATGGCTTTGGGGGCAAGGAAACCTCCTGCTGATTACCACCTACTGCCCTCCCTCAGCTGATGAATCAGTACTCCTCCATGTTGAGCACCACTTAGAAGAAGCACTGAGAATGTACTCTGGGTGGGAGACTTCAATGTCCATCACCAAGAATGGCTTGGTAGCACCACTACTGACCGAGCTGGCCGAGTCCTGAGGACTGGGCTTGTGGCAGGTGGTGAGAGAACCAACACAAGGGAAAAACCTACATGACCTCGTCTTCACCAATCTATCTGTCACAGATGCATCTGTCCATGACAGCATTGGTAGCAGTGACCACCGCACAGTCCTTGCGCAGACAAAGTCCCGTCTTCACACTGAGGACACCCTCCATCGTGTTGTGTGGCACTACCACCATGCTAAATGGGATAGATTCAGAACACATCGAGCAGCTCAAAACTGGGCATCCATGAGGCGCTGTGGGCCATCAGCAGCAGCAGAATTGTATTCCACCACAATCTGTAATCTCATGACCTGGCATATCCCTCACTCTACCATAACCATCAAGCCAGGGGACCAACTCTGGTTCAATGAGGAGTGCAAAAGAGCTTGCCAGGATCAGCACTAGGCATACCTAAAAATGAGGTGCCAACCTGGGGAATCTGCAACACAGGACTGCATGCATGCTAAACAGAGGAAGCAGCATGCTTTAGACAGAGCTAAGCGATCGTACAATCGCCAGATCAGATCAAAGCTCTGCAGTCCTGCTACATTCAGTCGTGAATTAAACAACTAACGGGAGGAGGAGGCTCCATGAACATCACCATCCTCAATGATAGCAGAGGCCAGCACGTGAGTGCAAAAGACAAGGCTGAAACGTTTGCAACCATCTTCAGCCAGAAGTGCCGAGTGGATGATACATATCGGCCTCCTCCTGAGGTCCCCACCATCACAGAACCCAGTCTTCAGCCAATTCGATTTATTCCTCATGATATCAAGAAATGGCTGAGCGCACTGAATATAGCAAAGGCTATGGACGCCGACAACATCCTGGCTGTCGTGCTGAAGACTTGTGCTCCAGAACTAGCTACACCTCTAGCTGAGCTGTTCCAGTACAGCTACAACACTGGCATCTACATGACAATGTGGAAAACTGCCCAGGTATGTCCTGTCCACAAAAATCAGGACAAATCGAATCCAGCCAATTACCGCCCCATCAGTCTACTCTCAATCATCAGCAAAGTGATGGAAGGTGTCATCGACAGTGCTATCGCACTTACTCACCAACAACCTGCTCACCGATGCTCAGTTTGGGTTCCAGACCTCATTACAGCCTTGGTCCAAACATGGGCAAAAGAGCTGAATTGCAGAGGTGAGGTGAGAGAGACTGCCCTTGACATCAAGGCAGCATTTGACTGAGTGTGGCATCAAGGAGCCCTAGTAAAATTGAAGTCAATGGGAACCAGGGGGAAAACTTTCCACTGGCTGGAGTCATACCTAGCACAAAGGAAGATGTTTGTGGTTGTTGGAGGTCAATCATCTCAGCCCCAGGACATTGCTGCAGGAGTTCCTCAGGGCAGTGTCCTAGGCCCAACCATCTTCAGCTGCTTCATCAATGACCTTCCCTCCAACATAAGGTCGGAAGTGGGGATGTTCGCTAATGACTGCACAGTGTTCAGTGCCATTTGCAATTCCTCGGATAATGAAGCAGTCCATGCCTGCATGCAGCAAGACCTGGATGACATTCAGGCTTGGGCTTATAAGTGGCAAGTAACTTTTGTGCCACACAAGTGCCAGGCAATGACTACCTCTAGCAAGCGAGAGTCTTAACCATCGCCCCTTGACATTCAACGGCATTATCATTGCTGAATCCCATCAACATCCTGGAGGTAACCATTGACCAGAAACTTAACTGGACGAGCCACAAAAATACTGTGGCAACAAGAGCAGGTCAGAGGTTGGGTATTCTGCGGCGAGTGTCTCACCTCCTGAGTCCCCACAGCCTTTCCACCATTTACAAGTCACAAGTCTGGAGTGTGATGGAATACTCTCCACTTGCCTGGATAAGTCCAGCTCCATCCAGGACAAAGCAGCCGCTTGATTGGCACCTCATCCACCACCTCAAGCATTCACTTCCTCCACCACTGGCGCACCGTGGCTGCAGTGTGTACCATCTACAAGATACACTGCAGCAACTCGCCAAGGCTTCTTCGGCAGCAGCTCCCAAACCCACAATCTCGACCAACTATAAGGACAAGGGCAGCAGGCACATGGGAACACCAAGTTCCCCTCCTAGTTGCACACCAT